>NC_062995.1:11499759-12132900 GCF_023078275.1 Leguminivora glycinivorella | reverse complement strand
TAAGACATTGATATTAAAATAAATCAAAATCCGAAAATAAACAGTGTAATATAAACAACTGTAAGTACAAATAATAATTACTAAAAACATGCCAAATTTGTTTGATATAATTTAATATGAATGTCTTTTAGTAATTTTTTTAAAAGTATAATGTATTTTTTAGATTGCATCGTGATTTAAGACATTGATATTAAAATAAATCAAAAACAAAAACCAACCAAACTTGTAACTCACACGCGAGTCAATTACCCAAAAAAAGAGCCGAGTATAGCAAAATTTATATGTAGGTACTTACAAATAATGATAACTAAAAACATGCCAACTTTTCTTGATATAATTTAATATGAATGTCTTTTAGTAATTTATTAAAAGTATAATGTATATTTTAGATTGCATCGTGATTTAAGACATTGATATTAAAATAAATCAAAAACCGAAAACAAACAAACTTACAGCTCACACGCAGGTCAATTTCCCAAAAAATGCTCAATATAGCAAAATTTATATATAGGTACTTACCTACTTAAAAATTTATAGGTACTGATTAATAAAAACATGCCAACCTGTCTTAATGTATCATTAATAAAATGTCTTTTAGTAATTTTTAAAAATTATTACATATATACTTTTTTTAGATTGCATCGTGATTAAAGACATTTTTTTAATTTAATGTAAATCAGTAAAGATTAAAATGTAACTCATATAAGTCATATGTATTGTTAAAAATAAAATAAAAACCCTAAAAATTACAACGCAATTAAAACTATTGAATATTTTTGCAACATATTTATTAACATGTAATCTTACAAAAAAAAAGTCGTTTCGATAAATCTCAAAATATATGTCAAGATTTGCATAATAATAAATAAATTCAATGTGTTTTTGTATTACTTTTAAGTACAAATTGCCATTACCACCTGTAAAAGCCACTCTTCAACTACTTCAAGAATCAACCAGGAAATCATACTAGATTCTCTGCATAAGCTGGTGAAGAAGAAATGATTGTACAAATCTAACCACATCTTATGAAATTTAACACCTGTAAATACAAGAAACAAGTTGTCAGAGTTTACTTTTTCATGATCGAAAATAGCTCATATAAAATGGAAAACAGATATATCCAAGAAACTCAATTCTCCATTTGCACAAGAAGATAAAATAAAACCATGATCCGTATCACTTACAAGAAAATACGTTACTGTGAACATTTATTTTATGAACAGATTTGTTCAACAACATTATAACATAAGTGACGTAATTTGATCTTCGTGCATAAACCATTATACACATGAAAAAATACAAAAGTTTCTGTGCGGATGATACAAGAGGCGTCATCATCATCATCATCAGCCTATCGCAGTCCACTGCTGGACATGGGCCTCCCCAATTTCACGCCACCGTTTCCGATCTTCGGCTGCTCGCATCCAGCTGCTGCCAGCCATCCTGCGCAAATCGTCGCTCCACCTTGCCTGAGGCCGTCCTACACTACGCTTGCCTAGACGCGGTCTCCACTCAAGAACTCGTTTACCCCAACGGTTGTCGGTTCTACGGCTAATATGGCCAGCCCACTGCCACTTCAGCTTGCAGCAAGAGGCGTACCATTAAGATTTTTTACGTGTGGTGTATTATGACACGCCAGGCGTATCATTTTAATATGACAGAAGTTGTTCGCCGCCACAGCATAAAGTTTTCGAAAATGGAACACACGACGAATCGGTTAATGAACAAACTATCAAGAAAACACTGATCTCAACACTAAATGAAGATATGAAGCACAAGAAACTCACATATATAATATGACATGACAGCTTACAATTTCAAAAGATATAATAACATTCACCCTAATTGGATATTGAAAAAGAAGACAGAAGACAAGATCACGAAAAAGGTGTAAATGGCATTTTTTATTACACATAGTATATTCAATTATTGTTATTAAATAGGTATTAATTTAACAGGTAACATGTACGTGTATTTCCATGCAAAAAAAAAAGAACAAAAAAAGCACGAAATTCCATAAAAAAAAACAGAAAAAAAAACAAAACAAAGAAAAAAAAAAAAAAAAAAAACATAAAACAAAACAAAAAAATATATATATACATATATACGTAAAAAGAATATTACGTATTAGATTAAAAATGGAAATCACATTCATTTTAAATGCATATAAAGGTATTTTTGTTACTTGACATATAATTTGAGACCTTTCTTAGTTAGTATCCTAACGTTATAATTAAATAAACAAAACATATTGTATGTCACTTATACATACAACAAAAATTCTACATAATTTAAATATATACTTAATGAAGAAACAAATAACAATACATGTGACTATAAATGTGTTAAACAAATCCATCTGTTCTTAGAGCTCATTAATGATTGAATTTGTTAATCTATTAATATAGTAATTTAATTTACAGTTGTCATAAATTTTGTTACACATTTTATCAAATATTTCAAAAATACTTATAAATTTCTTATGTTCTTTTTACATTGATACAATTTAATAAACTCCTCGTACATGCAAATCGTTACACATGTGTGATGTCTTTTTTAAAATATTAAAGATATGTACATTTTAACTCCTAAACTCATTCATAGTAAAATAGTATAATTAAATTTGATAAATAAACATTTTCATTGCATATTTTTGTGAAACTGATACATTGCTCAATGTTCGGATACTAAAATTACGAAACGAAACGAAATTGAATTTTATAAAGACGCCTTAAAATTTTAAGACCTAACTATATAATGGTTGTTACACACATCATTCTTACAAAGACAGCAGCAAACACTTTAACATTAAAAATAAGATTAAAGTAAATATTAGTGTATAGACGTTAACCAGCAAATCATAAATAAATGAGAAAAGTAACAGTCGCAAAACAATATATGTATAAAAATCTCCAATACCATTATTAGAATACTGTTCAGATGCCTCCGTTTGGTCGCACCGAGGTAATTAGAGTCCTTGTGATGTTGCTTTCAATATCAGAAGTAGTCACTTTATTCACAAATATCAATTGTGGAGTAGAAAAGAACAATATTATTTCCAACATAACACACACAAGTATTTATTAATTATAACAAGTCAATTAACTAATACAGATATTGGACCAAATAAGAGTGTTGATATTTTTATTCAAAATGATCATTAATAAACATTTGTATTTTATTTTTTATATTTTTTATTTTTACTTTACATTTTTTTTATTTTCTTCACATGTAAGAGGGGTCATGACAATAAGGAGGGGGAGGGGGGGGGGGAAGCAGTCAATTCTCAATTTGATACAAATTCAATGTTTTCGTCAATATCAATGGAAGCGATCAATGACAGTGGGTGAGAGGGTGGGTATCAGGTGTACATAACAAACTCAACCTTTCGCTGCGTTCGAGAACTTCTGAATACTGGGTCGAAGAGGGATTGACCAACGGCTGAGACGGTTCCTACTCACACCGCTCGGTCGACCTGTGCGCTGAACACCGCAACACCGGTCACCCTGGCGACTTTCTTGTCCGAAGTCATCAGTCGCACCGTACGTCGACTTCGGACACACTTAGTGTTGTTATTTCGTTCCTCCGCCGTGAGCTACACGTGTGCACTGTCCTCGATACCATAACTCAATTAATGCACTAGACACAATTATTCATTATCCTAGGAAATAACGCAGCTCTGCTGTGTTTTCTCTTAGGAAAGTGATAGTAATTTTCATTTCAATTCATATAGCAACAGATTTCACTGTCTCTATGCTGAATAATATTTAACAATACCAATCTGTTTAGATCCAATCGTCAAATCCTGTATAAGTGGCTCTTGTCTTGTACAGTTCCGATTCATTGATATATTATAAACTGTATAGTTTCATAAACTCGTCTTGTGTATTTTTCTCACACAGCAATCGACCAACTACGATAATTTTACGTATACTCACACAATTTTTTCTCAATCTCATAACAACATTTCATTTACAAACATATACTTAGGCATGACACTTTTATTGTATATAATGTATATATAATCAAATCCACATACACTGTACAGTAAATCTTACGATCCACACGTAGTTAGTTGGGCGGAAATAGGGCCAGATCAATGAAAAATTTGCGACCGGTCGCGAGTTGAACTGGCTTTTATTCCATGGTTGGCCGAATGGTTTCAGGGTGAGCTTGCATTTGCTAAGAACTCTTGAGACAAGTCTGATTATTTCCTTCCCGCGGTTGCTGCCCGTTAACTTCCTATTTACTGCCGACTTTAAATAGGTAGAACTAAAATAATCAGTCGCTATTGTATAACATTATTTATTTTTTGTTTTGTTTTCAGAAGGACTTCAACATGGTTTCACTTACCACGAGCCGAACCAACATTCAGAGAAAAAATCTATCAATAAACCCTTTAATATGTTTCTTATGTTACAGGAATTGCTTCATAAATACTACATTACATCACATAAAAGGAAATTGATTCCATACCATACTTGGTATCCATACAAATTTATGAAATAAGAATGTACTTATAAACAAATATTATTGAAATATTGTCTTTATTTTAATAATATTTTTCAATATATTAAATTTTCAAAACCGTTGTTTATAACAGGAATGAACCTGTTAAGATGTCATTTCTAATCGCCGGATCATCAATCGATATAAGGTAAATAAATATATATACGTATTAGTAGATAGTGTATAATTATTCTCATTATACCATATAAGAAATTTACTTATTTTACTGTAGATAAAAAAATTTCATGTATGGATACCGTGCATTTCATTTGCGTCATAATAATTTGTACTGACACACAATATTAAATGCCGTTTTCTACATTCATGCATGATGCATTATTAGTTTACTCTTACATTTTCCATTAGATAGAGTAATAATAGACAAAGTAGTTAACAGTAGTTAGATGGGCGGACGTAAGTCCAAAGCAACATAAATTTTGCAACCGGTTGCTAATTGCATTGGGTTTACGTCTATTTTAACCTTTATGGTTAATCTGGTGAATGGTTTGAGGAGTAGCTCACAGTTGCTACAATCCCTCAAACAAGACTGTTTGTATCCTTCTCGCTGGATACCGCCCGTTAAATACATTGTCCTACCGTATAGGAAAATGTATAACTAAAACAAACAGTCGTTCTTCTATTTTTGACAGCCATTTTTACAGATATAACTCAATCATTACCCATGGTTATGAAGAGCAATGCCAGAAATAACAAATTTATGTAAGTAAATTAAATATACTGCATATTCGCTTCTAATAATGACACTTTAACAAACGTTTTTCATTGTTCTACCGTCAAGGTACAATACTACCACAAATAATAAATGATAGAGTTTCTACAGATAAAATGTTCATTACGACATTGACCAAATTCATTGTACACGCAAAGATTTCAAAAATGCTAAAGTAATTTATGTATGATTTCAGAATACAAATCGCTGCGTCACAATTAAAAGAACTGCAGCCTCCAGTGTATTGCGAAGCCGCAACACGACTAATGCCGGCCGCCACATAGAGTACATGGACAGCTCGCTCGCTCCCCGCAACAGAGGGATCACAACAACGACGTCTGCCATCCCCGACACCAACACAATGTAAGTAAATTAAATATACTGCATATTCGCTTCTAATAATGACACTTTAACAAACGTTTTTCATTGTTCTACCGTCAAGGTACAATACTAAGCTACCATAAATAATAAATATTCCCTTCTAATAATGACACTTTAACAAACGTTTTTCATTGTTCTACCATCAAGGTACAATACTAAGCTACCACAAATAATAAATGCTATAGAGTTTCTACAGATGAAATGTTCATTACGACATTGACCAAATTCATTGTACACGCAAAGATTTCAAAAATGCTAAAGTAATTTATGTATGATTTCAGAATACAAATCGCTGCGTCATAATTAGAAGAACTGCGGCCTCCAGCGTATCGCGAAGCCGCAACACGACTAATGCCGGCCGCCACATAGAGTACATGGACAGCTCGCTCGCTCCCCGCAGCAGAAGGACCACAACAACGACGTCTGCCATCCCCGACACCATGGACAATGAAAGTAAGAAGACAACTTATCTACACATGAAATGTTCATTACGCCATTGACCACACTCATTGTAGGTACACGTAATGATTTCAAAAATGCTAAAGCAACTTATGTATGATTTCAGAATACAAATCGCTACGTCACAATTAGAAGAACTGCAGTCTCCAGCGTCTCGCGAAGCCGCAACACGACTAATGCCGGCCGCCACATAGAGTACATGGACAGCTCGCTCGCTCCCCGCAGCAGAGGAACCACAACAACGACATCTGTCGTCCCTGACACCATGGACAATGAAAGTAAGAAGATAACTTATAGCAGAACAAAATTTCTACCATAACAAATGGCTCATTGATAATACGTTTCGGAAATTATGGTAAAAGGTAATATGGAATAATAGTGTAATATCGCCAAAATGCGGACCTATATTCACTGAAATTCACAAACTATTAATGTTATTTCAGTTATTCTCAGTAGGTACAAAAAGTACTAGAACATGACACGCTTTTGACTTTTAGTAAAAACACAAAAGAAAAAAAAAAGCATTTCACACTACATTCTATACGTGTAAAGTTTTCAGTAATATTAATATAATTATATGATTGATTTCAGAACACAAATCACTTGCAAATACGACATCGCTACGATTTTGAAGTCATGACGTTTTCTACACCCTAAACCTTCATCTTCAACTCAACCAAAATGTTACAACTCAATTGGTATGTATTAATAACTTTTATTTATGAACAATAAATACAGTAGGTTCATTATCTGATACTGATATCTAACAGTGAATCATAAAACCATCTCAATTATACTATATTTCAAATACAAATGTAGTGCAAAAATTACCTTCGTATTTGACGGAAACGTATGAACATGTCATGCTATTTCAGTCAGTCTCAGTACAAGACGTATTGACACTGTCTGAACAAACATAACAAATACTAACGTTTCCGGGAAAATACAAAGGAAAAGCTTGTCGCACTACATCTGTACGTGTATTTACATGTTTAAGTGCATATTGTTTTATTATTGGTAATACTGCCACCTATCGGCACTATTGAGAACTAATAACCAATCGACCGGATACATAAAAATCCTTGAGAAAAGCCATCAAAGATTCGAAATAATATTAATAAGTTAACATAGATGGCGCTATCGACGAATGACGAATTGACAATACCTTTTCATAATATTTACAAAAAAATATTTTCAGCAACTACAAAGCATCGGAGCCTGGAACAACAACTGGACAACGCGCGCAGCTCCGCGGCCGAGACTGCGGGACTGTACTGAGACCATGCAAACAACGTCCGCCGCCGCTAAACGCTATAAACAATACACGTAAGAAAACAACTTGTAATATTCTTATCCTCGATTTGAAGATATACACGTCATTAAAATTAACATTCGTTGTAAGGGAAATGTGAAGAACGTGTCCAAATAATAATATTTTACTAATTACTAAAATCAAAACTGAAATTAAGAGAACGCCATTATTCTAATGTATGAGGCGACAGTTCAGTATATAGTAAAAGAAAATAGTTCTAATAAAATTTCTCAACAATACTAAGATGACATGAACATAAATCCACATAACGACCACTTACGGGAATTTCTTTCTTTCTCGAAATATGTTATTTAACTTAGCACCTCGAAAATAAAAATTGTACAGTACAAGTAATCAAACTTGTAAAAATCCTTTGTCCTATAATGTCTATATTTCAATTGATTAATCGCACTAACAAATTGCTGCAATAATATCTATTTGTAAAGCCATAAGAACTTGTCAAATATTTATGAAATAATCTCTTTGCCCAATGTTAATTGTATTTTGTTCATAATTAACGAATATCAATACGTAGGTATGTAATGTATTCATTCACAAATAGTGTTTTCTTTTTTTCAGATTTGACCGACCCAAAATCGTATGGGAGCATTTGTAGCAACGTTGAGCCTTCATCCCGCCTAAAATTACCTGAAAACTGTGCAGAAAGCTCCAGACCTGCATTTTATTAACTAATAATTGTTGTGTATAATATATACACTATCTTTTTATTCTATTTAATAAAATCGTATTAAAAATGAAAACATGTGTTTTAATTACAAAATAAAAATGTTGTCACCAGCCTTCAACAGCTTCTTATATGATCCATTAAAAATATACATGGCGAATGAAACACTTTTTACTTTCTGGCACAAATTTATGTTTGCCGAACATGTAAGAATATGTTGACTGCTATAATTCAAATGGATTATAATACATTATATTGCTCGCAAGGTATTACGATACAAATGTAATAAATAAAAAATACGGAACGAGTAGAAATAAATTAAAACAGAAACATTAAATTGATACAAGTTACAAATTACTTATTCGCACAAGTATTGTACTGCATTTGAAAGTACATATGGCTATTTTAATTTTTGACGTAAGTAGTTGCATAGTAAGCTCAATAACACCGTGTACGTACTGTAAAATGTGTATATACATCGTTTCGATAAGGTAAATAGAAATGAGATCAAAACAAAATATCCTTATTAAACAAATAAAAATCAATACTTAAAAACAACGCCATCTATGGAGTACAAACTACGCACGCGCCTTACTGACAGCGCATTAATTACCAATAAGCTACTTGATACATACAAAATCGTACAGATGGCGCTAAAATTTTACCTTAGTTAAAATTAGAAAAGATAGAATTAGCTCCGTCAGTCCACTCATATGATTAATTTTTTTTATTCATTTTCATTCATCAAATTCAAAAACAAAACTCAGGAAAAAGATATGTGTTTAGTTGAAATAAATACTTAATGACAACGCCACCTGCAAACAATATTGAAAACTACACACCTTACTAGACGCGTATTGAATATCGAACAATTATTGACAAAACAAATCCTATAGGTGGCACTATTATGTAATGTAATAAAAGTTTATAATATTCAGTTATTCTAATAAATACCAAAAAATGTATTTTGATACAAAACATTCTTTTTAAATTAAACTTTTCAATAATATTATAGACACTCAATTATAAAAGTGACTAAATGAAACGACCGGCAACAAAGTAAGTTTTTAAAACAATCAACTAATAAGGCGTGTTTCAACTCCAACTTCCGTACAAATAACACCATAACTATAATGCAAAACCCAAAGGCCAAACTCCGAGTAGAGCCAAAGGCCCAAAACATCCCTGAGAGCCTCCCAAGCACGAAAGGCCGCAGGTCGACCTGCGGACAGACAGTGCTTCCCACACACAAACAGCAAGCCAAAACCAAAGAGCAATAAAGCAAAGCGAAAAAACAAACTAGCAAAGCAAAAAAAAAATCAAAAAGCATAGCTCAAAAACAAAAAGCAAAAGCAAAACACAAAAACAAAAAGCATAAGCATAACTCAAAAACAAAAAGCAAAAGCATAAGCAAAGCACAAAAAGCATAAGCAAAGCACAACAAAAAAAGAACACCGCGGGGCCCTCG
This sequence comes from Leguminivora glycinivorella, assembly GCF_023078275.1. NCBI lineage: Eukaryota > Metazoa > Arthropoda > Insecta > Lepidoptera > Tortricidae > Leguminivora > Leguminivora glycinivorella. The sequence goes on along the minus strand of NC_062995.1, from coordinate 12,123,356 downwards.
GGCCCCGCGCACCTTTAAAAAACTAGTTAATATTATATATAGCTGCAAAACCACTGATTTCTAACCTCTCCCTATATCTGGAGAACGGCTAAACCGATTTTCACGGTCGAAGTGTCTTTGTATAGAGGGAGTCGGGAGACGTATGGGAAAAATATGGGATCTGGTCTCCGACTCTTGGGTCAAAAAATGTTGGACGGCCCGGCTAAACGGGGGGAGATAGTGGGGGGGTGCTCGACCAAATGTCATAGAGGACCCTGGGCAGTTTTGGAGGCCACCATTTTTTTTTCAAAATGGCCGACTTTTTTTTTTGACCAAATTTCAAATTCATCCTAGAGATTTGAAATTTTGGTCAAGGAATCTCTGGGGGGCCCTGATTTCAAAAATAAAAAAAATTTTTGAAAAATGCTACAAATGCGAAAAATTTGGCCACTTTTTTTTTGTATGGCAACTTCTAAACCGTAAGAGATAGCTAGGGGGTGCTCGACCAAATGTCATACAGGACCGCAAGTAGAAAAAAGTTGCATCAAAAAAAATTCAAAATGGCCGACTTTTTTTTTTTTTTTTTTTCAAGTTGGTCCGAGCGCGCTCAAATTTGGCATGCCGAGAGGTATGGGCCCCCAGATTACAAATGTCAAAAAAATTTTTCGAAAATCCAAGATGGCCGCCGTTATGGCAAAATCAATTTTTCAAGTAATTTCGCGAGCCCGAAGGGCGAGCTTCAGGGTGGGAGGCCGAAGGCCGACCCCGTGGAGGGCCGCAGGCCCGGAGCTCGACTTTAGGCTCCCACCCGGGCCAAATCCAAGTAATTTCAGGCGAGGCCGAAGGCCTCGCCGCGGGTAGAAAGTGCTCCCATACAATTTCCTTACAAAAGTGTCTAAACAAGCGTAGCCGGCGGGCCGAAGGCCCGACGGCGGAGCTTCGGAGCCGAGCGAAGGCCGAAGGCCGAGCTCCGCGTAGGGCCGAAGGCCCGGAGCGTCCCTGATCGGCTCGCCGGCGGTCCGGGAAGTTGGAGGTTACACACGACCCAATAGTAAAAGTGTCTTAGAGAAGCGAAACGACGGGCCGGAGGCCGCAGGCCGCAGGCCCGTCGTGAGCTTCTCAAGACACTTTTACTATTGGGTCGTGTGTAACCTCCAACTTCCCTACAACCCCCACAGTAACTACGCGGAGGGCCGAAGGCCCGGAGCGTGTCTGAGAGGCTCCCAAGCACGCGAAGGCCGCAGGCCGAGCTGCGGGCAGAGTGCTCCCAAGCACGCGAAGGCCGCAGGCCGAGCTGCGTATAGACTGTGCTCCCAAACAAAACAATAACAAAAAGTATCTAAATAAGCGAAGCGGCGGGCCGAAGGCCCGACGCGGAGCTTCGAAACCGAGCGAAGGCCGAAGGCCGAGCTCCGCGTAGGGCCGAAGGCCCGGAGCGTCCCTGATCGGCTCGCCGGCGGACCGGGAAGTTGGAGCTTAAACACGACCCAATAGTAAAAGTGTCTTAGAGAAGCGAAACGACGGGCCGGAGGCCGGAGGCCGTAGGCCCGTCGTGAGCTTCTCAAGACACTTTTACTATTGGGTCGTGTTTAAGCTCCAACTTCCCTACAACCCCCACAGTAACTACGCGGAGGGCCGAAGGCCCGGAGCGTGTCTGACAGGCTCCCAAGCACGCGAAGGCCGCAGGCCGAGCTGCGGGCAGAGTGCTCCCAAGCACGCGAAGGCCGCAGGCCGAGCTGCGTATAGACTGTGCTCCCAAACAAAACAATAACAAAAAGTATCTAAATAAGCGAAGCGGCGGGCCGAAGGCCCGACGCGGAGCTTCGAAACCGAGCGAAGGCCGAAGGCCGAGCTCAGCGTAGGGCCGAAGGCCCGGAGCGTCCCTGATCGGCTCGCCGGCGGACCGGGAAGTTGGAGCTTAAACACGACCCAATAGTAAAAGTGTCTTAGAGAAGCGAAACGACGGGCCGGAGGCCGCAGGCCGTAGGCCCGTCGTGAGCTTCTCAAGACACTTTTACTATTGGGTCGTGTTTAAGCTCCAACTTCCCTACAACCCCCACAGTAACTACGCGGAGGGCCGAAGGCCCGGAGCGTGTCTGACAGGCTCCCAAGCACGCGAGGCCGCAGGCCGAGCTGCGGGCAGAGAGTGCTCCCAAGCACGCAAAGGCTAAAGCAAAAAAGCAAACAAGCATAGCTCAAAAACAAAAAGCATAAGCATAACTCAAAAACAAAAAGCAAAAGCAAAAGCAAAAAACAAAAAGCAAAAGCAAAAACAAAAAACAAATAAGAACACCGCGGGGCCCTCGGGCCCCGCGCACCTTTAAAAAACTAGTCTATATAATATAAAGCTACAACCCGACTGACATTTTTCAAAAAATAGGCAGAGGGGGTTTTTGCGGGTGGCAGTGTTTGGTGTGGTCGTATAGAGTTTGGTCCTGCGACCCCGGATAGATCAGACCGTCGGTCTACCGGTTCCGGGTAAAAAAATGTCGGACGGCCTGGCCAAACGGCTGGAGTTAGCCGGGGAGTGTTCGACCAAATGTCATAGAGGACCCTGGGCAGTTTTTGACGCCGCCATTTTTTTTTCAAAATGGCCGACTTTTTTTTTTGACGATTTTTCAAGTTTGTCGTAGAGAGCTCAAATTTTGGTCATAGAATCTCCAAGCGGCCTTGATTCGAATGAAATAAAAAAAAATTGAAAAATGCTACAAATGTGGGAAAACTGGCCACTTTTATTTTGTATGGCAACTTTTAAACCGTAAGAGATAGCCGGGGGGTGCTCGACCAAATGTCATACAGGTATCCGAGTAGAAAAAAGTTGCATTAAAAAAAAATCAAAATGGCCGACTTTTTTTTTTGAAAATTTTCAAAATGGGCCTAGCGCGCTGAGATTTGGCACACGGGTGGAAGGTGGCCACAAGATTTATATTCAAACAGAAAATTTTGAAAAATTCAAAATGGCGGCCTTTGAGGGCCAATTGAAATTTGCATGGAGGTTTTTTTTTTAATCGCCATGGCTCCGTAACGGTACAAGGAAGTGAAAAGTGCTCAAACAAATGTTATACAGTCACCCGAGGTCCATCGAATGGCATTAAAAAAAAATCAAAATGGCCGACTTTTTTTTTTGAAAATTTTCAAAATGGTCCGAGCGCGCTGAAATTTTGCACACGGGTAGACAGCCACCCCAAGATTAGTATACAAAAAGAAAATTTTGAAAAATTCAAAATGGCGCCCTTTGAAGGCCAATTGAAATTTGTATGGAGGTCCTTTTTTTAAATCCCCATAGCTCCGTAACGGTAGGAAAAAGGTTAATAGTGCTTGAACTAATGTTGTACAGTTATCTGAGGTCCATCGAATGGCATTTACAAAATTTCAAAATGGCCGACTTTGAAATTTTTTTTTTTATTTTCGGTCCGAGCGCGTTCAAATTTGGCACGTGGTAAGAACGGGGGCCAAAAATAGAAATGAGAAAAAAAAAATTTGGAAAAGTCAAAAACGGTGGCGAGAGGGGACAAAGTCAAATTTCCCTACCAGTTTGTATGGAGGTTTTTTTTTAAATCCCCATAGCTCCGTAACGGTAGGAAAAAGGTTAATAGTGCTTTAACTAATGTTGTACAGTTATCTGAGGTCCATCGAATGGCATTTACAAAATTTCAAAATGGCCGACTTTGAAATTATTTTTTTTTCTTTTCGGTCCGAGCGCGTTCAAATTTGGCACGTGGTAAGAGCGGGGGCCAAAAATAGAAATGAGAAAAAAAAATTTTTGGAAAAGTCAAAAACGGCGGCGAGAGGGGACAAAGTCAAATTTCCCTACCAGCCTGAGGGAGCGTTCTACAGCCCGACGGTCATTGCTCCGGTCCAAGTTCCGAGCTGCGTACAGACAGTGCTCCCAAGCAAGAAAATATAAGTAAAAGTGTCTAAAAAGCGACGCGGCGGGCCGGAGGCCGCAGGCCGGAGGTCCAACTTCCCTACAAATGCTACAATCCCCACAGTAACTACGCGGAGGGCCGAAGGCCCGGAGCGTGTCTGACAGGCTCCCAAGTTCGCGAAGGCCGCAGGCCGAGCTGCGGGCAGAGTGCTCCCAAGCACGCGAAGGCCGCAAGCCGAGCTGCGTGCAGACTGTGCTCCCAAGAAAACAATAACAAAAAGTATCTAAATAAGCGAAGCGGCGGGCCAAAGGCCCGACGCGGAGCTTCGAAACCCAGCGAAGGCCGAAGGCCGAGCTCCGCGTAGGGCCGAAGGCCCGGAGCGTCCCTGATCGGCTCGCCGGCGGTCCGGGAAGTTGGAGCTTAAAGACGACCCAATAGTAAAAGTGTCTTAGAGAAGCGAAACGACGGGCCGGAGGCCGCAGGCCGTAGGCCCGTCGTGAGCTTCTCAAGACACTTTTACTATTGGGTCGTGTTTAAGCTCCAACTTCCCTACAACCCCCACAGTAACTACGCGGAGGGCCGAAGGCCCGGAGCGTGTCTGAGAGGCTCCCGAGCACGCGAAGGCCGCAGGCCGAGCTGCGGGCAGAGTGCTCCCAAGCACGCGAAGGCCGCAGGCCGAGCTGCGTACAGACTGTGCTCCCAAGCAAAACAATAACAAAAAGTATTTTAACAAGCGAAGCGGCGGGCCGAAGGCCCGACGCGGAGCTTCGAGCCAAGCGAAGGCCGAAGGCCGAGCTCCGCGTAGGGCCGAAGGCCCGGAGCGTCCCTGATCGGCTCGCCGGCGGACCGGGAAGTTGGAGCTTAAACACGCTTTAAGCTCCAACTTCCCTCAACCCCCACAGTAACTACTGTCTGAGAGGCTCCCAAGCACGCGAAGGCCGCAGGCCGAGCTGCGGGCAGAGTGCTCACAAGCACGCGAAGGCCGCAGGCCGAGCTGCGTACAGACTGTGCTCCCAAGAAAACAATAACAAAAAGTATCTTAATAAGCGAAGCGGCGGGCCTAAGGCCCGACGCGGAGCTTCGAAACCCAGCGAAGGCCGAAGGCCGAGCTCCGCGTAGGGCCGAAGGCCCGGAGCGTCCCTGATCGGCGCGCCGGCGGACCGGGAAGTTGGAGCTTAAACACGACCCAATAGTAAAAGTGTCTTAGAGAAGCGAAACGACGGGCCGGAGGCCGCAGGCCGCAGGCCCGTCGTGAGCTTCTCAAGACACTTTTACTATTGGGTCGTGTTTAAGCTCCAACTTCCCTACAACCCCCACAGTAACTACGCGAAGGGCCGAAGGCCCGGAGCGTGTCTGACAGGCTCCCAAGCACGCGAGGCCGCAGGCCGAGCTGCGGGCAGAGAGTGCTCCCAAGCAATTAATCAAACAAGCAAAGCAAAAAAACAAAAAAGCATAGCTCAAAAACAAAAAGCATAAGCATAGCTCAAAAACAAAAAGCAAAAGCAAAAAAACATAAAGCAAAGCACAAAATCAAAACAAAAAAAGAACACCGCGGGGCCCTCGGGCCCCGCGCACCTTTAAAAAACTAGTCTATATAATATAAAGCTACAACCCGACTGACATTTTTCCAAAAATAGGCAGAAGGGGGATTTGAAGGTGGCAGTGTTTGGTGTGGTCGTAAAGAGTTTGGTCCTGCGACCCCGGATAGATCAGACCGTCGGTCTACCGGTTCCGGGTAAAAAAATGTCGGACGGCCTGGCCAAACGGCTGGAGTTAGCCGGGGAGTGTTCGACCAAATGTCATAGAGAACCCTGGGCAGTTTTTGACGCCGCCATTTTTTTTTCAAAATGGCCGACTTTTTTTTTTGACGATTTTTCAAGTTTGTCGTAGAGAGCTCAAATTTTGGTCATAGAATCTCCAAGCGGCCTTGATTCGAATGAAATAAAAAAAAATTGAAAAGTGCTACAAATGTGGGAAAACTGGCCACTTTTATTTTGTATGGCAACTTTTAAACCGTAAGAGATAGCCGGGGGGTGCTCGACCAAATGTCATACAGGTATCCGAGTAGAAAAAAGTTGCATTTAAAAAAATTCAAAATGGCCGACTTTTTTTTTTGAAAATTTTCAAAATGGTCCTAGCGCGCTGAGATTTGGCACACGGGTGGACGGTCGCGCCAAGATTAGTATTCAAAAAGAAAATTTTGAAAAATTCAAAATGGCGGCCTTTGAGGGCTAATTGAAATTTGAATGGAGGTTTTTCTTTTAATTACCATAGCTCCGTAACGGTACAAAGAAGTGAAAAGTGCTCAAACAAATGTTATACAGTCACCCGAGGTCCATCGAATGGCATTAAAAAAAAATCAAAATGGCCGACTTTTTTTTTTGAAAAATTTCAAAATAGTCCGAGCGCGCTGAAATTTTGCACACGGGTAGACAGCCACCCCAAGATTAGTATACAAAAAGAAAATTTTGAAAAATTCAAAATGGCGCCCTTTGAAGGCCAATTGAAATTTGTATGGAGGTCCTTTTTTTAAATCCCCATAGCTCCGTAACGGTAGGGAAATGGTTAATAGTGCTTGAACTAATGTTGTACAGTTATCTGAGTTCCATCGAATGGCATTTACAAAATTTCAAAATGGCCGACTTTGAAAATTTTTTTTTTTATTTTCGGTCCGAGCGCGTTCAAATTTGGCACGTGGTAAGAACGGGGGCCAAAAATAGAAATGAGAAAAAAAAAATTTGGAAAAGTCAAAAACGGCGGCGAGAGGGGACAAAGTCAAATTTCCCTACCAGTTTGTATGGAGGTTTTTTTTTTAATCCCCATAGCTCCGTAACGGTAGGAAAAAGTTTAAAAGTGCTTGAACTAATGTTGTACAGTTATTTGTGGTCCATCGAATGGCATTTACAAAATTTCAAAATGGCCGACTTTGAAAAATTTTTTTTTTTTCGGTCCGAGCGCGTTCAAATTTGGCAAGTGGTAAGAACGGGGGCCAAAAACAGAAATGAGAAAAAAAAATTTGGAAAAGTCAAAAACGGCGGCGAGAGGGGACAAAGTCAAATTTCCCTACCAGCCTGAAGGAGTGTTCCACAGCCCGAACGTCATTGCTCCGGTCCGAAGTCCGAGCTGCGTACAAACAGTGCTCCCAAGCAAAAAAATATAAGTAAAAGTATCTAAAAAGCGACGCGGAGGTTCGAAACCCAGCGAAGGCCGAAGGCCGAGCTCCGCGTAGGGCCGAAGGCCCGGAGCGTCCCTGAGAGGGGCGCCAACTTCGCTACAACCCCCACAGTAACTACGCGGAGGGCCGAAGGCCCGGAGCATGTCTGAGAGGCTCCCAAGCACGCGAAGGCCGCAGGCCGAGCTGCGGGCAGAGAATCCTCCCAAGCAGAACAATAATTAAAGTGTCTAAAAAGCGACGCGGCGGGCCGGAGGCCCGACGCGGAGCTTCGAAACCAAGCGAAGGCCGAAGGCCGAGCTCCGCGTAGGGCCGAAGGCCCGGAGCGTCCCTGATCGGCTCGCCGGCGGTCCGGGAAGTTGGAGCTTAAACACGACCCAATAGTAAAAGTGTCTTAGAGAAGCGAAACGACGGGCCGGAGGCCGCAGGCCGCAGGCCCGTCGTGAGCTTCTCAAGACACTTTTAATATTGGGTCGTGTTTAAGCTCCAACTTCCCTACAACCCCCACAGAAACTACGCGGAGGGCCGAAGGCCCGGAGCGTGTCTGAGAGGCTCCCAAGCACGCGAAGGCCGCAGGCCGAGCTGTGGGCAGAGAATGCTCCCAAGCAGAACAATAAGTGAAGTGTCTAAAAAGCGAAACGACGGGCCGGAGGCCGCAGGCCGCAGGCCCGTCGTGAGCTTCTCAAGACACTTTTACTATTGGGTCGTGTTTAAGCTCCAACTTCCCTACAACCCCCACAGTAACTACGCGGAGGGCCGAAGGCCCGGAGCGTGTCTGAGAGGCTCCCAAGCACGCGAAGGCCGCAGGCCGAGCTGCGTACAGACTGTGCTCACAAGCAGAACAATAATTATAAGTGTCATAATAAGCGAAGCGGCGGGCCGAAGGCCCGACGGGGAGCTTCGGAACCGAGCGAAGGCCGAAGGCCGAGCTCCGCGTAGGGCCGAAGGCCCGGAGCGTCCCTGATCGGCTCGCCGGCGGACCGGGAAGTTGGAGCTTAAACACGACCCAATAGTAAAAGTGTCTTAGAGAAGCGAAACGACGGGCCGGAGGCCGCAGGCCGTAGGCCCGTCGTGAGCTTCTCAAGACACTTTTACTATTGGGTCGCGTTTAAGCTCCAACTTCCCTACAACCCCACAGTAACTACGCGGAGGGCCGAAGGCCCGGAGCGTGTCTGATAGGCTCCCAAGCACGCGAGGCCGCAGGCCGAGCTGCGGGCAGAGAGTGCTCCCAAGCAATTAATCAAACAAGCAAAGCAAAAAAACAAAAAAGCATTGCTCAAAAACAAAAAGCATAAGCATAGCTCAAAAACAAAAAGCAAAAGCATAAGCAAAGCACAAAAAGCAAAGCACAAAAGAACACCGCGGGGCCCTCGGGCCCCGCGCACCTTTAAAAAACTAGTCTATATAATATAAAGCTACAACCCGACTGACATTTTTCAAAAAATGGGCAGAAGGAGTTTTTGCAGGTGGCAGTGTTTGGTGTGGTCGTATAGAGTTTGGTCCTGCGACCCCGGATAGATCAGACCGTCGGTCTACCGGTTCCGGGTAAAAAAATGTCGGACGGCCTGGCCAAACGGCTGGAGTTAGCCGGGGAGTGTTCGACCAAATGTCATAGAGGACCCTGGGTAGTTTTTGACGCCGCCATTTTTTTTTCAAAATGGCCGACTTTTTTTTTTGACGATTTTTCAAGTTTGTCGTAGAGATCTCAAATTTTGGTCATAGAATCTCCAAGTGGCCTTGATTCGAATGAAATAGAAAAAAATTGAAAAATGCTACAAATGTGGGAAAACTGGCCACTTTAATTTTGTATGGCAACTTTTAAACCGTAAGAGTTAGCCGGGGGTGCTCGACCAAATGTCATACAGGTATCCGAGTAGAAAAAAGTTGCATTAAAAAAAAATTCAAAATGGCCGACTTTTTTTTTTTTGAAAAATTTCAAAATGGTCCTAGCGCGCTGAGATTTGGCACACGGGTGGAAGGTGGCCCCAAGATTTATATTCAAAAAGAAAATTTTGAAAAATTCAAAATGGCGGCCTTTGAAGGCTAATTGAAATTTGAGTGGAGGTTTTTCTTTTAATTACCATAGCTCCGTAACGGTACAAAGAAGTGAAAAATGCTCAAACAAATGTTATACAGTCACCCGAGGTCCATCGAATGGCATTAAAAAAAAATCAAAATGGCCGACTTTTTTTTTTGAAAAATTTCAAAATGGTCCGAGCGCGCTGAAATTTTGCACACGGGTAGACAGCCACCCCAAGATTAGTATACAAAAAGAAAATTTTGAAAAATTCAAAATGGCGCCCTTTGAAGGCCAATTGAAATTTGTATGGAGGTCCTGTTTTTAAATCCCCATAGCTCCGTAACGGTAGGAAAAAGGTTAATAGTGCTTAAACTAATATTGTACAGTTATCTGAGGTCCATCGAATGGCATTTACAAAATTTCAAAATGGCCGACTTTGAAATTTTTTTTTTTTTATTTTCGGTCCGAGCGCGTTCAAATTTGGCACGTGGTAAGAGCGGGGGCCAAAAATAGAAATGAGAAAAAAAAATTTTTGGAAAAGTCAAAAACGGCGGCGAGAGGGGACAAAGTCAAATTTCCCTACCAGCCTGAGGGAGTGTTCCACAGCCCGACGGTCATTGCTCCGGTCCAAGTTCCGAGCTGCGTACAGACAGTGCTCCCAAGCAAGAAAATATAAGTAAAAGTGTCTAAAAAGCGACGCGGCGGGCCGGAGGCCGCAGGCCGGAGGTCCAACTTCCCTACAAATCCTACAATCCCCACAGTAACTACGCGGAGGGCCGGAGGCCCGGAGCGTGTCTGACAGGCTCCCAAGTACGCGAAGGCCGCAGGCCGAGCTGCGGGCAGAGTGCTCCCAAGCACGCGAAGGCCGCAGGCCGAGCTGCGTGCAGACTGTGCTCCCAAGAAAACAATAACAAAAAGTATCTAAATAAGCGAAGCGGCGGGCCAAAGGGCCGACGCGGAGCTTCGAAACCAGCGAAGGCCGAAGGCCGAGCTCCGCGTAGGGCCGAAGGCCCGGAGCGTCCCCGATCGGCTCGCCGGCGGACCGGGAAGTTGGAGCTTAAACACGACCCAATAGTAAAAGTGTCTTAGAGAAGCGAAACGACGGGCCGGAGGCCGCAGGCCGCAGGCCCGTCGTGAGCTTCTCAAGACACTTTTAATATTGGGTCGTGTTTAAGCTCCAACTTCCCTCAACCCCCACAGTAACTACGCGGAGGGCCGAAGGCCCGGAGCGTGTCTGAGAGGCTTCCAAGCACGCGAAGGCCGCAGGCCGAGCTGCGGGCAGAGAGTGCTCCCAAGCACGCGAAGGCCACAGGCCGAGCTGCGTACAGACTGTGCTCCCAAGCAAAACAATAACAAAAAGTATCTTAACAAGCGAAGCGGCGGGCCGAAGGCCCGACGCGGAGCTTCGAAACCAAGCGAAGGCCGAAGGCCGAGCTCCGCGTAGGGCCGAAGGCCCGGAGCGTCCCTGATCGGCTCGCCGGCGGACCGGGAAGTTGGAGCTTAATCACGACCCAATAGTAAAAGTGTCTTAGAGAAGCGAAAGGACGGGCCGGAGGCCGCAGGCCGCAGGCCCGTCGTGAGCTTCTCAAGACACTTTTACTATTGGGTCGTGTTTAAGCTCCAACTTCCCTACAACCCCCACAGTAACTACGCGGAGGGCCGAAGGCCCGGAGCGTGTCTGAGAGGCTCCCAAGCACGCGAAGGCCGCAGGCCGAGCTGCGGGCAGACTGTGCTCCCAAGCAAAACAATAACAAAAAGTATCTTAATAAGCGAAGCGGCGGGCCGAAGGCCCGACGCGGAGCTTCGAAACCCAGCGAAGGCCGAAGGCCGAGATCCGCGTAGGGCCGAAGGCCCGGAGCGTCCCTGATCGGCTCGCCGGCGGTCCGGGAAGTTGGAGGTTACACACGACCCAATAGTAAAAGTGTCTTAGAGAAGCGAAACGACGGGCCGGAGGCCGCAGGCCGCAGGCCCGTCGTGAGCTTCTCAAGACACTTTTACTATTGGGTCGTGTTTAAGCTCCAACTTCCCTACAACCCCACAGTAACTACGCGGAGGGCCGAAGGCCCGGAGCGTGTCTGACAGGCTCCCAAGCACGCGAGGCCGCAGGCCGAGCTGCGGGCAGAGAGTGCTCCCAAACAATTAATCAAACAAGCAAAGCAAAAAAACAAAAAAGCATAGCTCAAAAACAAAAAGCATAAGCATAGCTCAAAAACAAAAAGCAAAAGCATAAGCAAAGCACAAAAGCAAAACAAAAAAAGAACACCGCGGGGCCCTCGGGCCCCGCGCACCTTTAAAAAACTAGTTAATATTATATATAGCTGCAAAACCACTGATTTCTAACCTCTCCCTATATCTGGAGAACGGCTAAACCGATTTTCACGGTCGAAGTGTCTTTGTATAGAGGGAGTAGGGAGACGTATGGGAAAAATATGGGATCTGGTCTCCGACTCTTGGGTCAAAAAATGTTGGACGGCCTGGCCAAACGGTGGGGGTTAGGTGGGGGGTGCTCGACCAAATGTCATAGAGGACCCTGGGCAGTTTTTGAGGCCGCCATTTTTTTTTCAAAATGGCCGACTTTTTTTTTTTGACCAAATTTCAAATTCATCCTAGAGATTTGAAATTTTGGTCAAAGAATCTCTGGGGGGCCCTGATTTCAAAAATAAAAAAAAATTTTGAAAAATGCTACAAATGCGAAAAATTTGGCCACTTTTTTTTTGTATGGCAACTCCTAAACCGTAAGAGATAGCTATATGGTGCTCGACCAAATGTCATACAGGAGCCCGAGTAGAAAAAGTTGCATCAAAAAAAATTCAAAATGGCCGACTTTTTTTTTTTTTTTTTTTTTTTTCAAGTTGGTCCGAGCGCGCTCAAATTTGGCATGCGGAGAGGTATGGCCCCCCAGATTACAAATGTCAAAAAATTTTTTTCAAAAATCCAAGATGGCCGCCGTTATGGCAAAATCAATTTTTCAAGTAATTTCGCGAGCCCGAAGGGCGAGCTTCAGGGTGGGAGGCCGAAGGCCGACCCCGCGGAGGGCCGCAGGCCCGGAGCTCGACTTTAGGTTCCCACCCGGGCCAAATCCAAGTAATTTCAGGCGAGGCCGAAGGCCTCGCCGCGGGCAGAAAGTGCTCCCATACAAATTCCTTACAAAAGTGTCTAAACAAGCGTAGCCGGCGGGCCGAAGGCCCGACGGCGGAGCTTCGGAGCCGAGCGAAGGCCGAAGGCCGAGCTCCGCGTAGGGCCGAAGGCCCGGAGCGTCCCTGATCGGCTCGCCGGCGGTCCGGGAAGTTGGAGGTTACACACGACCCAATAGTAAAAGTGTCTTAGAGAAGCGAAACGACGGGCCGGAGGCCGCAGGCCGCAGGCCCGTCGTGAGCTTCTCAAGACACTTTTACTATTGGGTCGTGTGTAACCTCCAACTTCCCCACAACCCCCACAGTAACTACGCGGAGGGCCGAAGGCCCGGAGCGTGTCTGAGAGGCTCCCAAGCACGCGAAGGCCGAAGGCCGAGCTGCGTACAGACAGTGCTCCCAAGCAGAACAATAATAAACAGTGTCCTAAATAAGCGACGCGGCGGGCCGAAGGCCCGACGCGGAGCTTCGAAACCCAGCGAAGGCCGAAGGCCGAGCTCCGCGTAGGGCCGAAGGCCCGGAGCGTCCCTGAGAGGGGCCGGCACGTGAGCCCGGCGGGCCGCAAGGCCCGCGGGGCGAACCCACGCGGTCAAACTGCTCACCCCAAGTGTCTCAATAAGCGTAGCGGCGGGCCGAAGGCCCGACGCGGAGCTTCGGAGCCGAGCGAAGGCCGAAGGCCGAGCTCCGCGTAGGGCCGAAGGCCCGGAGCGTCCCTGATCGACTCGCCGGCGGACCGGGAAGTTGGAGCTTAAACACGACCCAATAGTAAAAGTGTCTTAGAGAAGCGAAACGACGGGCCGGAGGCCGCAGGCCGCAGGCCCGTCGTGAGCTTCTCAAGACACTTTTACTATTGGGTCGTGTTTAAGCTCCAACTTCCCTACAACCCCCACAGAAACTACGCGGAGGGCCGAAGGCCCGGAGCGTGTCTGAGAGGCTCCCAAGCACGCGAAGGCCGCAGGCCGAGCTGCGGGCAGAGTGCTCCCAAGCACGCGAAGGCCGCAGGCCGAGCTGCGTACAGACTGTGCTCCCAAGCAGAACAATAATTAAAAGTGCCATAATAAGCGTAGCGGCGGGCCGAAGGCCCGACGCGGAGCTTCGAAACCCAGCGAAGGCCGAAGGCCGAGCTCCGCGTAGGGCCGAAGGCCCGGAGCGTCCCTGATCGGCTCGCCGGCGGACCGGGAAGTTGGAGCTTAAACACGACCCAATAGTAAAAGTGTCTTAGAGAAGCGAAACGACGGGCCGGAGGCCGCAGGCCGTAGGCCCGTCGTGCGCTTCTCAAGACACTTTTACTATTGGGTCGTGTTTAAGCTCCAACTTCCCTGCAACCCCCACAGTAACTACGCGGAGGGCCGAAGGCCCGGAGCGTGTACGAGAGGCTCCCAAGCACGCGAAGGCCGCAGGCCGAGCTGCAGGCAGAGTGCTCCCAAGCACGCGAAGGCCGCAGGCCGAGCTGCGTACAGACTGTGCTCCCAAGCAAAACAATAACAAAAAGTATCTTAATAGGCGAAGCGGCGGGCCGAAGGCCCGACGCGGAGCTTCGAAACCCAGCGAAGGCCGAAGGCCGAGCTCCGCGTAGGGCCGAAGGCCCGGAGCGTCCCTGATCGGCGCGCCGGCGGACCGGGAAGTTGGAGCTTAAACACGACCCAATAGTAAAAGTGTCTTAGAGAAGCGAAACGACGGGCCGGAGGCCGCAGGCCGCAGGCCCGTCGTGAGCTTCTCAAGACACTTTTACTATTGGGTCGTGTTTAAGCTCCAACTTCCCTACAACCCCCACAGTAACTACGCGGAGGGCCGAAGGCCCGGAGCGTGTACTGAGAGGCTCCCAAGCACGCGAAGGCCGCAGGCCGAGCTGCAGGCAGAGTGCTCCCAAGCACGCGAAGGCCGCAGGCCGAGCTGCGTACAGACTGTGCTCCCAAGCAAAACAATAACAAAAAGTATCTTAATAGGCGAAGCGGCGGGCCGAAGGCCCGACGCGGAGCTTCGAAACCCAGCGAAGGCCGAAGGCCGAGCTCCGCGTAGGGCCGAAGGCCCGGAGCGTCCCTGATCGGCGCGCCGGCGGACCGGGAAGTTGGAGCTTAAACACGACCCAATAGTAAAAGTGTCTTAGAGAAGCGAAACGACGGGCCGGAGGCCGCAGGCCGCAGGCCCGTCGTGAGCTTCTCAAGACACTTTTACTATTGGGTCGTGTTTAAGCTCCAACTTCCCTACAACCCCCACAGTAACTACGCGGAGGGCCGAAGGCCCGGAGCGTGTCTGACAGGCTCCCAAGCACGCGAGGCCGCAGGCCGAGCTGCGGGCAGAGAGTGCTCCCAAGCACGCAAAGGCTAAAGCAAAAAAGCAAACAAGCATAGCTCAAAAACAAAAAGCAAAAGCAAAACACAAAAACATAAAGCAAAAGCAAAAGCAAAAGCAAAAAAACAAAAAGCAAAAACAAAAAACAAATAAGAACACCGCGGGGCCCTCGGGCCCCGCGCACCTTTAAAAAACTAGTCTATATAATATAAAGCTACAACCCGACTGACATTTTTCAAAAAATAGGGAGAAGGAGTTTTTGCAGGTGGCAGTGTTTGGTGTCGTCGTATAGAGTTTGGTCCTGCGACCCCGGATAGATCAGACCGTCGGTCTACCGGTTCCGGGTAAAAAAATGTTGGACGGCCTGGCCAAACGGCTGGAGTTAGCCGGGGAGTGTTCGACCAAATGTCATAGAGGACCCTGGGCAGTTTTTGACGCCGCCATTTTTTTTTCAAGATGGCCGACTTTTTTTTTTGACGATTTTTCAAGTTTGTCGTAGAGATCTTAAATTTTGGTCATAGAATCTCCAAGGGGCCTTGATTCGAATGAAATAGAAAAAAATTGAAAAATGCTACAAATGTGGGAAAACAGGCCACTTTTATTTTGTATGGCAACTTTTAAACCGTAAGAGATAGCCGGGGGGTGCTCGACCAAATGTCATACAGGTATCCGAGTAGAAAAAAGTTGCATTAAAAAAAAATTCAAAATGGCCGACTTTTTTTTTGAAAAATTTCAAAATGGTCCTAGCGCGCTGAGATTTGGCACACGGGTGGACGGTCACGCCAAGATTAGTATTCAAAAAGAAAATTTTGAAAAATTCAAAATGGCGGCCTTTGAGGGCCAATTGAAATTTGAGTGGAGGTTTTTCTTTAAATTACCATAGCTCCGTAACGGTACAAAGAAGTGAAAAGTGCTCAAACAAATGTTATACAGTCACCCGAGGTCCATCGAATGGCGTTAAAAAAAAATCAAAATGGCCGACTTTTTTTTTTGAAAAATTTCAAAATGGTCCGAGCGCACAGAAATTTGGCACACGAGTTGACAGCCGCCCCAACATTAGTATACAAAAAGAAAATTTTGAAAAATTCAAAAATGGCGCCCTTTGAAGGCCAATTGAAATTTGTATGGAGGTCTTTTTTTTAATCCCCATAGCTCCGTAACGGTAGGAAAAAGGTTAAAAGTGCTTGAACTAATGTTGTACAGTTATCTAAGGTCCATCTAATGGCATTTACAAAATTTCAAAATGGCCGACTTTGAAATTTTTTTTTTTATTTTCGGTCCGAGCGCGTTCAAATTTGGCACGTGGTAAGAACGGGGGCCAAAAATAGAAATGAGAAAAAAAATTTGGAAAAGTCAAAAACGGTGGCGAGAGGGGACAAAGTCAAATTTCCCTACCAGTTTGTATGGAGGTTTTTTTTTAAATCCCCATAGCTCCGTAACGGTAGGAAAAAGGTTAATAGTGCTTAAACTAATGTTGTACAGTTATCTCAGGTCCATCGAATGGCATTTACAAAATTTCAAAATGGCCGACTTTGAAATTATTTTTTTTTATTTTCGGTCCGAGCGCGTTCAAATTTGGCACGTGATAAGAGCGGGGGCCAAAAATAGAAATGAGAAAAAAAAATTTTTGGAAAAGTCAAAAACGGCGGCGAGAGGGGACAAAGTCAAATTTCCCTACCAGCCTGAGGGAGCGTTCTACAGCCCGACGGTCATTGCTCCGGTCCAAGTTCCGAGCTGCGTACAGACAGTGCTCCCAAGCAAGAAAATATAAGTAAAAGTGTCTAAAAAGCGACGCGGCGGGCCGGAGGCCGCAGGCCGGAGGCCCAACTTCCCTACAAATCCTACAATCCCCACAGTAACTACACGGAGGGCCGAAGGCCCGGAGCGTGTCTGACAGGCTCCCAAGTACGCGAAGGCCTCAGGCCGAGCTGCGGGCAGAGTGCTCCCAAGCACGCGAAGGCCGCAGGCCGAGCTGCGTGCAGACTGTGCTCCCAAGAAAACAATAACAAAAAGTATCTAAATAAGCGAAGCGGCGGGCCAAAGGCCCGACGCGGAGCTTCGAAACCCGGCGAAGGCCGAAGGCCGAGCTCCGCGTAGGGCCGAAGGCCCGGAGCGTCCCTGATCGGCTCGCCGGCGGATCGGGAAGTTGGAGTTTAAACACGACCCAATAGTAAAAGTGTCTTAGAGAAGCGAAACGACGGGCCGGAGGCCGCAGGCCGCAGGCCCGACGCGGAGCTTCGGAACCCAGCGAAGGCTGAAGGCCGAGCTCCGCGTAGGGCCGAAGGCCCGGAGCGTCCCTGATCGGCTCGCCGGCGGACCGGGAAGTTGGAGCTTAAACACGACCCAATAGTAAAAGTGTCTTAGAGAAGCGAAACGACGGGCCGGAGGCCGCAGGCCGTAGGCCCGTCGTGAGCTTCTCAAGACACTTTTACTATTGGGTCGTGTTTAAGCTCCAACTTCCCTACAACCCCCACAGTAACTACGCGGAGGGCCGAAGGCCCGGAGCGTGTCTGAGAGGCTCCCAAGCACGCGAAGGCCGCAGGCCGAGTTGCGGGCAGAGTGCTCCCAAGCACGCGAAGGCCGCAGGCCGAGCTGCGTACAGACTGTGCTCCCAAGCAGAACAATAATTAAAAGTGTCATAATAAGCGTAGCGGCGGGCCGAAGGCCCGACGCGGAGCTTCGAAACTGAGCGAAGGCCGAAGGCCGAGCTCCGCGTAGGGCCGAAGGCCCGGAGCGTCCCTGATCGGCTCGCCGGCGGACCGGGAAGTTGGAGCTTAAACACGACCCAATAGTAAAAGTGTCTTAGAGAAGCGAAACCGTCGTGAGCTTCTCAAGACACTTTAACTATTGGATCGTGTTTAAGCTCCAACTTCCCTACAACCCCCACAGTAACAACGCGGAGGGCCGAAGGCCCGGAGCGTGTTTGACAGGCTCCCAAGCACGCGAAGGCCGCAGGCCGAGCTGCGGGCAGAGAGTGCTTCCAAGCACACAAAGGCTAAAGCAAAAAAGCAAACAAGTAAAGCAAAAAAACAAACAAGCTAAGCAAAGAAACAAAAAAGCAAAAAAAGCAAAGCAAAAAAACAAACAAGCAAAGCAAAAAAAAACAAAAACGCAACAAGAAAGACCGCGGGGCCCTCGGGCCCCGCGCACCTTTAAAAAACTAGTCTATATAATATAAAGCTACAACCCGACTGACATTTTTCCAAAAATGGGCAGAAGGGGGATTTGAAGGTGGCAGTGTTTGGTGTGGTCGTATAGAGTTTGGTCCTGCGACCCCGGATAGATCAGACCGTCGGTCTACCGGTTCTGGGTAAAAAAATGTTGGACGGCCTGGCCAAACGGCTGGAGTTAGCCGGGGAGTGTTCGACCAAATGTCATAGAGGACCCTGGGCAGTTTTTGACGCCGCCATTTTTTTTTCAAAATGGCCGACTTTTTTTTTGACGATTTTTCAAATTTATCGTGGAGTGCTCAAATTTTGGTCGTAGAATCTCCAAGCGGCCTTGATTCGAATGAAATAAAAAAAAATTGAAAAGTGCTACAAATGTGGGAAAACTGGCCACTTTTATTTTGTATGGCAACTTTTAAACCGTAAGAGATAGCCGGGGGTGCTCGACCAAATGTCATACAGGTATCCGAGTAGAAAAAAGTTGCATTAAAAAAAAATCAAAATGGCCGACTTTTTTTTTGAAAATTTTCAAAATGGTCCTAGCGCGCTGAGATTAGGCACACGGGTGGACGGTCGCGCTAAGATTAGTATTCAAAAAGAAAATTTTGAAAAATTCAAAATGGCGGCCTTTGAGGGCCAATTGAAATTTGAATGGAGGTTTTTCTTTTAATTACCATAGCTCCGTAACGGTACAAAGAAGTGAAAAGTGCTCAAACAAATGTTATACAGTCACCCGAGGTCCATCGAATGGCATTAAAAAAAAATCAAAATGGCCGACTTTTTTTTTTTGAAAAATTTCAAAATGGTCCGAGCGCGCTGAAATTTTGCACACGGGTAGACAGCCACCCCAAGATTAGTATACAAAAAGAAAATTTTGAAAAATTCAAAATGGCGCCCTTTGAAGGCCAATTGAAATTTGTATGGAGGTCCTTTTTTTAAATCCCCATAGCTCCGTAACGGTAGGGAAAAGGTTAATAGTGCTTGAACTAATGTTGTACAGTTATCTGAGGTCCATCGAATGGCATTTACAAAATTTCAAAATGGCCGACTTTGAAAATTTTTTTTTTTATTTTCGGTCCGAGCGCGTTCAAATTTGGCACGTGGTAAGAACGGGGGCCAAAAATAGAAATGAGAAAAAAAAATTTGGAAAAGTCAAAAACGGTGGCGAGAGGGGACAAAGTCAAATTTCCCTACCAGTTTGTATGGAGGTTTTTTTTTAAATTCCCATAGCTCCGTAACGGTAGGAAAAAGGTTAATAGTGCTTAAACTAATGTTGTACAGTTATCTGAGGTCCATCGAATGGCATTTACAAAATTTCAAAATGGCCGACTTCGAAATTTTTTTTTTTTTTTTTTCGGTCCGAGCGCGTTCAAATTTGGCACGTGGTAAGAGCGGGGGCCAAAAATAGAAATGAGAAAAAAAAATTTTTGGAAAAGTCAAAAATGGCGGCGAGAGGGGAAAAAGTGAAATTTCCCTACCAGCCTGAGGGAGCGTTCTACAGCCCGACGGTCATTGCTCCGGTCCAAGTTCTGAGCTGCGTACAGACAGTGCTCCCAAGCAAGAAAATATAAGTAAAAGTGTCTAAAAAGCGACGGAGGCCGCAGGCCGGAGGTCCAACTTCCCTACAAATCCTACAATCCCCACAGTAACTACGCGGAGGGCCGAAGGCCCGGAGCGTGTCTGACAGGCTCCCAAGTACGCGAAGGCCGCAGGCCGAGCTGCGGGCAGAGTGCTCCCAAGCACGCGAAGGCCGCAGGCCGAGCTGCGTGCAGACTGTGCTCCCAAGAAAACAATAACAAAAAGTATCTAAATAAGCGAAGCGGCGGGCCAAAGGCCCGACGCGGAGCTTCGAAACCCAGCGAAGGCCGAAGGCCGAGCTCCGCGTAGGGCCGAAGGCCCGGAGCGTCCCTGATCGGCTCGCCGGCGGACCGGGAAGGACCTACAACTCTCACAGTAACTACGCGGAGGGCCGAAGGCCCGGAGCGTGCCTGAGAGGCTTCCAAGCACGCGAAGGCCGCAGGCCGAGCTGCGGGCAGAGTGTTCCCAAGCACGCGAAGGCCGCAGGCCGAGCTGCGTACAGACTGTGCTCCCAAGCAGAACGATAATCAAGGTGTCTAAAAAGCGACGCGGCGGGCCGAAGGCCCGACGCGGAGCTTCGAAACGAAACCCAGCGAAGGCCGAAGGCCGAGCTCCGCGTAGGGCCGAAGGCCCGGAGCGTCCCTGGTCGGCTCTCTGGCGGACCGGGAAGTTGGAGCTTAAACACGACCCAATAGTAAAAGTGTCTTAGAGAAGCGAAACGACGGGCCGGAGGCCGCAGGCCGCAGGCCCGTCGTGAGCTTCTCAAGACACTTTTACTATTGGGTCGTGTGTAACCTCCAACTTCCCTACAACCCCCACAGTAACTACGCGGAGGGCCGAAGGCCCGGAGCGTGTACGAGAGGCCCCCAAGCACGCGAAGGCCGCAGGCCGAGCTGCGGGTAGAGAGTGCTCCCAAGCAAAACAAAAAGTATATAAATAAACCCTGCGAAGGCCGAAGGCCGAGCTCCGCGTAGGGCCGAAGGCCCGGAGCGTCCCTGAGAGGGGCCGGCACGTGAGCCCGGCGGGCCGCAAGGCCCGCGGGGCGAACCCACGCGGTCAAACTGCTTACCCCAAGTGTCTTAATAAGCGTAGCGGCGGGCCGAAGGCCCGACGCGGAGCTTCGGATTCGAGCGAAGGCCGAAGGCCGAGCTCCGCGTAGGGCCGAAGGCCCGGAGCGTCCCTGATCGGCTCGCCGGCGGACCGGGAAGTTGGAGCTTAAACACGACCCAATAGTAAAAGTGTCTTAGAGAAGCGAAACGACGGGCCGGAGGCCGCAGGCCGCAGGCCCGTCGTGAGCTTCTCAAGACACTTTGACTATTGGGTCGTGTTTAAGCTCCAACTTCCCTACAACCCCCACAGAAACTACGCGGAGGGCCGAAGGCCGGAGCGTGTCTGAGAGGCTCCCAAGCACGCGAAGGCCGCAGGCCGAGCTGCGGGCAGAGTGCTCCCAAGCACGCGAAGGCCGCAGGCCGAGCTGCGTACAGACTGTGCTCCCAAGCAAAACAATAACAAAAAGTATCTTAACAAGCGAAGCGGCGGGCCGAAGGCCCGACGCGGAGCTTCGAAACCCAGCGAAGGCCGAAGGCCGAGCTCCGCGTAGGGCCGAAGGCCCGGAGCGTCCCTGGTCGGCTCTCTGGCGGACCGGGAAGTTGGAGCTTAAACACGACCCAATAGTAAAAGTGTCTTAGAGAAGCGAAACGACGGGCCGGAGGCCGCAGGCCGCAGGCCCGTCGTGAGCTTCTCAAGACACTTTTACTATTGGGTCGTGTTTAAGCTCCAACTTCCCTACAACGCCCACAGTAACTACGCGGAGGGCCGAAGGCCCGGAGCGTGTCTGACAGGCTCCCAAGCACGCGAGGCCGCAGGCCGAGCTGCGGGCAGAGAGTGCTCCCAAGCACGCAAAGGCTAAAGCAAAAAAGCAAACAATCAAAGCAATAAATCAAACAAGCAAAGCAAAAAAACACAAAGCAAAGCAAAAAACAATAAAGCAAAGCACAAAAGAACACCGCGGGGCCCTCGGGCCCGCGCACTTTAAAAAACTAGTTATATAGACTAGTTTTTTAAAGGTGCGCGGGCCCGAGGGCCCCGCGGTGTTCTTTTTTTTTTTGCTTTTTGCTTTTTTTTTTTTTTTTGCTTTTGCTTTTTGTTTTTGAGCTATGCTTTTTTGATTTATTGCTTTGCTTGTTTGCTTTTTTGCTTAAGCCTTTGCGTGCTTGGGAGCACTCTCTGCCCGCAGCTCGGCCTGCGGCCTCGCGTGCTTGGGAGCCTGTCAGACACGCTCCGGGCCTTCGGCCCTCCGCGTAGTTACTGTGGGGGTTGTAGGGAAGTTGGAGCTTAAACACGACCCAATAGTAAAAGTGTCTTAGAGAAGCGAAACGACGGGCCGGAGGCCGCAGGCCGCACTTCCCGGTCCGCCGGCGAGCCGATCAGGGACGCTCCGGGCCTTCGGCCCTACGCGGAGCTCGGCCTTCGGCCTTCGCTGGGTTTCGAAGCTCCGCGTCGGGCCTTCGGCCCGCCGCTTCGCTTGTTAAGATACTTTTTGTTATTGTTTTGCTTGGGAGCACAGTCTGTACGCAGCTCGGCCTGCGGCCTTCGCGTGCTTGGGAGCACTCTGCCCGCAGCTCGGCCTGCGGCCTTCGCGTGCTCGGGAGCCTCTCAGACACGCTCCGGCCTTCGGCCCTCCGCGTAGTTACTGTGGGGGTTGTAGGGAAGTTGGAGCTTAAACACGACCCAATAGTAAAAGTGTCTTGAGAAGCTCACGACGGGCCTACGGCCTGCGGCCTCCGGCCCGTCGTTTCGCTTCTCTAAGACACTTTTACTATTGGGTCGTGTTTAAGCTCCAACTTCCCGGACCGCCGGCGAGCCGATCAGGACGCTCCGGGCCTTCGGCCCTACGCGGAGCTCGGCCTTCGGCCTTCGCTGGGTTTCGAAGCTCCGCGTCGGGCCTTTGGCCCGCCGCTTCGCTTATTTAGATACTTTTTGTTATTGTTTTCTTGGGAGCACAGTCTGCACGCAGCTCGGCTTGCGGCCTTCGCGTGCTTGGGAGCACTGTGCCCGCAGCTCGGCCTGCGGCCTTCGCGTACTTGGGAGCCTGTCAGACACGCCCGGCCTTCGGCCCTCCGCGTAGTTACTGTGGGGATTGTAGCATTTGTAGGGAAGTTGGACCTCCGGCCTGCGGCCTCCGGCCCGCCGCGTCGCTTTTTAGACACTTTTACTTATATTTTCTTGCTTGGGAGCACTGTCTGTACGCAGCTCGGAACTTGGACCGGAGCAATGACCGTCGGGCTGTAGAACGCTCCCTCAGGCTGGTAGGGAAATTTCACTTTTTCCCCTCTCGCCGCCGTTTTTGACTTTTCCAAAAATTTTTTTTCTCATTTCTATTTTTGGCCCCCGCTCTTACCACGTGCCAAATTTGAACGCGCTCGGACCGAAAAAAAAAAAAAAAAAATTTCAAAGTCGGCCATTTTGAAATTTTGTAAATGCCATTCGATGGACCATAAATAACTGTACAACATTAGTTCAAGCACTTTTAAAATTTTTCCTACCGTTACGGAGCTATGGGGATTAAAAAAAAAACCTCCATACAAACTGGTAGGGAAATTTGACTTTGTCCCCTCTCGCCGCCGTTTTTGACTTTTCCAAAAATTTTTTTTTCTCATTTCTATTTTTGGCCCCCGTTCTTACCACGTGCCAAACTTGAACGCGCTCGGACCGAAAATAAAAAAAAAAAATTTTCAAAGTCGGCCATTTTGAAATTTTGTAAATGCCATTCGATGGACCTCAGATAACTGTACAACATTAGTTCAAGCACTATTAACCTTTTCCCTATCGTTACGGAGCTATGGGGATTTAAAAAAAGGACCTCCATACAAATTTCAATTGGCCTTCAAAGGGCGCCATTTTGAATTTTTCAAAATTTTCTTTTTGTATACTAATCTTAGGGTGGCTGTCTACCCGTGTGCAAAATTTCAGCGCGCTCGGACCATTTTGAAATTTTTCAAAAAAAAAAGTCGGCCATTTTGATTTTTTTTTAATGCCATTCGATGGACCTCGGGTGACTGTATAACATTTGTTTGAGCACTTTTCACTTCTTTGTACCGTTACGGAGCTATGGTAATTAAAAGAAAAACCTCCATTCAAATTTCAATTGGCCCTCAAAGGCCGCCATTTTGAATTTTTCAAAATTTTCTTTTTGAATACTAATCTTAGCGCGACCGTCCACCCGTGTGCCAAATCTCAGCGCGCTAGGACCATTTTGAAAATTTTCAAAAAAAAAGTCGGCCATTTTGATTTTTTTTTAATGCAACTTTTTTCTACTCGGATACCTGTATGACATTTGGTCGAGCACCCCCCGGCTATCTCTTACGGTTTAAAAGTTGCCATACAAAATAAAAGTGGCCAGTTTTCCCACATTTGTAGCACTTTTCAATTTTTTTTTATTTCATTCGAATCGAGGCCACTTGGAGATTCTATGACCAAAATTTGAGCTCTCTACGACAAACTTGAAAAATCGTCAAAAAAAAAAGTCGGCCATTTTGAAAAAAAAATGGCGGCGTCAAAAACTGCCCAGGGTCCTCTATGACATTTGGTCGAACACTCCCCGACTAACTCCAGCCGTTTGGCCAGGCCGTCCAACATTTTTTTACCCGGAACCGGTAGACCGACGGTCTGATCTATCCGGGGTCGCAGGACCAACCTCTATACGACCACACCAAACACTGCCACCTTCAAATCCCCCTTCTGCCTATTTTTTGAAAAATGTCAGTCGGGT
The DNA here is from genome assembly GCF_023078275.1 of Leguminivora glycinivorella. Lineage (NCBI taxonomy): Eukaryota > Metazoa > Arthropoda > Insecta > Lepidoptera > Tortricidae > Leguminivora > Leguminivora glycinivorella. The sequence goes on along the minus strand of NC_062995.1, from coordinate 12,099,377 downwards.
TGTAGCTTTATATTATATAGACTAGTTTTTTAAAGGTGCGCGGGGCCCGAGGGCCCCGCGGTGTTCTTTTTTTGTTTTTGTGCTTTGCTCTTCGTGTTTTGCTTATGCTTTTGCTTTTTGTTTTTGTGTTTTGCTTTTGCTTTTTGTTTTTGAGCTATGCTTTTTTGATTTATTGCTTTGCTTGTTTGCTTTTTTGCTTTAGCCTTTGCGTGCTTGGGAGCACTCTCTGCCCGCAGCTCGGCCTGCGGCCTCGCGTGCTTGGGAGCCTGTCAGACACGCTCCGGCCTTCGGCCCTCCGCGTAGTTACTGTGGGGGTTGTAGGGAAGTTGGAGCTTAAACACGACCCAATAGTAAAAGTGTCTTGAGAAGCTCACGACGGGCCTGCGGCCTGCGGCCTCCGGCCCGTCGTTTCGCTTCTCTAAGACACTTTTACTATTGGGTCGTGCTTAAGCTCCAACTTCCCGGTCCGCCGGCGAGCCGATCAGGGACGCTCCGGGCCTTCGGCCCTACGCGGAGCTCGGCCTTCGGCCTTCGCTGGGTTTCGAAGCTCCGCGTCGGGCCTTCGGCCCGCCGCTTCGCTTGTTAAGATACTTTTTGTTATTGTTTCGCTTGGGAGCACAGTCTGTACGCAGCTCGGCCTGCGGCCTTCGCGTGCTTGGGAGCACTCTCTGCCCGCAGCTCGGCCTGCGGCCTTCGCGTGCTTGGGAGTCTCTCAGACACGCTCCGGGCCTTCGGCCCTCCGCGTAGTTACTGTGGGGGTTGTGGGGAAGTTGGAGCTTAAACACGCCCCAATAGTAAAAGTGTCTTGAGAAGCTCACGACGGGCCTGCGGCCTGCGGCCTCCGGCCCTTCCCGGTCCGCCGGCGAGCCGATCAGGGACGCTCCGGGCCTTCGGCCCTACGCGGAGCTCGGCCTTCGGCCTTCGCTGGGTTTCGAAGCTCCGCGTCGGGCCTTCGGCCCGCCGCTTCGCTTGTTAAGATACTTTTTGTTATTGTTTTCTTGGGAGCACAGTCTGCACGCAGCTCGGCCTGCGGCCTTCGCGTGCTTGGAGCACTCTGCCCGCAGCTCGGCCTGCGGCCTTCGCGTACTTGGGAGCCTGTCAGACACGTTCCGGGCCTTCGGCCCTCCGCGTAGTTACTGTGGGGATTGTAAGATTTGTAGGGAAGTTGGACCTCCGGCCTGCGGCCTCCGGCCCGCCGCGTCGCTTTTTAGACACTTTTACTTATATTTTCTTGCTTGGGAGCACTGTCTGTACGCAGCTCGGAACTTGGACCGGAGCAATGACCGTCGGGCTGTAGAACGCTCCCTCAGGCTGGTAGGGAAATTTGACTTTGTCCCCTCTCGCCGCCGTTTTTGACTTTTCCAAAAATTTTTTTTTCTCATTTCTATTTTTGGCCCCCGTTCTTACCAAGTCCCAAATTTGAACGCGCTCGGACCGAAAATAAAAAAAAAAAAATTTCAAAGTCGGCCATTTTGGAATTTTGTAAATGCCATTCGATGGACCTCAGATAACTGTACAACATTAGTTTAAGCACTATTAACCTTTTTCCTACCGTTACGGACCTATGGGGATTTAAAAAAACCTCCATACAAACTGGTAGGGAAATTTGACTTTGTCCCCTCTCGCCACCGTTTTTGACTTTTCCAAATTTTTTTTTTCTCATTTCTATTTTTGGCTCCCGTTCTTACCACGTGCCAAATTTGAACGCGCACGGACCGAAAATAAAAAAAAAAAAAAAATTTCAAAGTCGGCCATTTTGAAATTTTGTAAATGCCATTCGATGGACCTCAGATAACTGTACAACATTAGTTCAAGCACTATTAACCTTTTCCCTACCGTTACGGAGCTATGGGGATTTAAAAAAGGACCTCCATACAAATTTCAATTGGCCTTCAAAGGGCGCCATTTTGAATTTTTCAAAATTTTCTTTTTGTATACTAATCTTGGGGTGGCTGTCTACCCGTGTGCAAAATTTCAGCGCGCTCGGACCATTTTGAAATTTTTCAAAAAAAAAGTCGGCCATTTTGATTTTTTTTTAGTGCCATTCGATGGACCTCGGGTGACTGTATAACATTTGTTTGAGCACTTTTCACTTCTTTGTACCGTTACGGAGCTATGGTAATTAAAAGAAAAACCTCCATTCAAATTTCAATTGGCCCTCAAAGGCCGCCATTTTGAATTTTTCAAAATTTTCTTTTTGAATACTAATCTTAGCGCGACCGTCCACCCGTGTGCCAAATCTCAGCGCGCTAGGACCATTTTGAAAATTTTCAAAAAAAAAGTCGGCCATTTTGATTTTTTTTTAATGCAACTTTTTTCTACTCGGATACCTGTATGACATTTGGTCGAGCACCCCCCGGCTATCTCTTACGGTTTAAAAGTTGCCATACAAAATAAAAGTGGCCAGTTTTCCCACATTTGTAGCATTTTTCAAATTTTTTTTATTTCATTCGAATCGAGGCCGCTTGGAGATTCTACGACCAAAATTTGAGCTCTCTACGACAAACTTGAAAAATCGTCAAAAAAAAAAGTCGGCCATTTTGAAAAAAAAATGGCGGCGTCAAAAACTGCCCAGGGTCCTCTATGACATTTGGTCGAACACTCCCCGGCTAACTCCAGCCGTTTGGCCAGGCCGTCCGACATTTTTTTACCCGGAACCGGTAGACCGACGGTCTGATCTATCCGGGGTCGCAGGACCAAACTCTATACGACCACACCAAACACTGCCACCTTCAAATCCCCCTTCTGCCTATTTTTGGAAAAATGTCAGTCGGGTTGTAGCTTTATATTATATAGATAGAAGATAGAAAATGCTATTACTAGATCTACTTTAACATTTTTAGACGGAACAAAACAAAAAAATAAGAATGTGTGACTTTTTTTAATTTTATGCTGTATGAAACTAAACTATTTTGATCAACTCATGCCGCTAGGAGCGCTAGTGTGCATGTTGCCAACTTTGGCACCGAGCTGCACGTATTAACTCGTAGAGTTTACATAGTATTTGGTGATACTATGTAAACTCTACGAGTTAATACGTGCAGCTTGGTGCCAAAGTTGGCAACATGCGATACTAGCGCCCCTAGCGGCATGAGTTGGTCAAAATAGTTTAGTTCATTCTGAGTTCATTCGGTATAAAATTAAAAAAAGTCACATTCTTATTTTTTTGTTTTATTCCGCCTAAAAATGTTAAAGTAGATCAAGTAATCGCATTTTCTATTTTAATTTACTAAAATAAAAGTCTGACAAACTACTTTGAACAACTCGTACCGCTAGATGGCGCTAGTAAAATTGTTGCCGCTCCATTGTATGGGAAACGTCAGAAGCTGCACGTATTAACTCTAGAGTTTATATGTATAGTATTTGGTTATACTTCCGTGGACTTGACTGCTACCGCAAAGGCCAGACCGGACGAATTATTCGGTCGGCCACCCTGCTTGTGACTCCACTTTCTACACCAAGGTGATCTTGAGGCGGTGTGGTCATCTGTTAGCGCTATGAAGTGCAATTTACCTAGTTGTCACCAGAAAAAAAAGCAAAATTACTATTTTCGCCTACATCTTTTACATTTGCCGTTCTTTTCCAGTGACTGAAATGAGTTAGCAAACTTTAGTTGCCATATGGGACCAGTGGTCGGCGTACCAACGCTCTACCTGCGATTACTTTTCTGTTTGTGTTTTGCCGAGGAATTAGCAACTACAGCAAGACCTCTAACAAATAAATAGGAGTTTAGTTTTCTAGACTTGTAGCACCAAAACCCCTTGATTGAACCAGCTCATAATAATTCAAGAAGGTAAATATGACCGCAGGCAAGTATTGATGCGCGATAAATGATAAAACATCTAGGCGTCCCTATCGCACTTACGAATAGTGTGATAGGGACGGCCTGATGTTTTATAATTTATCGCGCGACTATACTTGCGTGCCAGACATTGCGTTAACGTAATTTTATTAAAATTCAAAACAATTTACTTAAATTATGGTTACAAGAACTTCTCTCAGAGTTCAGGTTAACAACATCGGGATGCAGGAACGTGCCCTCTTACCAGTCGTGTGGAGTTGAATTGAAGAACATCGCTTCGCTCGTTCGTCCGTTAAATGAAAATGAAATATTTATTTTTCAAGTAGGCATATTATAATGCGCATATGAACGTCAAATAAAGCTACGCCGGTTACATTAACACAGGGTGTAACTTTGGCCTACATTACCTACATATAAATAAAGAGATGAGGCTTCTGTTGTAGGCAAATATTATTAAAAATACTATTATTGTGTATGGTGTATGTAATGTCATGTCACAAAACATGTATAACTGTAGAAGGAAAAGCAATAGAATATGTGAACAACTATGTATACTTAGGAAAAATGATTTCATTTGACCCTAACAGCAACGAAAACGAGGTAGATAGGAGGATAAACATAGCTTGGAGAAAATACTGGTCACATAAAGAAATCCTAAAAGGAAATTACAGTTTAAAAATAAAGAAAATAGTCATGGATTCTTGCATACTACCCAGTTTGACATATGGATGCCAGACATGGGTTTTCACCGAGAAAGTACGAGGAAAAATCTTATCTTGCCAACATGGGATGGAAAAGCCTTTTAAACCTAAAAAGAATAAATAAAGTCAGAAACACTGTTATTAGATCGCAAACAAAAGTAACAGACGCACTGCAGTATAGCTTAAGGCAAAAATGGAGATGGGCCGGACATTTGGCAAGGTACAAAGATAATAGGTGGACTGTTCTGACAACCAAATGGAAAGGTCCTCTTGGAAAAAGAAACAGAGGGAAACAAAGAAAAAGATGGAATGATGACATCATAGAAACCGCAGGAAATAATTGGGAGCATATTGCGGAAAACAAAATCAAATGGAAGAAGATGGAGGAGGCTTTTACCCTCAAGGGATCACACATCAATATATAATAAACAAAATAAATATGGGATGTGTGAGAACAAAGCTAAATAATAAATTATTGTGTATAAAATATATTTTATTTAGAAACATGCTTAAAAGCCGGTATGTTACAATTGCTACCTAAACTTTTGGCCATTATTACACATTTATACATAAACCTTTTACATATCAAAAATTAAGATATGTTGATAAGTTACATTGCTTTTTTCAGCTTAATAACATGAATAACAACCATATCACCTGTCAAGAATTACAAAAAATATCCCCAATGATTGCTCTTCATGAAGGCTGCTATAGCCACAGTTCTAATGTCGATTTAATTAAGTTGAACTATTCAAGAAAAAATTACAAGAAGTTTATTTCATTACCAGACATAGATAAAATATAGGAGTAAACAGTAGGTATAGTTACATTCAGAGATAAAATACAGTATGGTTAGCAATAGCCCTCACACTAGGTCAAGCCTGTGACGTGGGGGCTCAGTGAAGTACCAGAAGATTAACCAAAATGGCGATGCGAAGAATACAGATATAGCGAGAGTTTACAATGAATCTTACCTAGACTAAAACTAATTATTAAGCTAATGATTCAGAAGAATGAATTGGAAACACTTAATGTAAAATTTATACATAATATTATGATGCATACAATGTTTAAATGATGTGTGCTAAAACTTGAATAGTTTTTCACCAGAGTGCTGCAACAGATTTGGCCGTAACTCTCATTTCCTCCTGCACTTGAAGCCTCACTTACACATAGTATACTATACATTAGGGCTTGCAATATCGGACGATTTTCAATTCCGGAACTGGTTTTCGACATTGGACTTCAATTCCGGAACTAGTTCCGGAATTGGACAATTTTTTTTTGTTTTGTTTTTTGGTGGATTTCTGATGAAATAATACAATTTTAAATTATAATTTATTATTAATCGACGTTTAAGACAATAACTCTGTACCTAAAAGGCATATAACACTGCAATTTTCATTTTAATAATTTTACAGGAAAGCCCATTTTGTGTCAAAATCGGTCTTGCTAAGTATTTCGAACAACAACAAACGATACAAACGAGGTTTTAGTGCCAGTTTTGTGATAGTAGTTAACATTAAAGTAAATATATTTAGCATTATTATTTAATATTATTTGACACATCATTCAGTAATAAAAACTACATATTTTAGACAAAAACTAAATAAAACTACCCCAAATACAGTGTTTTCCTTCTGAACTTATTTCATATTTGAGGATTTACAGCAATATGGACGAGGACAACATTATTGTTTTATCAATTTAATCTAATAAAAACAAAGGTTTTAAAACTTTTAAATGCATAAATGCATCGATTGTCCACCGAAATAATGTAAAAGTAATAATTTACAACAATGGCACAACGTCTTATTCACATAAATGTAATACAATAAATATTGAATTACCTGTATCAGACTCGAGGCCCAAAATCAGACTTCCTGATTTATACCTAGGTACATGTACATATAGACCTTGAATTCTTGTAAAAAATAAAGCATAGTTTTCATATCCACCATTTTCCATACATTGCAGTAAAGTCCACCAGTTTAGTAAAATATGCACACGTCTTTGTGAAAAGTGTATAAGTAACTACGACGTTATGCTTGTGAATGAATGTAATACCAAATACTACGTTTCGCATCTGAATTTAAGTTCACAAAACCAGAAAGTGACAATGGTTAATATTAGCGCCATTAGCGGGTTAAAATTTAAAATTACACTATCTCGCTCTAACTAGCCCCTTTGGCCATAAAATAGGGTACTACCTGAGTCCGAGCAGTGTCTAACTTATGAATTTACATATTTCTTATACATTCTGTGGTAATTTTGTAGAATAACCAGGCTGATATTACACGTTTTTATCTAAAAATATATATTTTTTTAAATTCCGGAATTTTCGAGATTATGTCTTTCAATTCCGGAACTGTAATATCGGAAAAATTGTCCGAAATTCCGGAATTTCGAGATTCCGGAATTCCGGAATGCAAGCCCTACTATACATACATGAAGGGCGTCTCCTCAGGTGAGCCCAACTGATCACCTCTTCTACACTTGTATTATAGTCGCAGCGGCTACATAGGCTACTCATTAGTGTGAGTCCTCACGTGAATCTGCAATTTTGCTTTTCGTCTACACTTATAGTCACAGTGGCTACAACTAAATGGCTTCTTGTCAGTATGAGTCATCAGATGAGTCTGTAATAATGCTTGTCGTTTACACTTGTAGTCACAGTGGCTACAACTAAATGGCTTCTTGTCAGTGTGAGTCATCAGATGAATCCGTAAAACTGTTATTCGTCTACACTTATAGTCGCATTGGCTACAACTAAATGGCTTCTTGTCAGTATGAGTCATCAGGTGAGTCTGTAAATTTTTTTTTTCTACATTTGTAGTCACAGTGGCTACAACTAAAAGGCTTTTCGTCTGTGTGAGTCATCAGATGAGTTCGTAAATCTACTTTGCGTCTACATTTGTAGTCGCATTGGCTACAACTAAAAGGCTTTTCGTCTGTGTGAGTCATCAGATGAGCCTGTAAATTTGTTTTTCGTCTACATTTATAGTCACAGTGGCTACAACTAAATGGCTTCTTGTCAGTGTGAATCATCAGATGAGACTTTAAATTGGCTTTGCTTTTACATTTGTAGCCACAGCGGCTACAACTAAATGGCTTCTTGTCAGTATGAGTCATCAGATGAGTCTGTAAATTTGCTTTTTGTCTACATTTGTAGTCACAGTGGCTACAACTAAAAGGCTTTTCGTTAGTGTGAGTCATCAGATGAGTCCGTAAATCTGCGTTTCGTCTACATTTGTAGCCACAGTGACTACAACTAAATGGCTTCTTGTCAGTATGAGTCATCAGGTGAGTCTGTAAATTTGTTTTTCGTCTACATTTGTAGTCACAGTGGCTACAACTAAAAGGCTTTTCGTTAGTGTGAGTCATCAGATGAGTCCGTAAATCTGCGTTTTGTCTACATTTGTAGCCACAGTGACTACAACTAAATGGCTTCTTGTCAGTATGAGTCTTCAGGTGAGACTTTAGATCAGATTTTCGCCTACATTTAAACTCACAATGGCTACAACTAAAAGGCTTTTCGTCTGTGTGAGTCAACAGGTGATACTTTAGACCTATCTTTTGACTACACTTGTAGTCACAGTGGTTGCAACTAAACGGTCTCTCGACAGTGTGAGTTATCAGGTGAGATTGTAAATTTTTCTTTCGTTTACACTTGTAGTCACATTGACTACACCAGAAAGGTTTATCGTCTGTGTGAGTTCTCAGATGATTGTATAAATCATCGTGTCGTTTTATAATATAATCTCCTGCTGTTGAATCGTGTAAAGGTGAGTGAGTGTGTACGTGTTTTTTTAAAACCGACTTGTTCCTGAACCGTTTGCCGCAATGGTGACACTGATAGCTGGCGATGGCGCTGGGTGTGTGTGCGGGCTCGGCGGCGCGCAGCTTGTACGTGCGGCGCGCGACCCGGCAGGTGCGCCGCGCCGCGTCCACCAGCAGGCGCTCCAGCCTGACCGAGCACGAGCGGCGCACACCCGACACCGCAGCAGGGGAGACGAGAGCGGACGCTGCGACACGATTATATAGCGCGGCCGGGGCGACTACGGGGCGGTGCGGGCGCTCCGGCCCCAGCACGAGCTCGTCCTTCACCTCGTGCTCGATGTACAAGTCGGCCAGCATGGCTGCCTCGCTCACGCCGAGCCCGGCCGTGCTGGCCGACCACTCCTCCTTCACGCGCTCCTCTTCATCCAGGAATACAGCTTCTTCCTTCACAGGGGCTGAAACAAATGGTTCAATTGGATCAAGTTGTCTTTTTGATCTTGTCCGTCTATCTGCCTTTTAGTTTCCCGTCACTACAGTTTCCCAATCAAGGTCTCCATAGCAGTAGTAGCGGGCTCCATCTATTCTATTGTCATCTCGCTGGCGGACATGACCAGCCCATTCCCACTTTTTTAATGCAATTGTTTAAGCGATGTTGGTCACTTTTGTGCATTGGCAAATATCTTCATCTTGAATTCTGTCTCTCAATGAAATCCCACACATCATGATAAGCTCTGATATTTAAAGTAAAGGACTATGTTCAGATTAGATTAGATAATACTTTAATGTAATACGCATTTAATTTTTACCATTGGTTACTGGCAAATCTGGCTATTTAATTGGCCTTTATATTTACAAAGAAAAGAAGAATGAATACATGTGCAACTAAACTAAACCTAACTTTTCTCCGGTTCACTCCGTTCACTTGAACCTAAACTCAAATTACCCTATTGCATAGTACAACGTAAGGTTAAAACCACATACACTCGTAAACACCTAAATTCAAAATAAACTAACACCAAAATACCTTAGTCCCAAAACACCCTAAAAACAAAAAGAACTTAACTTAATTATGTACTACTCCCGCATCACCTAAATGTCATAGAGTTGAAACTCGGATCAAACTAATCCCATCATAGACTAATCCTAAAATACACCATTTTCTAAAATAAAAGTTTCAAAACATGCTAGCATCAAAACACCCTAAATTTTTTAAGCTCACTCCTAAATCTAGAACACTTAGTTCAGTCAGTATCTGAAGTTGACACACCCTTATTATGTGGGTGAATCAACTTTTTCTTGCCTGTTATTGCCATGGTTACGGTCCCCTGAGTCACGCCGGTTTTATGCAAAATAATGCTACTGAAATTATGCAAAAATGCATGTAGTCCATGTTTGTAGGTGGCAAATTAAGGAAAGGGCTTGTTAACACCAGAAAAATGCTTGTTTGTATAGTTTAAGTAGCATAATTTTGCATAAAACCAGCGTGACTCAGGGGACCGTAACCATGGCAATAACAGGCAAGAAAAAATTGATTCACCCATATTTATAATAAAGTAGCGTGGTCGCGTCGCGTATGTTTTGACAAAAAAAATAGTTGATAAAATAATTTTGTCCAGTAATTAATTTAAAAAAAACTGAAGCGCTAGGGAATAAAACTGAAATTATCATTTGACAGATTTTAAGTTAAATTTGGCAAAAACATCTTCAAAAACGCAAATGCCTAAATATTTTCTAAATTTGCAATGTGAAATTTTGACCACACATGTTTTTGGGATATAAGTTTTGCCATTAAAAACGTTTGCGAATTAAAGTTTTGTCTAAATAAAATTTGACTAAGTAAAATTATTGTCCCTAATGATAATTTGACCAAACAAATTCATTGCGAAACATACCTTTGCCAAACAATACTTTGGGAAATGAAACTATTGCGATATGATTATTGGGAAATGAAATTTGACGAAACGTTTTTTGGCGAAACGGCAGGACACCGTAATTTTCACACAGCTTTTTTTATATTGACAGGAACGTGTTTTTAATAAGTTGTGCCAATGACTCGCGAGTTCTTTCTTAATAGTACCATGTGACAGGGATCTGTTCTTAAACACACTGCAGCACGCAGTAGTTGGCCAGGAAAGTTAATGTGATCAATTGCGATATATTCATTCTTACATCAATAGAGCACACAAGTATTGTGAGTAGTGATACTGCCAGAGTAGATCGCGATTAATATTATATACGATGGATCCGCTTTATTGAAAACACTTTGTTTAAAGGACACAATTTATTTAAGTCAATTTTTACAGAAGGAATATCACTGAGAATCATGGATTGTGCTTACGCCGCAGATTATTATTTCTAGACTGGCAGGTTATAATTTTTTTTAAATCAAATTCCAAAATTAAATATGGAAAAATGTATAGGCAAGAATTCGTCACATTGTATGAGCTTACCCATTTCCGACTGGTCCGTCTCGGGCTCCAGCTTCACGCGCGCCGGCGACATGCTGCCAGACTCGGCACGCGTCTCCATCGCTCACTCTCAAAAGTTATATTATTGTTCCAAAAGCGTCTCAACAGTAATTATGTGCAAGATGTTTGTGAGACTATTGAAACGAATGTGAAATGTAAATTAAATAACACGCTCAGAGGTGAATATGGAATCAATGGAATGGAATGGACGCTGTCGATACTGATTGTGATTACTGACAGCCCTGACAGTGACAGGACATACCACAGACTAATAAGCAAATGCATTGACTTGACAGTTATACCAAATACTATGTAAGGGACTTCCGGTTGGGACGCCATCATAGCGGTTTCGTGTCGTGAATAATTTATTTTTCTTTTACTCATTAATGTTGTTTAAAGTGTAATATTGATAGCGTATTATGCAGTAAACTAATGGTGTAGTGAGAAGCTGATGAAGAATTGTTCTCGAAACGCGTTTAGCCTCTTTTTTGTCGTAAACGGCCGGTAGTCCACGTGCTCTTGTAAAATCTAGTTATCAATTTACAAGTGCTAAGTCACCGTACAATGTCGTACTTACCGTACAAAAATTACTAATATTTATTAGCTCATATCACCTTGACACTGGCGGAATAGTCCCAATGGACTGAAGCCATTTAATTTTAAAAACTGAACTGAACTACTATATAAGGCTGAGCGCACACGGAGGAGACAGTTGCACGGCGACATTTTTTGTCTCTGTCTTGGACGCATGTAGTAACGACAGAGACAAAAAATGTCGCCGTGCAACTGTCGCCTCCGTGTGCGCCCAGGGTAAACTCTACGAGTTAAGCTAGGAACACACTACGCGAACGTCCGTCGTAAATCGCGATGCGAGTTCGTTATACCATTTACAACACATTTGTAAAACCACATTTAGACTACCTCATTGAAATATGGGGCTCTGCCGCTGCCATACACTTGAACGCTATCCAACGCGCACAAAATAAGCTAATAAAGGTCCTGTTTAATCTCGATTACCTTACACCCTCTATAACATTATACAAAAAGACAAAAATAATGAATATAAGTCAAAGTTATAAATACAATACCTGTGTACTAATACGTCAAATAATACAAAATAAACTTCATATTCAAACATCATTTAAAAAGAAACAAGATATACAAAAAATTAAATTAAGAAACTGCAATAACTTGGTACTCCGACCGCCCCGTACTAAAATCAATGGTACTTTTTAAAAAATTACTTAAACATTACGTGACTGACCAAGCACGCTCTGAGACACGCAACTCGCTTTAAGCCACATCTATCCAACCTTAATCTGTGTTCACCGCGCGTTATCTATCGCTTGGGTTTAGTGTAAGCGTAAAGTCGTAAACACACATTTTTTTGTGCAGTTATATTTTCTGATCTTTATTTTGTTTGTCTACCTACTAATTTTATGTTTACCCTACGAACACATACCAACTCTTTTTGTATACTATTAGTTTAGAAACTGGTAAATTATTATTGTACCTACATTATATAAAAAAATAAGTTATAATTATTTAGGTTAAGCACTTCTTTTGTAATCAAATTATAATACGCATACATACGCTCAACATAGTTAAGTTAGTGTTAATTTCTCATGTAAGTGAATTGTAAATATTCTTATGAGAAAATAAACTTCTTTAAACCGAAATCGACCGCGGACGGGAATCTGGACAATGAAATTACACATAACCGTGCAAACTATCGGTCGACGGACGTGGACGTGGCCTTGAGCGCATGGACGTCCGATCGAGATCTGGCTCGCTGGATGTTTTGTTCCGTGCACACTAATCGGTCGCGGTCGCGGTCGATTTACGACGGACGTCCGCGTAGTACGTTCCTAGCTTTAATACGTGCAGCTTGGTGCCAAAGTTGGCAACATGCGATACTAGCGCCCCTAGCGGCATGAGTTGGTCAAAATAGTTTAGTTCATTCAGTATAAAATTAAAAAGTCACACATTCTTATTTTTTTGTTTTATTCCGCCTAAAAATGTTAAAGTAGATCAAGTAATCGCATTTTCTATTTTAATTTACTAAAATAAAAGTCTGACAAACTACTTTGAACAACTCGTACCGCTAGATGGCGCTAGTAAAATTGTTGCCGCTCCATTGTATGGGAAACGTCAGAAGCTGCACGTATTAACTAGTATATGTATAGTATTTGGTTATACTTCCGTGGACTTGACTGCTACCGCAAAGGCCAGACCGGACGAATTATTATTTTTTTTTTTTATTTATTTCTAATAACACTATAAAGCTAGGAACACACTACGCGGACGTCCGTCGTAAATCGACCGCGGACGGGAATCTGGACAATGGAAATACACATAACCGTGCAAACTATCGGTCGACGGACGCGGACGTGGCCTTGAGCGCACGGACGTCCGATCGAAATCTGGCTCTCTGGATGTTTTGTTCCGTGCACACTGATAGGTCGCGGTCGCGGTCGTTTTACGACGGACGTCCGCGTAGTATGTTCCTAGCTTAAAGATGCTTACTGCTACAATTTCGCCAAACCAAAGTTTAACGGCGAGGTTATGCACTCTTATATTAAATACTTATAACTATTCATTAACATGCACCATCAGTTAATACAAAACTAACCACTAACAGAAAAAAATTCGTCATAGAAAATTGCAAGAAAGAATGGTTTTCTACGAAGAAATAAAAAATCCTCTTTCATAACCCAGTTAGCTAAGAAAAATTATGTTTCCTCATAACAAAACCAGTTACCAAACTGTGTTGCCTACGAGGAACAAGGGGATGTTCCCTCAGAGTTCAGGTTAACAACATCGGAATGCTGGAACGTGCCCTCTTACCAGTCGTCTGGAATTGAATTGAAGAACATCGCTTCACTCGTTCGACCAAGTTTACTGTAGAGTCCGTTACATTAACACAGGGTCAACTTTGGCTCACGTATAAATAAAGAGATGAGCTTTCTGTTGTAGGCAAATTTTATTAAAAATACTATTATTGTGTATAATATATATTTTATTTAGAAACGCGTATACGTAGCGTGCATTGCTGCGTATACCTGTATAAACTTTTGGCTATGATTACACATGGCTTTAACATTGCTGCATGATAATTTTATTGACCCCCGACGCAAAAACGAAGGGGTGTTATAAGTTTGACGTGTCTGTCTGTCTGTCTATCTGTCCGTCTGTCTGTCTATCTGTCCGTCTGTCTGTCTATCTGTTTGTCTGTCTGTCTGTGGCATCGTAGCTCCCGAACGGATGAACCGATTTAGATTTAGTTTTTTTGTCTGAAAGCTGAGTTAGTCGGAAGTGTTCTTAGCCATATTTCATGAAAATCGGTCTACTATGTCACAGTCGTGGGTTTTTTCAAAATTTTAATTTTGTGGTTATTATATTACTTTTTTCAGACGAATAACATACAAACATATCACCTGTGAAACCTTGTAAAAAATATTCCCAATGATTGTTATTTACAGAGGCTGCCAAGGCCACAGTACCTGCGGTGAACTATTAAAGAAGAATGAATTGAAAACACCTTGCTAAATATAACATTCCTATGAGGCATACAACTTTAAAATTAACTTTTTAACAAAAAAATAAAACCGCCTTCAAAAAAAGCGTGTTACAAAACACGGAGAAACTAAAAAGCCAAAAATAATAAACCTTCGAATTCAGATTTCTTATCGGATTGCAATAATCTAAACATCCAAATTATAAACAAATCAATTATTTTTGTAGTCGGTACCAGACCTGTTCGTCGCCTTGCTATTTCCTGTTTGCCCCACCCAACCATACGCAGGCTGGCCCCGACTCCAAAAATAATTGATTTGTTTATAATTTGGATGTTTAGATTATTGCAATCCGATAAGAAATCTGAATTCGAAGGTTTATTATTTTTGGCTTTTTAGTTTCTCCGTGTTTTGTAACACGCTTTTTTTGAAGGCGGTTTTATTTTTTTGTTAAAAAGTTAATTTATTTGTTGATTTTTAGTGGTTACTAGTGATATTATATATATATACAGTAGTGAAAGAATTGTCCTTTAACTCCTAACCGTTGAGGAGTTGACCTTCCATAATCAGCTCAGCCACATAAAATTATTACCATCAGGCGCAAATACTGGTGTGCCTTTGAAAAATACACAAAAAACATTACATGTGCCTATAACATTTGAAGGGTTCCCTCGATTTCTCCAAGATCCCATCATCAGACCCCGACTTGGTGCTAATGGGACCATCTCGGGGTTATACCCGTTCGATCAAAAAAAAATTTTTGAAAATCGGTCCAATATTCTCGGAAATATCGAGTAACATACATACAAAAAAAAAAAAAACATTCAGTCGAATTGAGAACCTCCTCCTTTTTTGAAGTCGGTTAAAAATAATAAATTGTTTATTACCAGTGTTACAATACAACTTTTATGTATGAGTACTGCAACTTGAAAAGTTTTTCACCAGAGTGATTCATTAAGTGTGGCCGTAGCTCTGGTTTCTTCCTGCACTTGAAGCCTCACCACACACGGTATACATACATGAAGGGCGCTCCACAGGTGAGCCCCTAACTGTTTTCCTCTTCTACGTGTAATAACCGCAACTTATGTGTGCGGGTCATCAGGTGCCTCTGTAGTTTTCCTTTTTGTCTAAACTTGTAATCACAGAGGCTACAACTATATGGTCTCTCGTCAGTATGAGTCATCAGGTGACGCTTTAAATCAGCTTTTTGTCTAAATTTGCGCTCACACTGGCTACAACTAAAAGGCTTTTCGTCTGTGTGGGTCAACAGGTGACGCTTTAGACGTATCTTTTGTCTACACTTGTAGTCACAGTGGCTACAACTAAAAGGCTTTTCGCCTGTGTGAGTCATCAGATGAGTTTGCAAACCACTTTTTCGTTTAGACTTGTAGTCACAGTGGCTACAACTATAAAGTTTCATGTTTGTGTGAGTCTTTAGGTGAATCTGTAATTCTAAGTTTTGTTTACACTTGTAGTCACACTGCTTACATCTAAAAGGATCCATGTCTGTGTGAGTCATCAGGTGAATATGTAATTCTGCTTTTCGTTTAAACTTGTAGTCGCAGTAGCTACAGCTAAATGGCTTCTCGTCAGTATGAGTCATCAGGTGAGAGTTTAAATAAGTTTTTCGCCTACATTTGTACTCACAGTGGCTACAACTAAAAGGCTTTTCGTCAGTGTGATTCAAAAGATGAATCTTTAAGACTGCTTTTCGTCTACACTTGTAGTCACACTGGTTACAACTAAATGGCTTCTTGTCGGTATGAGTCATCATATGAGCCTGTAAATTTGCTTTTTGTCTACATTTGTAGTCACAGTGGCTACAACTAAAAGGCTTTTCGTCTGTGTGAATCATTAGGTGAGTCTGTAAGTCTGCTTTTCGTCTACACTTGTAGCCACACTGGCTACAACTAAATGGTTTCTTGTCAGTATGAGTCATCAGATGAGTCTGTAAATTTGCTTTTTGTCTACATTTGTAGTCACACTGGCCACAACTAAAAGGCTTTTCGCCAGTGTGATTCAAAAGATGAGTCTTTAAGACTGTTTTTCGTCTACACTTGTAGTCACAGTGGCTACAACTAAAACGCTTCTCGTCGTCTGTGTGAGTTATCAAATGACTCTGTAAATCTGTGTGTGTAGTCATGTAATACTGTCGAGACCGTTTTTCGTCGTGTAGCATGTGATGTCGTTTTAAACCATAATCTCCTGCGGTTGAATCGTGTAAAGGAGAGTGAGTGTGTACGTGTTTCTTTAAAACCGACTTGTTCCTGAACCGCTTGCCGCAATGGTGACACTGGTAGCCGGTGGCGATGGCGCTGGGTGTGTGTGCGGGCTCGGCGGCGCGCAGCTTGTACGTGCGGCGCGCGACCCGGCAGGTGCGCCGCGCCGCGTCCACCAGCAGGCGCTCCAGCCTGACCGAGCACGAGCGGCGCACACCCGACACCGCAGCAGGGGAGACGAGAGCGGACGCTGCGACACGATTATATAGCGCGGCCGGGGCGACTACGGGGCGGTGCGGGCGCTCCGGCCCCAGCACGAGCTCGTCCTTCACCTCGTGCTCGATGTACAAGTCGGCCAGCATGGCTGCCTCGCGCACGCCGAGCACGGCCGTGCTGTCCGACCACTCCTCCTTCACACGCTCCTCTGCCAGGAATACAGCTTCTTCCTTCACAGGGGCTGAAACAAATGGTTCTATTGGATCAAGTTGTCTTTTTGATCTTGTCCGACTATCTGCCTTTTAGTTTCCCGTCACTACAGTTTCCCAATCAAGGTCTCCACAGCAGTAGTAGCGGGCTCCATCTATTGTCATCTCTCTGGCGGATATGACCGGCCCATTCCCACTTTAGTAATGCAATTTTTTAAGCGATGTTGGTCATGGAATTTCAGGGGGAAAATCACTACCATGGCTGGGACTTAAACTCACGGCTTCTGGATTAATACTCTAAGTCTCTGCTCTACCAACAGTTCATCCCCAGTCAGCGATCTACTATATGGATCAATGGTACCGCTCTAGCGACTTCTACTATGAAAATATTACACGTCTTAAATGGTCGTGAGTTTATTTTACAATATTTTAGTCATATCAAACAAATTTCGACGATTTCGTAAGCATTTTGGGTGAAAACTTAACATTCATTAAAGAAAAATTGCAACAAGAAGCAACTTTCGTGACGGATCACGCGAAAACCATAAGTGCTAGAACTAAAGTGCCAATGAAATATTTGTAGTAAATTTATTAAGGATTGCTTCGATCCTGCACGCTTTTTCTGTATCTTCAACAGTTTTGTCAGAAATCGAGAAAGACCGCATTTTCGGCTCTTTAAGGGAGGGTAGAGGGGTGACGCAGAGGGGGGAGGGGTGGAGATAGTTGATGAAAAATAACTTCGGCCTATTGGCTACGTGCACGACAATTACGCCCACTACCATTTGAACTTGAAGTGGAAAATGTCAAAAAATGACATGTAAACAAACATTATATTTTAACGGTTGTCTATTGTTTGCCCGACAGTCATTTAACATAATATTCATTTGCCCGAATCTAACTTGCCTGAATTTCATTTACCCGAATGATTTGTTTACCATAAAAATCATATGACATACTCGTTGTTTATCCGAATATTACCTTCCATAATCATACAATGCCATACTATTTGTTAGCCATATTATTAAGTGCAATAATATGGTTTCATAGAATATTCAAACGCCATAAGCAATTATTGCCATATTAATTGTTGCCCATATTATTACCTAACCTAACCTACTTTCTGACAGCAGTTTCATTTTCCAGGGGTCACAGTTCTAACCTAACCTAACCTACTTTTCCAGCAGTTTCATTCTCCAGGGGGTCACAGTTCTAACCTAACCTAACCTACTTTCTGATAGTAGTTTCATTTTCCAGGGGGTCGCAGTTCTAACCTAACCTAACCTACTGTCTGATAGTATTTTCATTTTCCGGGGGGTCACAGTTCTAACCTAACCTTACCTACTTTTCAAGCAGTTTCCTTTTCCAGAGGTTCACAGTTCTAACCTAACCTAACCTAACCTACTTTCTGATAGCAGTTTCATTTTCCAGGGGGTCACAGTTCTAACCTAACCTACTTTCTGATAGCAGTTTCATTCTCTAGTCCTTCTAGTACCTATTATAGTAGTTTTCGATTCTGCCAAAGCACATTATGGAAATTGACTTTTCTGGACGCTAATTTGTATGACAAATGATGGTATGGAATGTGGTAATTACGGATTTCGATGATTCTGACAAATGACATTATGGAAACTGACTTTATGGGAAACAAAGTTTCTGGCACTAGATTAATATAGTAAACAATGATTATGGCATAAGATGTTATGAGAAACAATATTATGATTGTTGAATAGGATGGCAAATAAAATTATGGCAAATGAAATTCTGGCAAATGGGGGTATCCCTATTTTAACAGTTGTTCGTTAATTTTAAATAAATGGAATAACAAGAGCTACTATTTCAAGTGTAATTTAGGTAGATAGATTATAAAGACATGGATATAATACCAAAAATCAGTTTCCAAAGCATTACTCACGGTATAAACTTCCAACCCCAGACTACAGAAAGAGTCAATAAATTGGTGCTGGGAGGGTATATAAGGAATCTTGAAGAACATAGGAGTAATGGTACAAGTTCTTAGAGCTAGTGATATGGTATTCGCTAAACCTCCGTCCCGTAAATTCATATAAAACAAATCTAAACGTAAGTACCTAGTCATGTCCGCGGTCGCAGAAATATCCGACACGGGCCTATTCCCAGGCTAGGCCTGAATCTTTAAGCATAATCTTTTACGGTAGGGTAAATACTAACAGCGTATTGAACAATATTAGGTAAACAAAGCTTAAATATAATTTATTATAATGTTTTGTTTTGACATGTCACTTACGTTTTCTTTTCCCCGTACGGGCGTACGGCGACTTTTACTAAACCTTAAAATCGATTTTCTGGACCAGTATAAGGTGCCCTCTTGGTGGTTAAAAGGTTGTCCATTCATTACCGAGTACCCGGTATGTATAAATTTAATTCCACATACTCATTGAATACAGAAGGTTAAAATCCAACAAATTTTACTTAATCGGTACTTAAATAATTTAATTATTTATCACATGACTAAATGATTTGAAATCTTGAAAGTAACAGGCGACTGGAAAATGTTTATAGATGCCCTGTAGCGCAGTACTTTGCTAGGAAACATAACTCGCGCTATTGAGATATACAATTCGCCACTACTTTTAAAAAAACTTGTATCTTCGTCTGTCAATGAAAAGAAAATTGTAGTAAGTATGTATGGAATGCATATAGACTTACTGCGTTTTAACTTTGAGGAACAGCGTGAGATACGAGATTTTTTTAAAGTAGAGACGAATCATAACAACGTTTACACGTATCAACAGATCACACAAGTATTGTGAGTAGTGATATCGGAGTAGATCGCGGTTAGTATTGTATGAGCTTACCCATTTCCGACTGGTCCGTCTCGGGCTCCAGCTTCACGCGCGCCGGCGACATGCTGCCA
The DNA here is from genome assembly GCF_023078275.1 of Leguminivora glycinivorella. Classification (NCBI taxonomy): domain Eukaryota; kingdom Metazoa; phylum Arthropoda; class Insecta; order Lepidoptera; family Tortricidae; genus Leguminivora; species Leguminivora glycinivorella. The sequence goes on along the minus strand of NC_062995.1, from coordinate 12,079,574 downwards.
GACTCAGCACGCGTCTCCATCTCTCACTCGCTAAATTTATGCTATTCAGTCAAACGTGTGTAATCTTACTCAATAAAAAAGTAATCTAGATAAAATAAATAAAATAACCACGCTCAGAGCAATCCAAGAGCACGCATAACTTTTTTTTATAATAAGTTTGACAGCTGGGCCGTAACGTAACTGCCATAAAGGCCAGACTCGACAAAAAAATATTGTACTCGCTAGTCGTGAAGGGATGATCAATTTGGTCGGGCTTTTGGAAGGGCCTATAATACAAATACATCGCTGCTGGAAGCTCGAGCCAATATGTAAAATTCTTATCCAGTTTCTGGGTAGCATGCGGTCAGTTAGTCGGTTTAGGTCATTAGAGATAAATAAATATAGTCACGGTTCACAGATCAAACCATGATTGCGATCAGCGATCAGGAGCGGTCGTCTTTTACAGTTTGGATATTAAAAATAAGTATTATGTTGTCTCTGACCTATACTGAAAAAAAGTAACCACCAAAGAGAATTGTCAATACATGTCAGCATGTCAGTCACACTAAAAAAAATATATCTTTCATGGACTCATGGATTTGTTTTGTTTGATATTGGTTTTTTAACAAAATAAAAGTGAATACTGATTTCATTGCCGTTGCACGTGCTTCGTGTATTTGATCAGCCAAAGATGAGTTCTGCAAAGAAAAGAGGCGGGAAACGTCCAGCTAAGCGTAAAAGCGTAGTGAATTGTTGTCGAGCGTGTCTCGCGACGGACGTGAAGCTTGTTCATATGCTCGAGCACAAGCTTGATGAAGAGTTCTTCCGTGTGACAGGGATTGTTGTGAGTATAATAAACTGTATAGGGTTCGAAATTATATTATATTATATTGTTTGATACATTAGCAGCTGATAGCTGATGCGTGTATATCACTGCACTTGTATTATCAAGATAATTTACGATTCGTGATAAATATCGGGTACCTATAAGCTAATGCGAACGAAGAGCGAGTCGTGTCATCACGCATGAAAAGCCGATGTCACTCTCCACCCCTTCAGCTATCTCCACTTAAAACATAACGTCAATTTCTCGCTCTGTTTTGCCGTGAAAGAGACTTCAGACATCGGATTTCGTGGGGCGAAACTTCTTGACAGCTAGGGACTTCCTATATCGATAAACTCATTTATCGATACTAGTTCTATATACTTGTGACCGCCCCCAACATTGTGTGTTTTTTGTAACTATTGTTCTGAAGACCAGTATGAAATTCATTCATAGCGTCTAAAATAAATAGCGTTGCAATAAATTGTGAGGAGTAAACTCTTAAAAACGTTTTCAAAAAAAGAAGAAGAAAATTGAGTTCTTATTTTATTATATATATATATTTTTTTTATATTACGTCGGTGGCAAACAAGCATACGGTCCGGTGCGGTGGAAAGCGATTAACGTAACCTATGGATGCCTGCAACTCAAACAGTGTCACATGCGCATACTCTTTAAAAAAATATATATTATACATCTCTATACAGTATTTAGAACTAGTATCGATAAATGAGTTTATCGATATAGGAAGTCCCTAGCTGTCAAGAAGTTTCGCCCCATGGAATCCGATGTCTGATTATATTGTAAGGATTTCAAAATTGACAATTGACAGTTGTAATTTCTGTTACTTTAGGTAGTTGAGAAGGACATGCTCCCGCTGCACATGTGCTTGTGGTGCGCCGCGTTCTTGCGGAGCTGCGCTGCGTTCAGGAGCAAGTGTGCTCGGGTCAACGAGTTAATCCTGCCACTGAAGGGCAAGGTAGTTGATTGTGCTACAATCAATCAATCAAAGCAATTATTGTTGGCCATTAGTATGAGCAAAGAGGATCGTATTATAGACAGTTACCATCGAAGTAAAATGTGTAATTGCAGTGCATAGACTGCCATCTTTTGTCACAGGCTTAAAACTTTTGAACCTCAGTTTTGACAAAAATCTCGTATCTCATGCTGCTCCTCAAAGTTAAAACGCAATAAGTCTATATGCATTCCATACATACTTACTATAATTTTTTTTTTTATCTAAGATACAAGTTTTTTTTAAATGTAGTGATGATATGTCTTTGGTATGAGTTACAGAGATGTACAGAGATTTTTTTTTTAATATTGGGGACACCTTACACAGATCAACTTAGCCCCAAACTAAGCAAAGCTTGTAGTATGGGTGCTAAGTGACGATATACATACTTAAATTTTAATAATGCGAAACTTTAACGCACTGTACCGTCATTTTTCGTTTACGAGAAACAATAAAAAAATACGTGTGTACAATTCTTTGATAATTTAACTGACCAACTAATTAGTTTTTTTTAGTTGTCACGCCTATTTCCACAATTTTCCTATTTGAAAGAAAAATTTTCTCGATTTATCGGGTTTCACCAGTAAACCCTCGATTAGTATGTACAAGAATCTGCATGTCCTGCCTCAGAGAGGCGTACAAGTGTATCTGGGATTCGGGCCAATGAGTTACCGCTGCACTTGAAGGGTGAAACTTATTTTTTTTCCTTTCTGCCTGTCTTTTTTGTAATGTACTTTGTTTCTAGTTGACCATAGATTCTGTTCGCGCCATGGACCGCTTCGCTAACCGACTGGTAAACCTGACTCCGGCTGACATCGAAGTTGACAGTACAGGCAGAAAATCAAGTGTACCACTTGTTTTGAAACCTACAACAATTAAAAATGAAAAGAAAGAACTTTTTATGGAAATGCAGAACTCCGACGAAAATGAGACTAAAACTAATGTTGTAAAAGAAGAAGAAGAAGGACAGTTAACTGATTTCTATGATGTTGAGTATCTCGATGATCTAGAAGATGATTTTGAAGATACAGTTTTAAGAGAAACCAACGTAGAAAATGTGTCAGACAAGATTCATGATACAACGTTAAGTTTAGACACATCTTTGGGAATCGAAGGGCAGAAGGGTGAAGACCATGCGAGAAAGAGAAAGACTTATACATTGAGGTCTGCAGAGAATGATTATTTGCCGGTAATGGATGTGGAAGAACTTAGGACAACCTGGAATGTGGATGTCAAAATATTAACACATGTAAGTCATAAATTCAAATAGATATCATACACGAAAGAAAAAACGACAAGGCCCACTACACAAATACGACAATAGGCTAGTTTCCTATACCTAAAATATTTTTTTTTATGCAGTGCACAAAATAAAGCACCACATAATTAGAAGAAAAATATCGACAGTAGTTATTTATTTATTTATTTAATCTTTATTGCACAAAAGAAAAATCTTACAGTACAAAAAGGCGGACTTAATGCTTTAAGGCATTCTCTACCAGTCAACCTCGAGGCTAAGCAGAGAGACTGTGAGCGTATGTTAACACATAATTTCTATTTAATAAGTCAAAGAGAAAAATAAAAAGTAAATGAATTGACCGTGACATCACTCCTCAGTATTTCATATTAATTCCATACTAGCAAATCGTTTTGACAGTTCTTAAAAAGAAGCTGATTTGACTAGTAGGAAACTAGCCTATTACGACGGCATAAAATCTGTCAAAAAAATTACTTTTTTCACATTCTTGAATGTAGATTATTGCTTAAAGTTTATGTAATTAACACAAAAACAATATTTTTATTGAAATTTCATGCTTAATTATCGTCACAAAACTGACAGCGAGTTAATTTTTGTTAACAACTTACGCTAATTGGGGAAGGGGGGGGTCCCAAATTCTGAAAATGCCCATTTATGTATTTATTTATCATATCAATCGTATGGCAAGTTTACAATCTTACATGCAAATCACAATTTAAATTTAGCATTCTGTAGATCAGCGGTTCTCAAACTTATTTTCTCATGGAACCCTTTTGGAAAGCAAAATATCTGATGGAACCCTTAAATTAATGAAATAAAAAAAATAGTTTATAGCTAAGTTTTATGGAAGAGAGTTGAAATTGCATATCAGTCAGTCAAAATTCACACGGAGCCCCCAGAGAGGTTTTGCGGAGCCCTAGGGCTCCGCGGAACACACTTTGAGCAAGCGCGGATCCAGCTTCGTGCCCAGGGGGGGGGGGGGTCACGTGGTAAAGGCCCAGGCCCCAGAGGGGGGGTCATGTGGTCTATTTTTATGGCCAACCTAGGCTCCAGGGGGGGGTCATGACCCCCATGACCCCCCCCCTGGATCCGCTCATGCTTTGAGAATGGCTGCTGTAGATATTCGATACTTCGAAAGCGTCGCTCGTGAGGATTTCGAAGTCCGAGGGTAACCCTTAGTACTTAGTTAACCTTTCGTATGTCTAAGCACTGATCAGTGCGTGGGAATTTTAATCTATTATTTTAAATGTCAAGGTCACTTTTTCAATTGTCAAAAATTGACAGGCGAAGGGGCATTCGAAAACGATGTGGTGCACAGTTTGTTTAGGGTCTCCCATAATCAAGGCTTGGAACCGGTTTATTTATTACCGGTTAAAACCGGTTTATTTCGATTTTACTCCGAACTTTTTAAAGAACGCGAACGTTATGAGAACTTTATTTTAACCGAAATAAACCGGTTTATTCGACGAGCGACGAGATTCACGAGATGCACCTAAGTACCTACACTGAGAGAAATTTGCATTGTGAATTTAACAAGTTCGACTTGTTGCGGTTTATCCGTTTGAATCAGAAACGTATCTTTAAAACAATATGTTTCTTGTTTTTATAAAATCGACTTGTTGATTCAAATATATTGCATTCAAATACCAAATCTGAACGAAACACCAACTGAACGAAACAACCTCCATTCAAACCAGTAAAAACCTGTTTGTCACTTTATGGCGTGTTGAATTTAATTATGTAAATTAATATTCGAATCAGTGCTCATCAAGGGGAGCCGAGTCACCAAAGAAAGCTAAGTGGTGTTTTATATCTCTAGGTTTAAAAGAGGAGTGGTTCTCCCAAAACTTTCTTGTTCATTTCACTTATAACTTTAACTTCTCATGATGGACGATTATTGCTATACATTATTACAAGCTTTATGATAATGATGATGTTTCCGTTATGGATGATATATTGAAATGAGTGTGGCAGGGAGTTGTTACACGTTTATGCATATAAAGATCATGTAGTTAACATGATTGCATCACAAAATGGCGCATGTTGAATGCGGGAAAGAGCCAACGTGGCTGTAAGTCAGCGCGGCCCCAACGAGTTTGGGACCAGGCATCGGGTAGCCCTGATGCTGGTATGACCGCCACCGGGGGCTGGGGGTGCGGTCCAGCCTTAGTAATTGTGCTATCTATTTAATATGAGGAAAGTTATGAGTTTGGCTGGGGTTGGAGTCGCGCCCCAGGCCTTGGTAAACGCCAGTGAGTTTGTGAGACCTGGCCGCTGACACCTGAAGGCCATGGGTTCACGCATCCTCTGGGAGGACCCCCAAGATGGTGATCACTGTAAGGGCCCTCGGGCATGTGTACAGACTAGCGCTACTCTGAGAGGGTTGACGAACCTTCATACACATTTTGGGTCTAATAATGATATTTGTCAGGCGTTGGCCACTAGTGTGGAGCGTTGTGACATACCATGTAAATGTATAGCTTTAAGTTTGTATATTGTATCTAAGAAAATGTATGATTTGATAAAGATGGATTTGGTAATGTGCCAGATGAAAGAACTACCTGATTTCCCTATGGGTTTTTCATGTGTTGGTTAAATTCATGTTTATGAAAGTAATTACTGATATGATAATGTGGTTTATGAAACACCTATGATTTACCTAAAAGTGGCTTTGATAATGTGGTTACCACAGAAAGGTTCTGTGGCTTATGAAACATCTATGATGTAACTATAAGTGGCTTTGATAATATGTGTACGACAGAGGTGTTCTGTTGTTTATGAAATATCTCTAATAATCTGTAATGTGTTGATCTATGTGTGGTGTTAATGTACTTGCCTTAGTTGTGTTTATGAGAGACATGTTTGAGAAGTGTACTTTGTAAGAGAATGGTTACAAAGCTTTCATATTGAGTTTGACTATCATATGTGGAATTTTGTATCCTGAATATGCTGAATTGAGTTGATATATCTCAATACATTAGTTGAGATAATAGCAACTATAATGAAAGACAAATGTTGTTAGAAATTGACTTTGTTTACTGATTTACTGCATTATTTGTGTAGTACTTTGGTATGAATATTGATGCACCATAATGGTGGCTGGAAAGTATCTTTGAGATACTTTACATATGTATTTAAGTGCTACATTTATGTAGTTCAAAGGGAACTAACATGATGATGGTCATGATAATGATAATGGTCATGATAATAATAAAGGTCATGATAATGATAATGATAATGGTCATGATAATAATAATGGTCATGATAATGATAATGATGATGATGATGAAATAGTTGGAACTGTGATAACTTTAATAAGCAACTTGGAATTAATGATTTCAGTGAGATTTGAGAACCTATAATGGAAAGAATATAATATGAGATTAACCTTGTAATAATACTTGCATAGAACTAAATGTGTGATATTATATAGAGATAATTTAGTGACTTTGTAAGTCATAGTTACCCCTTTTTTAATACAGATCTTGAGATGCCAGTCATGCTGACCAGTGTGGAGGCAACGAGGACAGCGGTTAGAGAAAGGCTCTAACAGTCATTCCATACATGCAGTGTAGCCACTGCTAACCAAAGGTATGAATCATTCCTTTGCTTGACTGACGTTTATACAGATTGAGTTATAATGATAGCAGTTATAGTTGATAAACCTTTGGAGATGAATTCAGGCAATGTTTTAATTCTTTTTGTTCCAAACTTATTCCCCAGAGTTTGGAACAAAATTGGTTGAGTTAGTCTGGGATATTTGGTAGTGGCTGGGGAGACGCTGCCAAAATCACAGAAAGAATAAAGTTAAAAGTACATTTCATTTGTTAAAATTCTATTATGGTATCTGAGAAATTGCATAAAGACGTCAGTTCATGGGATGTGTGATTCATATCATTTAAAATTATTTATTTGTGTTCTACATTCATCAATTTAACGAAAAATAGGTTTAACAGGTACTAGAAGAAGCTGATTTGAAATTATTAATGTCATCTAGCGTCGAGTAGAAGTGATAGCCACGAGATGGACACAGAAATTGGCAGCATAGCATTTACGTTATGTGTGTTATAATAAAGATATATTGCTCTTTTATTTAAGCATGAATGTACGAATTGTATACTTATTTTATTGTGATTTCCCTTCATACCAATTATGTGTAGAAATATTGATAAAGAATGTTTGTTTGTTGTTCGACAAAGTGAGGTTGACAATTGGTGCAAGTTTACGAAGTTTGATAAGTACAAGTTTACGAAGTTTGTAGAGCTCAAGTTTACGAGGTTTGTTAGTACTTACAACATTTTATTTTCAAATGCTTATTATAAATTAATAAATATGTTAAACATTAACAAAATTAATACACCACAAATAAAAGGACAAATAATTGCTTTCTGTAATTATTGGTTCTTAAAACATAAATGAAAAATCGATGTGATCGATAAACACGCATAAAAAACAGTCGATTTCCGAACGTCTGTCTTTGACATATGACATTAAAGGATTGTAAATGTAAATATTGTGACCGGCAAAATATGTGTTTATATAAACAAAGGTAGTGAAATTACTTGTTGATTACCTGAAAATATGACGGGGAGTCCGTTTCTACACAGGGAGGTAGTACCAGGATAAATCTACGCTAATTCTAGCCACTGTGGTCCCAATGCAGACATTCGGTTTTATGGCTCATTGGGAAGCAGGCACAGCAAAGAGGTTTGGGGTTTAATCCCTAACAAGGACGCCCTTGTGGCGATATGAACGCCCTTGGGGCAAAATGTTGAAAGACTCGGTGAGTGTTGTAAAAGCTTTTAACTACTTTAAAGTCAGGGGATATGAATGATAAAGGTGTTTTGTACATGTTCAGTTTTGCATCTTTTGGCAAATGATAAATAATGAAATTCCACGCAAATTTGTATTGTACGAATGTGTTCATCTCAAAATATCTTTACGCATTGAGTATAGGTACTCATCATTATAGTGTTATTGTGAATTGTGCTGTTTGACATCACATAAAATTAAAATATTGATGATTCATCATTTGCAATTTAATCACATGAAAATTTTCTGAAAATGAACTACGAAATAACCGCATAATTGACGTTGTTAAAATACTTCTTATTGGAATCAACCATTTTATGCCCATATTAACAAAGCCTGCTTGACCAAGTATCCACATTTGTTAGTAATATAGAGAAGTTAACCACTGACACCAAGTGCACTAATACCATGAGTTAAAAACAAATCAGAACAAAGCGTCATCATTTCATCAAAAATTACACACTATAATAAACCGGTTAAATACTGAACTTTATCAGTATTTTAAAATTGTAAACAAACAAGTACCAATGAAATTTCTAAAGTGACTACCTACCTCACAGCTCGGAGGTGAAGAAGTACTAGCTGAATTTGAAAATGCCTTAATTCTACAATTTAATATAAAGGTGTCTAACATACAATTAAGTAAACTACGGGTTAATAAGCGAAGCAAATTATCTGAGTTTATACTCCACAAGTTTAAGGAAATGTATTGGACTGGTACCCCTTGATGGGACCAGTTTCATTCTTGTATAAGTCAGTGGGACTGATGTGATGTTGATAAATTAATATACCTAAAGGAGGTATGGAGGACCTCAGTACTAAATTGAACTTCTTCAGTTTTGTTAATTTTCATGTGACCTCGAAAGGAGAGAGAGAGGATTCTCTTGCCATTATAACAATATCAAGTTGTTTTCTAAGTTCTTGAGTAGATTTAAACTTACTTAGTTTCACTTCATATATTATATATTCTGGAAACTTTTCTATGACTATGAACCTCAAGTGATGATGATCAATATTTTCCCCTAATGAATGTTAAGAATATGAGATGTTATTGGATCTCATTTATGGTCTTGTGCCAATCTTCAAACCTTTCACTCTGTATAGAGTGGCATAATGGATATTAACCACTTGCTTGGGTTTTCAGACCTATTTTTGAGTATATCGACAGCAATCTGATAACTAAGGTTGGTTATCTATACTTCATCACCTATTAAAATTTAGGCTCTCCTTTTTTAAAGAGGCCTTATGACACCAAAAGTGAAAATATAAAATATCAACTTAAATGGAAAGCTAGAAAATTGTGAAAACAATTATTACAGCCTGCCTGTGTGGTGACGGGTTAAGAATTTCACCACCCCCTTTCTTCCCGTGGGTGTCGTAGAAGGCGACTATGGGATATGGGTTAAATTGTGGTGTAGGCGAGAGGTTGGCAACCTGTCACTGCAATGCCACAGTTTTATTTTCTTTTAACCCCTTATTTGCCAAGAGTGGCCCTGAAGCTTTAGTGGTTTCATGTGCTCTGCCTACCCCTTTATGGGATACAGGCGTGATTGTATGTATGTATGTATTATTACAGTGATTTTGCCTTATCTATGAGGTCATGAAAAACCGTATAAGAAATTAACAAACAGCTGCTATATTTGTGTTAAAGGAAGACATAGAGAAAAGAATATAATCAAAATCTCAAATGCGTTTATTGCAATACCTTAACAAGGCCTTGTGTCCGAAGCTATGATTTTCAAATAGTAAATAAAACCTGTCAACACCTTACACATACACAGAGAAGGAACCACTGTTTTACAAACAGCTGCATTGTCTTGTCTGCTATAAAAAGGAATGGAATTGTCAAGAAATAAATGTCACTTATTGAGGGACAGTAGTTCTCAAAGAAGTTATATGACACAAAGAATTGAAAATAAATTATATTTAAGCACAGAACAGAAAATTGGCCTATTTATTTTCATATTTGAAACTGAGAAACAAAAGGAAATTAAAAGTAAACTGATTAGAATTTGCTTGAAAATATAGGTATTAAGATTATTGTTTACCAATATGGTACCAGCAATTACACCAAGTGCATCATGTCCCAGAGAAGATCTGCTTACATATGTGAGCAATTACAATAAAAGGATAAATTTAGTAGATGATAACCCTTTGTCAGATCGTATTGACATACTTATAGGAAGAGATTATTATTATTATTTGCATCTCCGTTTAAAATTCTCGGGTCTTTCGAGCCTGCTCATTTATTATTATTATTATTCTTTATGAATACTGAGAAACAGAATTTTCAGAAAATCTATATTAGGCTAAATCTTATCAGGAAAACCTGATCATAAAGACAAAATGACCTGATGGTTTTAACTTACTTTCAGACTCTGTATGAGAATAAATTAACAAAACCTGACCCTACTTTAGATGTTAGGAAATGTAAAAGTACTAGAACTAGAAAAGAACTAGAATCCATTAGTATCACAGATACTTCTAGCACGGATAGAGACGAAGAAACTATTAATAATTAACGAGACCACTACTATTATTAACAACCGCTATACGGTTGGCTAGTTGTGTAATGAGTACCCTACGGGTCTACCTGCAATAGAGAGTCGCACTGCTCATTTATGAAAAAATCCCATGAGACCGATTGAATAAAGAGATTATAGAGTTTGTCCCTAATCACAGCCAGGTAGATTAATTTGGCCCACCATGGAATTTCCTTGAGTGGAAAGGCCATGAGAACTGTACAACGTTTCAGCAGAGGGTAGAGAAGGTAAAAGCTTGATTGAGTCTATAATTATCATGGCCCTCTGATGCTAAAAGATCTCCTCCAACTCGTGGTCAAGTTCAGATGTCATAGAATAACAAATAGCTGATATAGAAAAAGCTTTCTTATAAATCGGACGAAATGAAAAGGATAAGAGATGTGACTAGATTTTATGGCTATAGAACATTAACAAAACGTATTCTATGGATACGAATCCTATGGATCTGGAAAATTCCAGAAATAAACAATAAAGGCACAGTAAAAACCTTAGGTTTGGTTTGTGATATGTGCAAAGATACTTAAATTAAGAACAAATCTAACAAAAATACTTTCACCAAAAGAGAAATACTAAATACCATAGCTTACATCTATGATCCGTGTGGGCTTGCAGCGCCTATCTTTTAACCAGCTAAATTGCTCTTACAATCTTTATGGGTAAATAAAAAATATTAGATGAAACTCTACCTTATTAAAAGAAATTGTAACATACTGGAAAACTATATAACTGTGTAGAGGTAGTAAAAGAAATATGTAGGTATACTTACCTAGAAATATATCCAGGGAAGAAACTTGTCAAATATATAGTTTCACAGACGCATTAGTCAATGCATATTCTGCTATAGTGCATAGAGATACTAACTATAATGTATACAGCAAAGGCATTAACTGAAATAGACTGACTCTTATAAGAAATCAAGGATGATTTAAAAATAGTTCGTTTAGAACTATGAGGCACCTCAATAGAAAATAGATTAATATAATATGTAAAAAGATATCTCCCAATAAAAGGTGACTAAGCAAACATTAGAGTATAACAGTCAGATTGTTATAGGTGGCAGTCAAACAAGTTACTTGTACTATTTGTAACAAAAGGGATAGAAGAAATGTAAAAGAACAGAAACTTGGATCTGCGTTAATATACCCTCCAAATTGAATCCGGCTGATGTGGCAAAAGGACCGTTAAGTGACATAGAAAAGTTACATTTTTGGCTACTTAAATTGTCCTGAAGTTCTTGTTATATAGCCCATCTAAATGTTTTAACAATCAGATGATTGACAATTCTTTTTCTGGCGCGGGAGGGTCTCTCGAATTGTGAGAGGTTAAGAATAAACAAGTGAGAGTTCAAGTTAAGGTGGCACCACGTGTTGTGTTGGTGACATAGTATGTACAAATTAAGAAAAAATCAAGAGAACAGAGAGACTCAGAAAGTTGATCGTATATCAAAATTAATTACAGAAATAAATGGGCAATGTAGAGTGGCCAAAGCAAATTAGGTAATACTATATTTATAGGATATATAGCACATTTGTGTCCTTGAGACAGGAGAATCAATGGTGTCTGTGGATCCTGCAAAGGACATATTAAATGATAAACATCCTATGAGGAAGAAGTGATGGATCTTGATATAGAAGTAGATATACCGGTTCAAAGAGAAGATGTGAAACATAATGGAAAATAGATCAAAGGAAGAGATAGTGGATAATAACATATTAAGTACTCAGAGATAAAATAAGGTGGATATAGGCTTAAGTAGAAGGCATCAATGAAACAGAAATCATGTATACCTCTGGAAATATGTCAGAGTGATTTGCAAAAGATGGCATAGAGTCAGTGACGCCTAGAGATGAGAGACAAAAGAGAGCAACAGCGGTCCAAGCAATTGGAGAAGATCAAAGAGTGGTCCCGCCACTTGTTGCTCACACTAACTCCTTTTCATTAAACTTTCGTCGTCGGGTGTGTCGCGACGTTTCGCGAGTTACCTGGCAACACTACCAACTGAACGAAACAACCTCCATTCAAACCAGTAAAAACCTGTTTGTCACTTTATGGCGTGTTGAATTTAATTATGTAAATTAATATTCGAATCAGTGCTCATCAAGGGGAGCCGAGTCACCAAAGAAAGCTAAGTGGTGTTTTATATCTCTAGGTTTAAAGAGGAGTGGTTCTCCCAAAACTTTCTTGTTCATTTCACTTATAACTTTAACTTCTCATGATGGACGATTATTGCTATACATTATTACAAGCTTTATGATAATGATGATGTTTCCGTTATGGATGATATATTGAAATGAGTGTGGCAGGGAGTTGTTACACGTTTATGCATATAAAGATCATGTAGTTAACATGATTGCATCACAAAATGGCGCATGTTGAATGCGGGAAAGAGCCAACGTGGCTGTAAGTCAGCGCGGCCCCAACGAGTTTGGGACCAGGCATCGGGTAGCCCTGATGCTGGTATGACCGCCACCGGGGGCTGGGGTGCGGTCCAGCCTTAGTAATTGTGCTATCTATTTAATATGAGGAAAGTTATGAGTTTGGCTGGGGTTGGAGTCGCGCCCCAGGCCTTGGTAAACGCCAGTGAGTTTGTGAGACCTGGCCGCTGACACCTGAAGGCCATGGGTTCACGCATCCTCTGGGAGGACCCCCAAGATGGTGATCACTGTAAGGGCCCTCGGGCATGTGTACAGACTAGCGCTACTCTGAGAGGGTTGACGAACCTTCATACACATTTTGGGTCTAATAATGATATTTGTCAGGCGTTGGCCACTAGTGTGGAGCGTTGTGACATACCATGTAAATGTATAGCTTTAAGTTTGTATATTGTATCTAAGAAAATGTATGATTTGATAAAGATGGATTTGGTAATGTGCCAGATGAAAGAACTACCTGATTTCCCTATGGGTTTTTCATGTGTTGGTTAAATTCATGTTTATGAAAGTAATTACTGATATGATAATGTGGTTTATGAAACACCTATGATTTACCTAAAAGTGGCTTTGATAATGTGGTTACCACAGAAAGGTTCTGTGGCTTATGAAACATCTATGATGTAACTATAAGTGGCTTTGATAATATGTGTACGACAGAGGTGTTCTGTTGTTTATGAAATATCTCTAATAATCTGTAATGTGTTGATCTATGTGTGGTGTTAATGTACTTGCCTTAGTTGTGTTTATGAGAGACATGTTTGAGAAGTGTACTTTGTAAGAGAATGGTTACAAAGCTTTCATATTGAGTTTGACTATCATATGTGGAATTTTGTATCCTGAATATGCTGAATTGAGTTGATATATCTCAATACATTAGTTGAGATAATAGCAACTATAATGAAAGACAAATGTTGTTAGAAATTGACTTTGTTTACTGATTTACTGCATTATTTGTGTAGTACTTTGGTATGAATATTGAGGCACCATAATGGTGGCTGGAAAGTATCTTTGAGATACTTTACATATGTATTTAAGTGCTACATTTATGTAGTTCAAAGGGAACTAACATGATGATGGTCATGATAATGATAATGGTCATGATAATAATAATGGTCATGATAATGATAATGATAATGGTCATGATAATAATAATGGTCATGATAATGATAATGATGATGATGATGAAATAGTTGGAACTGTGATAACTTTAATAAGCAACTTGGAATTAATGATTTCAGTGAGATTTGAGAACCTATAATGGAAAGAATATAATATGAGATTAACCTTGTAATAATACTTGCATAGAACTAAATGTGTGATATTATATAGAGATAATTTAGTGACTTTGTAAGTCATAGTTACCCCTTTTTTAATACAGATCTTGAGATGCCAGTCATGCTGACCAGTGTGGAGGCAACGAGGACAGCGGTTAGAGAAAGGCTCTAACAGTCATTCCATACATGCAGTGTAGCCACTGCTAACCAAAGGTATGAATCATTCCTTTGCTTGACTGACGTTTATACAGATTGAGTTATAATGATAGCAGTTATAGTTGATAAACCTTTGGAGATGAATTCAGGCAATGTTTTAATTCTTTTTGTTCCAAACTTATTCCCCAGAGTTTGGAACAACCCGTGACCACGGACGTAATGTCATGTCCGAAACGTCGGGTTAAATATAAAACGTAAGTTTTACGCGATTAAGTCCCGTTTTAATTTAATAATATCTGCGCCGGTCTGGCGCAGTCGGTAGTGACCCTGCCTGCTACGCTGCGGTCCCGGGTTCGAATCCCGGTAAGGGCATTTATTTGTGTGATGAGCACAGATATTTGTTCCTGAGTCATGGATGTTTTCTATGTATATAAGTATTTATATATTATATATATCGTTGTCTGAGTACCCACAACACAAGCCTTCTTGAGCTTACCGTGGGCCTCAGTCAATCTGTGTAAGAATGTCCTATAATATTTATTTATTTATTTATTTATTTAATATGAGTGAAGATCGTGTTAGTTTAAATCAATAAGTAGCTTGTTGTTTGAACCAAAGAGCACGTAGGCGCTATTTTAACCAAAAAACTTGTTGAACGAACATGAAAACTGGTTGTATTTTCTCTCAGTGTACGTTCACGCAGCGAAATGTTTGTTTGGTTCGAACAGTATTACCTATCATGCTGCGGAATAAACCGGTTTATTTTGTTCTAAACCGGTTAATCGAACGAAACCTTTATGAAAGAGTTCTCCTAAAAACCGGTTAAAAAATAGCGGTTCTACGAGCGAAAACGAAATTTAAAGGTTTGTCCGCAAGTTGAAAATTTAACCGGTATCCAAGCCCTGCCCATAATATCAATGGATTCAAATCGAAGGTCATTGGCGCAGGGAACGCCCTTATAAACCCATATTGAATGTTCGTCAACAGGAACAGCAGCTGGCAGAGATAGCGGAGCGCCGAGACTCCGCCGAGTACCGCCAGGCGCAGTACCCGTGCGACCCCTGCGGGCGCTACTTCCAGGTGGAGAAGGCCTACAGGAACCACATGCTCAAACACGACAGGGTAAAATATTTTTATTTTTTTATTTTACATACATACAAGCACGCCTGTTTCCCAGAGGAGTAGGCAGAGATCACGGATTTCCATTTACTGCGATCCTGACAAATCACTTTCGCTTCACACACTTTCATAACGTTTCTCATACACGCTCGTCGGTTCCGAGTACTTCTGACGGACTTTTTGCAATATTTCCCCGATTTGAACAAGAAAAGTTCGCCTAGGTCTTCCACTTCCAACTGACCCTTCCACTCTTTTTTCATATACTTTCTTCGTTAATCTCCTCTCATCCATCCTCTCTACATGCCCGAACCACCTTAACATACCCATCTCAATCTTTGTCACCACATCTACATCCACTCCACACTTCTCTCTTATCACGCTATTTCTGATCCTATCACTCAACTTCACACCAGCCATGCTTCTTAAGAGCGCTATGACAAAAAAAGGCGATATATTGTAAAATGCACAATATTTATCGACAAAATTGTACACTTTACTCATACTAAAAGACAGTGAAAGTACTTGTTTCAGTTAGAACATCTTATTAACTGTCGGTTAAATAAAAAACATATGAAAAAAAAAGCTTTTTCAATTAGTAATGATTGTTTTTCTGATGCTCGTTTAGGAAAAACCGCGTGAAGCACAGAATTCGGAGCTCTTATTATGTACAATTTGATAAGATCACTCTCATAAATGAGGTAAATTTAAGTTCCAAATATCTTGTACTTAAGGCCCATTAAACAATATTTATCATTTAATCCTTTGAAATTGAGAAATTGAAAGTAAAACGAACTCAATTTTGTCTTGAAAATACATCGAAACAAGTGATCATTTCTCCGAAAATCTACATGTTATCGAAGTTATTTTAGTATATAAATAATCTGCACAATGTGCTTAAACTGCTGTTATCCATTTGTCGTTATAATATTTTATCATGATTTTTTGCCAATTTTTTGAAAACTAGCCTTCCTGTCGCTATTTTACCGGCGACGGACGCCTGCGATTTCAGTGCCGCGCCGGAGCTCGAGCAGGTAAGACGTATGTCGCTTTGGTCTCCGAGTTTTCATCGCAAACGTCGAGAATATTTATTGTTGTGTGGGTCGGACGCCATGTTTCTACACGGGCTATCCTCGCATTGTGTGTGTGTAAACAGCGACCAACGATTTTGATCCTAGATCCGTAAATATTTGCTTTTGTAATACTTTGTTATGTTTGAATGTTAAAGTATTACAACGTTGTGATGATAAAAATGTGAAAATTACAATACGGTCAAGATGATAACACACATCAAGATGGTACTCGGGATCTGATGATGGAGCCAGAAGGTGGTCACCAGTACCAGTGAACCATGTAAGTAAACGACTTCGTGTTTAGGCTCGTTGGGTTCGTCTCAACAAGACCTTTGACAAGAGGTGGTACTCAGGGTCTGATGATGGAGCCAGATGGTGGTCACCAGTACCAATGAACCATATAACTAAACCCAGAGATGGGGAAATCGTAATCGATTCCGGATTACACGATTACTTGATTTTACTTTGTAATCTGACACTACTGGGTGTCAGATTACTTGTAATGTAATCAAGTGAAACGGTAAATTACCATTACATGTAAAGGAATCACTAATCATCTATACAATCATTACTATTACCAATAACTCGGAATCATAGTCGATTCAAAATAACTGAAATTATTGACTTGATTACTTTCAGATTACGAATCTCAGATTGCCGACTGTCACTTTGACACAAAAGTCGTCATGGGTGTCGTAAAATAGGTTTTAGGGGGTGCTGATTCCAAAATTAATGACCAATGTTCAATCTGACATTGCTGACTGTCACTCTGACACAAAAGTCGTCATGGGTGTCGTAAAATAGGTTTTAGGGGTGCTGATTACAAAATGAATGACCAATTTGGAATCTGACAGTGCTGACTGTCACTTTGACACAAAAGTCGTCATAGGTGTCGTAAAATAGGTTTTAGGGGTGCTGATTCCAAAATTAATGACCAATGTGGAATCTGACATTGCTGACTGTCACTTTGACACAAAAGTCGTCATGGGTGTCGTAAAATAGGTTTTAGGAGGTGCTGATTCCAAAATTAATGACCAATGTTCAATCTGACATTGCTGACTGTCACTCTGACACAAAAGTCGTCATGGGTGTCGTAAAATAGGTTTTAGGGGTGCTGATTCCAAAATTAATGACCAATTTGGAATCTGACATTGCTGACTATCACTTTGACACAAAAGTCGTCATGGGTGTCGTAAAATAGGTTTTAGGGGTGCTGATTCCAAAATTAATGACCAATGTGGAATCTGACATTGCTGACTGTCACTTTGACACAAAAGTCGTCATGGGTGTCGTAAAATAGGTTTTAGGGGTGCTGATTCCAAAATTAATGACCAATGTTCAATCTGACATTGCTGACTGTCACTCTGACACAAAAGTCGTCATGGGTGTCGTAAAATAGGTTTTAGGGGTGCTGATTCCAAAATTAATGACCAATGTTCAATCTGACATTTCTGACTGTCACTTTGACACAAAAGTCGTCATGGGTGTCGTAAAATAGGTTTTAGGGGGTGCTGATTCCAAAATTAGTGACCAATTTGGAATCTGACATTGCTGACTGTCACTTTGACATAAAAGTCGTCATGGGTGTCGTCAAATAGGTATCCGGAGGTGTTTGAAAACTAATGACCAATTTGGAATCTGACACTGTTGACTGTCACTTTGACACAAAAGTGATCATGGGTGTCTTCAAATAGGTTTTCATGGGTACTGATCTCAATATTAATGATCAATTTGGAATCTGACATTGACGACACCCATGATGACTTTTGTGTCAAAGTGACAGTCAGCAATGTTAGATTCCACATTAGTCATTATTTTTGGAATCAGCACCCCCTAAAACCTATTTTACGACACCCATGATGACTTTTGTGTCAAAGTGGCAGTCAGCAATGTTAGATTCCACATTGGTCATTATTTTTGGAATCAGCACCCCCTAAAACCAATTTTACGACACTCATGACGACTTTTGTGTCAAAGTGACAGTCAGCAATGTCAGATTCCACATTGTTCATTAATTTTGGAATCAGCACCCCCGCAAACCTATTTGACGACACCCATGACGACTTTTGTGTCAAAGTGACAGTCAGCAATGTCAGATTCCACATTGGTCATTAATTTTGGAATCAGCACCCCCTAAAACCAATTTTACGACACCCATGACGACTTTTGTGTCAAAGTGACAGTCAGCAATGTCAGATTCCACATTGGTCATTAATTTTGGAATCAGCACCCCCTAAAACCAATTTTACGACACCCATGACGACTTTTGTGTCAAAGTGACAGTCAGCAATGTCAGATTCCACATTGTTCATTAATTTTGGAATCAGCACCCCTAAAACCTATTTTACGACACCCTTGACGACTTTTGTGTCAAAGTGACAGTCAGCAATGTCAGATTCCACATTGTTCATTAATTTTGGAATCAGCACCCCCGCAAACCTATTTGACGACACCCATGACGACTTTTGTGTCAAAGTGACAGTCAGCAATGTCAGATTCCACATTGGTCATTAATTTTGGAATCAGCACCCCCTAAAACCAATTTTACGACACCCATGACGACTTTTGTGTCAAAGTGACAGTCAGCAATGTCAGATTCCACATTGTTCATTAATTTTGGAATCAGCACCCCCGCAAACCTATTTGACGACACCCATGACGACTTTTGTGTCAAAGTGACAGTCAGCAATGTCAGATTCCACATTGGTCATTAATTTTGGAATCAGCACCCCCTAAAACCTATTTTACGACACCCATGATGACTTCTGTGTCAAAGTGACAGTCAGCAATGACAGATTCCAAATCGGTCATTAATTTTTAAATCAGCACACCCGAAAACCTATACTCGTGGTATATGCACTTGAAATGTGAAAGTGATAACAAAAAATAAAACCGCCTTCAAAAATAAGCGCGTTACAAAACACGGAGAAACTAAAAAGCAAAAAATAATAAACCTTTGAATTCAGATTTCTTATCGTATTGCAATAATCTAAACATCCACATTATAAACAAATCAATTATTTTTGTAGTCGGTACCAGTCTACCAGACCTGTTCGTCGCCTTGCTATTGCCTATTTGCCCCACCCAACCATACGCAGGCTGGTACCGACTCCAAAAATAATTGATTTGTTTATAATTTGGATGTTTAGATTATTGCAATACGATAAGAAATCTGAATTCAAAGGTTTATTATTTTTTGCTTTTTAGTTTCTCCGTGTTTTGTAACGCGCTTATTTTTGAAGGCGGTTTTATTTTTTGTTAAAAAGTTTGTTTATTTGTTGATTTTTAGTGGTTCCTATTGATATTATATGCATCAGTCCGAATATATGCACACAAGTGAAAGAATTATCCTTTAACTCCTAACCATTGAGGAGTTGACCTTCCATCATCAGCTCAGCCACATAAAATTATTACCATCAGGCGTAAATACTGGTGTACCTTTGAAAAATACACTAAAAACATTACATGTGCCTATAACATTTGAAGAGTTCCCTCGATTTCTCCAGGATCCCATCATCAGACCCCGACTTGGTGCCAATGGGACCATCTCGGGGTTATACCCGTACGATCAAAAAAAAAATTTTGAAAATCGGTCCACAATTCTCGGAGATATCGAGTAACATACATACAAAAAAAAAAAAAAAACATTCAGTCGAATTGAGAACCTCCTCCTTTTTTGAAGTCGGTTAAAAATGCTAGAATGACATGTAAACCACGAAGTTGTATAGTCATATTGTTCATTGGTATTGGTGACCACCATCTGGCTCCATCATCAGACCCTGAGCACCACCTTGAAGTAATTAGAATTGTATTTGTCTTATTTTATCATCATATTAATATATACTTTACTCTAATACTTATCATATAACAAAAGCAAATATTTGGGATGGGATCTACTTTTATAATTATTACTTTAATTTTTTAAATAAATTTTAACATAATTGATATTATTTCGCGCTATATTCTCGTATTTTCGTACAAAATAATGTTTATTAGAAACCAAAAGTTTATATCGAGATAGTAGATTGTGGTTGTTATCAAAATTCCATAGAAAGGATCAAGATTGTTTTGTCCATTATTGTAGTGCGAGCGAGTGATAAGACGTGCTAGAAAGGGTCGGCATATTGGGCTCGCGCGGCGGGTAAAATACCTAATTTCGCCCGACGCCGAAATGTTATAACGCTCTTAACGCTCTCATTTCCACGGCATTCACTTGACTTTGATGTCTTTTCTCCCACACCCAACTTTCACTACCATACATAAGTGTAGGCACTAAAACTCCTCTATGCACCGCCAGGCGTGCTTTTTGCGACACTTTCTGGTTGCCCATAAAAGCGTTTAGTGCTCCATTCACTCTATTCCATAGATTAATTAAATAAATAAAGATTGGTAACTCAGTACATCGTGTAGCGACCTACTTAACGCGAGTTATCGTCGCTGGTACCTCTTAGTTTTCGAGTTATTTACAGATGGCGCTGTTTTCAATGTTGAAAAGTGCCACCTAGTGAGATAATAATTAATTACATTGCCGAGTAACCACATTTGAATATGATTCAATATTTTGAGCCGGCGGCACCTCGTTTTTTGGCTTAGGGGTTAGAGTATCTGACTTGCATTTTTGAGATCTCAGGTTCGAGACCCAGCTCCGGTTTTTTTTTAATGTGTTTAAAAAGAATTATGTTGTTGTTTTTCGCTTTTTTTTTTTCTAGTTGAATATTAGAAAAATAAGTATGATGTGAAGTTGAATCATAGAAAAGTAAGTATGAATTGTTCGCGCCTACTTGTTGTGTGTTTGAATCATAGAAAAGTAAGTATGAATTGTTCGCGCCTACTTGTTGTGTGTTTATTAAACCCATAGGCCCATAGGGAGGTACCTATCTACCTACTCTACTCTCCAATCACTTATGTGACGTTGTCTCTTTCAAAGACCGATGTGCAAGTTTTATCGCCCTTTACTGTATTTATATAAATTTATCGGTACCCATAAGTATTAAAAATCTTTATTTAGGCACCTACAGCTATACAGTCAAGGAATTTGATTCCCTGCCCATTTAATTGAATCGTTGTTAGAAATACGTATATAATATTTTATTTTATTCCATATATATCTTTGGTTATACTTACCTAGTATTGAAATGTCAAATTACTTAGCACTGTTTTTGACATTTCAAATTAACTCGACCAAATTATGTAGGTTGCTTATAGGCGTGTCGTCCGAAACTAAACACGTGTTTCTAATTTAGTAGCGTTGCTAATGTTTTATGCATCAACATCATCAAAGCAACGTCTTCATCTAGCTAGATCTTATGGTGAGTTTTCTGTACTACATATATTAAACCTTAATCCGTTTTCACCTTATCCGATCCGATATTGGATGTCGGAAGGATTTCAATGGAAAAAATCCAAGATGGCGACTGTAATGTATGGGATATCGGTCCGAAATCTGATATCGGATCGGATAATGGGAAAACACACTTCAACACTTCGCACTTGGGTTTTCATTTTCAGATTATTCGACCCCATATCGGATGTACCAAAGATATATTGGATGTACGAAGGATGTCAAAGATGTATAGGTCCACTGTCCATATCAGCAGAGAAAATAGAATATTTCAATATATCTTTGATATCAGATCGGATAATGTGAATACGCACTTAGATGAGTAAGAAATGTATTTCTCGACTGTACTGGGTATTTTTATTAGTAGGTATATCCCAATATTATGGCAAATGTTCAATCCTCTCTCGCGCGGCAGTCGTGATATGTAGATGTGCCTCGGCCGAGGCAATGCGTGCGTTTTCCCCGGCCGCGCAACCTGGAGCTTTGGAGCGTGAGCACATTGCCTCGCGACGTGTGGACCCGGCTAATAACGAGCAACAAGTGTACAATTGTATGGCCACTAATTTTAGTTAATAATGTGGTCATGCAATTTCGCATCTCGCTGCTGTGACTTAAACGTTGATTTAGCTTTACGGAATGAATGGTACAGTTAAATTACGGAATGATTAAATAAAATACGAACACAAAAGTATTTTACATATTTTTTAATATTCTTAATTTACTGTTCAATTTGTTTTCCATCACATTTTTTTTGTATGCCTTTCCGAAATCAAAAATTTTAACTAACAGCAGCAGATCTATAATATATTTCTTGTGGAGTTCGCAAACTTTTTCATTACTCTCGTATATGTTGTATACATACAAATTTTGCTGAATGCATTGATGCATTTTCTTTTTAAGTTAGGTTGGTGCATCAATGACTCAAAGTATTCCTTAAATATATTTAATGATGCGTCTACCAAATGCAATAAAGCTTCTGACGGAGCAAAAAGCTTGGGCGCATGTGCACTGGGGTACACTTTGTTTAAAATTAGAAGTTCGTGTTTTTCACGTAACTCTTCGTTTTCTTTTATTAACGAGTTCCGGCAGATCTCGCACCCGTATTTATCTAAGCATTTTTTAGCTAGATATCCAGCAAAGTATGCCACCGAACACTCCTCCAATGTTATTTCAGGAACCTGTTTTCCTGGCAGTTTCTCTTTTCTTTTTGGTTGATTCGAACAAGCGGCACTTGTGGTTTGTTCCGCAGTTTCCGCCATAGGGTTTAAATTTTCTTTGTCTCTGTTTTGTTCTAGTTTATTTTCTTGGACGATTTCGTTATCGATGAAAACGTCTTCGTCTGCCATGCAGTTTTTCCCGTCTGTCGTTTTAATGAGCGCATTAATGAAAGTGCTTCTAAATATTGTTCTTAGCACTTTGGCAGTGGGATTTCTGTTAAATCCAGATTTGAGCCTAAATACAGCAAATATATTTTCTAAGACGTCTTGGTTTAAACGGCTTGTTATTAAATATTTTATACCTCCGCTTGATTCCTCTTCAAATATTTGTAGTACTCCTTCAATGCTTTGCATAAATCCGTCAAAGCTTGGTGGTCTAGTATATGTGGTGTTTCCATTCTTCTTTTTCAATATTTTCTTTAATTTCGTCAGCAAATTTTTCCCATCTTGTAATGCCTGTCTAGTTCGATTTTGGCCTTTTGTCAGTGCACGTCTACACGGATTTTTTGATTTTAATTTTTTACTGTTTAACGCGTCAAATGCGTCGTTGATAATTTCTAGGAAATTGGCTGTATCTAGCGCTGTCTTACTCTTTAATTCTCCGGTTGCTACCACAGTTCTGATAGAAGCAGCTACAGAACGGCTCAGTATTTGAGCTGCCAAACTAACCTTCATTTTTTGAAAACTGTTAGGGCTAATATGCGTTGGCGTCAACTTGTGTAAACTCTTGCTTTTATTTTTTTTGTCAATTTCATACGCTGAAACTATGTCACTAAACGAGAATATCTTCTCGCCATCTGTGAAATCGCTAGTGAGTAGGTTATTTCTTATATTTTTTAATGCGTGTGGTATGTCAAAAAAAGCGAATATTTTTCTGCCATTACAAAAAAAAAATGGAGAACCATGTGACACACCTAAATCCTTCAATGCTTTTTGGTTTGTTGATATTTGATCCGAAACAATGGCTTTTGGCAGAAGTCCTATATCAAAAAGTTTATTTATTATCACTTTAATTAACAGAGTTAATTTTGTAGCAGCAACATTCCCTGCTGACAAAAAGTATGCTACCGGTACTTTCCATCCATTGTATAGTCCTCTAATTAGAAACACCAACACATACTTGGCCACAATAGGTGCCCTATCTCCTTTTCCAAAGTCTTGAAAACCTTCAAATTGATCAAATTTTTTTGAATATTCCAGCGAGCTCATTATTGACATCTCGTCAAATGCCAAAACACAAGATTTCTCTGACAGCGTAGCATTTTGAAATCGTTGTTCGATATTCTTGAATACATCATTTTGGATTCCAGGGAGACAATTAGTTTGAGCTAGCCATTTTCGTATTGTTGATGGCGATGCCAAAATAACCCCCTGACGTCTCATGTGAACATATGCTGAAGGAGATTTGTAATAAATTGAAAGACACAGTTCTCTTTCTGTTTTAGTCCATTTTCGTCTTGATTGACGCCTCCGTAATTGCATCACAGCCATCGTTTTTGCGATGTCATTTGAGAACCGAAGTGATTCCAAAATTATTCTCTTTTTTTTGTTAGCTTTTAAACTCAAACGACGTATCTGTGACTGTTGCTTCCTGTTCTTGGCTTTTAATTCTACTGCAAGCTTCTTCAATCGCTTCACTTCAGGCTGATCGTCTTCGCCTTCAGATGGAACCCTTCGACGTTTATGAATTTGTTTGGTGTTCACTGGAGCATCTAACATTGACGAGCATGGTGAGGAGTTTTCTTGTGGTTGAGGAGGCAAGTCAATTCGTTTCCGATGGTAACATTTTTGTGGAGTTTTAATTTTTAAAACCTCTGGAGACTCGACAAGACCTAGAACAATTTAAAATAGTAGGTATACTTTCCTTTTATCCTTTTCCATTTGGCATAGCGTGGGACACCCTGTGTTTATTAATACTTTATATTTACTTATATGATTTAAAGAGAATAACTACATTATCATAAATCAATATAACCAAAGCCAATTGTCCACTATCACATGTTTATCATAGAAATATTTATATAATAGGTAACATGCCGTCCTTTTTCTTCACAGAGAAAAAGGGAGGCATACAGGTCTATGATCATATGTTTATGATAAACATATGATAGTGTACTATCAGCCTAAGCAAACAATTCTTACGTGTTGGTGTGGCTGCTTTACGCTTTAGAGGCACAGCTGCAGGTAGAAGTCTGGACCTAAAGTTATTATTCGATACATCTTCAGTTTTGAAGTGATCCTCACAAATGTAACGTCTCTTCAATTCTTGGTGTGTCAAAGACGTCAGATTTATGTTACCTGAAATTATTATATGCTCGATGACAATCTAAGCGCACGGAAGTGCGCAAACAGTTCCAGCAACAGGCCGCGCTCATGTCGTGCGCTATTTTTTACACGAACCAAAAACAGACAATAAATATGACTGAATGGGAAAAAAATTGCACTTAATGAATATATAATCCAGTTTTGTTTTCTGTCAACCCCTTTTTTGCCAAGAGAGGCACTGAAACTTGAGTAGTTTCATGTGCTCTGCCTACCCCTTCATGGGATACAGGCGTGATTGTATGTATGTATTTATCTATGAATATATATATATAAAATGAATAAAGAAACTAAGAATGCAGTATGATTCTTACCAGAATGTTGTATCCATAATTTTAACCGAGGTTCATCATTGACAGGGAAGGAAAACATGGACTTGGTATTGTTTGTATTGTCACAATCATGATATTGACATTTCAAAGGAGGCATAATGTTCTGAAAGAAACAATAAAATTAACTTATACGTACAATTTAGAAAAGAGAAACTAATCCATATTAAAAAAAAATATTGATATTCTATTGATACTTACCGTAACCGCACTTAATATATATATATCAAATTTAAAAAGGCCACAAAGTAAACGAAATCCATTCGTCCGAAATGCTCAAGTCCGTTGGTCAAGCGCAGGTCGTTGTGTTAGGCAATAATCAAAATCCGGGGGCAAGCAAATCACTCAATTTAGCAGAATATCGGAGTCCGTAAGGCGTATACCACTATCGACAAAACAAAATGAGCGTGGGCGCAAGGATTAGCAAAGTAAACTGCGAAGAGAAAACAACTCGACTCAGCATAATATATTCTGTCAAACAAGTGAAACAAGTCTATCAGTAAATAAGAACTAAGAAAACTATAGGTATCCTTTTCTCTAGCACCCTAAAGAAAAGGATGCATATACTTTTCTTATTTACTGACAGACTTGGTTGACAGAGATTATGTCATAATTTTGAAGTAAAGCGTAACATGCAGTGTTGCCACCGCGATTTTGAAGATAGACTGATGTCTGACTGATGCCAAAAATATGCTAAAATGTCACCTAAAAAAGACAAAGACGCTAGAATATATAAATAAATTTGTGTGTAAGTTTATAATGTCATTAATGTATAGTATGCAGAAAAATACACTTGATTACTTGACTGTTAGGGCTAATGATGTTAAGTTAGTTCCGTAAGTCGTCCCGTCACCAGCACACCGCACCCTCGTTGAGCTTTGGCAGCCTTACTCACCGGCAGGAACACAACACTACGAGTAGGGTCTAGTGCTATTTGGCTGCGGTCTTCTGTAAGGCGGAGGTACTACCCCAGTTGGGCTCTGCTCTAGAGACACAAAGCGGAATATCATTCGCTATGCCCTACCTCCTCCTGAAATGTATTCTATATATATCTATCTATTCTATCTATCTATATCTATTGGGTTGGTAAGAAAGTAATGAGCGATCGATTGAATTCCACATAAAATTTTTGAGAGAGTTCTAGAATCTTCTATGGTCGAAAGTATATAAAGGGCGAGTCGCACAGTTTCTCGTCAGTCATTCACTAGCTGTCGCCGAGCTAATATAAGGAAGAAAATGGACGAATTAAAAGTGCATGTAAGGCATTGCTTACTATATGAATTTCAGTCTGGCCATTCAGCCGCCGAAGCAGTGCGTAATATATGTCAGCGTCTTGCTCCTGAAGTTGTGTCTGAGGCCACGGCGAAACGATGGTTCCAGCGGTTTCGTAGTGGCGACTTTTCATTATCAGATCAACCTAAGTCTGGTCTTCAGATTGATGTAGCCAAATTAAAAACCTTAATTGAAGGAGATCCGAGGCTAACGAGTCGTACTATTGCTACCGAGTTAGGCTGCTCTCATGTCACCATAGAAACACATTTACACGAGTTGGGAAAAAACTACAAATACAGTGTTTGGATACCGCACGAACTTGATAGAGATCAACTAAACCGCCGTGCCGATATCTGCATACAACTTCTGTCTTTTCGCCGCACATTCAACTGGTTGGACCATCTTATCACTGGAGATGAAAAATGGGTCTTATATATAAATCACACACGCAAACGTCAGTGGCTAGCTCCAAACGAAAAAGGAATAGAGGCACCAAAAACAGAGCCTCACCCGAAAAAAGTTATGCTGTCCGTTTGGTGGGATATTCATGGTATTATTCACTGGGAACTCCTAACAAGTGAAATGACTGTTACCGCATCAATATACTGTAATCAGCTTGAAAATTTAAACCAAAAAATCTGTCAGAATCGTCCACAGCATGCTAAAGTTTTTTCTTACACGACAATGCTCGCCCACACATTGCAAAAGTGACTCGGCTAAAGCTATTGGAGCTAGGTTGGAAAGTGATACCTCATCCACCGTACTCTCCAGACTTGGCACCTACGGATTACGCATTGTTCAGATCGCTAAGCAATGCCTTGAATGAAAAAAAGTTCGATGATCAAGCCCATCTACGACAGTACATAGCTGAGTTTTTTGAATCTAAACCTAAGAACTTCTTCGCCGATGCTATTCATTCTTTACCAGAACGATGGAGACAAGTAGTAGATAACGAAGGCCGTTATATTTTTGATAAATGATTGAAATAATAAATTAAATAAAAATTTCAATATTGGTTATGATTGGCTCATTACTTTCTTACCAACCCAATATATAATATAAAGCTACAACCCGACTGACATTTTTCAAAAAATGGGCAGAAGGAGTTTTCGCAGGTGGCAGTGTTTGGTGTGGTCGTATAGAGGTTGGTCCTGCGACCCCGGATAGATCAGACCGTCGGTCTACCGGTTCCGGGTAAAAAAATGTTGGACGGCCTGGCCAAACGGCTGGAGTTAGCCGGGGAGTGTTCGACCAAATGTCATAGAGGACCCTGGGCAGTTTTTGACGCCGCCATTTTTTTTTTCAAAATGGCAGTCGGCCATTTTGAAAAAAAAAAGTTTTTTTTTGATGATTTTTCAAGTTTGTCGTAGAGAGCTCAAATTTTGGTCATAGAATCTCCAAGTGGCCTTGATTCGAATGAAATAAAAAAAAATTGAAAAATGCTACAAATGTGGGAAAACTGGCCTTTTTATTTTGTATGGCAACTTTTAAACCGTAAGAGATAGCCGGGGGTGCTCGACCAAATGTCATACAAGTATCCGAGTAGAAAAAAATTGCATTAAAAAAATTCAAAATGGCCGACTTTTTTTTTTTAATTTCAAAATGGTCCTAGCGCGCTGAGAACTCCTCTCCTCCTGCTCCTTAGAACTTGTACACTCCTTTTTACTGTGTACTTAAAACAGGAAAAGGGAATGTACAAGTTTCTAATGGGGTGGCAACGCTCATGTGACACTCTTTGAGTTGCAGGCGTCCATAGGTTACGGTGACCGCTTTCCATCAAGCGAGTCGTACGCTTGTTTGCCACCGACGTAGTATAAAAAAAAAAAGCGTTTTAATACAAACTGATTGACACCCCAACCATCAAAATCGGTGCAGCCGTTGTGATTCTATAAATTTTTAAAAATACGAAATATAGAAAATGTCCGCCATCTTGAATTCTAGTGGATGAAAATTGTGTTTCCTCGGAAGAAATCATTTATATTGGTCCCTAGTATCACTGTACAAAGTTGCTTGCTTTTTGCATAAAGTGCAGCTTTTTTGACCACAATTTCGTTTCGCCGTAAGCCTTATATCTCTTTTCGTTTTTGTTTCACTATTGATAGCTAGCCAAGGCGCGTCATAATTTTGTCTGTGACAAGAAGTGAGAGGAATAGTTCCCGTCATAGTTATCATTGTTATCAACAAACAATATTTCTTTAATCTTCACAAAACATTAAACTATTTGTTATAAGGGCCCGCGCAGACGGGCGACAAAGTCACTCGACGACTTTTTTGTCTCTGTCGTAACTCCTTGCGACAATTTCAAAGGTGCGCACACGGGAACGACAGCGATGCAACCACAGACTACTATGAAGATACTACGGACGCAACTTTTTCTTTTTTCATGAAATTAAGAGCCTACCCAAAAAACATTTTTGGTACTTCAGAATAAGTGTTTAAAAGTTTTGATGAACTCGTTAGAATTTTACAACCCGGCATCGTTTTCCATTCTTTTAAATTCTTGTCATATAAAGTCGGTCTTACCTCTACTTCTGAAGAATTGAAATTAAACGACAGGTATCAATGTCGACTTCAACAATCGGCATTTAAAATTATATTTTTTTCGAATAATAACATACGTTCGCCCAGGCGGTTGAGTGATAACTGTCAAAATGACAACCGACCGGCGACTATTTTGTCACCGTGTGCGCACTTGCATTGAAACATATAGAGAATGAGACAGTTACGTCGCAGGCTTGTCGTCACTCGTCGAACCCGCAGACAAAAAGGTTGCGTCGCAACGTGTGCGCACTTTCATACTAGCCCATAGACCGATCTCCGCAGACAAAAAAATTGAGTCACCCGTCTGTGCGGGCCCTAACGCATACTTTGCAATTCGCAGGAGATACCAACGCCTGGACTGGCAACACCGACCGGGTTAAACGTCAAATTCAAGCTTCGTGTTAAATCATTTCAATAATGTGTTATAAATATTAAAAATGTAAAATATAAGGAATTACAGTGATGTATCGTATTTTAATTAAAATGAGAAAGTGTTATCATAAGTTTTCATGCAGCCTAAGAAGCCAAATATTGACGAAAAAACTACGCCAACCGTCAACGGAGTAGCGTTCAAGATTTAAAATTATAATTAATTAGCGTTTTTTACAGATGGGTATAGCTTACTTAATATTTAAGTGTAGTTTTTCAGATTATTTGTCTAGAACTAGTAACTGTCATAGGTTATTTTTGTGTTTTCTGTTTGTAAACATTTGAAGTACATAATAGTATTTTAACTTCCATATTTACATTTTCTTTGTTAAACCAACTCGAGATAATAAAACCTTACTCACTGCTATCCCGTGTAACTTGCAACAAAGTGAATTACAAAGTTTGTTATATGAAATCTTGTTAACAAAATCAAGGCTGTGGTTCCATATTCTTGTATGTTAATCACATTATATCCTGTTATAAGCCCTATTTAATATATTTTAACAATACATTTAGGCTTCAATATCTCACATGATGAATAATGTTACAGAACAAACTAGCAAGGTTACAACACACCGGGATGTGATGGTGGCTAGAATGAAACAAACACAAGCCTCAAAAATCAGCAATCAGCCAACCAAGATGTCAAGTAACACAAGCCTCAAAAATCAGCAATCAGCCAACCAAGATGTCAAGTATGAAGACCTGCAAGGACAACGGGATGACCTCTAGGCAGTCATTGATCGGTTCCAGCAATGCCAAGAGATAAATGAGCAGGCATTACAACGCATCCGGGACCTCGAGCAGCAAATGCAGGAGTCGGATTCAAAATGGTATTGCAAGTATTGCTCCGGGAACTCCGCTCTGGCTGAAAACAATTTAAGTATATTTGCTGAATATAATATATTTGATTTAGATGTGGTTCATGACAGTGCATCATGCTCCCCAATGAAAGACCCTGTAGATTTAAAACAGTCTGTGCACATAGAGGGCGGCAGTGATCCCAGAGTGACGTTGAAAGGGTCAAATAAAATTAAAAAATATCTAAAGCTAAGCAAATTCAAAATACATCAAAATGTAACAGCTGCCTTAAGCGATGAGCTTCTAAACTGTCAATACCAACTTGACCTGACAGCACAGGAGTTGAACCATCGCTCCGATGAATTTCACAAATTAGAATTGAAACTAAAAGACCTGAATAATAGGTATGAACTGACAAGTAAAGCATTACACGAGTACATCTTTTGTGAATAACGTTCTAGATCCATCGAGCGTGTACCCTGTGTGCATGGACTCGCCTGCGCCCGCTTGTTCGAGCCGCGCCCGAGCCGGCTTAGCCCCGCTCCCACAAGCCCGCGCCCGTGCGCCGTCGCGCCGGCTCCGTCGCCGTCGAGCCTTCTGCAGCTGGCGCTGTCGCGGCTGGCCGCCGAGCCTCCTGCAGCTGGCGCTGTCGCGGCTGACCGCCGAGCCTTCTGCAGCTGGCGCTGTCGTGGCTGATCGCCGAGCCTGAGCCTCGGCCGCCGGCCCCCCGCCGCCGCTCCGCCCCGCGGCGGCATTATATATATTTTTTTCTTTAGTTGAGACATCAAGAGTCTTTTAAAACTCTAAAGTTATTTTAGTTATTTTTTATTTGTATCAGTTCGTTTTTTTTTCTTCATCATGTATATTTTTTTTATTTTTTTAGATATACCTTGACACTTAGAGACTCTATACAGTATCTCTAACATCTCTTATTAAGCATAGTAGCTTTGTACTTTGTATAATTTATTGAAATTAATTTCCATAGAGCAGTCTGTTAATATTTTCTTTATGAATACTTTTGCATGTGTATTTTGAAAAAAAGTGGCTGAGGCGTAGGGTTAAAGCCGGCGTAGCTTTATTTGACGTTCATATCATTGTAATATGCCTACTTGGAAATAGTGCATTACGATACAAGTGCGTAAAAATCGACACGAGTTACGAATTTCCTTTTCGCACGTGTATCGTACGACGTTTTTCAGTACAGATGGCCCTCCGAAGTTTAGACCTGACATATACTCGTAATGAACCACTTCTCGCACTAGTGCGTAAAAAAAAACACCATCTGTACTGAAAATAAATATTTCAATGCATTTCAACACTTAGCATGATAATTAAGAAACTTTTCAAAGAATTTAATTAATAAAATTGACTTATAAATATATTGTTTTATTCCACATTCATATATTTAAAAAAATCGATGATGAAAT
Organism: Leguminivora glycinivorella; assembly: GCF_023078275.1. Classification (NCBI taxonomy): domain Eukaryota; kingdom Metazoa; phylum Arthropoda; class Insecta; order Lepidoptera; family Tortricidae; genus Leguminivora; species Leguminivora glycinivorella. The sequence goes on along the minus strand of NC_062995.1, from coordinate 12,047,414 downwards.
GATGAATGTTGATCATAAATTAGCCGCAAATCGTACAACTTCTGTCTTATTCTGATAATAGTGCCATCTGACTGTCGTGCTGATATATGTAGCTGTTTGTGGTAAAACATTTTTATAGTAATAATAAAAATAAAATAATCTGAAAGTAATACTTCCGTCTTAGTGCGTTTTCACATTATACGATCCGATATCGGATGCAGGACCGATATCCCATATATTTAAGCCGCCATTTTTGATTTTCGTCTTTGAAATCCTTCCTGACATCCGCACTTTAGGGTTGTAATATTTTGCCTATTCTGGGATGTACGTCCAAGATAATTTAGAATAATCGTTAAAACTTGTGCAAAAAAAAAAACAAATACTAATGATAATGAATGTGCATATTGAGAGTCAAGAGTATTGTACGCCAAATTCTGGCAGATTGTGATGTTACAAAATACTAACCCTATCATCAATTCATCATTTATAAAGTCGCCGTCAATAGAATTTGTGAACAATGTAAACAAACCTTGTACGTTGTCAAAATGTCTTTAATTTTCATTCTAACTCATCAGATACTGGCTAAATCCAACCTTTGAAATAATAAAATTGTGCTAAAATATTGATATTTTGTATAATGGTTTGTTTACATTGTTGGCAATTTCTATTGACAGCGATTTTAACTACTCACATTCGAACAATAAATAAATTGAATTTAAAACTTATCTTCAATATGCCAACTTTGTTTAGCATGCAGTGTTGTGCATCTTGCATACGCGCCATCTACCGGATTATAATGTTTGCTATTAGTCATCAAACGTACAAAACACTTCCCATGAATTGAATCTGATTCAAGTACCCGATTGGTAAAAAATGACTTAATTGTTTTTGTTAATTTCGGTGTTATATAGTGATAATGTTGTACGATCATGTTCCAAATTTTGAAATAATACGACTTAGGTCATTTAAATGAAATTATTTCGTGAATTGAACAATACCATTTGTCGCGAGAGTATAGTAATGCCATCTATTGTTTTACGAGTCAAACATATAAAACGATGTACTGAGTTACACGTCTTCCTTTATTTAGTTAGTCTATGCTCTATTCCCAGCATTCACTCTCCTTTCAATATCTTTTCCTTGTTTACCGTCCCTTTTAAACAACGCATATATTGCATATATAGAGGTACATCACCATGCATTTAAGGGTTAATAATGCAAACATTGTAAAACATGGAAAAAATGGACCAGTTACATTTGACCCCCAGTCGAGATTTGCCCCGCTGTACCTTATAAAATGCGCTGGTAGCCCAGCGGTAAGTGCGTGCGACTTTCGTTCTGGAGGTCGCGGGTTCGAACCCCGGCTCGCACCAATGAGTTTTTCACTTATGTGCGAAATGTCATTTATATTTGCCAGCCGCTTTTCGGTGAAAGAAAATATCGTGAGGAGACCGGACTAATTCCAATAAGGTCTAGTTACCCTTCGGGTTGGAAGGTCAGATGGCAGTCGCTTTCGTAAAACTGGTGCCTATCTTGGGATTAGTTGTCAAAGCGGACCCCAGGCACACCTCGGACACTGACGATCAAATATATGAAAGAGGCGCGTTCCTAGCTCACAGTCTAAGCTCGTGTAGGTGAACGCGTGCTATGCTTGTATGAGTGAAATATGACAGGTCGACTGTTCGCATTTTTGACAGGCGGTAACTGTGAGGTAACCGAGAGGGGGTGGGCGGCACTTTCAGCGGGGAGCGGGAGTGGCCATACTGTACGATAGTACTCTTTATTATACTGTGCCCCAGGCTCCCATGAGCCATGGCAAATGCCGGGATAACTCAAGGATGATGATGACCTTATAGAAAATATGTTTTTCAGCCCGGAGCGCACAAATGCCCTGTGTGCACGATCCCCTTCAAAAACGCGGGCATGCTGTGGAGGCACGTCGACACCCACCGCATCAAGTATGTGTGCCGCGAGTGCGGGTTCGCGTCCCGGACCAGGTATGTTGTACAGTCAAGTGTAAAAATTTGGGTGTACACATCTTACTCAAAAATATTTCCTATAGCACCTTAGTCCGGTGTAATAAGAGCGTAGTACCATATTTTCGAGGCCAAGGCGGTGACTCAAGTTAGAAAGGCGTGGAAGGATCTTGTGGAGGCCCTATGCACCTATGGGGTGCCTTAGGACATACAATACAATACAATACAAATACTCTTTATTGCACACCTCAATACACGAAACAACATAGCAAGTATAAACAACAACTTAAGAGGTAAAACAAGAGGCGGTCTTATCGCTAAAGAGCGATCTCTTCCAGACAACCTAGGTAGTGGAGAATAATAAATTTAACCTTGTAAGTAGGTGTACTAAATGTACACTTAGAGGAAATCTAGCACAAACTATACTACGCAAAACAATATACTACACACATAAAAATAAAATACAATACATAAACATACAAATACATATATATATATATATATAACAAATTACATACAAAAACAACAACCATATTTTCGAGTCGATTTCTTCGATACTTATTTTTGCACTGTACTCAACTCAACTCAAAAATATCTTTATTCATGTAGGCCTAATTACAAGCTCTTAATCAAGGCTCGAAACCGGTTTATTTTTTACCGGTTAAAACCGGTTTATTTCGATTTGACTCCGAACTTTCTAAAGAACGCGAACGTTATGACTGTTGAAAGAAAGGTACAGTACGATAAAAGGTTGCGCCAACATGTTTTTTTTTTGCAAGAAAACTTATTAAATGTACCGTGTTTTAATTGAATTCCGTTGAATTCGGCATATAGTTAGGTTCATTATATGAAACAGAATGGCATAGTAAGTTTTCTGAAATTCGTATTTTTTCTTAAAAAAAAAAAACTGCACCTCCGATAGATGTTATTTCAATTGCTTTGAGAAACGGGGATTTACAATTAACTCACACTAAGTTTCAAAACTATGACATGTCCATCGCATATCGAACACACAAAGCCCGTTGCTTAACAGCAATTGATGTAACGTCTATCGCAGGTGTATGGTATTTTTCAGGAAAATTAAGGTTACGAATTTAAAAAATCTAACTATGCTATTCTGTTTCCTGTTATCAAAGACTTATATGTCGGGGACAGGTCAGGATTGGCACCATTTTCAGACATCGGGGCGTTGCTGGGTCATCGAGGATTGAGACAAAGACGATAGTAATCAACGATTTATTTTACACACTTTAAATTTTACAATAACTGATAGGTAAACAACTTGGTTTAGAACAATTATAGCGTGGACAGTTCCGAGGAGGCTCTAAGACTTCTTGTCTCTAGCGTGGTCCGCCGGAGAGTGTTGGGTCTCAGGTATCCCGGCTCCGTCCTAGCGCACGAAGTGGGGACAACAACTGGTTGGGTGGACAACTGGTTGGTTGTGACGTCAGCTGTCCAGCTGCAACTCTTCGCGCGCTGCGCTATAATTGACTGTCCGTGCCAATATCCGGTCTGTCTCCGACACGGCCTTCCTGCGCCTACACACGTCCTCGTGTGTTTTACTCTGCAACAATAATAGACACGCAAAGTACACCGTTCGGTCACTCCTGACGAAATCTCAAAAAAAATCGGTAATTCAAAGTAAAATGATCAACGTTAAAAACTTTAAGATAGCATTTACACACTATTACGTAGTGCCAAAACGGTTATTTAATTAGCAAGTGCCAATTTAGTTCAAGAAATGGATAGCATTTATTACACACTATACGCAATGCCAAAACAACCAAGTTCCAATTTAGTTATTTATTCTTCCCAATAAAATCTTCAAAATATTAAATTTGATAAAATGGATAGCATTATTTACACACTATATGCAATGCCAAAACAACCGAGTACCAAATGTTGTCTTTTTTCACAATAAAATCTTCAACACATTTAATTTCATAAAATCCAAACAAGTATCTCATTCGTGGCCTATTGGTTATACCATAACCACACACTACGCGCATCCCCACGGGATCGCCGAGTCAACCCTGTGACTCTACGGTCTCTGCAAGACCCGACCTCCGCCAGAGCTCCCCGCGCATCGCGCACCCACGGACTGCACACAGCAGATACCGACTTCTAACGGGCTACGACTACGGTGAAGCCTCTGGTACGGTCTGACCAGCCGAACTGAGATCCTCATTCTCAATATTACACTCGCTATCTTTACATCTAAATCATCAAATGGTACGTGGCTATCTGGCATTTTCCTCAATCTATCGTGAGCCCATTAAATGTTAACCTATTTGTTTGCTGTCACAGAACTACCTAAAATTCATGGTTCGCAAAACAACGACTCTAATCCGCAATTAAAATTGTAAGATCAAAAAAAGCCTTTCACTTTTTCTTTATTATGAAACTAACTAAAACATGACCAAAAAGTCAACTTTACCAGTTTTATATTTTGTCCTATCATTTTAGTTAAGGACAAAAAACCTTTTCAAAATTGTATGTAGGTACCAAAATAAGGGGTTACCCTCATCTGGCAGAATAATTTTACTCCGAAACACACTTCGCATAACATGTTCCGCAGAAACACTTTCGATCGAATGGCAATTTTGCAGAAAACTTAGTTGGCATTATTGCTACCACGCATAAGAGACATTTGGTAGAATATTGTTTTACAGAACATTACTTTGGTCGACTTTGGTTTAGCATAATTGTATGTACCATAATAATCTTTTAGCATAATATTACATTAGCAGAATTATTACAGGTATCTTGCATCCCCAACACATTCAACTCGCTATCAAATAGCAAATTACAACTTTATGCCGCCTAAATATTATGCACAAATATTATCTGCAAAAGTATTGTTCGACTAGAAGACTGTTATGCTCACCAACATTATGACAACAGACGATTCGGTATTACAAAAATCTGCGAAATGATTTGTGCCAAAGCATATTCTGCGTAAGGTGTTTCTGCCAAACTTGACTTCTGCCAAGAACTATTATACGAATCAAATATATGCGCAAAAAGTTTCTGCCAGATAATAGTGAACCCAAAATAAGTCAACAATAGTAGAATGAAACTCAACGTGTTGATCTCACTGATCAAAATGTCACTAAATCAGAATCAAGGTAATGAGTTACAGTGCTCTAACAGTTGCATCCATTCGGCAACTTGACACACGTCATACAGCTGACACACGGCGACATATGAACCACCTCTACCCGGTGTTCATCACATGAATATGGACTACCTCCATACGGCATCCAACATCGACCGATTACACCACCAAACCAAACGCACGCCACCCACACGTGGCCGCACAGAAACGGAAAAATAGATCCGAATTTTACTCCTACGTTTACGAATGATTGTAATGGTGTACGCAGTCTGAGCCAAAGCAACACATAGCAATATGGTACAAAATAAAAATTACGTTAACCATGAAAACAACGAGTTTCATTCTTCGATTGCAAACTAATGTTTACCAAAAAAAATGAATTTACTTTAGCATTAGCAACAGATGAGTTTCATTCTGTTTAGAATTCACAATCTAAACAGAACAAATATCTCAACAATATCCCAATAAAATGAGAACTGCTCACCAGATAAAGTATCAGAGTCCAAAGGTGTGTTCTTATTCACGTACGAAAGCTCAAGGCTTCAGTTGCCACTGCTATCGCTGCTGCAGCATCAGATGAAATCACGACGCGACATCGTTTCATAGCTGGCCATTACTGAAATAATAATTTGCACGGTATCAGTTTCATTGTTTACCGAAGTAAAAACTCAAAGGGAAACAAATTCACAAATAAACAACGACTGGCATTGTCTTAGATATGAGATTTAACAATTATTATTTTATGAACTTTCCCTGATACTAAATTAAAAACTTGAAATGAAAACAACAAGTAGGGACATGACCGTGTTTCTAAGTCTTTAAATTTTTACTTAGACCTTTGGCTTTTCTTAGATTGCTTAACCATGACACTGAATAAAATTCAATAATAAACAATTGGAACGAAACCTGTCCCTTTTTTTCCATTCTCCAGATCACATTTCATCCTTCAGATCAAGAAATGCAGTGCTGAGCATTGTCTGTGGTACTCGCGTGATGGTACACGCGACTTTAGATACCTCACGTTGTGTAGACTTGACTGTAGCACACTGCAACATAAAATTTCATATGCGTAGCTTCTGTTTTCACTCAATGAACAATTTGAGATAAATCACAAATTAAGGGGTAAGTATTACTCTAATACTGGCAATAACTTGTCAAATTTGATAAACTACGGAACGTTACAGAATACGGATCTTGGAAACTAACAAAATCAGAATAAGAATCTCCGTTTTAAGATTAAAAGACACTAAATAATTTTAGCACAAACAATAATTACAATTTTTGGAATTTTATAATCACTACGTTTTCAATAAGAGATTCATTGAGATTGAGAGAGATGATTGTTTTCATTCTCACCAAGACTTTAGTGTACTCTCAAAATTTCCACAAATAGGAATCCACAATTCGCCAAATAACATAATGGAATGCATCACTCACCTGCTTTCAAGGTTAGACACGTGACCTTACTACCACGTTTCTAGGTTAGGAATTAGCTCGCATTTTAAACAGCTCCTGGAACTGCTCCCACGTTAAGCCTTTACCACCCATAAACACTGCCGTAACGAGATGTCCTCTGCACTGACGTCATTTTTCACACACACGTCAACACAAGAGTGTCCAATCCAATATTTCCCAGTTTCGCATGTATTCGCTTCACGCTGCGTCGTGAAGTTTGTAACAAGAGTTATTATTGCTGTACTGTGTAAACGATTTGCGAAAGCCGTCTATGTGGCTGCTCCTTTTAACTCGTTGACACATTTTTTTCTAGCGGGTACTTCCTCTTTTTTTTCGGTTATGAAAACTGGTATGATCGTTTCCATTGTTATCACTCATAAACAACATTTTCCTGAAAGGCTTCATAGTCACTGCAACTTGCGGATGGCGACGACAAGCTGGCCGCCCTCCAATGGTGGGTTGGCCATACACACGTCGGCGGTAGCACACCATGTCATGGCGTTGGTTTCTTATTTGTCGGGTTCCAAGTCCGGAAAGGTCACCCGTGGATTATAGGTTAGTATTGACGAACTTTTCAGTGTCTCGATAAGGGCGCGCATTTGTTGATTTTGCGCTTCAAGTAATTACCAATATGGCGGCACTTCCGTTCCGGTGCAATTATTTTGCGTCTCTTTGCCTCGATGTGATCCCACTTCTGATGTCGGGGACAGGTCAGGATTGGCACCATTTTCAGACATCGGGGCGTTGCTGGGTCATCGAGGATTGAGACAAAGACGATAGTAATCAACGATTTATTTTACACACTTTAAATTTTACAATAACTGATAGGTAAACAACTTGGTTTAGAACAATTATAGCGTGGACAGTTCCGAGGAGGCTCTAAGACTTCTTGTCTCTAGCGTGGTCCGCCGGAGAGTGTTGGGTCTCAGGTATCCCGGCTCCGTCCTAGCGCACGAAGTGGGGACAACAACTGGTTGGGTGGACAACTGGTTGGTTGTGACGTCAGCTGTCCAGCTGCAACTCTTCGCGCGCTGCGCTATAATTGACTGTCCGTGCCAATATCCGGTCTGTCTCCGACATATACATATAACTCCGTATAGACCGATAAAGTCTAAGAAAAAAACATACCTCAAAACCATACAGAAAAAGGTACGTTGAGCTAGATTGGCGAACCACCTTTGGGGTACGCTCAGCTAGATGGCGCTAATATTAATATTTGACATTTTAACACATATCAAGCTAAGAATATGGGCCAAATTGTCAAAATGGAGGATCAAAAGTTTTAAGCCTGTGTCGAGAGATGGCAGTCTATGCACTGTGATTACACGTTTTACTTTGACAGTAATTCTCTATAATACTCGATCCTCTTTGCTGTTATGGATCTAACTATATGCCGAAGTTAACGGAATTCAATAAAACACGGTGTATATCTATCCACTTATGTTCAGGGCACAAGCGGTCCTACATCACTCGTATCACGAGGGCAAGGTGTATACGTGTCAGTTCTGCGGGAAAGAGTGCAGGTAATCACTGTAGATTATTAATTAACAGTTTTGCAAACAAGAACCCATCTGGCCCATTTCCATTACGGCCCAGCCACGACATTGGTCTAAGCGCGGCAGCGGTGAGCGGCGGCCATACATTGGAGCGAGACACAGCGATGGGACTTTTCACTCGCAGGTACAGTCGGTTCGTCTTTACTTGTCCTATCATGTAAACAAACGAAACGTCAAATATGATCAAAGACAATTACTAGTGATTGAAAATGTCGATAAAATTGTCTATTAACGATAATTTGTAAATAAACGCTGCTAACGTCATCAGAGGATTTTCAATTTTACGTCACACAATATCTATGTAAAAACCAAAATTTAATTAGGTTTCGTCGCATTTGCAACAATCCTATGGAAAAGGCTAGTACAGTATTCATTTTATACTTAGTACCTAACATTAACACTAATAGAACAAAAAATATATTGATATAATATTTATTGTAAAGAGGTAATAAAAACTTTAAAAAAGTCGGTTAATAAATCTGATAAATTATTGTAATTAATATTAACGCATTTTTTCCAAGCTATACAAACTCAAACGTTAATATCGATCGTTCATAACGATAAGTTGTCATCTCAACATTACGAGTCATGGACAATCTAGACTTCGTAATGTCAGGATTTTTGATGTCATCCGTTCGTAATTACAATTATTGATGGAAATCGTTATAGAAATGATATTTTTCAGTGGTTTGTGAGTTTCTTTAAGTGTATAATAACATTTTTAGTGATGGTTAATGTGTAATTCTAGAGAAAAGTGAGACAATGTTTTCCAGCAGTGTTTGTATACATGATTGGACAAGCATGGTTGAACTGAGTGTATGGCCACACCTCGGACACTGGCTATCAAATATATGAAAGAGGCGCGTTCCTAGCACACAGTCTAAGCTCGTGTAGGTGAACGCGTACTATGCTTGTATGAGTGAGATATGACAGGTCGATTGTTCGCGTTTTTGACAGGCGGTAACTGTGAGGTAACCGAGAGGGGGTGGGGGGCACTTTCAGCGGGGAGCGCGAGTGGCCATACTGTACGATAGTACTCTTTATTATACTGTGGTATGGCTGCCGCTCACCGCTGTCGCGCTTAGACCAATGTCGTGGCCGGGCCGTTAAACTTGCTCAGACGCCGGAGAACCCGTCTGGCGGGTGCTCGCCATACAAGCGGGCAGTTATCTGCATTTTCAGAGTTTGGGTCCCTCCAATTAGCAAAAGTTGTTAACAAAAATTAACTCGCTGTCAGTTTTGTGACGACAATTACAGCATAAAACCTGTCTAAAATTTTACTTTTTAAACCCCGACGCAAAAACGACGGGGTGTTATAAGTTTGACGTGTCTGTCTGTCTATCTGTCTGTGTGTGTGTGTGTGTCTGTCTGTGGCATCGTAGCTCCCGAATGGATGAACTGATTTCGATTTAGTTTTTTTTGTTAAAAATCTGAGTTAGTCGGGAGTGTTCTTAGCCATGTTTTATGAAAATCGGTCCACTATGTCGCGGTCGGGGGTTTTTTCAAAATTTTGATTTTGTAGTTATTTCACATTCTGATGTAGATTATGACTTTCAAGTTTATCCCCGTTATTCATAAACGTATACTAGTTGTCAAGCCGATAAAGTTAGTTTGTCCCTTTCCGACGTATTGGCGTGATAGAAAGAGACAAACGAACTTTATCGGCTTGATAACTTTAGTGTTATGAATAGGGGGGTATGTAATTAAGACAACCAATATTTTTATTGAAATTTCATGCTTAATTTGTCGTCACAAAACTGACAGCGAGATTTTTTACTACGTCGGTGGCAAACAAGCATACGGCCCGCCTGACGTAAAGCGGTCACCGTAACCTATGGACGCCTGCAACTCAGTGTCACATGCGCGTTGCCACCCCATTAGAAACTTGTACATTCCCTTTTGCTGCATTAAGTACACAGCAAAAAGGAAAAAAGGAAAAACCTTAAAGGAGTTCCTTAGAAAGCTACTAAAATAGGAGCTTATGATCCAATGGAATACGTAAGATCTTCATTAGTTATTTACTTTTTTTTTTCTTTAGTTGTGACATCAAGAGTCTTTTACAACTCTAAAGTTATTTTAGTTATCTTTTATTTGTATCAGTTCGTTTTTTTTTTTGTTTTCATCATGTATATTTTTTCTTTTTTGATGTACTTTAACACTTAGAGACTATACATCTCTAAAATCTCTTATTAATCATAGTAGCTTTGTACTTTGTATAATTTATTGAAATGAATTTCCATAGAGTAGGTACCTAGTCTGTTAATTTAATATTTCTTTTTTTGATGAATACTTTTGCTGATTAAATTGTACGAGTATCTCGTTTTTTAATGCATGTTAATTATAAGATGTAATGTTTTGAAAAGAAGTGGACCGCCGAGTTTCTTGCCGGTCCCATAGTGGATACCCCCCTCCAACTGAGGGGGGACTGAAATCTTCTCGAGGCTGAGGCGTAGGGTTAGAGCCGGCGTAGCTTTATTTGACGTTCATAAGCGCATTGTAATATGCCTACTTGGAAAATAAATATTTCATTTCATTTCATATTCGGTAAATATTCGGCAATGCAACCGAATTATTCGGCCGAATACGAACATTGAAAAATTTGCCGTATATTCCGAATACCGAATATTCGGCCCATCTCTAATTATAATATTAATATGGATTAATTATCCACCAGAAAACAATCGACGTATCTCGGGCACTTGCGGCTGCGGCACAAGACGATGCACATCGCTTGCGAGATGTGTGGCGAGACCTTTATCAGCAAGCTCGGCTTGAACATGCACAAGGCCCACGAGCATGGTGTGGTGGGTATCTTAGGTCTATAGGCTAGGTACTAGACTCGTAACAAATAAATAATAATAAATAAATATTGGGGACACCTTACACAGATCAACTTTTTTTTTATACTACGTCGATGGCAAACAAGCGTACGGCCCGCCTGATGTAAAGCGGTCACCGTAACCTATGGACGCCTGCAACTCAAACAGTGTCACATGCGCGTTGCCACCCCATTAGAAACTTGTACATTCCCTCTTGCTGTGTTAAGTACACAGCAAAAAGGAGTGTACAAGTTCCAAGGAGGAACTTAGCCTCAAACTAAGCAAAGCTTGTACTATGGGTGCTAATTTTAAGCGACGATATACATACTTATATAGATAAATACATACTTATATACATATATACAAGTAAACTCTGTCGGCGATGTAGTGACATCATATAGTCCATGGGCCAGTGAAGAAGTCGGTATAATTTGGGGGTACTAAGTTTCCTTTTTACAGCAGTTAGGTAGGCCTATAAGGATGTTAAAAAACCATGATTGCCATCTCAAAATGGTAGCTAAACAAAATGGCCGCCAATCCAAGATGGCGGATATTGAGTTTTAAAAAATCGACCACAACTCCAGAAGTATTGGTCCGATTTCATTTTTATTTTTTTTAAACGAAAGCTCTTTTTGTGTACTCAAATATTTGTTATATTCATTGTTTCGATAAATTCAACCATTAGTTAGTAATTAACGAAAAATATAAAAAAAATATCTTTTTTCTAAGACTTTTTGTCAAAAATCATGTTTCTACAAAATACCTTACATATTCTAATAAATATTTAAATGCAGAAAAATAGTGCTATTAATTACCTTTAATTTTATGTATAAAAGATACAGACTTAATTTACAAAAACACATTAGAGGCTTAATTTTAATTCTGTCTTCGTTGAAATTCACCGTTGTGCATACAGTACTAAAAGCTTCAGGTCGAAGTTGTAGATTACTAATATGCTGTTTTTAGTATATTTCTGCAATTGTACTTACAATTAAGAAAAGAACTGAACATGTTAGTATCCGAAATCCATTAGCTTTAAGAATATAATAAAATATGTCATAGGTAAAGTACAGTTTTAGATATTTGATTATTTGTATAAAATTTCTTTAGTGATACAGCGCCAACCAACCGAGATAATACAAAATAAATAAACTAGACATAGTTGAGGTCCTATCTCATCACATTAACCTTTTGACCACCATGGGCGGATATGGCCGTCGCTGGAAATGCTTCCTAAGGACGCCAACCATGGCCATCAGTTTTGCCAATTACATTGGGGACCCATGCGGGCCTTCTTAACACCTAATTTTGCTCAAATAATCGCGATCCACGTCTGTCTGGTATCCGGGGCACGACGTATTCTTTTTCACTATTTGGCGTTTAAAAGGTTAAGCCTAACCCTGATCCGTGTTCGAGAAAACTTATATTTAGTTAAAATAATCCTTGCATACAAAAGGTGAAGAACACACCCCAAAAGAAAAATAGTCTTGAGAAATTCACTATAATGCATTAATAAGGCAAATCTATGGAGTATCCGACTACTAAACAACGTGATATAGGTACCTACCGAATAAACCTTAATTTACGCACAGAAATATATTACTTATTACCGTTAATGTAGATTGTAGAGCCAATATCACCAATATCAAGCCTTCAAGACGATCACAGGTAACAGATTAATTTTCTCCTAATTTTTCGAACTTTTATAGCAGGCATTCCACCTTCAATCACGACTTACGTGCCCTGGCCCGGCCCAAGCCCATTTTAGAGTAGCAATACGATCTTTATAATTCTGACCCGTCGCCGCATCAGCATCATCTCGTTTCGCTTCCATCGTAGAAAGACATACTGAACGTGTTGTGCTCTATACCTCTATGCAACTTTTAGCCTCTTCATTTAGTACATTGTTAGTGTCCACGTCTCGCAAGCTTATGTCACGGTGGGAAGTACCCAGTTACACACTGATCAAACATGTTGGTCTCCAGTGACTGGTATCCTTGCCCTTAATACGTCCTTTAGCTTACAAAAGGCATCCAAGTCCTCCGTGTGATCTCCGCCGGCAGCGAGGCCGACCCAAGTCTCTGTATTGTGTTATGGTTCGCCACAACTCGACGTTTTGTGCCTATTTTGCGTGATGTGGGGGATTTAGCTAATCCTGCCAGCTTATCTCCTCGAGAAATCCTATTAGACCTTTAATGTTGAGTAGGAGAACTTTGGAGAGGTCTCTCGGGGATCCGAGATGTTTCTTCCTGTATGGAGCCACTCTGCTCACTCCATCACCAGGTGAGAGGCACCCTCGTCACAGGGGAATGTTCATAGCATCTGTTATGAAAATATGTTTGTTAAGTAGTCTACGATCTGTTCTGACATTGGTTACCATTCTCAGGCGGACTTTCCCTAGTTGAAGGAGCGTCTTTGTGAGTTTTCCATTGATGCTAGGCTTGGCTTGTTTGACTGCAGCATTTGATCTGGTTTTGCCAGTGTGCTGTGTGTAGTTTCATATTGAGCATACCTTGCTGAAGGACATCGGGAGAATCGGCAGTCGACCCCAGCTGCCTGGCCATCTCGTAGGCCGCATCATCACCTCGACATCCACTGTGTCCTTTGGTCCATTGAAGGATGATTTTGTTATTATGACTTACCTCCGTTAGTCGTTTATGGCATTCCTTAACCCAACCTTTATTTGTTGTTCCGGATAACGTATCTTCTGTTACTTGTTATAAAGGCTGAAATATGGAGCTTTGGATAAGTCTGTCCTTGCCGTAACTTTCAATTTGTACATACCTCTATATGTTTAACTACTTTAACCCAACACTCACCGACGGCATACAGTTCCTCCAGCACCTGACGGGGAACATGTGCTTCTTTGAAGATGACGATGATATCCGCATATCGAAGATGAGGCATACATTTATACATCTATCATCCCTATTGAGGCTTTTATAAATGCCTACCTGTTTAAAAAGTTGGCCAGATTGCATAACCCCGGAGTTACTCTCTACTAATTGAGATTCGTCGATACGGGTGCTAACTTTTCTTCTGATTCAATAGCAGGTTGCATAGAAACATTCACATTTTGGTACACCTTTTATGAAAATTCAACTCACGTGAGTAGGTAATTAAAACGTCTGTTATTAACGTCTTCTAACGTTTTTCGTTCGGTAATGACGAACAATACATGTTAATAATATTTGGCTCTACTTTAAGCGGTGATATTTGTCTCAAAGTTTGTCCATCCGGTATTTGACGGCTTCGTTGTTTAGTAATCGGTAAAATATAGGTAAGAAATATCTATTAATTCTGTACTAAAGAACATTTCTAAAGTTTGCCCGAATTCTGGAGGTGCTCTTCACTAACCCGCTCGTGCGTAGGTTTTTCTTTTTCTAATCTGAGAGTCCTTGAATGCGGAACGATTTTCAATCCGGAATACGATCTAACCCTTATACGCAAGATGATGACGGAGTATTCCGTCTCCCAGGCACAATCGCAACAGAATTGCATTGCGAATTCGCGAATATATGAGCGTAATTAGGCATTACGGAGTCCCAATTTTATTTCATTTGGCGTCCGTATCGTTGGCGTCCTTGGCAAGAATTTCCGGTGACCACCGTGGCCGTCCGTGGCGGTCAAAAGGTTAATGGTTCTACAGTCTCGACACATGTTAGTCATATACCTAATACACTTAAATACTTAATTTTCATCATTGAGGTGTGTTGCACATATGGTATCTAAACAAATTTTATCCTAGTACTATCGAATATCTACAAACTCATGGATACTATCATGTTCTATTAACATAAACTATTATTCTAATTGTACAATTGCTAAAATAAACTAAAAACAGCATATTTGTACTCTACAACATCTTTTAGTACTGTATGCACCCCAACTGCACACATCTTTTAGTACTGTATGCACTCCAACCTGAAGCTTTTAGTACTGTATGCACAACGGTGAATTTCAACGAAGGCAGCTTTAAATTTAAGCCTCTATGTGTTTTTGTAAATTAAATCTGTATCTTTTATACATCAAATTAAAGGTGATTAATGGCACTATTTTTCTGCATTTAAATATTTATTAGAATATGCAAGGTATTTTGTAGAAACATGATTTTTGACAGAAAGTTTTAGAAAAAAGATATTTTTTTTATATTTTTCGTTAATTACTAACTAATGGTTGAATTTAGCGAAACAATGAATATGACAAGTATTTAAGTACAGAAAAAGAGCTTTCGTTTAAAAGAAATAAAAATGAAATCGGACCAATACTTCTGGAGTTATGGTCGATTTTTTAAAACTCAATATCCGCCATCTTGGATTGGCGGCCATTTTGTTTAGCTACTATTTTGAGATGGCAATCATGGTTTTTTAACATCCTTATAGGCCTACCTAACTGCTGTAAAAAGGAAACTTAGTACCCCCAAATTATACCGTTTGGCAAAATTAGACCAGCTGGCCCATGGACTAATAGGACTCATAGGATTCCGACCTATTTCATGTCGAAAAATACCGGGTGCCCGGTAATTAATGGACAACTTGTTAGTAAAAATTTGTTTGTATAATTTCTTTTTTTTTTCAGCGCAAAAAAAATCGTGAATGCAAGATCTGTTCAGTAACGTTTATCAGTGAAGACGCGTTGAAGAAGCACCAAGCAACCGGCGCACAGAAGGAGCACGCTCTGCTCAGCCCGTGCGCGCAGTGCGGGGACAACTTCGAGACTGCGGACGCACTGAAGGAACACGTGGACGCCGAGCACCCGAGCTGCCAAGAGGTGAGTAGTGGCGGTAAAACAGTCACAACTTACGCAAATCTACATAAAAGAGCCATTTTTTTTTTTCAAAGTTGTACACCCCACTTTTTTATAGATTTGGAAATTTTTATGTGTTTTCCACTCAGAATCGAGAGCTCTTTCAATCCTAATAGGAGAAAAAAAGTGTCCGAAGGGTTTTTTTCCCATTCGGTTACCATTTCCTCATACATTATGTATGGCGGTAACGGAATGGAGGGTTCGAAAAAATGTATGGAAATCTTGGGACATTGTTATTCTCCTACCAGGATCGAAAAAGCTCTCGATAGTCTCGATTCTGAGTATGAATCGCGAAAATACCCATGTTACAAAAAAAGTGGGGTAGATAACTTAGAAAAAAATGGCCCAGAAGTAAAAAGGTACGATTAAAAAACTAAGTTTCACTAAGGTACAACCCCGTACAGTGAAAGGCCGGCAATGCATCTCCAACACTTCTAGTGTTTCGGGTGTCCATTGGCGGCAGTGATCTCTTACCATCAGGCTAGTATACAAATGTAGTGCAAAAAGAGTTTCCTTCGTATATTCCCGGAGACGTTCGTATTTGTCATGATTCAGTAAATGTCAGTGAATGTCAGTCAAATGAATTCCTGACATAAAAACCGGCCAAGAGCGTGTCGGGCCACGCTCAGTGTAGGGTTCCGTAGTTTTTCGTATTTTTCTCAAAAACTACTGAACCTATCAAGTTCAAAACAATTTTCCTAGAAAGTCTTTATAAAGTTCTACTTTTGTGATTTTTTTCATATTTTTTAAACATATGGTTCAAAAGTTAGAGGGGGGGGGACGCGCTTTTTTTTTCCTTTAGGAGCGATTATTTCCGAAAATATTAATATTATCAAAAAACGATCTTATTAAACCCTTATTCATTTTTAAATACCTATCCAACAATATATCACACGTTGGGGTTGGAAGGAAAAAAAATATCAGCCCCCACTTTACATGTACGGGGGGTACCCTAATAAAACATTTTTTTCCATTTTTTATTTTTGCACTTTGTTGGCGTGATTGATATACATATTGGTACCAAATTTCAGCTTTCTAGTGCTTACGGTTACTGAGATTATCCGCGGACGGACGGACAGACAGACATGGCGAAACTATAAGGAACCCTTATAGTTGACTACGGAACCCTAAAAATGAAATTAATTTAATGTATAATTTTGACCGATTGTTTATAAATTTAAAACATATACCTAACTGAAATTATGATTCTCATGTAATTGTAATAATATCTATCGCATAATTTAAGCCTAGTCTTAAATGCATGTTATTGTTTTTATATGACTTGTAAAAATCTATTATTTTTTTTACCAATAAAGATCTGAAATCTGAAAATCAGTACAACTTGTACTGAGACTGACTGAAATGGCATTCATTACACGTTCGTACGTTTCCGTAACAATACGAAGGCAAATCTTTTCGCACTACATCTGTAGTAAGATATAGAGTTAAGTTGAGATGCAACATTCATGTTCAGTCTTACAGACGAATGAGGAAACGTACATGTCTTTCATTTAATCCGCTCCACACGACATGGCGACCGTGACAGGACACTTAACTCTATTTCGTACTATACTATGTTTTACGCTACATACACACCTCAGCACTTTTCGGCTGTCCTTAATCAAAACCTAGTAAGTGCATTGAAAGTACACGTCCCCTGCCAGTTTTTGATTTGGGACAGCCGTTTTCGAATACAGCTTTCTCAAGTATATGTGTTTGACCTTACGCCTGCGAAAGGTGCTACGAAATTTTCATGTGATATCGGTAGCAATTTTACTTCCTTTTTTAGTGTAATACAACATTCGTGAACACGGAGTCATATAACGTGCACTTCGCGCGCAAGCACCTCGGGAAAGGTAACCGACAGGTCGCCAGGAATAAGCAGGTCAAACTACGCGCGCGGGCTCTCGGCCTCCAGTGTCCTGTGAAGAAAGACTTATCATGCTGCGATTATTGCGGAAAGGTGTTCATGGTGAGTAGTTACAGTAGCGGAAAAAAATCTATCATACTGGTTATATAACGAAAACAATAAGTCGAAAATTCTTAACATACATACAATCCTGTGTCCCATAAAGGGGTAGGCAGAGCACATGAACTACTCAAGTTCCAGCACCACTTTTGGCAAAAAGGGGTTGAAAGAAAACGAAATTGTGACATTGCAGTGACAGGTTGCCAGCCTCTCGCCTGCGCCACAATTTAACCCACATCCCACAGTCGCCTTCCTCGAGTTCTACATCCACGGGAAGAAAGGGGGTGGTGAAATTCTTAACCCGCCACCACACGGGCAAAGGGGGGGTTGTATTTTATAAACATCGATATCAAGACGCTCGATAAATGAACATTCACGCTTTACTGTCTGTGCGACAACATAACTGGGGCTCATTGTATGTTTAAGAATCGTCTCCCTATATTGAAAGTCACACACAGGTGCTTTAAAAAAAAACGTCAAAAGAATGTAAAATTGATAGTTTTAGTCGGTGAAATACTAATACACTTTCCGTTATCCAATATAATTTTATTGATATATTAATACATTAGATATGGTTTTTAAGTAATACTTTTTATATTTCATATTAACAGGGCCATATGACCATATTTTTTATTTAGTTAATTTCGCAACAATATGATTGTAATCGACGAATTTTCAAAAATTTTCATTAAATAAATTTTCGAATTTTTAATTTTTCTCGTTTTTTTTTCTACGAAAGGGCAAAAAGTTTGTCCCAGACATGAATAGCCCATCCTCAAATTATATGAAAACGACACCAAACTCGATCTGGTAACTTTCTGCGGGAAGATATTTAGCCCAGAATGTAGTGCGGGAGATGTACATTTCGTGAGCGCGGGGCGGCCGCCGTCTTCGTTTATAATTTTTTTTATCTGTTAACATATTAAATATGGATTTTAAGTTATATTTTTTATATTTAATACTAACTGGGCTATGTGACCATATTTTTTGTCTAGTTAATTTCGCAAGTACTTGATTGTATAATGGACGAATTTCCCAAAATTTTCATCGAATAATTTTGTGATTTTTCTCCGTTTTTTTCTATAGACGGGCATACAGTTTGTTCCAGAAATGAATAGCCCACCCTCGAATTATATGAAAACGACACCAAACTCGATCTGGTAACTTTCTGCGGGAAGATATAGAGCCCAGAATGTAGTGCGGGAGATGTACCTTTACCCCCCTCCCCGTCCTACCTGACGGGGGGTACCGCGTGTCAACCGGGCTTAAATAGCTTAGATTGACTCAAGGAACAACTGTGCCTAGTGGCTTCCTTTGCGAACATTTTGCAAGGTCGTCCATACAAATCTGCCAGTAATTACCCCACTAAAAGGAAATCCGTGATCTCTGCCTACACCTCTGGGAAACAGGCGTGATTGTATGTATGTAACATCAATTGAAACGTTGATTTTTTGCGTAGAATCGCACTCATCTCCGCCAGCACTTGATGCAGCACACGGGAGAAAAACCGTTCGCCTGCGATCTCTGCCCGAAGCGCTACAACACAAAACAAAAAATACAGGTAAAGTATTATTTTACACTGTACCAAAAGTACATTGTGTATTAAGGGCGGAAAGTGAAGGATTGCGAACGAGAGGCTGTTTGAATAACTCGAGTTTGTAATCCTTCAGCCGCCCGTGATATACACAATGTTTTTCATCACACTCGCGAAGTAATAACCAAACTAAATGTATTGAAATATCTACGCTGACATTTCGAACATGCGTCCGCCATCTTGATTTTTGATAGGTAGTGGAAGGCCCCACCCAAATATTCACTTTACCGCCCTAGGGCGGTAAAATAGCTTATTACGTATCGGTATGCCGGCATGTAATAACACCGTTTACGAGCGAGTGTGATGAAAATACTTGTATCCATTTTTTGGTTTAGTTTCAATCCATAAATTATAAGATAAAATAAAATGTTGGCTGTTATCAACAACAATGGCTTAGTTATGGTAACATTTGTGCATAACGAGTGGGTCAATTTAGTTCGCCTTTTTTTGGAGCCGACTTATACACCATGTTTTTATTGCATTCCGTTAACTATTAACGAAAGGTTCTTTAGGTCAAATACAATTAAAGCTAAGAAACTAGCATCTTAAGGCCGTTTTCACATTATTCGATCCGATATTGGATGTCGAAAGGATTTCAATAGAAAAAATCCAAGATGGCGCTTGTAATGTATGGGATATCGGTCCGACATCCGATATCGGATCGGATAATGTAAAACCGCACTAACTCTAACGGTTATCGAATTATTAAAAAAAAAATTACTGAACACGTGTGTGGCATCCCTTTACCACTTCTTAACTACTAAGTCTAATAACTACTCCCTTCCTTTGCTCAGATGGCGACAACCCGCTGGGCGGGTTATACAAGGGAGCGGTTATAGATTACGTCCGATTTCTGACGTTATGCGCAGTTTTTAACACGTTTTTATAACACGCACGCGCGTGAAGGAAACCCTTTTTGCACTACATCTGTAATAGGCTAGTCAATTCAATTCAAAATATCTTTTCCCCTCACTAGCTCGGAAACACGTGTTTTGTCCTTTAATACCAGCAGGTAAAAACGCATTTTATCCACTAGTGAGTAAAGTAATTTGACCTTGAATAAAGTCAAATTAACTGCTTTAAAATTGACAAAAGTAGTTGAATCTAGTAATTAAGATGATTTACCACCCGTGGAACTACTGGAAGCAGTGATAAACGCATTTTCTTGCGTTGTAGTTTCCTCGCTATAGTGAGGGGAAAAGTTTTGTGTTACACTCGGGTGCAAATGTATTTTACTTCTCGTGTGTTAAAAAACTCGCAAGTTCAGGATTCTATTCTCGAACCCTCGCTTCGCTCGTGGTTCAACTATAGAATCCTTTCACTTGCTCGTTTTTCAATTCCACACTCGGCGTTAAAATACAACTTTGCCCCCTTGTATAACAAATAACTATTATTCATGTAGGCCTAGTTACAAGCTCTTATGAATAGTTCATTACATATATATTATGATCTTAATCTAACCTAATTATCAGAGCAATTTATTGTTGTAATTATTGTTCATAATAATATTGAGTCTATAATATACAATTTCATATAAAAATAATCGTTAAACAAAAAATATATACTTAGGTATATAGGTATGTAGGTATAGGTAGGTAGGTAGTTTCCTACTAGTCAAATTAGCTTCTTTTTAAGAACTGTGAAAACGATTTGCTATGAAACACTGAGGAGTAACGTCACAGTCAATTCATTCACTTTAATATCTTTCTATATTGTTGTTCTAATTATGTGGTACTTTATTTCGCTCACTACATAACATATTACTACGTAATATAGGAAACTAGCCAACTGTGTCTGTTTGCTTGTAGTTCCACATGAGAGCGCACACGGGAGAGAAACCGTACACGTGCGAGCAGTGTGGCGCTCGTTTCTCCAGAAAGGGCAATATGCAGAAACACGTGAACATCGTAAGTATTAATATACACCCTGTATTTTTATTCCTGCAATAGCTTTTGCCCGCGGCTTCACTCGCGTTTTTTATATCACATCAGTGGCGATCAATACGATCTGCCTGATGGACATAAAAGTGTCCCTGAGGCCTATTAGCTTTATAAATGTTTTTTCACCACACCAACTGGTAAAGGCTTACTTTGCTATTCGGAAACAGATAGCAAAATTGCATTTTATCCACAAGAGTGCAAAGTAATTTCACACAAAATTTTACCTTAATGTCTTAAGCTGGCTGATATAATTTACCTATAAATGATGATTTTGAAGCATAAATATTAGATAAATTGAAAGGTTTGATTATGTAAGATGTTTTATAGTCAGTATTTTGTTGGTGTAGGTGTGAAGAAAAATGTTGTGTTTCATTCGCTGGCAAAGTTTGTTTAACCTTCGTACCTTGAAACCCTCGCAATGCTTATCAAGAATCTAATCACGTGCGATTAAATAACAACTTTGCCCTCTCGTAAAACAAATAACTATTGTATTTTGTATCCATAATTTTAGAACAAAACGGGACTTAATCGCGTAAACACTTAGATTTTTGGCCCGACGTTTCGAACATCACATTATGGGTATCACATACGGGTAGATTGGCGAGGAATTGCATCAACATCTTCTAGCCGCGAGTTAAATGCAAGGCTCGGAACCGGTTTATTTCGATTTTACTCCAAACTTTCTAAAGAACGCGAACGTTATGGGAACTTTATTTTAACCGAAATAAACCGGTTTATTCGACGAGCGGCGAGACGCGCCGGCACCGCGTAAATACCTTCACGCAACGACTTTTTTTGTTTGGTTAGAACAGTATTGTCTATCATACTGCGGAATGTACCGGTCTATTTTTAACCCCCGACGCAAAAACGACGGGGTGTTATAAGTTTGACGTGTCTGTCTGTGTGTGTGTCTGTCTGTGGCATCGTAGCTCCCGAACGGATGAACCGATTTAGATTTCGATTTTTTTGTCTGAAAGCTGAGTTAGTCGGGAGTGTTCTTAGCCATGTTTCATGAAAATCGGTCTACTATGTCGCGGTCGGGGGTTCTTTCAAAATTTTAATTTTGTGGTTATGTTCTAAACCCAATCGAACGAAACCTTTATGAAAACGTTCCCCTAAAAACCGGTTTAAAAATAGCGGTTTTTCGAGCGAAAACGAAGTTTAAAGGTTTTGCCGCAAGAGCCCTGGTTAGATGTAAGTGTTTTAGCGATTATGTCCCGTTTTGTTCTAAAATTATGAGTGCAAGTCGTGTTAGTTTAAATCAATATATTTTGTATCCAGTTGCACAAGGGTGTTCGCAAGAACTCCGATTGCCACATTTGCGGGCGCGTGTTCACGACGACGTGGTCCATGAATTTGCACGTGCGCACCGTGCATAGAGGCGAGTCGCTGCCCAAACGTGCCCCCAGGAGGAAACACACACACACTACAAGAAATGCTCAGGATGAAGACGCAGACGCACCAAAATATATCATAGAAGAGATTTCACAGGATGAATATATGGAGGAGATTATAGAAGAAATAAAAATAGAGGAAGTATAACAAATATTAACTTCGTCGCCAATTTTATATTACCCAAGTATCCCACTTCTGAAGTCTTTGTAAACAATAGGAGACTCCTTATTTGTTATTTTGATATAATAGAAAAAGTTATTGTAATAATGCGTTTTATTTCTTCCCTTTCTGCGTTATTTTCGAGAAGGATGCCAAGAATACCAAGTTGTTTACTATAACTTTGAAGTATGTTCTGATTGATATATGTTTAGCCCAAAACTTGGCCCAAAGTTCAAAACAACATAGACTCATATCGAATTTAGCACATCAAGTTATTGTTTTCTGTAGTATTTGACTTAAGAAATCAATATCTATAGCTTGCGAGGATTAAAAGTGCGTGATGACTGCGTATTTTTAATTATAGATCAGTCAATGAATGCTCAAAAGGTGGAATGGCCGAAATTAAGCAAAAGTTTCACTACGGGATGTTGTTAGGGATATTTCTAGTTAGGAGGGTACATACTAAAAGTCCTCGGACTTTAGACGTGAGCTCGAAGAGGGGGGGGATGAAAAGGGTCCCATTTTTTGGTTTTTTGCTCATATTTCAAAAACTATGCGTCATACGAAATTTTGGTTTACTACACTTTGAAAGCTTATAAAATTCTCTATAACTTCGATCTAGAAACTTTTTTCTATTCTTAACCATTATCTAGGTATGAGCTCCTAAAAACTGATATTTTTTTTAAAATCGTTGTTCTCCCCACTTTTTGCTTCATACATTGCTCCATATCTTGAAAAATATTTGTCTTAGACAAAAATTTTCTTAAAAAATCTTGTATATCATTCAAATGCCTTTCATAATATGTGTACATATGCTTTTGTGTCATGTACCGTTGAATAATTGTACGACTTTAAACTAAATGAAACAACAAATATATGTGATAAACGTGTAAAATATGTATTTCATGAACATGATTGTATTACGATGCTGTATAAATGCATTCACACAACAGGTAACAATACAATTAGCTGTACATAAAGGCCTTCTCACACCCACATCTACCACTACTACAATCTGTGGTGCACCGGCAAAATATTAACTTCAGTATTTCTTCCGGAGCAGCTGGTACTTTGGTTTGGACAGGAATCAGTAAGTTGCTTTTGTTCCGTGCCCATCCCCATTCATCATCCTCCTTGCGTTATCCCGGAATTCGCCAAGGCTCATGGGAGCCTGGGGTCCACTTTGACAACTAATCCCAAGACTTGGCGTAGGCACTAGTTTTACGAAAGCGACTGCCATCTGACTTTCCAACCCGAAGGGTAACTAGGACTTATTGGAATTAGTCCGATTTCCTCACGATGTTTTTCTTCACCGAAAAGCGACTGGCAAATATCAAATGACATTTCGTACATAAATTCCGAAAATCATTGATGCGAGCCGGGGTTCGAACCCGCAACCTCCGGAACGACAGTCGCACGTACTTACCGCTAGGCTACTAGTGCTTCTTAAACAATCCGACTAGTATGCTAATGTAAATCTAAGCTACAATGTGAAATAACTCGATAATGGCATTAATGGCAGACTACCACATCTCTAATTATGGGTAACTGACAATGGACGCAGGATTCTTATTCTCATGTGGTCAAGTACTTTGGGTATTGTAGTGTCACCAGTCTCTTCGGAGGCGTGGGTTCGTATCCCACCGCTGTCACCATGTAGTGTTAAATGAAACAGCACGAGTCCATGACAACAACTGATTATTCAGTCATAAAGCAACTTTTCTAAATGTGCTGATAGTTATTGTAATAATCTGGCTCATAGGCGTATTCTTGATGGTGTGTATGATTGTATTGTGACAGCTTTGTCTGAGGCAGCGGTATGTGAAAGAAAGGGCGGTGGTCGGGGTGGCAAGGGGCGGCGAGTGGTAGGATGGAATGCACACGTCGCGGATGCTCACCGGGAGGCCAGGTCAAAGTTCATAGACTGGGTGGCATGTGAAAAGCCGAGGATAGGTTTGGTGTTTGACGAAATGCGTGCAAGTCGCAAGCTATTCTAGTCACGTTTAAGGTGGTGCCAAACTCACGAAGAGCAATTGAAAATGGATGCTCTGGCGGAACAACATGCCAGTGGCAACTTTCGGGGATTTTGGCGTAGTACGAAAAAAGTAAACGTGCGACCTGGTATACCGGTGAGTATCGGGGGTGTGAGTGATCCGAAAGGCATAGCAAATATTTTTAAGAACCACTTTCTAGTACAATCTCAGCTGGGTCCTAATAAGCAGGTGATACTCGATGAGCAGACCGAGGCTGAAACGTTGGGAATTTTATTTACGGCTAAGAATGTGGCGATCGCGATTAAATCCATCTCGAGAGGTAAATCCCAGCATAGCTGGGCACCGTTAATCAAATAGTTAACTTCGTTAATCGCTAATCCGTTACTAAAAAAGTTAACTTCGTTAATCGTTTAAGCGATACATTTCGACAAATTTAACGTAAGTTAAAGTTAATCGTTAATCCGTTAACAGGTGAAAAAAAAATTAACTTTTCTTTAAATATTTAGTTGCATCAGTATCCACTATAACGTATTATATTTCTGTAAAAGGCCGAAGTACCGCTAGCCTATTGAACTCTAGGCTGCACGTGGAAGGCAGTGATCGCCTGAGCTACTGCCAAGAGCTGTGTCAGATGCTGGCGGTGACGGGACTGTTGTGGCACTTTGGGCGGTAGAGGCTAGGGAAGCGAATGTGGTCGTAAATAGGGCTTGAATTTGCTGCCCTATCACTAATACAACAGTCGCCATGGTAAAGCTTAGGATTCACCGAATCAAAGTTAGTAAAAGCAAATCCACGTGAAGAATACTTTTTTAGGTAATATTTCGGACTTTTAGCAATCGACATCGGTAAAACCTAGGATTTACCTACAAATCATAGGATTTGCCGTACTTCGGGCTTTTATAGTAGCGTTCAGAACGTGTTTTTCGCAGCGCAGATGGCGCCTGTGCCCTACTAGATTAACGGACTCGGAGAAATTTAACGGAAGTTAACGAGTCCGTTAACATTTTTTCAAGTTAACTTAAAAGTTAATCCGTTAATCGAAATGTTAACTTCGTTAATTAACGATTAACGGATTAACGAGTTAATGCCCAGCTATGATCCCCAGGCCATGACGGCCTGAGCATGGAGCACCTGCACCATGCCGGCCCACATATTTTAAATAGAATACTGGCTATGTTTTATAATCTGTGCATGAGCCACTCATATATGCCTATGGACATGCTGAAGACGATATTGGTGCCTGTAGTGAAGAACAAAACGGGCGATTTAGCTGATAAAAGTAAACAGGCCCATTTCTCTTGCTCCGATCATAGCAAAGGTATTTGACGCTATGCTTAAATACACAGTTGGACAAATACCTACACTTGCACGACAACCAGTTTGGGTTTCGGCCTGGCCTGTCCACAGAAAGTGCTATACTGTGTCTTAAGCATACCGTCAGATATTATACAGATCGTGACACCCCGGTTTTTGCTTGCTTCCTCGATCTGTCGAAGGCTTTTGATCTGGTGTCCTACGAAGTGCTGTGGGAAAAGCTTAAATCAATTAAATTACCCAGGGAATTGATTAGCATCCTGCAGCAGTACTGGTATGGACATCAGATCAACAATGTTTGGAGTGCGGGGTGAGGCAGGGGGGCTTAACCTCTCCCGCATTGTTCAACCTGTACATGAACGGGCTGATTGAGGCGCTCAGCAGGCAGCATGCCGGTTGTCAGGTGGACGGAGTGTGCGTAAATAATTTAAGCTACGCCGACGACATGGTCCTGCTGAGCGCGTCAGTTTGCGGTCTCAGGCGGCTGTTACGAACATGTGAGGAGTACGATTTCAGTCATGGGTTGAAATATAACGTGAATAAAAGTCAGTTTTTTATTTTTATTTTATTTCATAAGGTACATAAAACAGACAGTAATCGAAATAACAAAAGAGGTACAGGTTAGAAAAGCTTAAGAACTAGATTACAGTCCAAAATTATATGTACACAACATGACTATGAGTTATACTTATTATAATTTATAGCATGTTAATACAATTTTTATATGACAATAATAAAGAAATTTAAAGAAGAACAAGATACCAAAATTTTGAAATTAATTTAAATTAAAAGAAGACAGAAGGTAATTACAAGCGCGCTTAACTATACAAATTTTAATCAAATATTTTTTGTGACCAAATAAACAGACTTTTTAAATTGAGATATCTTGGAAATATAGTTTAGTTTAGTTTATTTATTACATAATGATAAATTACAGTATAAATTAATCTACGTTAACCTATATGAATTTACATTATGATCGTCAATAATGATAATTATAATTAGGCATGCAAACATATAAGAGGTACAATAATATTTATGTCAATGATAATCATAAGCAATAGAAAACATGAAAGAACAATTTGAATTTCAAATGGTATTTCAAAACTACTGTCATTAAGTAAATATGTAAACAATAAAATACAGGTCAAATTAAAATCTAATATGTAGGTATCTCATAGTGATCGTCATAGTAAAATTAAAACTATGTCAAAACAATTTAAAGCAGGTTATTACAATTTTAATTCCATATATTCATCTACTGAATATAATGGATTATTAAATAAAAAGTTCCTCAATTGCCGTTCAAATGCTTCGTCAGATACCTCAGTTCTTAATTCAGCGGGTAGGTGTTCGTAATAAGTAGGGCCTATTACTCGTGGGTTCTTGCATGAAAGTGCCATGCGACGCGGCACTGTTCGCAGTCTTCCCGTCGATCTGATCTGCTTGCCTATGACTTCGACGCGTTTAAACATAGACAAGTTTCTCCGTACGAACATCAAAACTTGAAAAATGTATAACGAAAAATGCGTCATTATACCATACTTTTGAAAAAGTTCTTTACAGTGACATGTTTGTTTAATTCCAGCCAGTAAACGGATCGCACGTTTTTAGAGAATCAGTACTCTCTTGGCCTCCGTGGAATTTCCCCAAATCAGTATACCGTATGACATCATAATTCATAATTCTTTATTCGCATTTAAAAAGTGTTAACATGATAGGTCTTACATAAATTGTGTATACCAACTTTTCAATCAACGAGTGAAAGTGCGAAAAATACACATTTTTAAGTGATTTCCGTGATAACAATGGTTGTAGTTTCTTTAATGCAAATATTGAACTACTCAACCTATTACAAAGCTGATCGACATGGCACTTCCAATTAAGATTCGAGTCAAGTACAAAACCAAGAAATTTGATTTCGTTACATGATGGCATTGGGCAGCTACTTAAGCATGGAGGTATTGGAGTGTTGCGTCCCGAAAATATCATCACATTGGATTTCGCTATATTCAACAGTAGGCCATTAGATGAAAACCATGTTTGTAATTGCTCACAAGCTACATTGATTGCCTCGGCCAACTGCGCATGTGTTTTTGCTTTAACAACAACGGTGGTGTCATCTGCAAATAACACCGACAGTCCATTTGTGATGGCAGAGGGCAGATCATTCACAAATAGTAAAAATAGCGTATTTCCGGCCGCTGATCCTTGAGGAATACCCAAATTAATGTAGCCTGTTTCTGATACATGTTTTTGGCCATTAAGTGACATTTTAACCGCTTGTTGACGGTCAGACAAGAACGATGCAAACAATTTGTTGTTGCCTCTCGCTACTGCAGTGCTTCGGGCATGTTTGCGGAGGCTCGCAAGCCATGCTTTCATGCCACCATGCGCGTGCGCGCAGCATCTATGGTACAGCGAGTGCGGAGCAGCTCCAACGCCGTCCTGGCGATGATCGCGGCCAGAGTGGACTGTCCCTATATAACGCACTGCTGCGACAGGCATGTAAAAACTGGAATAGGCTAGATTTGTAGATAAATAGTTGTTAGTTATGTTAGAAATAGGTTAATTATTATATTAGGAATTATTATTATTTTAATCTGTACTCTATGAGCAATTGTGCTTGAAATAAATGCATTTTATTCTATTTTATTTATTTTATAAAGAGGGTACATCTCAAAACCTATAGATACCCACAACAGTATGTTCCCTTATTTCCTCACTCTCCGAACAGGGCGCCGCTTAGCCCCAACTGGGTCATCAGAGTGCAACTGCATCCGCTTGCATGTGTTGCAAAATTGACACAAATTTTGGGACCTTGTATATATAATCGGTTGCCCGACACTATTAGAACTGCAGCTACCACCGCGGCGTTCAAAAACAAATTAAAGTTGTGGCTATTGACCCACTTGTTTTATACTCTTGAAGAGTTTTTGAACCTACCTATCCTGACATAATATTATAATGAAATTGTAATTTGTACTTAATTACTCTATAATAATCCTGATAACTTTTAAAATTATTATTTATGTCAATAAATGTATACAAATCTTATACATAATACCAACCTGACGTGTAACTTTGTTATTAATAAACTATTTCATTTCATGTGTTGCGTGCGTACACGATGCGCTTGTGTGCACACCCGCGCGGCGTATATTCTTAGAAGAGTTATTACTGGTTTATACTGAGCTATAACTTAAAGGTTTCTCATCTGAGTGAGACTTCAGGTGCCTTTGCAAATGGGTTTTTTGTCTACACTTGTAGTCACAGTGGCTACAACTAAAGGGCTTTTCGTCTGTGTGAGTCAGCAGGTGCCTTTGTAAATCAGCTTTTCGTCTACACTTGTAGTCACAGTGGCTACAATTAAAAGGTTTTTCGTCAGTGTGAGTCATCAGGTGAGACTTGAACTTTGCTTTGATTTTACACTTAAATTCACAATGGCTACAACTTAAAAGTTTTTCGTCAGTGTGAGTCATCAGGTGAGCCTTTAAGTCTGCTTTTCGCCTAGAGTTGTAGTCACAGTGGCTACAACTAAAAGGCTTTTCGTCAGTGTGAGTTATCAGGTGAGCCTTTAAGTCTGCTTTTCGTCTAGAGTTGTAGTCACAGTGGCTACAACTAAAAGGTTTTTCGCCAGTGTGAGTCAACAAGTGAGTCTGTAAACTTGTTTTATGTCTAGACTTGTAGTCACAGTGGCTACAACTAAGACTTTTCGCCTGTGTGAGTCATCAGGTGAGTCTGTAAACTTGTTTTATGTCTAGACTTGTAGTCACAGTGGCTACATCGAAAAGGCTTTTCGCCTGTGTGAGTCATCAGGTGAGTCTGTAAACTTGTTTTATGTCTACACTTGTAGTCACAGTGGCTACAACTAAAAGGCTTTTCGCCAGTGTGAGTCATCAGGTGAGTCTGTAAATTTGTTTTATGTCTAGACTTGTAGTCACAGTGGCTACAACTAAAAGGCTTTTCGCCTGTGTGAGTCATCAGGTGAGTCTGTAAACTTGTTTTATGTCTACACTTGTAGTCACAGTGGCTACAACTAAAAGGCTTTTCGTCAGTGTGAGTTATCAGATGAGCCTTTAAGTCTGCTTTTCGTCTAGAGTTGTAGTCACAGTGGCTACAACTAAAAGGTTTTTCGCCAGTGTGAGTCATCAGGTGAGTCTGTAAACTTGTTTTATGTCTACACTTGTAGTCACAGTGGCTACAACTAAAAGGCTTTTCGCCTGTGTGAGTCATCAGGTGAGCCTGTAAAAATGTTTTTCTTCTACACTTGTAGTCACAGTAGCTACAATTAAAAGGCTTTGCATCAGTGTGAGTCATCAGGTGAGTCTTTAAAGTGGCTTTTTGTCTACACTTGTAGTCACAGTGGCTACAACGAAAAGGCTTTTCGTCAGTGTGAGTCATCAGGTGAGACTTTAAATTGTCTTTGCTTCTACACTTTAAGTCACAGTGGCTACAAGTGAAAGGCTTTTCGTCAGTGTGAATTATCAGATGATACTTTAATTTGGCTTTTCGTCTACACTTAAAGTCACAGTGGCTACAACTAAAAGGCTTTTCGCCTGTGTGAGTCATCAGGTGAGTCTTTAAAGTGGCTTTTTGTCTACACTTGTAGTCACAGTGACTACAACGAAAAGGCTTTTCGTCTGAGTGAGTCATCAGGTGAGTCTGCAAATGTGCTTTTCGTCTACACTTGTAGTCACATTGAGAACACCAGAAAAGTTTATTGTCTGTGTGAGTTCTCAGATGAGTCTGTAACTTTGTGTGCGTAATGTAAGCCTGTGGAGACCGTCTTATACCATTGTGTAGCGTTTGATGTCGCTTTAAACCATAATCTCCTGCGGTTGAATTATGTAAAGGCGAGTGAGTGTGTACGTGTTTCTTTAAAACCGACTTGTTCCTGAACCGTTTGCCGCAATGGTGACACTGGTAGCCGGTGGCGATGGCGCTGGGTGTGTGTGCGGGCTCGGCGGCGCGCAGCTTGTACGTGCGGCGCGCGACCCGGCAGGTGCGCCGCGCCGCGTCCACCAGCAGGCGCTCCAGCCTGACCGAGCACGAGCGGCGCACACCCGACACCGCAGCAGGGGAGACGAGAGCGGACGCTGCGACACGATTATATAGCGCGGCCGGGGCGACTACGGGGCGGTGCGGGCGCTCCGGCCCCAGCACGAGCTCGTCCTTCACCTCGTGCTCGATGTACAAGTCGGCCAGCATGGCTGCCTCGCTCACGCCGAGCACGGCCGTGCTGTCCGACCACTCCTCCTTCACACGCTCCTCTTTAATCATGAATACAGCTTCTACCTCCAAAAATCCTGAAACAAATGATACATTTGGATCTGTTGGATCAAGTTATATTTATATGACAAATTTGTGGATGAATCAACATAGATTATTGCGTGTGTTCGTTCTGACAATCAGGTGAACACGGCAAAGTATATGTAAGGATTACTTATTAGTCGGGTTCACATGTTCACATGGGTTACCCTCTGGCAGAATAATTTTAGTCCGAAACACACTTTGCATAACATGTTTCGCAGAAACACTTTCATTCGAATGGTAATTTTGCAGAAAACTTAGTTGGCATTATTACTACCACTCATAAGATACATTTGGCAGAATTTTGTTTTACAGAACTTTACTTTGGTCGACTTTGGTTTAGCATAATTGTATGTACCATAATAATCTTATAGCATAATATTACATTAGCAGAATTATTACTCGCTATCAGAAAAGAAAAACTGCCCCAGAGTCACCGTTAGGTACGACGACGAGCGAAGCGAGGAGGAGTGTTAGGTATCTTGCATCTCCAACACATCCGACTCGCTATCAAATAGCAAATTACAACTTTATGCCGCCTAAATATTATGCACAAATATTATTTGCAAACGTATTGTTCGACTAGAAGACTATTATGCTTATCAACATTATGACAACAGACGATTCGGTATTACAAAAATCTGCGCAATGATTTATGCCAAAGCATATTCTGCGCAAGGTGTTTCTGCCAATCAAATATATGCGTAAAAAGTTTCTGCCAGATAATAGTGAACCGTTCACACACAGTGAGGCACGTAGCGAGGAAATTTTCCCCCGAGTTAACCTCGCTACGTAGACGTCCCTTGGCCGAGGCAGGTGGCGCAGCCGAGCAAAAAGCGCGCTCCACCTGCACGAGGCACCTCTACACAGCACGTTTGCCATAGAACCGTCTAATCTTATACTTTTAAACGAGCAATTCTTGTATATTTATTTATTTATTTATATATTTATTTATTTACACTGACGATCTCGGAAACCGCTCTAACGATTTCGCAGAAATTTGTTATGTGGGGGTTTTTGGGGGTGAAAAATCGCTCTAACTTATCCTTAGGTCCCGGAAAACGCGAATTTTCGAGTTTTCATGCGTTTTTCTTCGCGCGCCATCTCGTGTGCAGTAGTTGTACTGTTAAGACCGAATTCTTTCGGTCGATGTAAGTACTATTTATTGCAAACACTAGATGGCGACACAGGTCAAGGCTAAAACGAATAGAAAATACACTATTTGAGTTTTTGTGGCGAAATGCGCGCCATCTCGTGTGGAGTAGTTGTGTTGTTAAGGCTGAGAATTCTTTCGCTCGATGTAGGTACTATTCATTTTTGAACTAGATGGCGACACATGTCAATGATACGAAACAGAACCGAGCGAAGCTCGGTTGCCCAGATATTTTGTAATTAATAATGCAGCAAACGAAATCCCCACATTTTGTACGAAATCATTTTTAACCCCCGACGCAAAAACGACGGGGTGTTATAAGTTTGACGTATCTGTCTGTCTGTTTGTCTGTGTGTGTGTGTCTGTCTGTGGCATCTTAGCTCCCGAATGGATGAACCGATTTAGATTTAGTTTTTTCTGTCTGAAAGCTGAGTTAGTCGGGAGTGTGCCTTAGCCATGAGTAGCTATATATTGGGAGTTCTGCCCCACTCCTAATGCTCCAGCTTCGCTTCGCTCGCTGTCGCAGTCGTGGTCCAGAAACCCCCAATATATAGCTCGTATCAGTGGGGTAGAACCCGTTTCCCTATACGTAGTCGTATCATTGGGGTAGAACACCGAGATGCATTTGGATTTTCTCGATACGTAGCCGTTAACGTTGTATTCAGCTAAATCCAAAATATTATGTTAAGTGAGGGTTGATTTTATGTTACGATAAAAAAATGCAAAAGGCTTAACACAACGGGTACTGCTAGCATTGCACCCACCAGATCTTGTTCTATTTGAGAACCAGATCTCGTAACGCACCATCATAGCCCAGATTTGCATCGGGTAGAGGTTTGCCGGGCTAGGTTTATTACGGTGTTTTTCACACTCTCACAACACAGACTTGGCCAGAGACTGTAATGTTAGAGTATGGATGGGATCTCCAACGTTACTACGACCGTCTAGCAACATGGATCACCCGTGTAATACAGCACCTACCATGAGACAGGAATTTATCGCTGTATACGTCATCACGTATGTGTTTAACCGTCATCACGTTGTAGTGTGTCATGCATACATACCCTGCCCAAGGTAGGGTTATTAGAACCAAGTATGTTGCACACGCCACCGCGTTACCAAGTCAATGTCACAAGGTTGGCCATGCCTCGCAACATCGAAGAGGTAAGAGTACCTGAGACTATCGGTCGGTATAGCCACAGTCACTCCGACATGCCTTTCATTGTAAATTGTATATATACAAACGAATACAAAAAACTTCAATAGCGCGATGTAGACCTGACAATGTGATTGGTTGTTAAATGTGACGTTGGTGTTACGAGATTTAACGTAATTTGCCTTTACTAGTACCGATTTCAACCATAGTCCGATCGTATTCAAGTTCAAAATACATTTATGTAATTTTATCTTCATGTAAACTTAGTTCATAATGTAAAACCAACAAAACTTAAAGTAAGGTTAAATCAAAAAACAATGTTATCCACTGAAAATAAAGCATAATTTTTATTTAAGTCTATAGTTACATACATACATATGATCGTAAGACTAACAAAGTACGTATGTATTAATACTCTAAATTGTTTATGAAACGTAAATAGTCGAACCTGCTATGCTTTGTCTTTGTCATACTTTGGATATAATATATAAATAAACAAGTGACGGAACATGCGATAACAGGTAGTCGAGTCCGATATGTTGATATGTAATAATCCGATTAAAGAATAAAATAAGAGATTGGTTACTGTTTCTACCTAAGTCATATACGCATCTAAGTTTATGAACATAATACTGATAAGCTTAATGAATGAAAAGTAATGGTAATACAGACTGATTAAATAAAAGATAGGATTTAAACCCTTATTTTTGAAATGATCTACAGGAAAGACGCGAACCTTTTTGCTTTTCACTATCGCAAATTCAAATTATTTTGACAAATAAGTCTATTGAAAAGAATAGTGTATTGAATTTAAGTTAATTACATTTATATATATATATAATAGTAATAATTTTTTCTGCATATCAACAACTATTATTCGAAATGACGCTTCTGTTGTGTTAATCACAATGTGTCGAGGTATTTTATTTCAATCAACAATGTCGCTGATATGAGAATTGCATGTTACTTACTGAAAATGATGACGCTGTGTTTATTGTCCTATACCATGATATTATTTAACCAACATTCTATAAAGGTGAGTTGTGTTTTATTGTATGAAACATTGTTGTTCTTTAATGATTTTATAATAATTTAGTGTAAATAATTAATGCATATAATATGTTAATACATATTATATGCATTGAAGAAGGTTTGTTTTTAAGTTGTTTTCCATAAATGTTCAAAAATATTATAAGTAGTCTTGTTCTTGTATAGTGTGTCACTGACTTTCTTAATTACTCTGTGCCTTTAATTGTATAATAATTATTGTATTGCACTATCGCCCGACCCAAGGCTCCACGGAAGACCAGCGCTGTGCCACCATCAGTGTCAGAGCATATGTCGAGTGGTGTCCTTTTGCAACCACAAACCAAACCCAATGTAACTGATTTTGTACTGTTTAGTATGTAAGCCTCATATTGTATATTTTATTTGGCTGCAATTAATGTCTTTATTTTCTTACTTTCTTTCTTCTTTCAAAAATGTTTAATACTTACGTAGGTAGCACCCAAACTAACGAAAAACGATAGTGTTGATGGTATTTGTCATATATATATATATATACTGAAATAAAAAATAAAAAACATTTTGAACTTAATCGGTAAGTACTCGTGGTAGCGGTCATATTTACACGTGTTGCAAGACTTGCGGTATTATTTGTTAATTCGATACTTTGTCGGCGCTTTGTGAAATACAAGTGGTAATATACTTTGAATATAAATTATGTGCTTCAATTTATAAAAACGATAATATTTATTTAAATTTATAATATTTAGATCTAAAGTTGAATGTCAGAACTTGGTTCTTTAGTCATATATTTATGTTTCGATTTAATATCAACTCATCAAATATTTCACTATAAAATAATGCGTTTTTATGCAACAATTTCTTTACTATTCTGTATTGC
The DNA here is from genome assembly GCF_023078275.1 of Leguminivora glycinivorella. Classification (NCBI taxonomy): domain Eukaryota; kingdom Metazoa; phylum Arthropoda; class Insecta; order Lepidoptera; family Tortricidae; genus Leguminivora; species Leguminivora glycinivorella. Next base: position 12,011,812 of record NC_062995.1, on the reverse strand, counting down.
GACGTGAAGCTGCTCGTTATTTTTGTTAAGTGAGGAATCTGCAACTTTCAACTTCATTTAAAATGTTAGTAAGTATTTATAACCCTATATATCGAATCTCTTTAAAACTTTGATTTAAGTATTGTTGGTATATTTTTATTCTTTTTGAAGGTCTGACTCCGAATGTTCAGTATACACGCGCACGCCCTCACCTGAACCGAAGAAGATTGCTACAAAGAATATCAAGAAAAGGAAATCATCCTCAGCCGCAAGGTAATTCATTTATTTTATATTAATTAAAATAATCCTTAGAGTTATATTTAACAGTTCCTGCTAGTCTAGTCGTTAGTGACTCTGTTTTCTAAGCTTGAGGTTACAGGATTTAATCCTGGTAAGGCATATCTGTGTGTTTATCACGTTAATTTATTTCTCAGTTATCTTATTCTCATCTATTTATAACGTTGTCAGTCATAACTATGAACTTGGTTTAGTTTTGTGTCAACATAATTATTATTAATTGACATATATTTAATATTGTTTTTCTTATTTAAGGTCCGAAGTTGAAACAGAAAATCGACGGGTACTACATTCATCCTCACCAACACCTTGCGCGCAAAAGAAAAAAACAACCAAAAAAGCACGAACGTCAACCAGTGAAAATAAGAATGTTGGCTCTAGGTACTACTTATTTTTAGTTGTTTTTAAAATTAAATTACTTTATTGTGATTGTGCAACTATAACATAATGTATTTGCTTGAAATATTGTAATTCTGTTTTATTTTTTCAGTTCTTCCAAAAAATCGCCTGAAACCGATATCTTCAAAATCATAAGAGAAGAAGAGAAGATCACCAGCGAGGGCAGTTCGAAAACCGTCAAGACAACATCATCGTTTACCAGCCGCGTATCGACAGGTTCTAGTCGACGCACTACGATAACAGACGGTAATTTTTTCATTGATTTAAAAGTGTATAACATTAATGATTACCAAAAATCTGAGCCTGAAGAACGTTATAAAAAAGCATTAGCGTCGGTTAAATTGCAATGTCAAGAGAATTCCTCCGAGTGGAATCAAATACAAACGTTCTTAGGTCAAGCCTTTAATATTTTTGGAGAATGTGAACCTGTTTATTATAATAATTATAAAAAAAATTAGTTGAATATTTTCAAATCTCCCACAGTAAGAGAATTCTATTTAAACAAAATTTTGTTATTTTTTATTCAAAGTTGTTGACAAAATCAAGTTATAGTTAATAGCAAAGGTAGATACCTACGTCTATAACTAAATCTCGAATATGGTTTTTGCATTAAGAATATAATATATTCGTATAGCGTACGATATTATCGTACGCTTATATAAATAGTTTGTGTACAAAAATAGATACTTAAATATTATAGGTTTTCAATATTTTATGTGCGAAAAAGTTTTAATGAATAAATACAGAAATTAATTTTTGTAAGATAAAAGGTTACTTTCTGTTAAATTTAAAGAATATTTTCGAATGCGATAATTTAATACTGCGACTTTATTTGATTTATATTTATAGACTTATACTACCATACTTTGCATAGTGTTAACAATTCATTGCATTCTTAATGAGAAGTCAGTCGAGTCAACTGTTTTGATTAATACAACGTATGCTAATAGTAAATAGATGTATTAAATTAGTGTTTGACAAATTACGGTTTCAAAATAGCCTAGTGAGTTTAGCTACATCTTTTGCATTAACATAATTCATTATGCCTTTCTGTGTACCGTGTAGTTCATCTGTAGACAAAAATAAATGGACAGGTCATCTTCGAAGCACTGCACATAAAACAACTGTATGTTCTAACAAATTACTTAATGATGGTGTTGAAGTAGTAGAGTCTGCATTTCGGATGCGCATTGCCACTTATCGTATATCAGCAACCAACGACCAAAGTCTGGCGTCTGTCGATGCGTTTATGAACTCTATTCGAAACAAAATAAAACGGCTTTTAGATAATTCACTTACGAAACATACGTGCGTAAAAGTAAATTTCGAGCTCTTTGGATTGTTTTTAATGTTCAAAGATAATAGTCAATCAATAAAATCATTTGGAACTAAAAATAAAATTTTATACTTAAGTTATGATTTTGAGTCACTGTTTTGCGAAGTTGTTAACTGTCTAAAGAAAAAATTTGAGGAATTTCAAGACCGTGATAGTGGATGGGCTTTTGTTAGTAACTCTCATTTAGAGATCAACATTAACAAGTATCAACCATTACGAGGTTCAAGCTATGTTGACCTGCCAAAGTTCATAAAAAACAAAAAAGCATGTATAAATATACAAAACAACGATCAATGCTGTTTTTTATGGTGTGTAACAGCGGCTTTGCATCCTTCTACAAAACACCCTGAAAGAGTATCATCTTATCCTAATTTTCGAGACGTTTTGAATATTTCTCAAATTTCTTTTCCAGTCACATTTGATGACATAAGAATATTCGAAAAAAATAACCCTATGATTTCATTGACGATTTTTGGTTTGAAAAATAATAAAATTGTTGTGGGCCCCCTTTACAAGTCTAAAGTATCTAGTAATCAGAAATGTAGAAAAAATATAAACCTACTTTTAATAGACGATGGTAGTCACCCACCACATTATGTTCTAATTAAAGACTTGAGTCGTCTTGTGCGCAGACAAGTAACAAAGCATAATAGTAAGATATACTTTTGCGAAACCTGTCTGTTATTTTTTCTCACGCAGGAAGAACTCGCAAATCACTTGTGTACTGGAATAGTTACCGTTTTACCAGAAAAGGGGACAGTAATTAAATTTAAACATTTCGATCGTAAACAGAATGTTCCATTCGTTATATATGCAGATTTTGAATCGTTACTACAACCAACTGAAACTAGTGACTCTGATACTGATACTAGTGATAGTCTTACCCCTAACACTACAACTTTGCATCATCATATACCAGCTGCCTTTGGGTATCATATTGTTTGTAACGCAGATCCGAGTCATAATCGTTATTTCTCTTATCGCGGTACTGATTGCGTCGATAAATTTATTGAGGCAATCTACAAAGATGTTGCTAAAATTTATAAAATTGTGAACAAAAATACCCCAATAATATGTAATGAGAATGACGACCAAAACTTTTTGAACGCTAAACGTTGTCATATTTGTAACCATTTTCTATTTTCTGATCGGGTTCGAGATCACTGTCACATTACAGGAAGATATCGGGGAGCGGCACATAATATATGTAACTTACAATATAAACGTCCTTGTTTCGTACCTATTTTTTTCACAATCTGTCTGGTTATGATTGCCATCTATTTATCAAAAAATTGGGGGAGGCACCTGGAAACGTCAAAGTTATACCTAAAACCAAAGAAAACTATATTTCTTTTACTAAATTTATCCCTATCGAGAATGAGTATTTTCAGCTTCGTTTTGTAGATTCTTTCAAATTTTTAGATACAAGTTTAGAAAAACTAACTACAACTATGCAGAAATCTGACTTTGTTCATTTACATAAATATTTTTGTAATGATGAGGAGTTTGAATTACTTACACGAAAAGGTGTGTTTCCCTATGAGTATATGAATAAATGGCAATGTTTTGAAGAAAAATACCTGCCAAGTATTGACTGTTTTCATAATTCGCTCACTGATGAGAACATTTCTGTAAAAGATTATAATCATGCGCAAAAAGTATGGCAACAGTTTAAAATTCAAAATTTAGGTGAATATACAGACCTATATTTGCAAACGGATGTTCTTCTGCTAACCGATATTTTTGAAAAGTTTCGCGCTACTTGCAAACAACACTATGACTTGGATCCTGCTTTTTATTTAACTACACCTAGCTTATCATTTGATGCCATGCTTCTGAAAACTGGTATTGAATTAGAGCTTATAGATGACTTTAACATGCTTAAGATGATCCAATCTGGAATAAGAGGGGGAGTCTGTATGACCTCTCTACGATATGCAAAGGCTAATAACATATACTTACCTCACTATGACTCATCCCAGATAGACTCATACCTAATTTATATCGACTGTAATAATTTATATGGTTACAGCATGTGTCAGTATATGCCCCTATCAGACTTTAGGTTTCTAGAAACCAATGAAATAAGTGCTTTAAATATCACTCAAATCCCTGATGACTCGGATTATGGTTTCATTCTAGAAGTTGATATTATTTACCCCAATGATTTACATGATAAACATAATGATTTACCATTTTGTCCCGAAAAATGTGTTCCACCAGGTGGGACGCATTATAAACTGGTACCTAATCTATATGACAAATATTTGTATGTGATTCATTATGTACATTTGAAAACGTGTCTTAAACATGGTTTAAAATTAAAAAAAGTACATAGAGTAATTACGTTCAAACAGTCCCCTTACTTAAAACAATATATTGATATGAATACAAGGCTACGTCAAGAGGCAACGTCTGTCTTTGAACAAGATTTTTGTAAATTGATGAATAACAGTATATTTGGTAAAACTTTAGAAAATACTGAGAAAAGGGTTGATGTGCGCTTAGTTAATCAGTGGACAGACAATGATAACACAACAAAAAAGAAAATCACCGCTGACAGATTAATTGCAAGGCCAAATTTTCACAGTGTATCAGTTTTTACTGAAAATTTGGTGGCAGTTCAATTGAAACCAGATCTAATAATTTTAGATAAACCGATCTACATTGGTTTCGCTGTACTAGAGTTATCTAAAAGTCATATGTATGATTTTCATTATTCAGTATTTAAACGTTTTTATGATACTCGTCTACAAATGTGTTACACGGATACAGATAGTTTTGTTTATTATATACAAACAAAAGACTTTTTAAAGATTTAAGAATGCATTTTTTAACATATTTCGATACTAGTTGTTACGATATTGATAATAAATTTTTATTACCTGTTCAAAATAAAAAGTGCCAGGACTTTTTAAGGATGAAATGAAAGGAAAAATGATTAAAGAGTATGTTGGACTTCGTTCTAAAGTGTATTCTATCAAAACAGTTGATAAAATTATTAAAAAAGCTAAGGGTGTGAGAGAACCTGTAGTATGCAAATTTGAGTTTTCTCATTACGTGAAATCATTATTTCAAGGAGATGAAATAAAAAGAAGAAACATATTATTTAAGTCGATTAAGCACAATATATTTACCCAAAGTGTAAATAAAGTCGCCCTTTCAGCTAATGATGATAAGCGTATGATATCTGACAACCAAATAGTGACGAAAGCTTGGGGCATACCTCAATACTTAATGTTTAATTTGTAATCAATTGTCATGTTTTGTATAAAATAAATTGTACTATATGCAGTCAGAGGTCATTAGTAAATTGAATAGCACATATAATTGAAACAACATTTTGATATTAATTTTATAAATCTATTAAAAACTATAAATATAAGTTGAAGATAATAACTAATTCAATTATATGTCCTAAAAATAAATCTTTCTTCTACTTATTATACTTATTGTGTTTTTATTTTAACAATATTATTCAGTGATGTCTTATGATAAATAAATATATTATCTTATTATTTTCTTGTTTTCATTTTAATTTACCTTAAACATTTCTATAGATAGTTTATTCATAAACGTGTTCATAAAACAAGTTGTGACTTGTTTAGGTAAAGACATACACACGTGTAAAGTTAAAGCTATCATATAACAGGATTGCGCATTTATATTTTGCTGAACAAACAATAGCTAACCTTTATAAGCGCAAAGTAATTTTTAATTGGTTACATTCGAATAGCATCAACGCGTCTTTATTATCCACTCGCAGACATAGACCTGGTAAGTTGTTTTTTAACTAACTACTTATTAAAATTATATATATATATATTATATATATATTAAAATTATATATTATATTTTACAAATCAAATAAACATTAAAATTAATTTATTTGTGGTTATATACATTTTTGTTCGTTGTGTAATCTGATTTATCAATATTATATAATTTTTCGTTTTGTCTTAGGTTTTCAAAAAATGGCAGACAGCGAAGACATCCCAATTCCATTTTCGCAATATGCACAAGAGTTTGAGCTACCACAAGAATTTGACGATAGCGACTTATATAAAAAAATTAAAAAGAACATCGAAAACCCTAAAGCCAAGAAACGTAATAAAGTTAACATTCATAATAAAGTAGTGAAAAGGACTCAAGGACACCCACCATCTTTTGTGATAAATAATCATGAGATCAAAGGCAATAAACTGATCAAAATTCAAATAATCAACATAACAGAGGATGTAAGGGATCAAAACGATGAACAGAACGAAAATGTATTACTGAGCGCGCAGTATGTTGCAGGCGATAATTTTGATGAAATTATTGACAGCACAGAGGCTTTAATAAATAAAATTTCAAAAAAAATTTGTGGATACAGTACTAGTTATTAAAGTTGTATTTTAAATATTATATAAGTAATAAATATTATATGAGTAAGTTGTCGTTTTATTTATATCCATACTAACTAATAAGTTTTTCTTATGCAAATTATGTAAAATCTAAGCTAAAAATTAAAAATATAACATTTACTATAAAAAACTTATTAGGTAGTTATCAGTAGTTATATAGAATGGTATAAAAAAAACTAATATAATTAATAACAAACATTTATTTTAAGAAACACATTTTGAATACAAATTAAAATTAGATTTGTCGATTGTCTAAATACCATTTTTTTATACATAAAACATTTTTTAATGCACAAGATTTTTTATGATACACACAGTTAAAAATACATTCATTAGTACAATATTTTTTATACAGTTCTTTTAAATTAGGCACATCTTTTTCACCCAAATCTAAAATAGTGCATTTTGGATATAAATCTTTAATCCATTGAACTTTTTCCAAACCTTTAACGTAGATTGTCTTATCTTTTATATGGTTATCAATAAGTCTTCTAAATTCTCTATAATCAACATAACCTTCGTGCCATAAAATACCTAAATGTTTTTCAATCCATCTTGTCTGCCTCTTTTCACTTTCCGCCAATTTAGAAAAACGAAAAGGGGGTTTTATTAAGAAAACTTGAGTGTATTCTAGCGTGCTGTATGCAAATTCTTTGACAATAAATTCATTTTCTTTTGTTTTAAATCCTTGAAGGTCTACAAATATATGCTGCATTACGATACTTTTTTCGTAATATTACTTAAGGGCTTATATTCAAATATACTATCATTTAAAATCAGACAGTAAGCTGCAGTGTTCTTTGGTATATCAGATTCACAATCCAATTCAACTCTCACATCTACCGATCCGGTTTTTAAGGTTTCGTTTTGACGAGAACAGTTGATAACAAATAAAGGAGCTATATCTTTAAAGTCTTGAGGACTTAACAACGGCGCTTGTAGACGGTTATAATAAGACTGCTGAAATTTCGCATACTGCTCGTATAATATAGCAAACTTTCCACCCGAAAAACTAACATCAAAACTTTCGTACGGAAAGTAGACTGAATTCAAAAAAACTTTAACATCTCTCAAATTACAGTGATCAAAATGTGTTATGTCTTTATTAGCGTCATTTTTTCGTCCCGTTTTCAAACCAATTATAATATAACGCGGCTTTTCAATTTGAGATGAAGTTTTGATAGACCAAGAATGTTTTGACGTCTCAGGCAAGAGCGGATATTCATATAAATCCCAAGTCCTAAATGCTATCTGAATGGCACGATCACTTTCCAAACATTTGAGTAAGTTTAATCTTTCTCGATCAGACACTTTAACATGAGGCATGCGCCATACTATTTTAGATATAGTAATATTGTCTATATATTCATTCGCATTTAGTTTAACGCTATTCAAATTAGTATTGGATCTTAAAATAATGAGTTCATGCTTGCAATTAATTATGATTTTGTTGTAATCCTCAGCAAACCCGAGAATCTTGTTTAAGGGTACAGACACGGAAAATGAACCTTGCGTGTTTTTTATGCCTTTGACATCAAATCCCCATAACTTAGACATAGATGCTTCCAGTTCATTCATAGATACAAGAGATTTCATAGTTGTTGTAACTCCTGCGTTTTTAATTTTGTCAATTTCGATTCCATTTAATTCATATCGAATATCTTGAAATAGATGAAGTATGGGGTTGTTTGTAAAAAGAACACTTTTTACCTCGGCTTTTGTTTCTCTATTGAATGCGGTTATAGTACCTTCTATGTATAAAGAACTTGCTGATGGTAGTACATAAAGATCTTGTTGGTTTATAGGTATACGTATTTCATCGTTGAAATTAAAACTTGTTACGTACGGCTTATATGAATGATATTCAAAGCTCTCGATAGAATTATCAAAGACAAAAGGTTCTGTTAAGTTTAATATACTCATTTTAATAGCCGTAAGCTTTGGAGGAATTGCTTATTTTGTTTCGTAAGTTTCACTTTAGGTCTTCTTTTATGATTGCAGGATGAGTACTGATAGTTTTTTTAAGAGAGATTGAAGTTTTATTGAAGTCTATCATTTTTTCCTTAGATGTAAGTATATCTGAATTTCTTCACCTCGTAAATTAACTAGATTATTTTTAACGTCTAAAATTCTTATCGTAATTGTATTTAAGCTGTTTTGGGTTACAGGGAAATAAATAACGTTTTTTGGTGTTTCTATAATCCGATAACCAGGTGCCACATTTGGTACAAACTCGTGAATTATATGACTAGGTTTTCCGTTAACAAATGAACCGCTCACTATGTCACATTCAATGCGTACTATAGTTGTCGACAGAATGGAAACAGGATAAGGGGATTCGGTTAATATATTAGCTTGAATGGATTCTGAACCGAAGCCAAGTAAATTACCGATAGAGCCTTCTTTGTTGAAATGAATATTTTCAGAGCATAAAATAGATGTTTTTAAGGTATTATTATTGCATGTTAATGCAAAAGAGCATCCTTCAATATGTTCTTTAAGGTAATCGTCAATATCTTGAAGTTCATATGATCCTTCAGGAATTTTAATTACTTTGTTTTTACCATAATATAACTTATTATTTCTGTTGTCTATGTTGGGTATAGAATTAAAAGTTGACATATACAATAGCCCACACTCATATTCACCATCCAGTTGAAGAGCTGGTGAATAGTTTGTTAACAGAGTGGAAGATGTTCCAGTTATAGACAAAGTGAAAGACATTGTGAGAATGATAAACTGTTTATTGTGCGATGATATTTAAACGGTTATACCAATATTGTTTTAAGTATTTTAGACATAAATGACCACAATTGACAGTGTTAAACTTTTGGTACGTGTCATAATTATAGTAAATATCATATTTTTTTAAATACCTCTTTAATTCTAGCGGAGGTGGAAGGTCTCCATAACTATTAAAATATTCACAATAATTATTATCTTTTACATAGGCTACCCAGTGTGTACCATTGTTTTTAGAACTGTCCAAATTAACAATTCCACATTCTACTTTTTTAGGACTCTTTGGTAAACTGTCTCTCATATAAACTCCTCGAAAATATGGAATATCAGATGAGTGTTTTAAAATATCAATATTTGAAAGAGCGCGCCTGGGTAACCTCTCATTTAGTTTTTTGAAATTTTCAAACATAATCCTTTGCCATTTTTATATGGTTTAATGTGTAAGCCTTTTCCTAATGCAATAGATTCCATCATCTTGTTATGTCGCTCTGATTCCGCTAAATTTTTTCTGGCGGCTTTGTAATCACCTACAGCTTTAGCAATTCCGGCAGCTCCTCCTGCTAATGATCCCAGCGCAGACAGACCGGCAAAAATAGGTATCAGCGGTAAGAAGCCTCCAGTTTTTGGAATTGGTATAATACGAGGTACCCGTACCTTGGAATTGGTATTGAAAATTTTTGTCGCAGCAATAAGAGCTCGATCAATTATATTACGTTTTGTTTTTGGTTTCTTTTTTAATTCAGTGCGTATCTTGGACACAAAACGTTTAAAAGGTTTTATACCCGCACCGGCCTTTATTTTCGATTTCATCACTTTGCTAACTAACCATGAAGCAATTTTTTCTCCTCTCCCTGCATCTTTCGACTTTCTTCTTTGTTTCGCCATTTCGTATAGTTCTAAATCAGCACGATGTCTACCAGCTAAATCAGAATAATTATCATATGCTATGTCGTGTTTCATACACGCATTATCTAGCGCATTAATTCCTTTATCACCTCTTTGTAACCTTTTGCGCAATTTCGTTCCCGGACCACAATAGTTATAACCAGGTAAGTGTAATTCGAAGGGCAAATTATTAATAGCGCTGTTTAAGAGTCCTCTCCCTTTCATATCCCGTAAGATAATAACACTATCATTAAAAGGATATTATATAAATAACATTAAACAATGGCACTTTTATCAATCCAACTGTTTTCGCTATCATCAAGGCCTAACCATTTAACATACAACTTTCTACCCTTTTTTTAATAACCTTTTCTACAAGGTAAACGTTTGGATGGTTGGTTTTCAGAAGTTCTTCTTCGTAAAATGTACCGAGTATAGTGTTTTTATGCTGGTCTTGAACGTGATACGTAACAGGTTGAGTGCGATTCACATGAGTAATAGTGAAAAGTTCTGTTGACCAATTAGGTGTGTAACCTTTGTGAAAGGCATTTTTATACTTACTAATGCGTACACAATCTCCTTTATTAAATTTGTTCAATTTATAAGACAAAGTGGCTTGTGATCTTTTAATATTTTTTAATACTTGCATTTCATTATCAACATTTACATCAATAGGTTTCATTTTTGTTGTGCGATGTACGGTCTGATTATACGATTTTACTACATCGTCTAATGGCTTACCAACCCATTTATAGTTACCAACTAAACTGAAATGTTTGTAGAGTTTAAACTTAATGGTCTTTATCAGCCTTTCAACGATAGATGCCTTTTTAATTGAATAAGTTGAGTAATGATTTACGTTTAATGATTTTAAATAGAAATCAAATTCATGATTGTAGAATTCTTTTCCTAGATCAGTTTGTAAGTTATTAGGTCTCCGTTTAGATGTTTTGATTATTAGTTCGAATGCATCTTTGACTTCTGTTTTAGTTTTAGACTTAATAGGTGTACACCATGCATACTTTGAAAATGTGTCAATAACGACTAAAATATATTTATATCCTCTGTTAACAGTATGAAGCTTTTGTAAATCTATCAAATCAGCTTGCCATAAATCATCAATTTCTTTTAGTACAACCGATCGTCGCTTAAAATTTCTTCGCGCTGACCGGTGGATCTCGTTCACTATTTGTTGTTTTGCCATTATTTATTTTTTTTAAAATATCATCTACCTCCTTCTTCGTGTAAAAGTTCAGTTTTAACTGAGTTACGAGTTGGTGAATTTGATTATTTATTGTGTTAAACAAAGAGTCTATATACTTCTTTTCGTACATGTTTTGAATGTATTCATCAACGTACTGTTTGTTAACTGCATCATCGGAAGATAATGGTTTAACAACTCCTTTTAATCTAACAGTTTTTAGATCAAAATTTCCTGCTTCTGTTCGAAGCAAAGCTTTGTACTTGAGCTCAGAGATTTCATCAGTACGCAAACGTTTATGAACATGGTGTCCGAATTTGTCTATATTCATTTTTTACTTGAAAGTCAAACTTCGACTGATTAGAAAGGTAAGAGTATTCACTTATATATTATTTATCAAGCCTGCTTCACGTAATTCTTCAATTATGGATATGATTTCGTTATCTAACCCAGTATTACCAGCGTCTCGCGATGCCATAAGCAGTTTTAATCTGTCTACTAATTCGTTTGGATCATCCCAATATACATATGAAATATCTCTTTTTACTTTTTTCATTGATGGTAAACCTTCACCGGATACACATAATTCTTCACTTACTGTGCGTTGTTTGGATAATTTGAAAAGGGGTTTTATAACGTTTAAATATTTCATACCCTTGTTGCTTTTTATGGGTTTATTTGGATCAAAGTCACGTCTATGTGCATTCGTTTTCAATAACAATGTTTTATACAATCGTTTATCATCTTCAGTTACTAGTTTTAAGTCAGGTACTTTCTTAAACAACAAATCATTTAAGCCTCGTGTTAAAAAATAGCTTTCTCCACCTATTACGAGTTTGTCATCATTAACAGAAATTGGGTAAGATCCAAGCATTAGCTTTCCGCGCTCATTTCGTACACCGAATGGAATATTCATGATAAAATATTGTTTTTGCCAAGCAGGATCATCGCGAGGAGAATAAAACGAGTCTGACGTTCTAAATGATACATTATTTGTTGTATCAGAATCACTTTGGTTCCCACTTCTTTGAGATGAAGAATCACTATATTCACTATCATTTAATTCATTTTCACTATAATTTGGTTCAGATTCAAATGACTTTCTCAGCATTGTTTTATTATCCAAACTTTCTTTCATCCCATCTTCTGAAGGACTATATTTCAAAGTTTTTACCGACTTATTCCATTTAAACCTATCGTTATCGAAATCTGAGGCACTAATATTAAGATTGTTATCATTACTACTATGTTTTTTTACCATTTCACCAAGTGGGTCTGTGATTGGTTTTAACATTGCTTCCAACATCATATTATCGTTTGTTTTAACATCACGAATGCGTTTAACTTTTTTCTTACTGCTTCAGCAGATTTGAGTACTTTATGTTTAAATATTTTTTCTTCGTTAATTTTATGTTCCATGTCTGAACTGGATGGTTTCATTTTCAACAATAAGTTTTTAATGTAATACTATCCTTTATATATCAAGTTAATCTAGAATTATAAATGTATCAAATCCTTTTCTATAACATCCTGAATTTCTATTACAATCTTTATTTATGACTAAGTAATCAAACGGTATCTTCCATACTTGTGCACACATTTCACGAAATTGAGACCATGACATATCACTTCCTACATGTTCATCATAAACATGCTTTAAATTAATATCATCCTGTTTAAAAAGAATGATTAAGTTAGCATTATCTCTTATTAATTGTTTAGGTATTTTACTATACGTTTGATTCAGATAAAAGCTATCTATATTTTTATGTCTTCCCATTGCGAAGTAATCTCGTATATTATTTTGATTTTCACACGCAACATCATCAAATATTATAATGGAATTCATGTTTGCTATATGAGGACTTAAGATTTCATCATTTACACTATATTTTTAAATGAAACTGATGGAACTAGTTTTAAAACTTGCTCAAGAAATTGGTACATTGGTTGAAATAAGGTTTTAGAGTATACATAAACATTTTCAAAGCGTAGACCTTGTTCATGTAGCAGCAAACCAACAATTAAATTTGTTTTTCCACAGTTGGATGGGCCGCATATTATACAGCGTATGGTGTCAGGTAAAAGTGAGCCATGTCGAAAATAGCGTTTCTTGGACAAAGAACAAACAGCATCCAACTGCAATTTCTGAGACTGTTTTACAAACTTCATATTATCAATAGACACGTGCAACTAACTTGAAAGACAATATGCCAGTAGTATATTTTAATAAGCTTTAGAGTATATATTTTATCCCAACGTTGCAAATGATGGTTATATACTGAGAGTTTCTGAACCACGCACGTAGCTATATATTGGGAGTGTCTGGACCACGACTGCGACAGCGAGCGAAGCGAAGCTGGAGCCAGAACTCCCAATATAGGCTAGCCATGTTTCAGGGTCCAGAACTCCCAATATATAGGTTATCATGTACAGTGACAGCTCAATCACATTTTTTGCCATACTAAATTGAACCTTATCACCGAGAGAGAAAGTTGATCGTATCAGACTAGCGAAAACGGTCCACATGAGAGGGCATTGTTTGGGCTGGTGTCCCTCTCGCACGTGTGACCAGTGTTAATGAGGTTACCATAGTAGTAGTATTTTTATCTGTTTATTACCTGACTTTAAAACTTCTTATTTTATTTTAGTGTTATATTCAAAGTAGGGTTTCGATATATTTTAAAGAATTAGAAAATAATTATAATGTAATTATTTTAATGCCCATAAATCAAAGATTTGTATAATTAAAAAATACCTTTAATTGGGTATTAGTAGATTTAGTAGCGACTTTGAAAATTAACTGGTATCCCCAACGTATGACAGTGATGACGTCACTGAATAATGTTGACATTGTCAGTAAGTGCGAGAGGGACACCAGCCCAAACAATGACTTCTCATGTGGACACACTTTTTGACCTAACTACACAATCTAGTTTAATAATTCTAAATCTATGACCCTAGGCCACTCTACAACCATGTCAAAATGACAAGCAGTAAGAGATTTCTTACAATGTGATTTATAACGTCACTATGACATAGTTCTACAGTGGCCTTAGGGTTCCAATTAGTTGACTGTACCATTATAATCACTTTAATTACTATTAGAAAATAAAATTAGTTATTTATTTTAATACACGACGGTGGCAAACAAGCATACGGTCCGGTCCGCCTGATGGAAAGCGGTCACCGTAATCTATGGACGCCTGCAACTTAAAGAGTGCCACATGCGTGTTGCCACCCCATTAAAAACTTGTACACTCCCCTTTGCTGTGTTAAGTATAAGTACACAGCAAAAAGGAGTGTACAAGTTTAGTAGTTGTAGTGTCCTCCCGTCGTCAGCAACTGCTACCTCGTCTATTTCAAGCAATATACGCGAAGATGTAACACAAAATCGTTCTATGCGTTACAAAAACAGGCTTTTACTTCCAGCGTCAAAATGAAAGATGTTTTAATCTGGTCCTTTTGTCATATGATCATATCAATAAAAATATATAAATAAACTAGCTTTTGCCCGCGACTTCGCTCGCGTTAGAAAGAGACAAAAAGTAGCCTATGTCACTCTCCATCCCTTTAACTCTCTCCACTTCAAAAATCACGTCAATTCGTCGCTCCGTTTTGTCATGAAAGACGGACAAACAAACAGACACACACACTTTCCCATTTATAATATTAGTATGGATTGCCAGACGAAATAAAAGAGGAAACTACTGAAACAGTGTTACTCCCGCAAACTGAAAAATTTACTAATATGGTTTGTATTATCATATTTTAAATGAATATTTAAATGATGAATTTAGCAAAATATAGATATATTTTAGCCATGTATAAATTTAGAGTCATAATTTATATGATATGGGTTAAATTGTGGCTAGGCGAGAGGCTGGCAACCTGTCACTGCAATGTCACAATTTCGTTTTATTTCTACCCCTTTTTGCCAAGAGTGGCACTGAAACTTGAGTAGTTCATGTGCTCTGCCTTCCCCTTTATGGGATACAGGCGTGATTGTATGTATGTATGTATGTATGTATGTAATTTATAAGATCGAATACAATTATTTTTTCTAAGAAACTAGTGTCTTAACTCTTACATTATCAAGTTACTAGAAAAATAAAAATAATTACTGAACATGTGTGTAGCAGCTTTTACCACTTCCCAATGTTATTCGTTTTGACATGTGCCATCAATCACTTGACACTAACTTGAATATTAGTGTTAAGGGTCTCTCACGCTAATTAATTCATTTTCTCAAACATGGTATGAAATATTGATGTTATGTGCCTTATAATTGGCAGCGAAGTATGACGTTGCAGGTGCGGCTAGGACGATTGATAGATAATGGAATTTCATACAAACCTTGCAGGCCAAGGCCGGCAAAGTCTTCTTTTTTAATTTCCAAACACAGATAATTGTGACACAACATCCAGGTATTTAGCCAATTAAAAAAAACTATAAGGGGCTTTATAGACGTGCCGACTGCAACTGGTACGGGCCCTAGACAATATTTGATTTTGGGTGCGTTTTCATACAAAAAAAATTTTTTTCGTTTTTTTTTATTTTTTTTTTAACTTTTTGTTTTTTTATAAGCGTATACGGGGCTTCAAAGGGGAACGAAAATTCGATTATTTTTGCGCTACGACGCACCGTTTAGGAGATACAGCCATCCAAAGTTACTATTTTCAGTAGACTTTATTTATACCATACCATGTTTGAGAAAAGCACTATACATACCTCGGCGGGAAATGGGGTTGCCCCGGCCTCTGTAGTAATGTACTATTATTATGAATAAAAATTATGAAAGAATTTGTTTTGCGAATTTAACTAAAAGTGTTATACAAGATGGTTCCTGATAACGAACCTAATGTTATGTCGAAATCAACGAAAACAAAAAACCATGGTGTAAATCGCTGTCAATAGAAATTGTCAACAATGTAAACAAACCATTGTATAAAATATCAATATTTTAACACAATTTCATTATTTTAAAGGTTGAGGATCATAATGTGATATGAATTGATTAAATAATACATGGATTTAGCCAGTATCTGATGAGTTAGAATGGGAGTTAAAGACATTTTGACTACAAGGTTTGTTTACATTGTTCACAAGTTCTATTGATGGCGACTTTATAATATATATCCCACCTGTGTAACCATTATGTGCAATAAATGACTGAGTATTGAAAAAGCCACAATATTTAGTTATTAACTTGCAGAAAATGCCCAACAAAACTAGCACTATTTTTGTCTCAAAAAAAGACAGAGAGTTATAGTGTGGTCAAGACTACACATCTGACTAGCGGTGTGCCAGCAAATAGGCAATTGATTATGTTTCTTTTTACGCTTCAATAAGAATCAGTGTCCTTTGTAATCCAAAAGCATTACGGCAGCAAGCAAGCAAGACGGCATTCTTTAACCTGATATTGTGTTTGACGGTGTATGATTTTTTTTTTTTTATGAAATAGGCAGCAAACGAGCAGACGAGCCGCCTGATGGTAAGCAGTCATCGCCGCCCATGCACATAAGCAACATCATGGGAGCCACTTATGCGTTGCCGACCTTTGAGAACCCTAAATACCTGCTTCTTGAAGAACCCCATGTCATAGCGCAAGGGAAACACCTCAGAAGGAAGCTCATTCCACAACTTGCACGTTCTGGGCAAAAACGAGCGGGAGGCCCGTTTGTTCTTGGTTTGCCACGTGTCGAGAAAGTGAGGATGAATGTGATGATTAGTCCATGCGCGGATCCAGGGGGGGGGGTCATGGGGGTCATGACCCCCCCCCTGGAGCCTAGGTTGGCCATACAAATAGACCACGTGACCCCCCCCTGAGGCCTGGGCCTTTACCATGTGACCCCCCCCTGGGCACGAAGCTGGATCCGCGCTTGATTAGTACCATACCAATAAATGTATCTATCTATCTATGACACAATTAAAATTTATTACTAATAGCTTTTGCCCGCGGCTTCACTCAGGTTAGAAAGAGACAAAAAGTAGCCTATGTCACTCTCCATCCCTTCAACTATCTCCACTTAAAAAATCACGTTGATTCGTCGCTCCCTTTTGATGTGAAAGACGGACAAACAAACAGACACACACACTTTGCCATTTATAATATTAGTATGGATTTTACTATTACGGTATAAAATTTAGCTTATAGACAAACCTTATTCATCAACATACTCTAAAGTTAATCTAGCAGATAAAGTTTGTTTGTCCTTTTCTATCACATCATATCTATTCATCTATTTGTGTGTTGGAAATTAGAATAAGTATGATTTTTCATTTCGAAGCACCTACTCTTTCTGATTATGTTTTTTATTTCCGCTACCCAAAGGTTGTCTGGTAGAGATCGCTCTTTAGCGATAAGACCGCCTGTTGTCTGCCTCTATTTATAATCATTTGTTTTGTCTCCGCTGTATCTTTTTTCTGTATCTCTTGCTGAGGTGTGCCAATAAAGAGTATTCTATCTATCTATCTATCTATCAATACGTCGGAAAGGGACAAACGAACTTTATCGGCTTGATAACTTTAGAGTACGTTTATGAATAAGGGGGAAAGGGGGAAAGGATGTAAATTAGTATAAAAGGCTTGCAGTTTATCTTCCCCTTTACACTCCCTGTGGCTCGCAGTAGTTTGCCAGAAAACCTAACGCACTATTCTTATATTAACTCTTACATGAATCTACAGATGAAACAAGTATTAAGGTAGTGATATCGGAGTATATCGCGGTTAGCATTGTATGAGCTTACCCATTTCCGACTGGTCCGTCTCGGGCTCCAGCTTCACGCGCGCCGGCGACATGCTGCCAGACTCGGCACTCTTCTCCATCTCTCACTCTCAAAAGTTATGTTTTACTCAACAGTAACTATATGCAAAATATTTATAGTATTGAAACAATAAAGGAATTCCGATAAAATAAATAACCACGCTCAGAGCCAAAGAGAATATAATACTTTTTTTTTTTTGGACTTGACGTCTGGGGCTGGGGCTTGGCTGGGGCAAAGATCTTTACACGGGATAGCTCAATCACATTTTTTGCCATACGAAATTTAACCTTATTACTGAAACAGAAAGTCGATCGTATCAGACTAGCGAAAACGGTCCACATGAGAGGGCACTGTTTGGGCTGGTGTCCCTCTCGCACGTGTTGCCAGTGTTAATGAGGTTCCCATATTAGTAGTATTTTTATCTGTATATTACCTGACTTTATAACTTCTTATTTTATTTTAATGTTATATTCAATCTAGGGTTTCGATATATTTCAAAAAATTTGGAAATAATTATAATGTAATTATTTTGATGCCAGTAAATCAAAGATATGTATAATTAAAAAATATGTTCAAATGGGTATTAGTAGATTTGGTAATAACTTTGAAAATTGACTGGTATCCCCAATGTATGACAGTGATGACGTCACTGACTAATGTTGACATTGTCAATAAGTGCGAGAGGGACACCAGCCCAAACAATTACCTCTCATGTGGACACACTTTTTGACCTAACTAAACAATCTAGTTTAATAATTCTAAATCT
Organism: Leguminivora glycinivorella; assembly: GCF_023078275.1. NCBI lineage: Eukaryota > Metazoa > Arthropoda > Insecta > Lepidoptera > Tortricidae > Leguminivora > Leguminivora glycinivorella. The sequence continues at coordinate 11,993,034 of NC_062995.1, read as the reverse complement.
ATGGGCTGGGGCCAGTTCCGTAAGGGCCAGACCTGACAAAAAATTCTCAAACTGGACGTACTAGATTGCGGTCCGGAGCAGTCATCTACTATAGTTTAGTATTTACGCTCCGAGCACACGGATGCAACAGTTGCACAGCGACATTTTTTGTCTCTGTCGTGCGTCTAAGGAGAAGGAGTGACGACAGAGACAAAAAAATGTCGCCGTGCAACTGTTGCATCCGTGTGCGGGGGCCCTTATTAATTACGATCGCAGCCACGGATTAAAAAAGTCTGTTGTCTCTGAACTATATAAAAAAAAACTGAATTATGATTTGTATAGAGTAGTTTATGAGTTTACCAAGCATACCTTCGGCCTATTGTAAATTACTAATTTGTTTGTTGTTGTTTATGTATTTTTTGTATCTTTGTTATGTCTCTGTTTGAGCCATAGATTTAGATTTATTAAACTAGATTGTGTAGTTAGGTCAAAAAGTGTGTCCACATGAGAGGTCACTGTTTGGGCTGGTGTCCCTCTCGCACTTACTGACAATGTCAACATTATTCAGTGACGTCATCACTGTCATACATTGGGGATACCAGTTAATTTTCAAAGTCACTACTAAATCTACTAATACCCAATTAAAGGTATTTTTTAATTATACAAATCTTTGATTTATGGGCATTAAAATAATTACATTATAATTATTTTCTAATTCTTTAAAATATATCGAAACCCTACTTTGAATATAACACTAAAATAAAATAAGAAGTTTTAAAGTCAGGTAATATACAGATAAAAATACTACTACAATGGTAACCTCATTAACACTGGTCACACGTGCGAGAGGGACACCAGCCCAAACAATGCCCTCTCATGTGGACCGTTTTCGCTAGTCTGATACGATCAACTTTCTCTCTCGATGATAAGGTTCAATTTAGTATGGCAAAAAATGTGATTGAGTTGTCCCCTATAAAAAGTCTTTGGTTTGAGCTGATGGCCGTGTTGCCAATGCTCTAAATAAATTAAAAAAAAAAAAAAAAAAAACTGACATTTCAGTAACGTCAATGTCAGTTTGTCCGTTTGTCACATTTTGTCTCATATATGGACCCGTGAATATGGTTTTGTTTGATTGTGGTTTTTAACGAAATATTATAAAAAAGTGAATACTGCTTTTATTGTCGTTGCACGCGCTTCACGTATTTAATCAGCCAAAGATGAGTTCTGCAAAGAAACGTGGCGGGTTACGTGTACCTAAGCCTATAAGCATAGTGCCTTGTTGCCGAGCGTGTCTCGCGACGGATGGGAAGCTTGTCAACATGCTTGAGCGCAAGCTTGTTGGAGAGTTCTTCCGTGTCACAGGGATCGTTGTGAGTATAGACTTGTTCAGGCTTCGAAATTATCAAAATAATTACGCTTCGTGATAATTATCGGATAAAAGTAGAATTACATACTAGTCAACCCCTTATTGCCAAGAGTGGCACTGAAACCACAGAATATATAATAGTACAAGTACAGAAGGCCCACTGCTTTGATATTCACGAAATGCCGCCTTTTAAATACCTACAAAATTCTTACAAAGAAACGAGCCGCACGTGCGCGGCGTCCCGTGATAGGGTTACCAATGGATTCAAACGAATTAATACTCACATAAAATGTTATACTTTATATTCAAGTCTTGGGTACTTTCTAGGTATATATACAGTATTTATATATTTTTGTTCAAGTTTTAACATCACAAGCCTTATTGAACTTTTCCGTGGAACTTAATCAGTAGTAGATCTGTGTAAGAATACTAAGAATGTCCTATGGTATTTATTTTATTCAATATGTCTATTTAACTAAATATTATTAGCATTTCACACGCGGAAATCGCTTGCAAAAACCTCGCGACATAAAGTAACAATAGAAAGTGCGAACGTGCATTCCGTGAGAACGCGCGCTACCCCTGAGTAGGCCGCGAACTCGCGGCCGTCAGGATGTACTTGTAGCGCGGCGATAGAATCGCGGAGTGAGCCGCCCCTGCTGAAACTTAGTAGTTCATGTGCTCTGCCTACCCCTTTATGGGATACAGGCGTGATTATATGTATGTGTATGTATGTACATACTAGTTATAATTTAGAATAGTGTTAGTTATTATTTCTGTAACACTGTACCTACCTAAGGAAGAGCAGTATCTCCCGACACAAGCATAGTTATGCTTAATGGGCGACTCCATCCCTAATATTATTATGTATCCCCTATTTACTGAAATAAAGAATTTTTGTATTTTGTATTTGTAATATCGGATGTAAGCTGGTGCGAACGACCAGCGAGTGTTGTCATCACGCACGAAAAGCCAATGTCACTGTCCATCCTTTCAGCTATCTCCACTTAAAAAGTCACGTCAACTCTTTGCTGCGTTTCGCTATGAAAGACAGAAAAACAGACCCACACACTTTCCCATTAATATTATTTTAGATTTCAAAATTGACAATTGATATTTGTAATGTTTCTTTAGGTGGTTGAGAAAGACAAGCTTCCGCTGCACTTGTGCGTGTTGTGCACTGCATTCCTGCAGCGCTGTGCTGCGTTCAGGAGCAAGTGTGTTCGGGCCAATGAGTTAATCCTACCACTGAAGGGCAAGGTATGTATATAAATACTATAGGCGTTTTTACACAGATTTACTGAGTCCTAGGGTAAGCTCGAGATGGGTGTGTTGTGGGTACTGGGATGATATTTAGATATTTATAATATATAAATATGTATATCCGTAGAAAGCATCCATGACTCAGGTACAAATATTTGTATATGTGCTCACTACACAAATACATGCCCTTACGGACATTTTCAGAATTTGGGACCCCCCCCAATTAAGCTCAACGGCACGGCACCACCGTCGTACTCAGTCAATGCTGAACAAACTGCGTTACAAATGGTACAATCGGCGAAACTACTAGGTTTCCAGATTGATAGCGGTCTCACATGGGACCATCATATAGACGGCATGTGCTCTAGGCTTGGTCGTGCATGTTTCGCACTGGGTCGTCTTGCAGGCACCGCTTCTCGCAGCGTCGTGTTGTCATGTTACTTCGCGACCATCCATAGCCTCATCACCTACGGCGTTGAGCACTGGGCGCGGGCTGCTGACGCCGATCGCGTCTTCAGGATGCAGAAAAAGGCGATTCGGGCCATCGCGGGCGTGCCTGGGGACACTTCGTGCAGAGAGTTATTCCGAGAGTTGAACATCTTACCACTTGCCTGCGAATACATCTTCCAAATAGCTCTCTTTACACATAAAAACTGCGAAACGTTTAGACGCCGGGGTGTGAACATATCCCGCGCAATGCGTAGCAACAAACTCGCTCATCAACTAGTCACCCCCGCTCATAAACTACGAAAATCGGAAAGGTCGGTATACATCTCGGGCGCGTCAATATATAACAGACTACCTAACCAAATAACAAATAGTGCAACTTCTACGGTGGTCTTCAAAGCTAGATTACGGAAGTGGCTTCTCTGTCATAGTTTTTATTCCGTAAATGAGTTTTACGAACTACCTACTGTATAATTTCTATTCAATTATTACTGTGTATGTGAATCAAATACTTCATTAATGTAATGTCCAATGTATTTTTAAACAATTATAATCAAATGTTTATACCTGACATCAACTGACATGTAACTTGGCGTTATCAATAAACTATTGTATTGTATTGTATTAGCATAAGTTGTTAACAAAAATTTACGACGCATTTTTGACGATAATTAAGCATGAAATGTCAATAAATATATTGTTTTAGTGTTAATTAAGCGATAATCCACATTCAGAATGTGAAAAAGCAAATTTTTAGACATATTTTATTCTTACTATGTGATATGGGTTAAATTGTGGCCTAGGCGAGAGGCTGGCAACCTGTCACTGCAATGTCACAGTTTCCTTTTCTTTCAACCCCTTATTTGCCAAAAGTGGCACTGAAGCTTTAGTAGTTTCATGTGTTCTGCCTACCCCTTTATGGCATACAGGCGTGATTGTATGTATTGTATGTATTTTATTCTTAATTGTCATCACAAAACTGACAGGTGGTTAATTTTTGTTAAACTTACGCTTATTGGGGGGGGGGGGGGGGGATCCAAATTCTGAAAATGCCTACCTGGATGCGAACCCTGGACCACAGCTTATAAATTATCTAACTTAAGAATAAAAGAAATAAAAATAATCGAAGAATTGAGTTGAGTGTATCCGGGATGCAGACCAATTAGTTCCTGCTGCATTTGAAGGCTGAAACTTATTTTTTTTTTCCTTTTTGTAATGAACTTTTTATCCAGTTGACTATAGATTCTGTTCGCGCCATGGACCGCTTCGCTAACCAACTGGTTGACCTGACTCGGACTGATATAGAAGTTGACAGTATTGATGGAAAATCAAGCTTACCGCTCGTTTTGAAACCTATAGCAATGAACAACGAAAAGAAAAACTTGCTCATGGAAATACAGAGCTCCAATGAAAATGAGATCAAAATTAATGTTGTTAAAGAAGAAATAATGAAAACTGAACTCTACAATGTTGAATATCTTGAAGATGACTTTGAAGATACAGCATTTAGTGAAGCCGTCGTAGAAAATGTTCCGGATAAGATTGATGATACAACGCTCGGTGTAGATACATCTATGGGGATCGAAGAGCAGAAAGAAGTTTGCAATGAGAGAAGAAAAAAGCCTTACAGGTTGAGGTCTGCAGAAAACGATTTTTTGCCGACAGTGGATGAGGAGGAACTTAGGAGAACCTTTAATGTGGATGTGAAAATATTAACACATGTAAGTATACTATAGTAACTAATATTATTATTAATTGTTCTAAGATATTCTTACACAGCGCCTATCCTAGCGGCTGGTGGCCTAGCGGTAAGAGCGTGCGACGTTAGATCCGGAGGTCGCGGGTTCGAATCCCGATCCGTACCAATGAGTTTTTCGGAACTTATGTCATTTGATATTTGCCAGTCCCTTTTCGGTGAAGGAAAACATCGTGAGGAAACCGGACTAATTCCAATAAGGTCTAGTTACCCTTCGGGTTGGAAGGACAGATGGCGGTCGCTTTCGTCAAACTAGTGCCTACGCCGAATCTTGGGATTACAATACAATACAATACAAATCATCTATTCGTGATAAACAAGATATAACACATATAAAACAATACAAGCATATTCAAAAGTTAACGAAAAAATAATAATTAAAAAACAAAGAAAAAAAAACACATATCAATGAAATAGTTTCTAATGGGGTGGCAACGCGCATGTGACACTGTTTGAGTTGCAGGCGTCCATAGGTTACGGTGACCGCTTTACATCAGGCGGGCCGTATGCTTGTTTGCCACCGACGTAGTATTAAAAAAAAAAAGTTTGCCACGAAATGGTACCGCCTCAGCGTAATGCTAACCACAGGGTCAGCGCTGATCTTCCGGCGAGATCATTTGTGTTCCATGGACGCAAAAACGTGCAACCCAGCCTTAACACAGCCTGAACGCATTAAGCTAGGAACATACTACGCGGATGTCCGTCGTCGAGCGACCGCGTCCGCGACCGATCAGTGTGCACAGATCAAAACATCCAGCGAGCCAGATTTCGATCGGACGTCTATGCGCTCAAGGCCACGTCCACGACCGTCGACCGATAGTTTGCACGGTTAAGTGGATATTCATTGTCCAGATCCCCGTCCGCGGGCGCGCGACGACGGACGTCCGCGTAGTATGTTCCTAGCTTTAGTTGTCAAAGCGGTTCAAAGCGGTGGCAAATGCCGGGATTCGCAAGGAGGATGATGATGTTGGTAAACGATAGGATAGGGTTGCAAAAAAACTTTTTCTGGCTTGAAAAAAAAAACAGTTTTGTTTTCTGGAGTATGTTTTTTTTCTAAAGTACGAAATCTCAAAATTTGCAAAGCAATTAATACTTTTATACGATTTGTTAGACTTAATGTTAGCTATAAAACGAATTTAATCAAATAACTTTAATTTCTGGTCGTATAAAAGTAACATTTACGACATCTTTAGTTATCACTATTTACTATTGGCAACACCACCGCCTCTCCACGCTGCACGCCGCATCGGGCACTCCCAAATAAACGTTTGTATACTGAATGTTAATTGAATTAAAATGTACGTTATTGTTATTGAAACACGTTACAACTAACTAAAAACCGTTATTGTCGAATTATTTGTTCATCTGAATAATAAACAATGGTGCTCGGTTTTTTTCACAATTCTAAAAAAAGAAACATTTGTTTTTTTTTTCTAATTGCAACATTTGCAACCCTACGGCAGGAGGAGCAGCTGGCGGAGATAGCGGAGCGCCGAGACACCGCCGAGTACCGCCAGGCGCAGTACCCGTGCGACCCCTGCGGGAGGTACTTCACATTGGAGAAGGCCTACAAGCGCCACATGCTCAAACATGACAGGGTAAGATATTGACGGAGCCACGCTGCGCGGCGCACGTACGCGTGTGCGGCTGTTACGTCGTCGCCCAAATCTAATGTTTAATTTGTTTATTTTTTGTATGTCTTTTATATTTTTTTTTGTAAGTCTTGTTTTGTATTTTTGTAGTTTCACAGTGCCTTGGTGTAAACTGTAATGCTGTGTTACTTTTTGATTAAATAAATAAATAAATTATAATAGGCGAGACGACAAAAAAAACTAATTAGTCCGTCAGTTAGATTATCAAAGAATTTTAGACACGTATTGTTTTAAAACCAGGGATGGCCAGAGGGCGCTACGAGTATAGATTACTCATATGAGAGATAATTTCGACCTCAGCAGCTGTGACCTGGGTGGCCGAGCGTAAATAGGCATCTGCCGCGATTGCAGGGTACGCTGGTTCGATTCCAGCCTCAGGCACTGGAGGCCTTGGTCACTTTTTCTTTCATATGTGTAATTTATTTCGGTTTTAATTTATATATATAGTGGTGTGACTACTTTAAGATAGCACAAGTTGAAATATTTTCAATAGAATATAATTTGACTTGTGTTAATTAGAACGTATTTTTTTCTTTTTCCTCGTAAACGAAAAATTACGACGGTATATACAGTGCGTTGAAGTTTCGCGTGACGTCACGCCTAGGTACAATTTTTACTTACATGTGACGTCACAAGCCCCCACTCCGAAACTTTGATGCTCTATGTCTTTGTATTTTTTCATTAATTAGAAAAAGCGAAAAATATGTGTTCAGTATTTTTGGACGATCTAACTGACGGACTAAACAGAATGCCATTTTTAACCCCCGACGCAAAAACGAAGGGGTGTTATAAGTTGAACGTGTCTGTCTGTCTGTCCGTCCGTCTTTCTGTCTGTCTGTCTGTTTGTCTGTCTTTGTGTGTCTGTCTGTGGCATCATAGCTGCCGAACGGATGAACCGATTTCGATTTAGCTTTTTTTGTTTGAAAGCTGAGTTAGTCGGGAGTGTTCTTAGCCATGTTTCATGAAAATCGGTCCACTATGTCGCGGTCGGGGTTTTTTTCAAAATTTTAATTTTGTGGTTAGGTTATTTTATGTTGTCGTCACCCCTTATTATACTCAACAATAGGGAACTTGACAGTAGTTAAAATAAAATATTTTCTACCACGCACGAAATAAAGCATCATATAATTATAAGTAAAACATGGACAGAAGTTATTTTTAAATCCAATTTCTATTTAATAAGTCAGGTAGAAATATATAAAGTAACTGAGTTGACCGTGACGCCACTCAATTTGATTTCATATAAATTCCGTATTAGCAAGTCGCTCAAATTAGTTTTGACAGTTCTTAAAAAGAAGCTGATTTGACTAGGAGGCAAGTAGACTATTGGGGGTGGTACTGGTTTATTTACAACAATTATATATATTTGTTTTGTCTCCACTGTATCTTTTGCTGAGATGTGCCAATAAAGAGTATTTTATTTATCTATCTATCTATCTATATGTTCGACGACCGGTCTGGCCTAGCGCGTAGTGACCCTGCCTGCTAAGCCCCGGGTTCGAATCCCGGTAAGGGCATTTATTTGTGTGATGAGCACAGCTATTTGCTCCTGGGTCATGGATGTTTTCTATGTATGTATTTGTATATTATATTTATCGTTGTCTGAGTACCTGCAACACAAGCCTTCTTGAGCTTACCGTGGGGCTCAATCAATTTGTGTAATAATAATGTATTACACAGATTGACTGAGCCTGATTCTACAACCTGTTTTTATTGAATTCCGTTAACTTTAAGGGAAGGATCTTTAGATCAAATACAATTAATTTCTCTAAGAAACTAGCGTCTTAACTCTTACGGTTATCGAGTTATTCAAAAAAGAAATATAGTTACTGAACACGTGTGTGACAATGATAACCTTTACCAATTCCTAATGTTATTTGTTTTGACATGTGCCGTCAATCACTTGCCAGTAACTTGAAAGTTATTCTTAAGGGTCTCTCACACTAATAAATTCATTTATTATGTATGAAAATGTTTTTTTTTTTGTGAATTTAACTAAAAGTGATATACAGGGTGGTTTCTGATAATGAACCTAGCTACGTGTCGAATTTAACGGAATAAAAAAAAAACACGGTGTATTTATCGTTATCTGAGTACCTGCAACATAAGCCTTCTTGAGCTTACCGTGGGCCTCAGTCAATCTGTGTATAATGTATTACACAGATTGACTGAGCATGATTTTATAGTAAAAGTAGTGGTATGTATTTTTGGAAATATATATTTAGGTTTATGTATATCTATTATGTAACTTCTTATGTAGGTAACTATCTAAAGTTTTAGTAATATCACCGCCCACAATATCTCTGCTTTGCCTAAAGGTTGGCTGGTAGAGAATGCTGTTTGGCATTAAGTCCGCCTTTTGTACTATAAGTTTTTCTTTCTTTGTGTACAATAAAGATTAAATAAAACACTGGTTTAAACTTTCACGATTATTACACATAATTATTTTTAAAATCGGGACTAATTATTTTTAATAAGTGTAAGCGGAAAATAATATCGACAGTTGTTAAATCGAGTATCGTCAGTGTTGTATATCGACAGAGTAACATCCCTAGTGCGCAAACAGTTCAAGTTGATAATCAAAACCAAGTGCGGGTAGTTCGAAAAACTCGCGCGGCTGTCAGAAGGTGTTGATGTCATTTCAAGCCAGTCTTCTCCGAGACCACGGGGACAACGCCGTCCCTGAAACGTAGGAGGTCAGTTTAATATGTAGTCATACGCGATTAAGTCCCGATTTTAAAAATAAAGATTAAATAAATAATAAATAAAAATAAAGAATGTGATTTTCAGCCCGGAGCGCACAAATGCCCTGTGTGCACGATCCCCTTCGACCGCAAAAGCAAGATGTGGATGCACGTTGACGCGCACCGCGTCAAGTACGTGTGCCGCGAGTGCGGGTTCGCGTCCCGGACCAGGTATGTTGTGCTGCGAACAGAATGTGTAGCGGGGATCGGAAAACCCCTTCGTTTCGATTAATCACTTCTATACTGTGACCCCATCATAGTCGTAACGTTATGGTTACCCTATCATTGGGTTACCCAATCGGCACGGATACCTTTATGTAGTGCACCAAAGAGGATCGAGTATTATAGAGAGTAACTGTCAAAGTAATATGTGTAATCACAGTGTATAGACAGCCATCTCTCGACACAGGCTTAAAACTTTTGAACCTCAGTTTTGACAATTTGGCCCTATATTCTTAGCTTGATGTGTTAAAATGTCAAATATTAATATTAGCGCCATCTAGCTGAGCGTCCCCCTAAGATGTAACGCCATCTAGGCCACCGTACCTTTTTCTGTATGGTTCTGAGGTACGTTTTTTTTTTCTTAGACTTTATCTGTCTATACGAAGTTACGTCTTAGTAGTGCATGAAATAACTAGATGAACTATATGAACAGTAGTTATGTTTAAACATAATTTATATTTAATAAGTCAAAGAGAAAGATATAAAGTAAATGAATTGACCGTGACGTCACTCCTCGGTATTTCATAGTAATTCCATATTAGCAAATCGTTTTGACAGTTCTTAAAAATCGTTATCTAAGTTTCGTGACGCATTGGTTTTACTGTAATGTCATGTAAACATGTTTTAACCGCCGCCTCAAATCTCTCAAGGAAGGAAGGTTTTCAATTCATCTGTATGTTTTTTTTTTACTAATAAATAAATATGTCTTCAGGTCCCAGGCGGGTCTGCACCGCTTGTATCACGAGGGCAAGGTGTATACGTGTCAGTACTGCAGTAAAGAGTTCAGGTAATGACTGTAGATCATCAATATATTGATTTAAACTAACACGATCTTCACTCATATTATTAAAATAAAACGGGACTTAATCGCGTAAAACTTACGTTTATAACTATTTAACCCTTAAATGCATGAATTTTTCTTTTAACGAGATATTAATATATGTGATAGACAACGGCTTTCTGACTCTGGGGAAAATAATAAAAAAAAAATATTTAATACCGATTTGAATACTAAATCAGTGTTAGAAGTTAAATAGGCCAAAAATTATTTATATAAATAAATAATTATTGGTAAGTTTTATTTGTGCCTGTGTGGTGACGGGTTAAGAATTTCACCACCCCCTTTCTTCCCGTGGGTGTTGTAGAAGGCGACTATGGGATATGGGTTAAATTGTGGCGTAGGCGAGAGGCTGGCAACCTGTCACTGCAATGTCACAGTTTCGTTTTCTTTCAACCCCTTATTTGCCAAGAGTGGCACTGAAGCTTTAGTAGTTTCATGTGCTCTGCCTACCCCTTTATGGGATACAGGCGTGATTGTATGTATGTATGTATGTAAGTTTTATTTGTAAACTTTTACTACTGTTAGAAAGGTACACTATTTGTGAAACCTCTATGATAAAATGTTTAAACATAAACTAATTAAGGTGGATGTACCACTGCTCGACAGGTTAAGGGAAAATATTTATGTGTTTCGTGATATTACGATAATTTACCCATCTATACAAAACATATCCATCTTTTTTGGGAGATGTGACCTTTAACTTTATTAAATGCAATTAGTTTCATACAGTGATAATATAAAAAAATCTCAAAATTAAATAAAACGTAAGTCAATACGCTTGTCCGAATAACTGACAGGTGCTTTTGCTGGCAGTCCTAATAGATGACATCTAAGTATGATTCAGGAAAAACAGTAAAAAACAAGATTTTGGGTTAAAATTTACTACAAAATTAAATAATTTAATAAAAAAAACGTATTCTGTTGATAACATTTACTTTTTACGTGTTACATTTATGTAATAAAATAGAATAAGTCGGCTCCGCATTTTGAGCAAAATAAATTATGTAATGAACTAAAATAGGGATTCCCCCAAAATAAAAATTGTATTCCACAGGTTCTGCAATACTTTGCCGGCTCCACTTCTTCGTCGTTTAAATCCACCTCTGTATCTGGAAGCATCACGAAGAACAGATCCAGGAAAATGTTTTGTGAAAAATGACATGTCAAGCACTACCCAAAGAAATTATACAGATTTCACTACATTTAACGAGAAAACATATCAATAAAACCGTAAAAGATATACAAAAAACTGTCTATGTGCATGTAATTTGTTTTTTTCAGTAATGTGACTTACAGAAAAATATGCTGATAATATGAAACTGTAAACGATTCGTTTTGGCTACTTTAATCGTGATATCCTGAAAAAACGGCTCGACAAACATTGGGACTTGGAAAATAACGTAACAGTCCCAATAAATGCCAGCCGTGTCGAGTTTTAGACTTGCGACGGTTTTCAGTCCTAATAAATGACACGCTTGTTTATCACAGTAACAATGAACGAAATCGATATTTAATTACTTAAATATCTTCCCGCACATTCTAGCACCAACACAATTATAGAATATGTTCACAACTTACCGTGAAAGTATTTTAAATAAGTCAGCAAATACGAGCAAAGCTTAACCAAATCGCTAACAAAATTGAGAGATTGATTGCTCATGACAATGTCATCACATATATTATTCATTAATTGAAAAAAGTTTCTATATTTTATAATATGGCGTATGAAATGTGAAGGCTACAAACATTTCTCATCTAATAAATCTAATTGCGATGAATGTAACGGTAATCTTATCTTATTAATCGCTATTTAAACCATGGGTGACGAGTACTAGTACCGCGTCGAGCACTAGTACATCCACCTTACTAACTCCGAAAAAATCTGCCTAAATCACATACTAAAAATCGCCATCAACCTGTTTTTTCACACTTTTCCGCCATTTCATTTTTATCCGTAAATAATAAATAGTAAATCATTATATTATTTAATTATTTATTAAATAAAAATAAATACTAAATAATAATTAAGCTATAAATATGATTTTGGATAGCTGCATATTGAGCCACAGGCCATGCATTTAAGGGTTAACCCGACGTTTCGGACGTTACATTACGTCCGTGGTCACGGGTAGACTGGCTGGGATTTGTATCAACATCTTCTACGCGATTAAGTCCCGTTTTAATTTAATAATATGTAGATTATCAATTAATTAAATATGTATTTAATTGTACATTATTAGTATTGGATAGTGCGTTGGAGGTGGTCGCAAGTTCGTCGATGAGACCTGGTTTGCGGCACTTACTGACAAAAGGGAAAGAAGACACCATAGCGAAACGTCGCAATCGGTTGCAAGCTTCCCTTGTCAGCTATGTGGCAAAATATGTCGCTCTCGCATAGGTCTCTTTAGTCATCAAAAGCGATGTCTCTCGGACATTGCATCATAAATCGTCTGAAATAGATGCTAAGGCCACAGTATAATAACGAGTACTATCGTACAGTATGACCACTCCCGCTCCCCGCTGAAAGTGCCGCCCACCCCCTCTCGATTATCTCACAGTTACCGCCTGTCAAAAACGCGAACAGTCGACCTGTCATATTTCACTCATACAAGCATAGTAAGCGTTCACCTACACGAGCTTAGACTGTGTGCTAGGAACGCGCCTCTTTCATATATTTGGTAAGCTCAAGAAGGCTTGTGTTGTGGGTTTATTCGTGAACACAGGCAAGACAAAATACGCATAATAACAACAAGACAGAAAGGAATGAAGTGCCACGAGATGGGCTCACCTCAGCGTGTTGCTGGTGACTTCCAGCGCTGATCTTCCGATGAGACCATCAAGTGAGAAAGATTCACGGAGGGTAACAGACAGAAGAAATACAAAACACATACAAGAACGTGGTCAAACAGTTAAGAAAGTGAAAGCAAAGAGAAAAAAAACGCTACAAGAAAAATAAAAACTATAAAAAGAATAATTATAAATAGAACACACTAAAAATCGAAATAAGATGTCATAACTATTGTAGTGTATACTATGTATAGTTATGTACGTAGCTGATAAGTTATATATAAGGACCAATTACTCATGTATGAGAGTAGTATTAAATCATCATTTAATCTAAACAGTCGTTTCCACTCTACTCCGAACCCTCACCTTACATGGCGACCCTGCCATATACGGTGTCGCGCGTGCGGTCAGTCACCGATCGGTATTGAGAGCGCAGTTCATTACCATGTTAACATAACTCAAGTGGACAATTAGAACAAAAGTAAATAACGTGATGTTTTTTCTCGCAGTTAAGGTTTTCTGATTTAAAGAAAAAAATGACGAGCACCACCAGTAGTGAAGACCGGATTCGAACCGGCGTCTTTAGCAATCCGGGCTAACGCCATGAACCCCTAGGCCACCTCGCCATAGCGGAAGCCGTCAAAATTTCTCTTCTGCATATGTCTTCATTGTAAGACTAGGCTACTTTGACCAACTCTGAGGGCATGCAGTAGGTGCTTGCACTTCCTTTACGAAACCTTTACAGGTTTACGATATAGCTGGTGCTGCCATCTGTACGCAACTATGGGAACAAATCAAATTATTTTTAACAAATATTTTGATTTGTATTTTTAAGTAGTCACACTACTATATATAAATTAAAAATCGAAATAAGATGTCATATATTAAAGAAAAAATGACGAGCACCACCAGTGGTGAAGGCCGGATTCGAATCGGCGTCTTTAGCAATCCAAAACACAAATCACAAATCAAAATATTTGTTAGAAATAATTTGATTTGTTCCCATAGTTGCGTGTAGAACACACTTAATGATACTGATGTATGTAATCACAACTCTTCCCTTACTAATTCCTCTATGTTAATATTTATTTATTTATCCGCCAGAAAATTCTCGACATACCTCGGACACGTGCGGCTGCGGCACAAGACGATGCACATCGCTTGCGAGATGTGTGGCGAGACCTTTATCAACAAGCAGGGATTGAACGCCCACAAGGCTTACGAGCACGGTGTGGTGAGTACCTTACATTTTTTTCTAATTTATTGAAAACAAAGATTACATACAATTTCTAATTTTTTCGCCAAACTTACGTTTAACGGCGAAATGAAGCACTCATTTTTAACCTCCGACGCAAAAACGACGGGGTGTTATAAGTTTGACGTGTCTGTCTGTCTGTCTGTTTGTCTGTCTGTGTGTGTGTCTGTCTGTGGCATCGTAGCTCCCGAACGGATGAACCGATTTCGATTTAGTTTTTTTTATTTGAAAGCTGTGTTAGTCGGGAGTGTTCTTAGCCATGTTTCATGAAAATCGGTCCACTAGCTCGCGGTCGGGGGTTTTTCAAAATTTTAATTTTGTGGTTAGGTTATTAAAGTTAGTACCTTAAATTATATTGAAAGACTTATTCTAGTGTTAATAGATAATAATATCTTATCAACTACTAATGGCGCTTTTCATTAACGCTTTAAAAACCTGAATTAGCCAAAAATCGCGTGTCCTTATAGTCATGGATGTTTTCTATGTATGGGAAAGTGTGTGTCTCTTTGTTTGTCCGTCTTTCACAGCAAAACGACGCTACAAATTGACGTGATTTTTTAAGTGGAGATAGTTGAAGGGATGGAGAGTGACATAGGCTACTTTTTGTCTCTTTCTATCGCGAGCAAAGACGCGGGCAAATACTAGTATTATAAAAATTTTAACTGTTTATTTATATAAATAATTACAAATTACATGTTTTTTCTTAACGACTAATCTTAACTAATAAAGATTTTTTGAGTTAAGGAGTCCTGCCATTTATGACTAAGACAGTATGATTGATTTATTATATACTAGCTTTTGCCCGCGGCTTCGCTTGTGTTAGAAAGAGACAAAAAGTAGCCTATGTCACTCTCCATCCCTTCAACTATCTCCACTTAAGAAATCACTTTATTCATCGCTCCGTTTTGCCGTGAAAGACGGACAAACAAACAACACACTTTCCCATTTATAATATTAGTATGGATATCGTAGTCTGAGTACCCACAACACAAGCCTTCTTGAGCTACTGTGGGACTCAGTCAAGCTGTGTAAGAATGTCCTATAATATTTATTTATTTATTTTATACTAGCTTTTCCTCGCGTTAGAAAGAGACAAAAAGTAGCCTATGTCACTCTCCATCCCTTCAACTATCTCCATTTAAGAAATCACTTTAATTCATCGCTCCGTTTTGTCGTGAAAGACGGACAAACAAATAACACACTTTCCCATTTATAATATTAGTATGGATATCGTAGTCTGAGTCACAACACAAGCCTTCTTGAGCTACTGTGGGACTTAGTCAAGCTGTGTAAGAATGTCCTATAATATTTATTTATTTATTTTATACTAGCATTTCCTCGCGTTAGAAAGAGACAAAAAGTGCCCTATGTCACTCTCCATCCCTTCAACTATCTCCACTTAAGAAATCACGTCAATTCGTCGCTCCGTTTTGCCGTGACAGACGGACAAACAAACAGATACACACACTTTCCCATTTATAATATTAGTATGGACTTATTTTGTTTACAGTTGCGCAAAAAGTATCGTGAATGCAAGATCTGCTCAGTAACCTTCATCAGCGAAGACGCGTTAAAGAAGCATCAAGAAACTGGTGCAGAGGACCACTCTCTGCTCAGCCCGTGCGTGCAGTGTGGGGACAACTTCGAGACTGCGGACGCGTTGAAGGAACACGTGGACGCCGAGCATCCGAGCTGCCAAGAGGTGAGTCACCCTCCTTGCGTGCGTTATCCAGGCAATAGGCTAGATTCCTGTACTTAAAAAAAAAATGCAGTGCACGAAATAAACCACCACATAATTAGAAGAAAAACATTGACAGTAGTTATG
The DNA here is from genome assembly GCF_023078275.1 of Leguminivora glycinivorella. Classification (NCBI taxonomy): domain Eukaryota; kingdom Metazoa; phylum Arthropoda; class Insecta; order Lepidoptera; family Tortricidae; genus Leguminivora; species Leguminivora glycinivorella. The sequence continues at coordinate 11,976,897 of NC_062995.1, read as the reverse complement.
ATTGAATATAAATTCTATTTAAGTTAAAAACAAAGATATAAAGTAAATGATCTCCATAGAAGCAACCTCTATTGTATTAAAATTCTTAGTCGTTGCTCAGCTGTGACAGTGTCAAATATTTTTTCTAAATATACTGACGTCATGTCATAGATATTCTATAGATTAATATGGCTGATGTTGTTTTTGCCTGATCACGTAAAAGTAAACTTTAAATATTTTTTTTCAGGTTTTTAAGTCGTAATAAATATGGTACTATTTTTTTCGTTTAATTAGACAGTAATAAATAATATAAAATAGACTTTAAAAAAGGGTCAAGTAGCCTATTACCCCGTCGTTTTTGCGTCGGCGGTTATAAACATATTTATTTGGTATAAAACTTATAACATGACTTTTTTTTTTAACAATGTAAACTAATTTTTTACATTAAAAAAACGTTTAATGGCAAGATGCGCTCATTTTTTAAACAATCTTAAATTATATATCTTAACCTACATATTTACATAATTACCATACATGCTATAGGTACTTACGCGTAGGCTAAATAATAGTTATTTGTTATACAAGGGGGCAAAGTTGTATTTTAACGTCGAGTGTGTAATTGAAAAACGAGCATGTGAAAGGATTCTATAGTTGAACCACGAGCGAAGCGAGTGGTTCGAGAATAGAATCCTGAACTTGCGAGTTTTTTAACACACGAGAAGTAAAATACATTTGCACCCGAGTGTAACACAAAACTTTTCCCCTCACTATAGCGAGGAAACTACAACGCAAAAAATGCGTTTATCACTGCTTCCAGTAGTTCACAGGTGGTAAATCATCATTATTACTAGATTCACCTACTTTCATCAATTTTAAAGCAGTTAATTATTTTATTTTATTATAAATGGGCTTACTCTTGACCACAGACTAGCCAAAGGCAAAGACGTGGCCTACGTGACTTTATTCAAGGTCAAATTACTTTACCCACTAGTGGATAAAATGCGTTTTTACCTGCTGGTATTAAAGGACAAAACACGTGTTTCCGAGCTAGTGAGGGGAAAATTAAATAATGATAAGGTAGGTACTCACTCCTCGATAACATGCGTGTGGTGTTCTCGGCTGTTGTGTTTACGTTAATAGCTAGCACATCTGTTGACCTTGGCTTGTTATCGAGGAGAGAGGACCGCAGTTTTGACTTAAGCATTGTTATAGACAATTTAGGCGTTTTTGTCTCAATATACTAATTTTTTTAAAAGTTTACTTCCTTTTTAGTGCAATAAAACATTCCTGAATGCGGATTCATATGACGTGCACATCGCGCGCAAGCATCTCGGCCAAGGCGACCTACTAAACGAAAGGAGAAAGGAGGCCAACCTCCGCGCGAGGGCGCTCGGCCTCGAGCCGCCCTTCCGGCAGCGGTATCGGTACCGGTACCCAAAGAAAGACAAAACATATACGGCATGCTGCGAGCATTGCGGGAAAGTGTTCGCGGTGAGTTATAAACAGTTTTCTCAGGTACATGTGTTTAACCACACACCTGCAAACACTGCTGCCTGTTTTTAATCCGTTAAAACCCAACCCATAAACGTTCACTAAAGTTATCAAGCCGAGAAAGTTCGTTTGTCCCTTTCTATCACACCAATGCGTTGGAAAGGAACAAACGTACTTTATCGGCTTGATAACTTTAGTGACAGTTTATGAATAAGGGGTAAGAATTTAATTTGAAATAAAAAAATACTGGACTCAGTGTTAGAAAACTCATTGTATCTTTAAGAATCGTCTTCCTGATAATTTTGTATTAAGTCTTTTGTTTTACCAGGGTTCAATACCAAAATTTGTCGGTCTGTCTCAATATTAATATCTCGAGAACTAAATCCTGACCAGAAATATATAAATAAATAAATATTATAGGACATTTTTACACTGACTGCTTCCCATGGTAAGCTCAAGAAAGCTTGTGTTGTGGGTACTCAAACAACGATATATATATGTAATATAAAAATACTTATATACATAGAAAACATCCATGACTCAGGAACAAATATCTGTGCTCATCACACAGAAATGCCCTTACCGGGATTCGAACCCAGGACCGCGGCGTAGCAGGCAGGGTACGCGCTAGGCCAGACCGGTCGTCAAAATATATGGCTATCGTCAAGAGGGCGCTGTTATCTTGTGTATACGGTGACAGTTCAGTTTATTACAAAGACATGTATAACTCCGTATAGACAGATAGTCTAAGAAAAAAACGTACCTCAGTACCATACAGAAAAAGGTACGATGGCCTAGATGGCATTACACCTTTGGGGTACGCTCAGCTAGATGGCGCTAATATTAATACTTGACATTTTAAAACATATCAAGCTAAGAATATGGGCCAAATTGTCAAAACGGAGGTTCAAAAGTTTCAAGCCTGCGTCAAGAGATGGCAGTCTATGCACTGTGATTACACATTTTACTTGGACAGCAACTCTATAATACTAGATCCTCTTTGGTATAGTATGAAGAAAATAGTTCTAATGAAATTCCGCAAGATGGCGCGTAGTTATATATTTTTGATCAGACTTTATGTTATTTGAAATATTGGGAATGAAATATATATCGTTGTCTGAGTACCCACAACACAAGCTTTCTTGAGCTTAGCGTGGAGCTCGGTTAATCTGTTTAAGAATGTCCTATAATATTTATTTAATACACATCACATCAATTACTGTTTTTTTTTTGCGTAGAATTTCAGTCTTCTCCGCTTACACCTGAGGAAGCACACGGGAGAGACACCTTTCGCCTGCGAGCACTGCCCGAAGCGATTCGACTTGAAACAAAAATTAGTGGTATTCTTTTATGCTAATTATGTGCTTTATAACGTCTAAAAAACTGTATAAAAGTATTAATTGCTTTTGATATCTTGTAATCTTTTTCTTACTTTTACTACTTACTTTTTTATACTTTTTCAAGCCAGAAAAGAAACCGTTTTTTGCAACCCTACGAATATCCTTTTATAATAGTTTCTGTTTGCTTGCAGTCCCACATGCCAGTACACACGGGAGAGAAACCCTTCAAGTGCGAGCTGTGCGACGTCCCGTTCACCGCCAAGTGCAACTTGCAGAGGCACTTGCGCAGCGTAAGTATTATCATAATTCATACACCATCATCATCATCCTCCTTGCGTTATCCCGGCATTTGCCACGGCTCATAGGAGCCTGGGGTCCGCTTTGACAATTAAACCACTAGGCACTAGTTTTACGAAAGCGACTGCCATCTGACCTTACAACCCGAAGAGTAACTAGGCCTTATTGGAATTAGTCCGGTTTCTTCACGATGTTTTCCTTCAACGAAAAGCGACTGGCAAATATCAAATGACATATCGCACATAAGTTCCGAATAACTCGTTGGTACGAGCCGGATTCGAACCCGCGACATATTAAACTGACCTCCAACGTTTCAGGGACGGCGTTGTCCCCGTGGTCTTAGAGAAGACCTGACCTAAACCACAGTATAATAAAGAGTACTATCGTACAGTATGACCACTCCCGCTCCCCGCTGAAAGTGCCGCCCACCCCCTCTCGGTTACCTCACAGTTACCGCCTGTCAAAAACGCGAACAGTCGACATGTCATATTTCACTCCTACAAGCATGGTACGCGTTCACCTACACGAGCTTAGACTGTGCTAGGAACGCGCCTCTTTCATATATTTCATCAGCAGGTGTCCGAGGTGTAACCTAAACGTTGACCTGAAACGTTGGAGGTCAGTTTAATATGTAGTCATACGCGATTAAGTCCCGATTTTAAAAATAATTCTGTGTAAGAATGTCCTATAATATTTATTAATTTAATGTATTTATTGTATACTGTGTAGTAATGTAATTAATATCTTTCTTATCCAGGTGCACTTGGGCATTCGCAAGAACTGCGACATTTGCGGGCGCGTGTTCACGACGGCGTTCGCGATGCGTATGCACGTGCGCACCATGCACAACGGCGAACCGTGGCCCAAACGTGCCCCCAGGAACAGGAAGAAACCAACATACACTAAACACGCTCGAGACGAAGATGTAGACGCACACACCGCCCCGGGGAAGAAACGAGCAAACACTATAAACACACTCGAAGATGAAGAAGACACGCAAACGTATATCCTGGAAGAGATTTCACAGGATGAACATATGGAGGAGATTATAGAGGAAATAGAAGAGGAAGTAGATTAGATATTTAACTCTTCGCCAATTTATATCACCAAAGTATCCCACTTCTGATGTTTTTCCCGTAAAGAGGACCATAGACTAATTTGTAATTTTAATATAAAAACAATAGTAACAATTCGTTTTATTTCGTTCGTTTTTGCATTACTTCGGGAGATAATATTAAGTTAACCATCCATCCGCAACTGTGTTTAATTATTTCTGCCTACACATGTTGCATATAATAAATGCTGATTTATCTATTTGGTTTAAAGATTATTAAGAAAAATGAAAACGTTTTCTAGGAATGCCCAAAACTTCCATTTTGAATAATTTCTACAACTTGCACATCAGTAGAAATTACAAATTAACCTCCTTATTAATAAAAAAAAAACCTTAAGGTCCTGTTTAATTTTATTGTGTTCTATCCATGATATATTACTCAAAAATCAAAAAGCATTTATTTCATAAACTAATTTACAACATAACTCTCGCAGGTTGAGACTTCCTAGTAAGTATGTATAATGCCTGTGACAGGAAGCCCCGCTCTTCCTCAGTTTTCAATTACATTTATTTGTACACAGTTAAATATTTGAGATATGAAATAAAATAATAATGGTAACTTACATTATCAAAATATCTACTACCACATGTAGTCGAAGTATGCGTAATTTTGCTGGCAAAGAAAAGTTGATTCACCCTATTACATTATCACTTTTATGCGCGTGTGCGTGCGTGCGTGCGTTCGCGTGTGTGTGTGTGTGTGACTATAGAAACGGATCGCATCGCGTATAATTAATTTACAATACATACACTTTTCGAACACTATACACCGTTCGTGATCAACGGGTAACTAGACGATATAATCCGTTTCCATAATTTTATTTCATGAGTAACTATCTCGCTACCGAAGACAATAATTTGTATTCTATGCCTTTCTCGGAAATACATAAATAAAACGTCGATTTCATTTACAACACGACGAATTAGCTAATTCGGCTTTATGAATAACGCCATAACAAACTTAATAAATAAAAGCATTTGAAGATTAATGAGACTGAACTACCTTTTTCATCACATTTGCTGTTTAAAGGTCTCATTGCGTCTACGTGCACTGAAGAATAATGTACTATGTTGTTCCCAAGGGAGTAATGGATAATAAAGGGGCGACAATGAAAAACGTTGATGATGATGTCAAAAAAATATAGATTTAGATTTATTTATTTCATGAAAAATTACACTACACTTCCTCGTAACGCCCACCATACAAAAAAAATCTAGAGAATTTTGATCCTAGTTGCATTTTAATTTGAGTTTCAGTTGTTCGAAAAATTTTAGAGACAAAAGAAATGTAACTTTATTTATTCACATGAAAGTTAGAATTCTAATGAACCCAAATGTACATCCCATTGCACATTGGGCGGCAAGAGGCTATAAATTTCTTACATGTCAAAATTATTTCTTATTACTACAAAGCGAATGTCAGTTGCCAATGTCAATGTCACTACCGTATTTCAGGCAATAAGGGCTGGTTTTCTTATAATTGGTAACAAACTATAGCCTTATCGACTTTAGTTCCAGCCCAGTTTGTATGATTGACAATTGATAAGATACCTAAAGCCTTATCTTTGTAATGGGGATTACGAATTGCTAGTAATCTGTGTGGACTATGATAATACACTAACACTTCACACATACAGTCAACCAATTGGAACCCTAGGCCACTGTACAACTATGTCATAGTGACGTTATAAATCAGATTGTAAGAAATCTCTTACTGCTTGTCATTTTGACATGGTTGTAGGACCTAGGGTTCCAATTGGTTGACTGTATGTAATCAACGAACGTAGAGTATAATCAACTAGAATATCGAATATAAAAGAAACAGCAGATTTAAGAATAAATTCTCCACGCTAACTCTAGAAGTTGCGTAAGTTTGTGCAGTGTGCATATGGCTACGAACCTTGGTCACGCCTGATTGGCTTATTGTGCGTCATTCTATGTCTTGCAATAGAACGCTCGTGGGCAGTAGCAAAACTACACAGATCACATCTAAAAGGCTTTATACCAGTGTGTTTCGATACATGAGCTTGTAAATCTTTTTTTTGGTAGCAAGCGTAGTTGCACCGGTTACAGTTATATGGCTTGTCACCAGTGTGTGTCTTCATATGTACTTGCAAAGTACTCTTTCGGCAGCTAGCGTAGCCACACAGGTCACATTTAAAGGGCTTTTCCCCAGTATGAATTCTGATATGAATTTTCATATAATCCTTGGCCTTGCAAGTATAGCTACACTGGTCACATTTATATAGCTTTTCACCAATCACCATTCTCTCATGAGTCATGACGTTGCAAATGCCTTATCTGGCTGCTAACATCGCTATCCTGGTCACGCCTGTTTGGCTTATTGTGCATCATTCTATGTCTTGCAATAGAACGCTCGTGGGCAGTAGCAAAACTACACAGATCACATCTAAAAGGCTTCATACCAGTGTGTTTCGATACATGAGCTTGTAAATCTTTTTTTTGGTAGCAAGCGTAGTTGCACCGGTTACAGTTATATGGCTTGTCACCAGTGTGTGTCCTCAAATGAACTCGCAAAGTACTCTTTCGGCGGCTAGCGTAGTCACACAGGTCACATTTAAATGGCTTTTCCCCAGTATGAATTCTGACATGAACTTTCATATAATCCTTAGCCTTGCAAGTAAAGCTACACTGGTTACATTTATATGGCTTGTCTCCAGTGTGTGTCCTAAAATGACCTTTTAATTTAGTTTTATACCAGGTAGCGTAGTTACAAAGGTCACATTTAAATGGCTTTTCGCCAGTGTGCTTCATACTACTCTCGGAACTGCAAGTATTGCTGCACGGGCCACTCATGTTTGGCTTATTGTGCGTCATTCTATGTCTTGTAATAGAACGCTCGTGGGCAGTAGCAAAACTACACATATCACATCTAAAAGGCTTCATACCAGTGTGTTTCGATACATGAGCTTGTAAATCTTTTTTTTGGTAGCAAGCGTAGTTGCATCGGTTACATTTGTATGGCTTATCACCAGTGTGTGTCTTTATATGTACTCGCAAATTACTCTTTCGGCAGCTAGCGTAGTCACACAGGTCACATTTAAAGGGCTTTTCCCCAGTATGAATTCTAATATGAACTTTCATATAATCCTTAGCCTTGCAAGTAAAGCTACACTGGTTACATTTATATGGCTTGTCTCCAGTGTGTGTCCTAAAATGACTTTTTAATTTAGTTTTATACCAGGTAGCGTAGTTACAAAGGTCACATTTAAATGGCTTTTCGCCAGTGTGCTTCATACTACTCTCGGAACTGCAAGTATTGCTGCACGGGCCACTCATGTTTGGCTCATTGTGCATCATTATATGTCTTGCAATAGAACGCTCGTGGGCAGTAGCAAAACTACACATATCACATCTAAAAGGCTTTATACCAGTGTGTTTCGATACATGAGCTTGTAAATCTTTTTTTTGGTAGCAAGCGTAGTTGCACCGGTTACATTTGTATGGCTTATCACCAGTGTGTGTCTTTATATGTACTCGCAAAGTACTCTTTCGGCAGCTAGCGTAGTCACACAGGTCACATTTAAAGGGCTTTTCCCCAGTATGAATTCTGATATGAATTTTCATATAATCCTTTGCCTTGCAAGTATAGCTACACTGGTCACATTTATATAGCTTTTCACCAATGTGTATTCTCTCATGACGTTGCAAATGCCTTATCTGGCTGCTAACATCGATACCCTGGTCATGCCTGTTTGGCTTATTGTGCATCATTCTATGTCTTGCAATAGAACGCTCGTGGGCAGTAGCAAAACTACACAGATCACATCTAAAAGGCTTCATACCAGTGTGTTTCGATACATGAGCTTGTAAATCTTTTCTTTGGGTGAAAGCGTAGTTGCATCGGTTACATTTATATGGCTTGTCACCAGTGTGTGTCCTCATATGTACTCGCAAAGTGCTCTTTCGGCCGCTAGCGTAGTCACACAGGTCACATTTAAAGGGCTTTTCCCCAGTATGAATTCTGATATGAATTTTCATGTAATCCTTGGCCTTGCTAGTAAAACTACAATGGTCACATTTGTAGCGCTTTTCACCAATGTGTATTCTCTTGTCACCAGTGTGTGTCATCAGATGAGCTTTTAAATGAGTTTGATAGCTGGTAGCGTAGTTACACTGGTCACACTTAAAGGGCTTTTGAGCTTTCATATTATCATTGGAGTTGCAAGCATAGTTACACTGGTCACACCTGTGCGGCCTCTCACTGGTGTGTTTACTCAAATGCTTAATTAAGCGCAGTTTCTTAACCGTCGTATATTTACAGTGCGCACATCTGTAGGTGTCGGTTCCTCCACTCGATTTCTCCTGTGGAGTTTGTCCTGCAACAAAAATTGGTTTATTTTACTAAACTTTACCACCGCGAGACAAAAGATAATCACTCACTGTAAATAAAAGAGACACGGCGATGTTTATAGCTACTCGCCCAGCGGTGAGCTATCAATATCGCCGTGTCTCTTTTATTTAAATACACCGGAGTGATTATCTTTGTCCGTTTTTATAGCCCAGCGGTTCTCAAACTTATTTTCCCATGGAACCTTTTTGGAAAGCAAAATATCTGACAGAACCCTTAAATTAAATAAAAAAATAAAATAGTTTATAGCAACCTTTATTTTAATAAGTCTTAATCATAATAGTAAAATCTAATCACTAGATTCTAATGTGAGGTATTACATGGAACTGTTTTTATTTTTACAATTGGGGAATCTTTGGTTATATGAAAGAGAGTTGAAGTCGCATATCAGTCAACCAAAATTCACACGGAGCCCCCAGAGAGGTTTTGCAGAGCCCTAGGGCACCGCGGAGCACATTTTTGAGTATGGCTGTTATAGCCGATAGCTCATAGCTTACTAGCTCCCGGTGGGACCAGTGCCTTACACAGACCTTATAGTGGTATTGAATTTAAGTCGGAACGGAAGGGGTCAATCAATACTAATATTATAAATGGGAAAGTGTGTGTGTCTGTTTGTTTGTCCGTCTTTCACGGTAAAACGGAGCTACGAATAGACGTGATTTTTTAAGTGGAGATAGTTGAAAGGATTGAGAGTGACATAGGCTACTTTTTGTCTCTTTCTAACGCGAGCGAAGCCGCGGGCAATAGCTAGTTCTCTATACAAACGTTCTCGACTATTTCCTACCTGGCTTTTCAAGCTGATTGAACAATGTGTTTTTTTAACACAGAGTATAATTATTTCAATTTGTAAGACTAGAGTCTTAAATACTCCAAGAGTCAAAACCATATAATTCAAATCCATACTAATATTATAAATGAGAAAGTGTGTGTTTCTGTTTGTTTGTCCGTCTTTCACGGTAAAACGGAGCGACAAATTGAAGTGATTTTTTAAGTGGAGATAGTTGAAGGGAAGGAGAGTGACATAGGCTACTTTATGTCTCTTTCTAACGCGAGCGAAGCCGCGGGCAAAAGCTAGTATTATATAAATGTTGCAAGTGGAAAACCTAGGCGAACTTTTCTAGATCAAATCGGGGAAATATTGCAAAAAGGCCAGGTGAGAAGTACACGAAACCGACGAGCGTGTATGAGAAACGTTATGAAAGTGTGTCAAGCGAAAGTGGTTTGTCAGGATCGTAGTAAATGGAAATCCGTGATCTCTGCCTACCCCTCTGGGAAACGGGCGTGACTGTACAGTCAAGTGTAAAAATATGGGTGTACACATCTTACTCAAAAATATGTCCTTAGTCCGGTGTAATAAGAGCGTAGTAGGTACCATATTTATGAGACGATTATTTCGATACGTATTTTTGCACTTGACTGTATGTATGTATATAAATGTTTACCTGATGCCATGTCCCGGTCTGTGCTGCACATGCCGGTGAGCAGAGTCTCCACAGCGAGGCGCTCCAGCCTCACGGAGCAGTCCCGCAGGAACGGTCTCCGAGGGACACATGACTGCCGCACTATTACGATCGCCCCGTCGGAAGCTGAAACCAGTGGCAGTTGAAATATTTGTGCAAATAGAATTATATTGACCGGGATGGAAATATTAAATAAATAAATATTAGAGGACATTCTTACACAGATTGACTGAGTCCCACGGTAAACGCATGATGGCTTGTGTTGCAGGTACTCAGACAACGATAAATTAATATATATAATATACTTGTACAAATACTTATATACATAGAAAACATCCATGACTCAGGAACAAATATCTGTGCTCATCACACAAATAAATGCCCTTACCGGGATTCGAACCCCGGGACCGTGGCGTAGCAGGCAGCGTCACTACGCGCTAGGCCAGACCGGTCGTCAAAATATAGATATAGACCGTGATTACCTTTTTCGCGCGAAGGAGGGCAGATCGCGCGCTGTCTATGCAACTTTGACATCCACCCGCCTTCGTCAGTTTTCCGTGATCATGATGCATGCAACTGCGTCGACATATCGGAAGCACGACAAAAATCAAAAAGGTAATCACGGTCTATATCCCGTCAATATAAGTCTAATGAAAATAACCGTGAATCATTCAAAACTCTGATTTGTGCAATATTATTACACAATACACAACTCAATAACAACACATCGTTACTAATATTGTTTTACTGACATTTATTTTAGTTATATTTGATTTAATTTCGCTTCCATGGTTTTCAATTAATTTATTTATTCTAATTTTGTAATGACATTGATAGAAAATTTAGTTTTGTAGAATACTAACCATATATTTAATTATTATGTAATTGCGTACTAACAACAATGATCTCAGTTGGTCCTTGAAATAAATGAATTGAATTGAATTGAATTGTTACTACGTCGGTGGCAAACAATCACAGGGTCCGTTTGATTGAAAGCGGTCACTGTCACCTATGGACGCCTGCAACTCAACGAGTGTCACGTGGGCGTTGCCAACCCATTAGAAACTTGTACACTTCTTTTTGCTGTGTTCAAGTACACGGCAAAAAGAGTGTACATGTTCTAAGGAGGGTTTCGGCTGACGACAACTCAAAAGACAATAGACGGAACAAATCAGTTCCGTAGGTCCTTCCGTCACCAGCACACTACACCCTCATTGAGCTCTGGCAGCTTTACTCACCGGCAGGAACACAACACTATGAGTAGGGTCTAGTGTTATTTGGCTGCGGTCTTCTGTAAGGCGGAGGTACTTCCCCAGTTGGGCTGATCTAGATTCGAGCGAGATGATATCCGCTGTGCTGTGCCCTACCACACAGCAGAATATCATTCGCTATGCCCTACCTCCTACAATTGTTTTTGTTTTCTGTTAACTTTAATGAAGGTTCTTTAGGTCTACAGTGGTGGGTAAAGTGCAGCCTGCAAAAGGGTTTTATCCGGCCTGCCGCCGGTCCTTCAAAATAGCGTTTGATATGGCCAGCAGTGTAGTAAAAACGCATTTTTAGTGTGAATTGGAACGCGTGTGTGTGCATTCTGGTGTACGACTTTTTTTTTATTGTCTTTATATATATTGATAACAGTCTGTTGTTATTTTTCCTGTAATGTTTTCACTTTTATTCTTTTGAACTGTTTGACCACTTTTCTCGTATGTGCTTTGCACTTCTTCTGTCTGTTGCCCTCCATGAATCTTTCTCACTTGATGGTCTCATGTCTCATCAGAAGAACAGCGCTTCAAGTCCCCAGCAACATGCTGAGATGAGGCCATTTCGTGGCACTTCATTCTCTTTCGTCTCGGTGTTATTATGTGTATTTTGTCTTGCCTATGTTCTCGAATAAATGTTTATTGTATTCTATTCTAAATCTGGCCTGCCTCTAAAATTCCTCCATATTTTGGCCCCAGTGAAAAAAGTTTGCCCACCACTAACTAAACTAGTGTCATGAAACAGAAACTTTTCCTGTTAAAGAGTTTAATAAAAAAAAAAATCAGCCCATCAATGACAACAACGTACAAGGCGAAGTCTGCAATATCCTTTTATAGCAGATAGCACCTTGTATGTTGTGGGTAAGGTGCATGTTTAATGATGAACTAATTGAGCGGACTGTAATTTAATAAAATATCTTTAAGACGAAATTGACAAAGATAACTCGAAATTTTAGAGATTTAAACAAACACTTACTGGGGAAAAAACAGTGCATATGTCACATACCTTTTAGCATGAGGTTCCAGTGGGTTGGTTTCAGCTCGCTTACCATCAGCCTTGGTATGCAAGGCGCACGTGCGGGCCCGGCTTACCGTCTCCTCGAGCCCAGAACTGTTCTTGGAGCAGAGCTTTCTTCCTGTCCACTTTGATAATGTGACTAGCACTGAGTTTAAACTTAATTTTACGATAATTATTGGGAAAATGTGACTTTAACTATTCAATTAGCAATAAATGGCAATTTTAATGCAGCGACGCGTTCGCAAGTTAGATCGAGAGCGAAAAGAATGTGAGGTAATGGCTACCGGAAATGATTAGTGCCGGGCTAAACACACCGGAAGCTAAAGACAAAATAGTGTTGTTTCTTTAAAAAACCGATATTCATACGAAAGTTGAACATACCGCTCACCTAAATATGCAATATTTACTCTACAAATAGTGCTAGAGTTCGACAAACTACTTAAAAACTATAATGTTAAACTAAGTGATAATACTAGAACGACGAAAGTTAATTTGAAAGTGGTAAAGGACACAGCTTCACAACTGGTCTTCTGTACTGACCAGTAGCAGTTTGAATTGTGACCACTCTACAGACACCGTCAACTCCGGGATGTAGAGCAACGATGCGCCCAAGGGGCCATTTTAAAGGGCTTGTTTGTTCGTTAATCAACAAGACCAAGGAACCCACGACAATGTTTGTATTTACTTTATTCCATTTAGTCCTCTGTTGTAGAGTATGGACGTACTCAGCGTGCCATCTACGCCAGAAGTCTTGATGCATTTTCTGTATCATTTTCCAACGATTACAGACACTTACTTTTTTATCTACAAGATTTTCCTCTGGGACAATCGACAACGGTTCCAGAGTTAAAAAATGGCCTGGAGTTAAGGCTGAGAGATCACTAGGATCCGAGCTAAGAGGTGTCAATGGACGAGAGTTGAGCATAGACTCAATCTGAGTCAGAATTGTATAAAATTCCTCGAAGGTTAACCTTTGATTACCTACAACCCGTGCGAGGTGAGTCTTAACCGAGCGTATCCCGGCTTCAGCTAATCCGTTAAAATGAGGCGTACCCGGAGGGTTAAACGAGAATTTAATTTCTTGGGCATCAGCAGCACCTTTCATGAGTGAACCAAGATAGTTACTAGCGCCCACAAAATTCCTACCCTGGTCAGAGACAATGTTACTGCATCGACCACGACGAGCGACAAACCGTTTAAGAACACAGAGGAAAGCTTCTGTCGACAACTCTGAAGCAAGCTCTATGTGAATGGCTTTGGTACTAGTACATACAAAAACACAGATGTAACCTTTGTACGTTTTCGCACCACGGCCACGACCGAAAGCGATATCAAATGGTCCTCCATAATCAATGGCGACACTCGAAAAAGGTTTAATTTGCGAGACGCGAAAAGTAGGCAAATTTCCCATAAGCGGCGGAGATGCCGCAGAGGGATTGGCACGAAAGCATTTCACGCAGCCTCCAATCACTGCCTGAATTGCTCGCTTTGGCGACAAAATCCAAAACGTTTGCGCAAGTAAATTTTGTAAAGTTTGGGCACCTGGATGTAAAAATCTTTTATGATATTCGTCAATTATTAAAATAGTGAGTCGGTGGGAGCGAGGCAATAAAATGGGATGTTTGACAGAAAATTTAATAGGAGAATTTGCCAAGCGACCGCCCACCCTGACAATACCCTGACTGTCAATGAATAATGAAAGCTTGCGCAAACCCTTTGGCAATGCGTTCAAACGATCCTCCCTTAATTGATTGATCTCTACACTGAACGAAGTGAGCTGCACATGTTTTACTAAAAACATGAGAGCTGCAGTGGTTTCAGCTGACTGTAGAGATCCGACAACTTTTCCATCCTTAGCTGACCGTAAAAAACGGAAACAGTAGGCTAACACACGCTTTAATGTGAAAAGCGAGGAGAACCTGCTAAGGACTTCATCAATTAAGTTAGGATCGGCCGTCACGAGTAAGCTACAAATACGTTGTTCCTCTACAATACAGTCATTGCTTGGATCGTGCAAAGGTGAGCAAGGCCAATCCTTCTCTTCCTTTACCAACCACGACGGACCCTTCCACCAAATATCACACTCTACCAAATCTTCAGGCAGTAACCCCCTGGATCCTGCATCAGCAGGATTGTGGTGTGTACTGACGTGACGCCAGCGATCAGGAGCAACAAGATCCTGGATATGGCTCACACGATTTGCAACAAATGTTTTCCAGCGTGAAGGGCACGACTTGATCCAAGCTAACGTTACGGTCGAGTCTGACCATGCAAATATTTCCTGAACAACATAGAGAGGTTTTAATGCCTCTTGTGTTGACTGCATCAGGTCTGCCAACAACACGGCAGCCTGCAGTTCCAATCGAGGAATTGATAATTTACGCAGAGGCGCAACCTTACTTTTGGCACAGCAAAGCTCTACAAAAGTAGAGCCTTGTGTGTCATCGACACGACAGAAGACGACAGCAGCGTAACCACGCTCCGACACATCACAAAATCCATGCAATTGTAATGAAACAAACGAATGGATGATGCGACGGGGAATAACGACAGATTTCAACGACGGAAGTTGATCGGTAAATTTCATCCATTCTGATGTGATTGCTTCTGGAACATCATCGTCCCATTGCACCCCAGATGACCACAAGACCTGCATTAAATATTTAGCGTGAAACGTGACAGGACATAAGAATCCTAGCGGGTCATATATGCGCGCTATATTCGATAAAATAGTACGTTTAGTACATTTCTGATCACGTGGTGTTGCAACCTCAAATTGGAACGAATCTGTTTGTGGACGCCATAACAATCCCAATATTTTAAGGGACAAATCCGAAAGTTCATCAAAATGTTTAAAATCACTCGAATACAACTCAGAAGATGGAAGGTCAACGATAAAACCTTTATGGTTGGAGGTCCATTTTCTCAAATGGAACCCACCCGACGACAAAATTTCAGATAAATCTGATCTAATTTTTAAAGCTTGCTCAATAGAGTCAGCGCCTGTCACGACATCATCAACATAAATGTCTCTCCCAAGCACTTGTGACCCTTCAGGATAGGAGTCAGCAGTGTCCTCCGCTATCTGTGCTATTGTGCGCAAAGCTTGATACGGAGCCGATTTCACACCATAAGTTACCGTCCGCAAACGATAGTCTTTAACTGGGCCGTCAGTCGAAGGTCGCCACAATATCCGCTGATACTCAGCGTCCTCGTTTGGCACGAGGATTTGACGATACATGGCCTTTATGTCACCCGTAAAGACTATTTTATGCCATCGAAACCTAGTAAGGACATCAAAAATATTAGTTTGTAACTTAGGTCCAGCTAGTAGTGTATCATTAAGCGAAATCCCATTGCTGTCACGACAACTTGCGTCAAAAACGGCTCTCAGAGGTGTACTGACAGATTCGGGGCGCAAAATACCATGATGTGGGATGTAATTAAAATTCCCGACACTAGAGACAGGCGGCGCAACCTGCTCCATATGACCACTGACCTCATACTCTTCCATAAAGGAGGCATAAGCTTTACGAAAATCCGCATGCTTTGTAAGCTTGCGTTCCAACGAAAAAAATCTCCGCATTGCAATTTCACGAGTGTGCGAAAAGGTAGGCTTGTTCGAAGGATCGACGAAAGGTAGAGGTACCTCGAACCGGCCTTCACTCGTGCGACAATAATTTGCACGGAAGTTATCTTCACATAGTTGATCCTCTTTTGACAAGATAGGTTTACTCGGACCACAAATATTTTCTAGTTCCCAGAACCTTTTAAGAGAATCATCCAACGACAGCGACAAGTTTGATTGTGAAGCATTCGACACGAAAAAACAATCTTTCCGACAATTAGTGAAAGATTGTGTACGAGAGGCATAACAGTCACCCATCAGAACCCATCCGAAAACAGTCTCCAAAGCCTTTGACTGCCCCTTCCGGCCCTCCTTCTTACCACTTAAAATGGAAGATGCAAAGATCTCTGCATTTAAGAGTAAATCTATTGGGCCCGGCTTCGCAAAGTCAGGGTCAGCGAGAGGTAGACCTTGAATGTGATGCCATTCCGATGTATTGACTCTATAGTATGGTTGCTCCGGACAGATAACTGGAAGCACTGACGCTTGGAAGTCAAAATTAACCATTTCTGATCCAATAGGTTTAACAGAGCATGATAACATACCCTTAGGTGCAACTTCAGATAGTCCAATTCCAGTAATTGGCTCGCTAGTATCATCTACCTGTAAACCTAATCTTCGAGCACAGTCATGGGAAATAAAATTGACACCACTAGCACCGTCCAAAAGAGCACGAGCTATTTGATAATTGCCTGAACTATCCCGAACAGCTACCCGAGCAGTAGCAAATAAAACTAATCCATTACTTTGGACCGACGTCAAAGTCACTTTGCTATTTAAACCGCTCACCGTTGGCTGAGGTGCTGGTTCAGCCTCTGGCGAAGCCGGTTCCCTTTTTCCAAAGTGTAATAAAGTGTTGTGGGAACAACCGCATATACTGCACCGACAATCTGATTGACATTGTTTGACTTTATGAGTTTTGGAGAAACAACAAACACACAAGCCCTTGTTTTTCACCACCTTAAACCGCTCCGAAGTGTCTAAAACTTTAAATTTTTTACAATTCTCTAAGTTATGCAGTTCAGTACAGAAAACACATATATTTTGTTGTGTGGCAACTAGTGTTACCTTGCCTTTACCTTTAATGGCACTTGTTACGGGCTTAACCTCCGTTACTTCCAGAGCGCGGACTTGTTTTTCAACAAACTCTTGTAGCAATTCAAACTTTGGAATTTCATTGGAATTGAACTCGAGGAGGAAGGCCTCCCGAGTCGCCTTGTCCAATTTTCCCCACAACAGATGAAATAACATAAAGTTTTTATCGGGTAAGTCGAACCTTTCTAACACTTGTAATGTTTCTCTAAAAACACGATGAACTTTTTCTAATTCAGTTGAAGACTTGGTCTTCACCTGTTCACAAAGTAAAATCTTTTCATAGTACCCAAAGGCAATTTGCCGTTTTCTATTGTAAAAATTGTTTAAAGCATTGTAAGCATCCATGTAACTGTTGTCCGAAATTGGGTAATTCTTAATCAAATCTAAAGCCTTACCTTGACACGATGTCATAAGATAATGCAGCTTTTCAATGTTCGAAATATTCCTTTTATGAATTAAGGAATCAAAGAGTTCCTTAAATGACAACCAATTGTGCAAGGAGCCATCAAATGGTTTCACAACAATTTTAGGTAACTTCGCTGAATTATTATCACTACTATCTTGTTTGTCAACAGTTTCATGTTTGCTTGTAATGACAGGCTCAGCTTTCCTTAACCTTGTCAAGATTGACTTTACTTTTTGTTCAAAATCGACAGTAACCGAGAACTCCGTATTTACATCCTTTGTTTTCTTCATTATAGCCTTTTGGGCACGATGAAAGTCTTCAACTATTGGGTTTAAGTCGGCCGCGACATAACCCTCTAAATCTATACAATCAAAGATTAACTCTAACCGCATAACCGCGTAATTGCGTTCAACCCTATCCATGTCAACGTCTCTATTGCTCACATCAATGTCCGACATTTTTCACGTAATAATCACTGTAGATTTATCGAAAAACGAGAACGAAAATATAAATAAACAGTTTACGTTACTCAATAAAATTAACTTGTTGACTTTGACAATGACAGATGAGATGACAACCGAATTGTTGCCATACACCAAAGCATAGACTAAGACCGAACGAGATGAGCGGATTGAACGAACTGTCACACTGCTACCAACCTAAATTCTACTATAAAAGTCACACTTCCGGTCAGCCATTAACCGAATCGAGAATTAAAGTTTTACCCACCAATTTATTAGAAAAATATTACGACACGACAAATTTGATATTTTACTAAAAATAGGTAACTTTTCAACGGATCCGGCCGAAGGAACAAATGTTTAATGATGAACTAATTGAGCGGACTGTAATTTAATAAAATATCTTTAAGACGAAATTGACAAAGATAACTCGAAATTTTAGAGATTTAAACAAACACTTACTGGGGAAAAAACAGTGCATATGTCACATACCTTTTAGCATGAGGTTCCAGTGGGTTGGTTTCAGCTCGCTTACCATCAGCCTTGGTATGCAAGGCGCACGTGCGGGCCCGGCTTACCGTCTCCTCGAGCCCAGAACTGTTCTTGGAGCAGAGCTTTCTTCCTGTCCACTTTGATAATGTGACTAGCACTGAGTTTAAACTTAATTTTACGATAATTATTGGGAAAATGTGACTTTAACTATTCAATTAGCAATAAATGGCAATTTTAATGCAGCGACGCGTTCGCAAGTTAGATCGAGAGCGAAAAGAATGTGAGGTAATGGCTACCGGAAATGATTAGTGCCGGGCTAAACACACCGGAAGCTAAAGACAAAATAGTGTTGTTTCTTTAAAAAACCGATATTCATACGAAAGTTGAACAGTGCAATTTTCTGAAAAAAATAATTGCAGATTGTACCCTAAAAAAAATCGCTGTCAATAGAAATTGTCAATAATGTAAACAAACCATTATATAAAATATCAATATTCTAGCACAATGTTATTATTTTAAAGGTTGAGGATCATAATGTGATATGAATTGATTAAATAACACATGGATTTAGCCAGTATCTGATGAGTTACAATGGAAATTAAAGACATTTTGACTGCAAGGTTTGTTTACATTATTCACAAGTTCTATTGACGGCGACTTTTACATGGTTTTGTCAACGCCATATTAAAATACAATTTGGTATAACCAACCGTACCGCCTACCGGCCGGTTCCTGGCAGGCAATTATGGTCGCGCGATAAATGATAAAACATCTGGCCGTCCCTATCGCAATCACTTACTAATTGTGCGATAGGGACGGCCTGATATTTTATCGTCTATCGCGCGACCATGCTACCCGTGCAGCACGGTTGAGGAGTTAACAAAATGGCCGACAACATACCTGCTGATGCGTGTCGCTCCACTAGCTCGGGGCCGAGCACGAGCTCGTCCTTCACCGCGTGGCCGGCGTACAGCTCCGCCGCCGCGCACGCGCTGGCTGACTCCTCTTTTACACTCACTTCTGAGCTCGATGGCTCACTGTTTATACACACACCATCGGATCTAGGTTCGTCCTTGACGCACACATCGTCCAGCAAATGCTCCATTTTCACAGACACTGCGATCGTCGATAAATCCGTTATACACACATCCTCACAGGCCTTGGACTTCTTGCAAACATGTTCTGTGCCCTGTAAAGCCGGCGACTCCATCGTAAGCACTTAAAACACTATTTGGGGGCATTGACGACGGCTGAAGCAAGTCCAAAAAAAACTATGACAGATATGTCGAATATGTCAATGTCACTTGTGTTACTGTCAGTGCAAAGATCTTTACAGGGGACAGCTCAATCACATTTTTTGCCATACGAAATTAAACCTTATTACTGAAACAGAAAGTCGATCGTATCAGACTAGCGAAAACGGTCCACATGAGAGGGCATTGTTTGGGCTGGTGTCCCTCTCGCACGTGTTGCCAGTGTTAATGAGGTTCCCATATTAGTAGTATTTTTATCTGTATATTACCTGACTTTATAACTTCTTATTTTATTTTAATGTTATATTCAAACTAGGGTTTCGATATATTTCAAAAAATTTGAAAATAATTATAATGTAATTATTTTGATGCCAGTAAATCAAAGATTTGTATAATTAAAAAATACTTTCAATTGGGTGTTAGTAGATTTAGTAGTAACTTTGAAAATTGACTGGTATCCCCAATTTATGACAGTGATGACGTCACTAGATAATGTTGACATTGTCAGCAAGTGCGAGAGGGACACCAGCCCAAACAATTACCTCTCATGTGGACACACTTTTTGACCTAACTAAACAATCTAGTTTAATAATTCTAAATCTATGCGTCATTCAAATAATTTTGGCAGTGGCAATAAGTGCGAGAGGGACACCAGCCCCAACTTTACCCTCTCATGTGGACACACTTTTTGGCCTAACAACTCAATCTAGCTTAACAATATATAAATCTATGGTTATTTGTAAAAAAAAAAACTGTATGTCATCTGTCAACATCAACATCAACACCCGACTGTCAGGCGGAGACAGTATCCTGCTCCACTCTAAAAATTGTTATTGCTTCACTCTTTTAAATTAATATTATGGCTTTAAAGGGTTGTTAATGGTATATGAAAGTATTTGTTGTAGTTTGTAGCAAGCGCCCTTCATGCATTTGAATCTGCAAATCATGGGTACAGTAACGGAAACTGCCGGCAAACTTTCGACAAAGCAGAGCGATCTGTTTTGTTGTCGAGCGTGTCTGGCGACGGAGGAAAAGTTATTGAATATTCATGAAAACAAGCTCGTTGAAGAATTCTTCCGTGTAACAGGGTTCGTTGTGAGTATTTATTTTGTATTTGACCAAAATCAAAGTAAAACTCTTTGCTAGTGTTCTTTTTTGGTTGAGATAATGTGTAGTACAGTCAAGTGCAAAAATACGTATCGAAATAATCGTCTCATAAATATGGTACTACGCTCTTATTACACCGGACTAAGATGCTATAGAACATATTTTTGAGTAAGATGTGTACACCCATATTTTTACACTTGACTGTACAGAGAGTATAGGTTATTAGGGTTCCGTACCAAAAAGGTACAAAGGAACCCTTATGGTGCGACTCTGTCCGTCTGTCTATTTTTTAGTTCATTAAGAAATCTGGCCTTGTGACAATGAAATTTTAAAATTTCTCCAACATTTTTCTTTCATCCGTTAAGCATTCCACGAAAACGTTTACCACTGACCAGTACAAACGCGAATTTTCTGCAAATTGGCTGGTGTAAAAAGACCTTTCTCTAAGGTAACTGATTTCATGCCTTAACCACCGAAAAAAAGGGTAATGTGCCGTGTGGTGACTGGTTAAGAATTTCACTGCCCCCTTACTTCCCGTGGGTGAGAGATGGGTTAAATTGTTGTGTAAGCGAGAGGCTGGCAACCTGTCACTGCAATGTCACAATTGGATTTCTGAAAGAATTCTTTTTGCCAAGAGTGGCACTGAAACTTAGTAGTTCATGTGTTCTGCCTACCGTTTTATGGGATTCAGGCGTGATTATATGTAAGAATGTATGTAAAAAAGTTGCAATACACGAAAAATAATGTGTTTGTGCGGGACAGCCCATGGAATGCTCTCAATGTTGAAGTTGACTATAGGCTTTGATTGTAGCAAAGAGGATTGAGTATTATAGAGAGTTACTGTCAAAGTAAAATGTGCAATCACAGTTGTTAACGCCCTGACTGGCAACACAGACAGGATAGCCAACCTCCGGTCACCCCGCTGATCCAATGAGCAGCGGCCAGAGCCTCGAGCTGCCGGACCAATAGGAATGAAGACTGAAGCGCCGCGGTTTTCCCCCGTCGCGACACTATAAAAGCACGGTGCGCGGCACCAGCGTCCCTTTTTTTACTAATCGAAAACTCAAACATTTTGGCGACCGTGACAGGACACGTGCGGAGAGAGGAACTCTAAATTTTTATAGCCACCTCAAGACAACGGCCATCTTGGCGGAACGGGTTGGGCCTGGAGCAGAAGAAGACGTCGCAAGCCAGAAAAGGGACATCGCCGCCAGCCGAATATCAAGTTCCCGAAGTCTCCTGGGGGACAGCTGCGGCGAACAAAGAAAAAACCTGACGAGCGTCGAAGGCGCGGCACCCGGCGGCAGCGTGTGGCGGCTGGCGAGTTTTTAAGGAAAGTGCCGTGAGAAGTGCCCATACCCACCTAATTCTGTTTCCCCGAATTTCTTAATTAGCCCTAGTCTTTTTTCCAATTTAAATTCATTTTCCAATTTACAAACCTTAAATTTAAATTCATTCCAACCCAACTTAGCTAACATCAATTTATATATCTACCTACTTACTCAACTTTGAACTCGTAAACAACTTAACCTCTATTTGACCTTTACCCGTACTGACTTGACAACCTTACTTTAAATTCAAATTTCACTAGTTCCCCATCAATCTAAAATTAGGAGAGAGCTCGCTGCGTATTATTGCCTTCATTTGTGTTTTAGTTTCAGAACGCATCTGCAAATTGTCAGTGTGACGTTAACCTCAAAAGCCACGCTGGCACATAAACGTTGCTATAGCATAGCTTAACGCATACTGCATTTCGAGTTTTTTCTGCTTAAAACAGTAAAGTGCATTGTTCTTTCCATACTTTAATTTAAAAATTGAGTTTCGTTTAAAGTTTAATAGAAATTGCATATGCCATCCTTATTTTGTGATAAAAACGTAAGGTGATAAATTCATTTGCAATCAAAGGCACTGCTTTCTTTAAAAAGGTGAATTTAAACTCAACTGTATCTATTTCTTTCTAATTACGCTGACGCAAAGTGGTTCTATTCTAACATCGCGCCTTCTTGCATCTTGGTTTGTGTTCGCTTATGCACAGTTTCGTTTGCACAATTTCAGTGGATTCCGTGGACAACCGTCGCAGTGCGTGTCGCGTGCCACATCTGTAGTGCCACGCCCATACCTGCCACCACGTGGCAAGTTGTCCAAGGGACTGCTGCCGCAACACACCTCGGCCTAGCTGTTGAAGTTTAAAAGGCGCGTAAGCTGTTTTCACATTTTTATTTCTAACGTGGATAACTTTAAACTTGACATTTTATTTTTAAAATTGTATTTGACTTGTTTGCTAGCCCAGTTAAAAACATAATTCAACATGGCTGAGGCAGCTAAAAGGGAGGCTCTTCTAGCAGAATTGCGTACTAAACGCGGATCGATTAAAGGTCAAGTTTCCAAATTCCGCATTTACTTAGACAAAATTTCAGATGATGAAGTGTTATCAGGTGTTAAATTCAATGAGCTGACCTTAAGATTAAACAAGGTTATAGAGTTATCCACGCGACTTGACGAGCTGCAAACTTCAATCGAAATTGCTAATTTTGAAAATTTAGACACTGAACTTGCAGAACGGGACAACAATGAAACCCATATCAATAATGCTATAGCTGCAGCTCAGTGTATTCTTGAACGCTCTCAAGCTCAAAAACCCTGTCCAGAGACTTCTGTCAGAACATGTTCATCGAACGGCTGTCATTCTGAGCATCTCGGCTTCAAGCTTCCTCAAATTAAAATCTCTAAATTTGATGGTTCATATTATAAGTGGATGGAATTTAAGGACCTTTATGAATCTTTAATTCACAATAATGATCACATTAAACCTATTCATAAATTCCATTATCTGAGCTCTTATCTTGAAGGGGATGCGGCCAGAGTGATAGCAAACTTAGAAGTCTCCGCTAACAATTATACTGAAGCCTGGAAAATTTTGTGTGACAGGTTCAGTAATAAAAGACAGCTGATTACTAACCATTTAAATTCTCTATTTAATTTAGAACCTATACAGCGAGAATCGGATAAGGCCTTAAGGTTCCTTAATGATCATGTAGTTAAAAATCTCCGGGCCCTAAAGACATTAGGTCAACCGACAGAGCATTGGGATACAATTTTAGTTCACCTATTGACGGCTAAGTTAGACGTCAATACTAATGCAAAATGGGAAGAACATAGGAACACTCTCAAAGAGTGGCCATCACTCGATGACTTTAGGGGATTTCTTAGTAATCGTGCAGACATCTTAGAAAATCTGTATCGCTCTAGGAGAGAAAAACAATCTAACCACAAGCCAGAGCCTGTGGCCAATAAAACTTCATTTAAACATGATAAAAACATAAAAACATTCGTGATTTCAGAGAAACAAGATGACCACAAGGGTAGGCCGTGCATCGTGTGCCATGGTGATCACAGAGTGTACGACTGCCCAGCCTTTAAAAAGATGTCAGTCGACGAGCGCTGGTCGCAGGCGTCACGTCTAAAGCTGTGCCATGTCTGCCTCCGACCGGACCATGAGACCCGTCAGTGCAAGCTGAACGGTTGCCGGGTATGTAAGAGACGTCACAATACATACTTACACACCACACAAACACTCAACACTTCTCGCACTAACACCGCGAAAGACTGAAGCGCCGCGGTTTTCCCCCGTCGCGACACTATAAAAGCACGGTGCGCGGCACCAGCATCCCTTTTTTTACTAATCGAAAACTCTCTCTGTCGCGTGTCCTAGACAAAACCTGTAATTTAAAATCCATTAAAAGAAATGGTAATATTTTATACTGTTTTATTTAAACAATTGAGTTCAGGCTCAAACAACAGTTCAAATACTGCCATCTCTCGACACAGGCTTGAAACTTTTGAACCTCAGTTTTGACATTTGGTCCATATTCCTAATAATCGATGGAATCAGGCGTTACTTTGCGGAAATCCATGTTAATCGTAAACTAGAACTTTCCTTTGCTAATCCGCGAATAGATAACGTGCAAGTCAATCAGTGCTAACCTGTTATAATTACTTGCGTATTTTTTACATGCAATTAATTTTCCTGTATCAGAGAATCATTCTTTTGATGTTTTACATGTATGTGAGAAAGGGCTGCGTTTGGGGGTTCTGGAACAGTTGGAGATAATTAGGTACAACAATAGGGGGTTAATCCTTAATGAGCAGTTGAATGTTGCGTCATCGCCGTTATTACGAATTTTTCCATCTAACTTGCTTGGTAGGGGGGGTGGACAAAGTATAAATATGGCCGACCATTCTGGGGACGATCAGTCAGTTGCGGGACTTCGGACTGTCAACATCAGCTCCTGAGGATGCCTCGTAGAGGCGAAACACGTGTCGAGTTTTGTATTTTTGGTGGTGGGTTGTTATATTTATTTGCGTATTTATTTTTATTTTTGCGGTGGGAGGGTGGGAAAATTAATTGCATGTAAAAAATACGCAAGTAATTATAACAGGTTAGCACTGATTGACTTGCACGTTATCTATTCGCGGATTAGCAAAGGAAAGTTCTAGTTTACGATTTCCATATTCCTAGCTTGATATGTGTAAAAATGTCAAATATTAAAATTAGCGCCATCTAGCCGAGCGTTATTATTATTATTTCGTTATAGACAGGCAGCGGATGCTGGTACATCTAAATCATAGACATCATAGTTCACTTTGCACGATGAATTTGGGGGAGGATGGATTTGGGGTACGTTTTTTTCTTAGATTGTATCCGTCTATAAGGAGTATGGCTTTGATTGTAGTGATCATAGTGAAATGATGAAACTACCTGTGTTGGTTCACATAGGGGGCAAGAACCATACCGTTCTACCCTAGAGATGGCCAGGGGGTGCTAGTCCTTATATAGAAGATTTCTCATATGAGAGATAATTTCAACCTGAGCAACTGTGACCTGGGTGGCCGAGAGGATATACGCTAGTTTAATTCCAGCCTCAGGCACTGGAGGCCTTGGCCACTTTTCCTTACATATGTGCATTTTATTTCAGTTTTGATTGTAAATTCTTACAATTCAGGTAACTGCAACTGATCAGCTTCCCCAGCACCTTTGCGTGAGGTGCGCTGCCCTCATGCAGCGATGCGCTTCGTTCAGACGCAAATGTCTCCGGGCTCATGAGTTACTGCTACCTTTGACAGGACAAGTAAGTATATCCTTTAGATACAGAGAGCTCCTACCATAATGTCATTTTTTAATGTTGCAACAACCATTCTTAGAAAAATTCAAAATTCATTATTTCTATTATTGTCTTCCGTTACCGCGACAGTTACTCATGAAATAAACCCGTCACCCGTTGACCACGAACGCTGTAAAGTGTTCGAAACGTTGGGACGACTTATAAATTAATTATACGCGATTTAATCCATTTCCATAGTAATATTTCAAAATTTCTATTCTTTATTTCCTGCTACCGTAAGGTTGTCTGCATAGCTGGGCACCGTTAATCAAATAGTTAACTTCGTTAATCGCTAATCCGTTACTAAAAAAGTTAACTTCGTTAATCGTTAAAGCGATACATTTCGACAAATTTAACGTAAGTTAAAGTTAATCGTTAATCCGTTAACACGTGAAAAAAAAAGAACTTTTCTTTAAATATTTAGTTGCATCAGTATCCACTATAACGTATTATATTTCTGTAAAAGGCCGAAGTACAGCTAGCCTATTGAACTCTAGGCTGCACGTGGAAGGCAGTGATCGCCTGAGTGGCGGTGACGGGACTGTTGTGGCACTTTGGGCGGTAGAGGCTAGGGAAGCGAATGTGGTCGTAAATGGGGCTCGAACTTGCTGCCCTATCACTACAACAGTCGCCGTGGTAAAGCTTAGGATTCACCGAATCAAAGTTAGTAAAAGCAAATCCACGTGAAGAATACTTTTTTAGGTAATATTTCGGACTTTTAGCAATCGACATCGGTAAAAACCTAGGGTTTACCGGCAAATCATAGGATTTGCCGTACTTCGGGCTTTTATAGTAGCGTTCGGAACGTGTTTTTTGCAGCGCAGATGGCGCCTGTGCCCTACTAGATTAACGATTAACGGACTCGGAGAAATTTAACGGAAGTTAACGAGTCCGTTAACATTTTTTCAAGTTAACTTAAAAGTTAATCCGTTAATCGAAATGTTAACTTCGTTAATTAACGATTAACGGATTAACGAGTTAATGCCCAGCTATGGTTGTCTGGTAGAGATCGCTTACAGCGATAAAACCGTCTGTTGCTACCCATATGTTGAATATTATTCTGCTATTAAATTTGTAATCTGTTATCTTTGTGGTGCAATAAAGAATATTTAAATACTTCAAAACAAAAAATTGTTCTCTTTTCGATTTCGTACTTCATAAGTGATAGAAAAACAATACAAAAATAAATCAACAGGTGATGTGGTTGTATTATGTACCAATTTGTTGTGGCTTTCTTAGTCAAAACAATAAATATCTGTGATAATTAACTACCAAACCGGTTGTTACAAATGAAAAATGTATATAAATATTCTCATAGAACTTTGAACCTGTAAAAAAACTAAAAAATCATGAAAAGCGCGAACGAACGACCAAAAATGACATTCAAAATGTGAATTTAGTAGAAAAAACTGTTTTGGCCGACTAGCCGACTAATCGGCCACCCCAGCGCCGACTAGTCGGTAGTCGGCCTAGTCGGCTAAATCAATAGTCGGTACATCCCTACTTTTGTAACAAAATTTTATTTGTTTCTAGTTGACTACAGACTTTGTTCGAGCCATCGACCGCTCAGCTAACCGACTGGTCGACCTCACTACAACACGTGTCCTAACAGTCAAAATAGACGAAGTCACGCCACTTAAAAAACAATCTGCAACAACTAGTGTAGCAGAAAAAGAATTGAAAAATACAAATAGCTTTACCGAAAGTGAGATTAATATAAAAGATGAACTTACTGATGTTATCACAAATGAAACTGATAACATGTATATAGATGTTGAGTATCTTGATGACTTTCAAGATATTTATGACGATACATCAGTTAAAATCGAAGCAGACATAACTGAGAGTGATGTAGTACAAATAGTTTCGATTGATAAAATTTGTAAAGCAGGAAAAAGAAAAGTTGAAACATGTAAGGAAATCAAAACGAAAAGAAATAAGGATAGAGTAGATGCAGAACTTGAAAGTGTAGCTGACAATGTAAGTGAAAATGATTTTGAAAAAGTTACAACAGATGATACGAGTACTAAGGCAGAGAAGAGAAATGTAAATACGTCAAAAGTTAAAAAACAGAGAAAGAGCATGAATCGTGCAGAAGATAAAGAAATAAGGGGAGTGAGAAGAGGGAAGATGGTTTACAGATCTGCGGAGAACGATTACTTGCCGACGGTGAACTTCGAAGAATTGAAGAAGACATGTAATGTTGATGTTGAAATATTAACTCATGTAAGGATATACCTTTTATAAATTAACTAGCTTTTGCCCGCGGCTTCGCTCGCGTTAAATTCGAAAATTGCGCGAACTGCTCCATGCAAATTTCCACTACCCATTTTAGGGAAGTGGGGGGTTAGTAAGAAACAAAATGTAGCCTATGTCACTCTCCATCCCTTCAACTATCTCTACTTAAAAAATCACGTCAATTTGTCGCACCGTTTTGCCGTGAAAGACGGACAAACAAACATACACACACACTTTCCCATTTTATTAGTATGGATATTAGAGTACAGTAGGGCAACCTTCACTGCAGGTAATTTCAACTTTTCGAAATATAAACTTAATAAAAAGTCATATACAAAGAAAATATGATCACGGCCTCCAAATGTCCAAAGCTGGGTTCGAACCAGCGTCCTCGCGAGCTTCAGGCTTAACACTTTTGAACCTCAATTTTGATAATGGGGCCGGCCTATATTCTTTGCTACAGTAATTCATTCATTGATATGTTTCAAACGGTTTACTGACGATTCGCCAAAAAACGTTTCCCAAAGTTTCACATCCCAAACTATTATTCCCAAATTATCATTTCCCAAATAAACGTTTGGCAAAACAACTTATCGCAAATTGACATTTAGCAAAACTTTTATTGGCAATTACTTGTTTCCCAAAATATTTACTTGGTCAAATTTCATTTTACCAAATATTATTTAGTCAAAGGTATTGTTAGGCAAAATTTCCATTTCCCAATATATTGTAATTAAATGGCGCACTAGAAATTTGTTTGTTGATTTTATACTTTGTGTCCAAGATTTGTGTGAAATAATGTGTATGTCGTACTTCTTTTCCTCCTGCTGCAAATGTCAAAGATGACATTTTCACTTACATGTCCGGATACATTTTATTAAAAAGAAACCTTATGTTTTCGAGACCATTATGTTCTATTAATTTTTAATTACTTTAAAAAGCCATTTCCAGTTTGCTCACTGTCAACCTAACACGCTCCTCCTCGCTTCGCTCGTCGTCGCACCTAAACTGACCCTGTCGCACACGAGTTTTCTGTTACAATACTAATAAAATTATTACATTACATTTATGCCTTGTAATATTTATTGTCAAACGTGGTTTTGCATGGTGTAATTTGTAGAAACATTTTTTGATAAAAAAATATTTGACAAAATAATTTTGTCCAGTAATTAATTTGACAAAAATAAAGTTGAGCAAACTTTTCTTGTCCAGCTAAAGCACTTGGGAATAAAACAGTAAAAAAGTTTGGGAAATTATCATTTGACAGATTTTAAGTTTGTCAAATGTTAATATGGGTTAGTTGGCAAAATTTGTTTGAGAAATGAAATTTGACAAAAAAATCTTCGGTAAATTAAATGGATCCCGTAGAAATGAAAATGCAAATGCCTAAATATTTTCGAAATTTGCGATGTGATATTTTGACCAAACATGTTTTTGAGATATAAGTTTTGCCATTAAAAACGTTTGCGAAATAAAGTTTTGTCTAAATAAAATTTGACTAAGTAAAATTGTGCCAAATGATAATTTGACTAAACAAATTCATTGCGAAACATACCTTTGCCAAACAATACTTTGGGAAATGAAACTATTGCGATATGATTATTGGGAAATGAAATTTGACGAAACGTTTTTTGGCGAAACGGCAGGACACCGTTTCAAACAAAAAAATCACGGTGTATACCCGTCTTGCCGCTACCGCTTTGTACTCATATCAGGGGCGGCTCACTCCGCGATTCTATCGCCGCGCTACAAGTACATGCCGGTGGCCGCGAGTTCGCGGCCCATTTAGTGGTGACGACCTTCTCGCGGCACAATAGAATTCAACGTCGGCTGCTCGCGTGCGGTCCGTTTGTTAATGTATAGGTAAGAATTTAGAATGGCGACATTTTGTAAACATCATAGGAGTGAGCCTTCTGTACTTGTACTATTATATATTCTGTGCTCATATTTACAGTCACATACAGGTCAGATTTCTGGCCGAAACGTCGGGAAAAAAGGTGAAATAATATAAATTAACCGCGTTCGACCTGTATGTGACTTAAAATATAAATACAATGTTTGAAACAACTAAATTTTTTAGCGATTTAAGCATTGGTCCCATAGTAAAACTTGTTCATTATGACCCCAAAAGAAACTATGCAAAGTTTGAACGGTCTTTTTTATTTCAACGTGTACACGTGTTTGATAACAATGTTTGTCGCCAGGAGGAACAGATGGCAGAGATAGCGGCTCGCCGGGACTCTGAGGATTATAGACAGTCTCAACACAAGTGCGCGCCGTGCGGCAAGATCTTCCGGTGCGAGGAGACATACAGACGTCACAGAGTCAAGCACGACAGGGTAAGTTACTACTTACTAGTATCAAAGAGGATCGAGTATAATAGAGAGTTGCTGTCGAAGTAAATATGTAATCACAGTGCAAAGACTGCCATCTCTTGAGACAGGCTTGAAACTTTTGAACCTCAGTTTTGACAATTTGGCCCATATTCTTAGCTTGATATGTTTTAAAATGTCAAATATTAATATTAGCGCCATCTAGCCGAGCGTACCCCAAAGGTGTATCGCCATCTAGCTCACCGTGCCTTTTTCTGTATTGTTTTGAGGTACGTTTTTTGACGTGATAACGTCTAATAACTCGTTACTACGGGCTGCATGCACGAAAAAGATGACGTCATTGTCCCGTTCCGCAAGGCCCGCAAGCGAGAGCGCGGCACGAACGAGAGAGAAGCGTGATCGGCTCGAGCGATCGGCTCAGTTCGGTTCGTGCTGCATCTATCTCCCTTCTACTCGATTAGCCTAGCGCAAAAGATACACGTGAACTGTTTTCGTCAAATTTAATGTTTATAAAGTGAAGTGAACATAGTGTTGTAAGTCATGTGAAGGTGGTTTATGTATGGACCATTTTAGTGTGTGGTGCCTAGGCAGAATAAAAAGATGGCTTCCAATATGAACGTGTTCTCATTTAATATGTTAAATGAAAAGAAAATTAATTATTTCAATTTATACCACGACTTTTTGACAGAACATATACCGTCTGTACCAAATCTACTAATACCCGCGCGCATCAGTCGCGGGTCGCGGGCGGTAGGACCAACAACAAATACTCACGTAGTTAAATAATAAATGTTGAAAAATGGCACTAAAGGACAGTGAACAGTTTAAAAAGTTACTTACAAGTGTATTAAAACCTTTTGAACGTAGTATCAGTGAAATAAACAAAAAACTGGATAGTTTATCTAATGAAATCAGTGAAATTAAATCGGTTATTTTCTCAAACAGTACTGAGAGCTCCTCGAGCAAAGTGGTAAACAATTACAAACTTAACTCTGCGCCCGCGCAGCCAGCTCCGGTCGCAACGAACAACACGTCAACACCTACTAGCCGTCCTGCTCCCACACTGCCTCCGACCCGTGCACAGCGATCGGCCGCCGTGAAAACGAAAGAGAGAATAGCATCTCAGGCAAAACAACCGACCCGGGCGAAGCGCACCGATCTGCCACCGAAAGATGACCCGCCACGGACAATGGTGGACGATAAAATAAATATGACCGCGGGTAACTGCTCTAACTCGTTAACGGTAATTGATTCGCTTACAGACCCAATTGACTCAGAATTAGACGACCCAGAACCGTCGATAATTACTAGTAAGCCCGCTGAAAATGTATGGGAAACAGCTCAAAGTCGTAACAGTCGTCGAAAAAATCGCAAAGCTACTGTATCGATTAAAGGAACCGCAACAGATACCTCCTTAAAAGGAGTAACGATACATAGGTATTTACATGGATGTTATTTCAGTAACGACACAACACCTGAATCCGTGATAAATCACCTAAATAGCGTTCATGGTGGTGTCGACTATACAGTAGAAAAAATACCATCCAAACGGGACAGTTATAACTCATTCAAGATAGGAATCCCCAGCGGTGTGTATGAAAAGTTTTTATCTACATCAGTTTGGCCTCTAAACATTAAAATCTCCGAATGGCAGCCGTTTCTCCGACGCAGGAGACCATGTCTCCCTCCAACACCCCCGCACCAAGTGAAAACAAATGATAAAATGCTTGACGTACTACACTTAAATATTAATAGATTGCATAATAAAACGTACAAACTAGAAAGTGAACTGCAACTTCGTGATAAGGTTGACATTCTGTGCTTGTCCGAGCACTGGCTGGATACAAAACAAATAACCTCTGTTAACATAGTCAACTTCCGTATGCGGGCCCACTACTGCCGACCGTCGAGGATGGGTGGAGGAGTCTGCATCTACGCCAGCCCCGAGATCATCACAATGGAGCGCAAAGAAATCACTAACTTGTCTGTTGAAATGCAGTTTGAAGTGTGTGCAATCGAGTGCGTTGGCCTTGACCTTATTGTTGTTTGTATATATAGACCTCCTAACGGAGATTTATCCCTATATTTATCGAAGTTAAATGAATTATTAAATTTAAATGCTATACAAAATTATAATGTTTTAATAACTGGTGACATGAATATAGACTTATTAACGAAGAATAATACGGTTAAGGATCTACTAGATATTATCAAAATAAACGGATTCAAAAGCCTTATCAATGTACCAACAAGGATAACCGAATACTCAAAAACGTGTATTGATCACGCGTATTCTAATTTAACTAAAACTAGCATTGTTAACGTATTTTGTCATGACTTGCACTTATCAGATCACTTATCTGTAAATGTAATTTTGAATATATCTACAAACAAAATACAATGTAAACAACACATTTTAAAAAGAATGTTTTCACACAGTAACAGGTTGGACTTTACACGTAGTTTAGACCTTTATGATTGGGATTGTCTATTAGCAAAAAACTGTTGCCCAGTTAAAAGGTTTGAATCTGTATTAAACGTTATAAAGCATTATTTTGAAGTACATTTCCCTATAAAAAAACAGCCTGTTAAAACAAATCGCGATGTTTGGGTTAACGAACTTGTAAAAAATAAGCGAAATAAATTACGCAGACTAAAAACTAATCTTGCACATAACCTTGATGATCACGAGTCACTTTCAGAACTTTTAAAAACAGAACCATTGTACTGGGCACTATTGAAAGAACTACGTAAGGATTATATAAATAGGCAAATTTCAAATAGTAGTGACAATATGTGTCGTAGTGTTTGGCGAGTAATTGCTGACGAAACATGCAGGAAAAACAAGACTGGGAACCGCGCAATAGACATACTGATAAGCCGGTCGGAGGGCGAGTGCGAGAGTGCGCGCGCATCTGCCGCTGCATCGCTACTGAACCAGTATTACGTTAACGCCAACGTAAACAATTTTAAACCATGCAGTGCAACTGCTTGCGAATATTTGAGTGATTATCTGGACAAAACACCTCCTACACTTGTTTTTACTGAATTCACCTTAAGTGAAATGATTGAGTCTATAAATAAAATAAAACGAAAATCTTCGAAAGACATTAACGATATGTCAACTCAAATTCTTGATTGTTTATCGCCTGTGGTTGTATCGCTCATTCTATCTTTGTTTAATGAGTGCGCAACCGCTGGTGTATACCCTGATGTTTTAAAGCTAATAAAAATACAACCGATTTACAAGGGGAAAGGTGAACAAGACGCACCCAAATCATATCGCCCGATATCCCTAGTGCCTATCATCTCAAAAGTTTTTGAACGCCTAATTAGCGTGAGACTGATGAAACACATACATTCAAATAGCTTGTTAAATAGTCAACAATATGCATACCAGCCGGGAAGGTCAACGACGGACGCTGCGCGGGACGTCGTGTCGCGAGTGCTGCGTCACCTCGAGGACGCCCGACAGGTCGCTGCCATCTTCTGCGATCTGTCGCGCGCCTTCGAGATGATTGACCACTCTCTCCTCCTAACTAAATTATCTCGGTATGGTGTAAGCGGCGTTTTTCATCAGACAATTGCATCTTTTTTAAATAACCGACAACAATGCACGTTTGTCCACAATTCCAGGTCCAACCTAGAGTCAGTAGGTGATTGTGCGGTTCCACAGGGATCAATTGCTGGTAACAACCTATTTTTGATCCTTGTTAACGACATCACGAGCGCCTGCCCTGGCTCAGAATATATAATGTTCGCTGACGATACGTGCGTCATTGTCCATGCTGATGATTTCGAAACTTTAAAAATAAAACTTAATTATGTAATGAATCAACTAGTCAAATGGTTTAAAGCTAATGGAATGATATTAAATTTGGATAAAACGAACATCGTTCACTTTCAGTTAAGAAACACAATTAAAACAAAATTAAACATAGTTCTCAATGACACCCTTATTCCTCAGGTTGATACAGTTAAATATCTCGGTTTTGAAATCGATGCCGGGCTGACATGGGGCCCCCACATCCAGTCGACTTGCGATAGACTGGCCTCTGCCTGCTACGCGCTGTCCAGGTTAGCGCCCAGTCTGACTACTGAAAATCTCAAAATGGCGTATTACGGTTATTTCCATTCGATCCTTACACAGGGTGTTGATCTTTGGGGCACTGCTGCAGACCGGGATAGGGCGTTCAGGATGCAAAAACGCGCCCTCCGTATAATCGATGG
This sequence comes from Leguminivora glycinivorella, assembly GCF_023078275.1. Taxonomy (NCBI): domain Eukaryota; kingdom Metazoa; phylum Arthropoda; class Insecta; order Lepidoptera; family Tortricidae; genus Leguminivora; species Leguminivora glycinivorella. The sequence goes on along the minus strand of NC_062995.1, from coordinate 11,942,165 downwards.
TAAACCAACTGACCACCCAGCAAAATTGTTATTTAAAAAACATAACATACTAACTTTACCTAGTATATTTGTTTTGTCGGCCTGTATGTACGTCAGAACAAATATAAATATGTATAAAACTAGTGCACCTATACATACTCACGACCTGCCCCCCCGCAGACCTCCCCTTCTACTTGTTCCGATGCGCCGGCTTGCTAAATCACGACGGTCACTTGGTGTAATCGGACCAAGGCTTTATAATTCACTTCCGTCTAAATTAAAGGACTCGAAAAGTGACTCAATTTTTAAAAAAGACCTTAAACTATTACTCATTAGTCATGCTTGCTACTCGATTGAAGAATTTATGTGTATAATAACAACCAAGGATCGTTGACCCAAAACTGCACTAAAAAAAAAAAAAGAGCAAATAATTGTGTTATATTAATGATATTTAAATTTTAATTGTGTAAATTATTGTAAATTTTGTATATTATTTTTGACTTGTAAAATGTACTTTTATGTATTCTGTACCCATTTGAACGTATTTTTGACGTGACAACGTCTAATAACTCGTTACTGAAATACTATTCTTTTTTTTATTTCCCTTCGGGGTGTACTAGAGGAGGGGAAGAAAACTGCTCAGAGTAGTAACATACAAAATTTATTTAACTCTGCACCAAATGGGCTTGCTTATTGACAACTACTTATGGCTTAGGGCCTTTTAGCTTATAACTTATCTAATTACGGGAACACAAGGTGATATTTGGTCGATTGCGCTATAGTACGGAGATGTTACAGAACTACTAGGCCGGAGAAGAGAGCGGCAACAACGTTATAAGGCTTAGCTGGTTTGAAGCGGCGAGGCGATGGTCTTCCCTCTCAGCTGGCCGGAGCTTCCAGTCACTCCGCACCTGCCAGTCGGAACCACGAGGAGCCGCAGCGCTGGGTCTGGCCCTCCAACGGCCACGCCTCTACCAAACAAATAGCTGTGTTTTCCATTACATTACTACGGGCTGCATGCACAATAGGGTTGCCTATGATTCCTATGAATTAAAACGATTTAATACTCAGATAAAATGCTATTATATTCAAGTCTTGGGTACTTTCTAGGTATATACATGTACAGTCATCCCAACATCACAAGCCTTATTGAACTTTTCCGTGGGACTTAAGCAATAGTAGATCTGTGTAATATTGTCCTATTTTATTCATGATGTTTATTTAACTAAGCATTATATATAAGCCATTCACTTTAAAAGAAGCTTAAAAAAAACTCGCGACGTAAAGTAACAATAGAAAGTGGGAACGTGAGTTCGGTAAAAAGGCGCCGCGCGCCACCCCTGATTAGGCCATGACCTCGCGGCCGCCAGCATGTACATTTGTAACGCGGCGATAGAATCGCGGAGTGAGCCGCCCCTGTCTATACTACTGTAATGTTTGACGTTATCACGTCAAACTACTGTCCGTAAGCCGACTTTACAGACAACCCAACTTTTTTTCTTAGACTTTATCTGTCTATACGAAGTTATATAGGTCTTTGGTGGCGCGTACGATTCTTAGTATGGATATGGACTCCATACTATGCAAACTGTCAATCCATACTAATATTATTAATGGGAAAGTGTGTGTGTCTGTTTGTTTGTCCGTTTTCACGGCAAAACGGAGCGATGAATTGACGTGATTTTTTAAGAGGAGATACTTGAAGGGATGGAGAGTGACATAGGCTACTTCTTGTCTCTTTCTAACGCGAGCGAAGCCGCGGGCAAAAGCTAGTACTATATAAATGACGACCGGTCTGGCGCAGTCCTTAGTGACCCTGCCTGCTGCGCCGCGGTCCCGGGTTCGAATCCCGCTAAGGGCATTTATTTGTGTGATGAGCACAGATATTTGTTCCTGAGTCATGGATGTTTTCTATGTATATAAGTATTTATATATTATATATATCGTTGTCTGAGTACCCGCAACACAAGCCTTCTTGAGCTTACCGTGGGCCTCAGTCAATCTGTGTAAGAATGTCCTATAATATTTATTTATTTATAAATTATACTTGATTCTAAGTATAGGAAACAAGCCTATTATGTATGTATGTTTTTATAACCCCCGACGCAAAAACGACGGGGTGTTATAAGTTTGACGTATCTGTCTGTCTGTGTGTCTGTCTGTGGCATCGTAGCTACCGAACGGATGAACAAATTTAGATTTTTTTTTTGTTTAAAAGCTGAGTTAGTCGGGAGTGTTCTTAGCCATGTTTCATGAAAATCGGTCCACTAAGGCACTGGTCCCACCGCGAGCTAGTAAGCTATGAGCTATCGGCTATAAAAACGAACAAAAGGTAATCACTCCCGTGTAAATAAAAGAGACACGGCGATGTTTATAGTTCCTCGCCCAGCGGTGAACTATCAATATCGCCGTGTCTCTTTTATTTGCACGGGAGTGCTTATCTTTTGTTCGTTTTTATAGCCGATAGCTCATAGCTTCAACATTTTTATTTTCAGGAAGGAGAATTCGAGTGTCCGGCGTGCAAATTTCGTTTTAAATTAAAATCCAAACTGTGGAATCATTTGGACGACACGCATCGCATAAAGTACGTGTGCCGGGAGTGCGGGTTCGTGTCCCGGACGAGGTATGTTTTTTTTAAATACTACGTCGGTGACAAGCAAGCGTACGGCCCGCCTGATAGAAAGCGGTCACCGTAACCTATGGACGCCTGCAACTCAAAGAGTGTCACATGCGCGTTGTCACCCCATTAGAAACTTGTACATTCCCTTTTCCTGTGTTAAATACACAGTAAAAAGGAGTGCACAAGTTCCAAGGAGGGTTCGGGTTGCCGACGACTCAAAGGACAATAGACGGAATAATTAAGTCAGTTCCGTAAGTCCTCTCGTCATCAGCACACTGCACCCTCGTTGAGCTCTGGCAGCCTTACTCACCACACATTCACTATATATACATACTAGCTTTTGCTCGCGTTAGAAAGAGACAAAAAGTAGCCTATGTCACTTTCCATCCCTTCAACTATCTCCAATTAAAAAAACACGACAGTTCGTCACTCCGTTTTGCCGTGAAGGACGGACAAACAAACAGACACACACAGTTTCCCATTTATAATATTAGTATGGATACAGCGTGGGGTGTGTTTAATGATTGCTATAATTTTTTTTTGATATAGTAACATTTGATATAACAATTGGTATTTGCTTAAAAAATATAATCACTCATTAGACATAATTGACATTTGGTAATTTTGGTATAGCAACAAAATATCTACTTTTATTTTGTATAATCATTATTTCGTATAACACTTATTTACAATAACCGTTATATGGTATAATTATCTATTGATATACGAGTATATGTATAACTAGCAAACAGTATAAAATATTTCATGCATTAGATTTATTCTTTTTTGATGGGATGACAGTTCTAACCTAACCTAACCTAACCTACTTTTCTGATAGCAGTAGGTACATATGTTTAAGGGCCACAGTTCTAACCTTGGTTAGTTAAGTTAAGCGGTGTACTCACAGTTCTTTTTTCCTGTTTATTATAAGCCTTTATATGTTGTGTTGTGGATACAAATAAAGTTATTTATCTATCTATCTAACCTAACCTATTTTTCTAGTAGCAGCTAGTTGTGTGTAGGGGACACAGTTCTAACCTAATCTACTTTTTAAACTGTGATTTAGAAGGAATTAGTGTTATACAATAGGCTAGTTTCCTATTCTTAAAATAAAATATTTTTCAGTAAAGATGTTGTTTTTTTTACGCACTAGTGCGAGAAGTGGTTCATTATATGCCAGGTCGAAACATCGGAGGCTCATCTGTACTGAAAAACGTCGTACGACACACGTGCGAAAAGGAAATTCGTAACTCGTGTCGATTTAAAACACTCCCTTCGGTCGTGTTTTGATTTATCGCCACTCGTTTCGAACTTCCTTTTTTACGCACTTGTATCGTAATGTACTATTATGTAGTGCACGAAATAAAGCACCAAATAATAAGAAGAAAAATACGGACAGAAGTTATTTTTAAACATAATTTCTATTTACGAGTAATAAGTCAAAGAGACTACTTACTTACTTACTTTTAAACATAATTTCTATTTTCATTCACTCCTCAGTATTTCATAGTAATTCCATATTAGCGAATCGTTTTGAAAGTTCATAAAAAGAAGCTGATTTGACTAGCAGGAAACTAGCCTATAGGCCGCTGAGCCCACAGAACTTTATTTATATAGAAGAAACAAGTTCATCTATTTTGTATAGGGGCCGAGCGTGTCAAATTTTGTACTGAAGTTGTTTCTTGCCTGTAATTTTAAATATGTCTCAGGCTCTTGATTGTTCATAATTTTTGTGTTGTTGCAATTGAATATCACGTAACGAGGCATTTTTTATGTTTTGATTGACTTCAACTTACAAAAATTGACGCCCGAAAGCTGCAAGCTGCGAGTAAAGACGGACAACTCAGTGGATTTCACTGAGTTCATTTGACACGCTAAGTAGATACGTTATGGTATATATGACATCTGTGGCTGAGCCCTACATTATTTTAAATTTGCCGCCTTTTCAGTGTCAAGATTTGGTCGACCATTTATAATATTTGTGATTGTAGAACTCAGGCGGGATTGCATCACGCGTTTCACGCCGGCAAAATATACCAATGCAAGTATTGCGACAAACAATTCAGGTAAAATATTAATTTAATAATTTACAAGTAAAGGTCACTTAGGTGAGCATTTCTTATTTTTTTTTTTGCCTTTTTTTATTTTGATTTTTTTAGGCAATTATACTCAGAATCACGAGTACTTTCAATCTCACTGGGAGGCAAAAAGTGTCTTAGAATTTTTGTTACTTTCCTCTTTTGTTACCTCACACAACATGTACGGAAAATGGTAACAAAATAAGAAAAAAATCGTATGGGGCAATTTTTTTAACTACTAGGATTGAAAAAGCTAGTGATTCTGAGTAGGAATAGCATAATTTTAAAATAATACATTTCATAAAAGTGGCAAAAAAAAACAAATGCTCAGGTTTGTTAGGTCGCCCGTGTGGTGACGGGTTAAGAATTTCACCACCCCCTTTCTTCCCGTGAGTGTCGTGGAAGTCGACTGTGGGATTTGGGTTAAATTGCGGCGTAGGCGAGAGGCTGGCAACCTGTCACTGCAATGTCACAATTTTCGTTTTCTTCCAACCCTTTAATTGCCAAGAGTTGCTCAGAGCTACACGAGCTTATTCCACCGTCCCCATTCTACCATCGAACTCTTAGACGCACGGCCGGGCTCCATCCTTACTTGGTATATATTCCGCGAATCCGCACGAAGCGCTTTGCTTCTTCTTTTCTCATGCGCACTGCCAAGGAGTGGAATTCCTTGCCGGCGTCTATATTTAAATAAAATAAATAAATAAATATTGGGGACATCATACACTAGATCAACTTAGCCCCAAACTAAGCAAAGCTAAGCGAAGATATACATACTTAAATAAATAGATAAATACATACTTATATACATAGAAAACATCCATGACTCAGGAACAAATATCTGTGTTCAGCACACAAATAAATGCCCTTACCGGGATTCGAACCCAGGACCGCGGCTTAGCAGGCAGGGTCACTACCGACTGAGCCAGACCGGTCGTTTCCGAGCTCATATAACCCGGCAACCTTCAAATCAAGAGTGAACAGGCATCTTCTGGGCGAGCTCACTCCATCGTAGGCCACGTCTTTGCCTTTGGCTAGTCTGTGGCCAAGATTATTTAAGCCCATTCATAATAATAAAAAAGTAGCACTTTAGTAGTTTCATGTGCTCTGCCTACCCCTCTATAGAAAACAGGCGTGAGTATATTTATTGTATAGGTTAGTTGATTGATTTTAAATTAAGTTTGAATATAGTCTGAAATAATAGTACATTACGATACAAGAGCGAAAAAAAGGAACTTGGAAACGAGTGGCGATAAATTAAAACACGATTACACGACCGAAGGGAGTGTTTTTAATCGACACGAGTTACGAATTTCCTTTTCGCACGTGTATCGTACGACGTTTTTCAGTACAGATGGCCCTCCGCAGTTTCGACCTGACATATAATGAACCACTTCTCGCACTAGTGCGTAAAAAAACACCATCTGTACTGAAAATGAATTCATTTTCTCCACTCTCTTCGGTCGTGTTTTAATTTATCGCCACTCGTTTCGAACTTCCTTTTTTACGCACTTGTATCGTAATGTACTATTATTTAATATATACATACATACATACATACAATCACGCCTGTATCCCATAAAGGGCCACTCTTGGCAAATAAGGGGTTGAAAGAAAACGAAACTGTGACATTGCAGTGACAGGTTGCCAGCCTCTCGCCTACGCCACAATTTACCCCATATCCCACAGTCGACTTCTACGACACCCACGGGAAGAAAGGGGGTGGTGAAATTCTTAACCCGTCACCACACGTCACTGGAATCGCAATTTACTATTATTTAATTTTTCCCCTCACTAGCTCGGAAATACGTGTTTTGTCCTTTAATACCAGCGGGTAAAAACGCATTTTATCCACTAGTGGGTAAAGTAATTTGACCTTGAATAAAGTCAAATTAACTTTAAAAAGCTTTAAAATTGATAAAAGTAGGTGAATCTAGTAATAAAGATGATTTACCACCTGTGGAACTACTGGAATCAGTAATAAACGCATTTTTTGCGTTGTAGTTTCCTCGCTATAGTGAGGGGAAAAATTTTGTGTTACACTCGGGTGCAAATGTATTTTACTTCTCGTGTGTTAAAATACAACTTTGCCCCCTTGTATAACAAATAACCATTAATTTATTTCTCCCATAGTAAATGCACGTCGTACCTCTCCCACGTCCGCATTATACATAAAACGATGCACGTGACGTGCGACATGTGTGGGGAGCCCTTTATCGGCGAGATGGGGCTCAAGATGCACAAGGCTCGCGAACATGGTGTGGTGAGTACTGAGTACACAATTACACACAATCATACTTAATAACCTGACCACAAAATTAAAATTTTGAAAAAACCCCCGACCGCGACATAGTGAACTGATTTTTATGAAACACTAGCTTTTACCCGCGGCTTCGCCCGCGTAATAAAAGTATTCTTATTGAAACGTTTACAAAAAATAAGATTTTCATTTGGATCCGTAGGTTTCTTTGTAAATACATCATCACCATTCCCTTGCCCTTTTCCCATTATTTGGGGTCGGCGCAGCAGATCATCTTCCTCCATTTCTCTCTATCAACCGTCATTTCCATACTAATACCTTTCACTCTCATATCGTTGTTCACACATTCCATCCATCTTTTTTTTGGCCTTCCACTCCCATTGTATCCATCCACTTTCATATTTACCACTCGTTTTATAACATTGCTTTCATCCCTCCGCATTACATGCCCATACCATGCTAATCTACTTCCTCTCAATTTCTCTGTCACTGGTGCTACTTTCAGGCTTCCTCTTATATACTCATTCCGAATCCTATCCAGTCTTGTCACACCACACATCCAAATACATCTGTCCGCGATTATTTCGATTAAGGTAAAGCGGGGCAATTCTCGACTGGGGGGCCATTGTAACTGATCTAGTAGTAGTAGTAGTAAAACACTTTATTGTACCAGAAAATAATACAACACACAGGAAAAAGAGCTTATTATAAGTACAAAGGCGAACTTATCCCTTTAAGGGATCTCTTCCAGTTAACCTTTGAGCAATTGAGGGAGAATTGGAGATGGTAGGCATACAGTACAAACGGCGCAGGAAACGGATTCTAGGTAATAATAAATTATAACTTACACTAACATGCAATATATACGAATAAATACATAATATACAACTATACAAATAGCAAATGACATAAATATATAATATATAAATTAAATATATATTTACATAATAAAAGCTACAACTACAAAACCGCATACATCCAATACCTTAGTCTTCATCAGAGAGCCAAAGCTTTTTTAGATTAGCCTTCAGCGACGCGACCGACTGACACTGTCGAAGAGATAAAGGCAAGGAGTTCCACAATTTAACTGCGTAGATTGTAAACGATTTATTATAGGACCTATGTTGGTGGGGCGGGATACTCAAAGTGAGATTCACACTGGAACGGAGCCGGTGCCCGCTACCGTCAGCCAAGTATTTAAATCGTTCTGAAAGATAGGGAGGGGAAGTAGGAGAAAATAAAACATTATACAGGAGAGAAACCACGTGCATGTCTCTACGGCGACGGATGGGCAGCCACTCCAGCTGGGAGCGGAAATGAGAGATGTGGTCAAATTTTCTTAAATTAAAAATGTATCTGATGCACACATTTTGCAAACGTTCGAGCTTGTCAAGTAGCTCCTCGGTAAGGTCCAAAAATGCGATATCCGCATAATCCAGAAGTGGAATCAAAAGCGACTGCGCAAGGACAACCTTTGTACGGAACGGAAGGAAGCTTTGATCTATTTGCTGTACGGTCCGGTTTTGGCTGACTGTACCTTACACATATTACTATTGTTTTTAAATAAATTCTTGCAATGATTGTAGAATTGTTACACAGCGACCACAGCGTAGGTAGTAGGTACGAATATGTATGTCAGTTTAATATGTAGTTATACGCGATTAAGTCCCGGTTTTTAAAAATAAAAATAATTAGGTACGAATATGTATGTATTTTAAATATATAAATATTTATACTGGGGAAACTTCATACAACCCACATAGCCAGTATCTCGACACTATGGTAGGTAGGGTAAAAAGTACTTCCTTGCATTATCGCTTAATTTTTTTTCCATTTTGCTTATACTTATTGCAAACGTAAACATATAAAAGGCAAGCAAAACAACGATCTTCTCACAGCACATTGAATGTAATAGTTATTAGGGATGCAGGATACTCGCCGATGCCTACTTACTAATCCCTTCCCACTGAGCCACCTGCATTTTACACTGCCTAGATATCGATTGCAGACCGATTATTCCGACCACAATCCCTATTCTTATCCCCGTTCCTATCTCTATCTTTGTCCCCGTCCCCGTCCCGTCCCTGTCGCCGTCCCTCCCCTATCCCTATCCCCGTCGCCGTCCCTCCCCTATCCCTATCCCCGTCCCCGTTCCATATTTTTATCCCTATCCCGATCCCGATCCCGATCCCGATCCCGATCCCGATCCCTATCCCTGTCCCTATCCCGATCCCGATCCCTATCCCTATCCCTATCCCTATCCCGATCCCTATCCCTATCCCTGTCCCTGTCCCTATCCCGATCCCGATCCCTATCCCTATCCCTATCCCGATCCCGATCCCGATCCCGATGCCTATCCCTATCCCTATCCCTATCCCTATCCCGATCCCGATCCCGATCCCGATCCCGATCCCTATCCCTATCCCGATCCCTATCCCTATCCCTATCCCGATCCCGATCCCGATCCCTATCCCTGTCCCTGTCCCGATCCCGATCCCTATCCCTATCCCGATCCCGATCCCGATCCCGATGCCTATCCCTATCCCTATCCCTATCCCGATCCCGATCCCTATCCCTATCCCTATCCCGATCCCGATCCCGATCCCGATGCCTATCCCTATCCCTATCCCTATCCCGATCCCGATCCCGATCCCGATCCCGATCCCTATCCCTATCCCGATCCCTATCCCTATCCCTATCCCGATCCCGATTCCGATCCCTATCCCTATCCCGATCCCGATCCCTATCCCGATCCCTATCCCTATCCCTATCCCTATCCCGATCCCTATCCCGATCCCTATCCCTATCCTTATCCCGATCCCTATCCCGATCCCGATCCCTATCCCGATCCCGATCCCTATCCCGATCCCTATCCCGATCCCTATCCCTAACCCTATCCCGTTCCTGTGCCCGTCCCTGTCCCTGTCCCTGTCCCTGTCCCTGTCCCTGGACCTGTCCCTGTCCTTGCCCCTGTCAAATTATCATGCTAGGAGGTGAACTTTGAAAAATCCTTTCTTAGTGCTCCTCTAAGGAACTTCCGTGTCAATTTGAAATCTCTTGAACCAGAAGTAAAGATAAAAACTAAAGCTATACTTATGGCTATTTTGGATATTTTAACCCCATTGCACAACAACAGGGGAGAAAATTTCTTTTCCACCTCATTAGATTTTAAAATAGTTGTATTTATCGTGATCAGCGACCCGATAAACCATAAAAACGATACACATATTGTGTTTTTGACTTTAGGGGTCAAATTTTCAAAAATCCTGAAACATGTATTTAGTCATATGTCTTTAGGAATCCTCCTGTGAAGTTTCGAATAAAATAGTCAAACTAATCTTGTTTCCCCATACAAACTTTGAACCCCCATTTCACCCTTTTAAGAGGAGAATTTTGAAAAATCCTTTCTTAGTGCTCCTCTACGCCATATAAGGAACCTGTGTGCCAAATTTGAATTCTCTAGGACCAGCGGTTTCGGCTGTGTGTTGATATGTCAATCAGTCAGTCAATATCTTCTTTTATATATTCAAACCCCATTGCACCACAACAGGGGAGAAGGTATTTCACTTCCGCCTCGTTAGATTTTAAAAACGTTGTATTTATCGTGATCAGCGACCCGATAAACCATAAAAACGATACCCATATTGATTTTTTGACTTTATCACCCCCTTTTTACCCTTTTAGGGATTACATTTTCAAAAAACCTGAAACACGTATTCAGTCATATGTCTTAAGGAATCTTCCTGTGAAGTTTCGAATAAAATAGTCAAACTAATCTTGCTTCCCCATACAAACTTTGAACCCCCATTTGACCCCCTTAGGAAGTGAATTTTGGAAAATCCTTTCTTAGTGCTCCTGAGACACTATATAAGGAACCTACTTGCCAAATTTGAAATCTCTAGGACCAGCGGTTTCGGCTGTGTATTGATATGTCAGTCAGTCAGTCAGTCAGCTTCTTCTTTTATATATTTAGATGGCTAAGAACATTCCCGACTAACTCAGCTTTCAAACAAAAAAAAACAATCGAAATCGGTTCATCCGTTCGGGAGATACGATGCCACAGACAGACACACACACACACACACAGACAGACAGAGAGAGACGTTAAACTTATAACACCCGTCGTTTTTGCGTCGGGGGTTAAAAATAACTATTCAAAAACTTGATTAAATATAACTGATATAACTATTAGTAAATAACTAATATTTAAATATTTAAAATTAGTTATTAACTAATATTCAAGGACGATTATAAAGGACCAGCAGAGTCCATACTAAATACCGTACCCCGTTGGCAGCCGTAAATCTATGTCACTAGATGTCACTAAGAGTGTCATTTGAATAAAAATGTCGTTTTTTTTTTTTAAATACGCACGCGGTAGTTCAACGGCGTTATAAGTGATACAGTGAAAAGTATATAGATGACGCTAGGGGCCCGTGTCATGTTTCAGTCCCTGTTTACAACGCAAGCCATCGTTCTTATTTTGAATTATGACAATCATGCAAAAGAGTACCATACTGTCAAATTTTCTATCTCTTTCATTTTGAGCGTGACGTCAATGATTAGTAATATTACTTTCAATATATTTAAAATTTAGATTTTAATGAGGCCATTTCGAACGGTGTTTATGATAGATATCATGTTGACAATCAATCTCCTGACCGTCTCGCTCACACCAATCCTATCCTATATTTGAACGAGTGCGACCGAAACAGTTGAGTATTATTGAAGATTTTTGAATGTCTAAAATCTTATTGGTAGTTGTCGAAAACCCGCTTTTTCCATGAAGTGTTGGCGCGACGTCAAGTGGGTGATAGGCGTACGAGCAAGTACGCGTTGGATGGTCGACTACTATGCGCAGCGGTTTTTACGCGTACTTACGGTGACACACTATCGAAAAAGGTCGTCGAGCCATAAGTACGCATACCTGCTCGTATCGTACGTTTATCACCCACTTCAGACTGCGTTTCGATCGGCGTTTAGCGACAATGATTATCAGCTCGGCTTCATGGCTTTACGAACCTTAGCTCGGACCATCGAATATGAAACTTATAAACTTCTTTATACACAAGGGTATAAAGAAGTTTATAACCAGGTGCTCCATGACACCATTGCACCAATCTGTCGCCAGCACCGCTACACTTCAACGGCCAAGTCACACAACATCCATACTAATATTATAAATGGGAAAGTGTGTGTGTCTGTTTGTTTGTCCCTTTCACGGCAAAACGGAGCGACGTATTGACGTGATTTTTTAAGTGGAGATAGTTGAAGGGATGGAAAGTGACATAGGCTACTTTTTGTCTCTTTTTATATTCCCCAACTTCCTTAGAATGGAGGATGGAAGTTTGTGGAGAGATTTTCGAATTTAACGAGAGCGAAGCCGCGGGCAAAGGCTAGTTAACTATAATAATAAAGAAATCGCAGTAAGGAACTTTATGTAGATTTCATTACTTTTTAGAGATAAACAAGCAGCTCCATCGAGACGGCTATTTTTACAGAATGTTTTTGGTGGGATATATATAGGCATAGGTATATGTACAACACTAACAAGGTATCTATTGTCTTAGTCTGTTTTCACATTATCCGATCCGATATCGGATGTCGGAAGGATTTAAATGGAAAAAATCCAAGATAGCGCCTGTAATGTATGGGGTATCAGTCCTACATCCGATATCGGATCGGATAATGTGAAAACGCATTTAGTCTCATTAATTATTACTTATGTCAGAGTTTCACTAATTATTTCCTTTTATTCATTTATTATCTCAGTTTAGGTTTATACGAGTACCAAACGAGTAGTATACGAGTAGAAAATATATTACCAAAACAATACAAACTATCATTAATTTATTATAAAAACGTAATCCAAAGTGCCACACCTGGCGGCCTAACTATCCGCGTTGTGTCCAAGACGAAACCTGACCGACGAGCTAGCAAGTCTCTCTACATGTTATCTGAAATACTGTCAAACCATTCACTGTGATTACTCAGATTATTATAAGCAAAATGATCTTCGAATGAACTTTCTGGACAATTGAGATGCATGGGCGCAGTCGAAACCAGCTTGCCCCTCCAGCCCTGTCCCGTTGAAAATCGGAAAGATTCTTTTCCTTAGCACATTTAATGTTTACAAATTGGATTCGCCTTCTGTCACCTAAACTGGTAATTTTATGTATGAGGTCATTGGTCATACAATTATTAATTTATACAGTTATTAATTCTGTATCTCTACTCGCATTGCTGCTGCGATTCTAAAATATTTAATATCCATATATTATGAATACTCAATAAATCATACAATGACATTTGTGATGTGACATGGATGTCAGATGTCACATCTGTTGGCACAATGATTGCGTTTTGTTGAACGTATTTGAGCTCAACATATAGGTTTATCACTAAGTATATTATATTAATGAACAACGAAACGGATGTGACATTTTCCTAGTCCACCAACGTCATCTAGTCATTTTTTTTGGCAATAATTAGACAACATGCGAACAAACTTAGCCAGCGAAGCGATCACAACTACGTCGAGGCCGACCAAAAAATATAATTTGTAAAAATTGTGTTTTGAGCCAATATTTTGATATTAAAATAAAGTTTTTTGATAGTTATTCATAGTATAATATAAAAACAAGTAAAAATATGTATGAAAATATGTTTTTTTCCACTCCCGGGTTACGAAACAACGCCATCTAGGTTTAAAGCAAAAACTAAGCTTTTTTCAGGGGTACGCTTTTTTGTATGGGCTATATCAGTCTAGTATTAAATGGTCCTTGCTAATATTTAAAAATTACACATCAGTAGTTTTCAAAAAGTTTGTTCCAAAATTAAGGAAAAAGTTAAATTTGTTTTTTTTTATTATTCCTATTTTGTTACCACGATTTTTTTGATGAATTGAGATTTAAATAAGTTTTATTTCGCCATTAAGGTTCTCTGGTATCTATATTTTCTCAATTATAACAATTATCCTGTATATATCTTACGAAAGTCGACTTATATTACTAAATGTTGGTAACAAAATAATTATATCAATTAAAATTTGCTCACTTGGCTATATACAATACAAACTTTTTGATCCTTGATAGGCATGGGATCGTTTGGCATCAAAAAAAAGTTTGTGAAGTGACCCTTTTCTCGCACCCTGTATGTTTTTTTTCCAAAATCTGTAAACGCCAATTTTCACAAATTTAAAATCGAAGGATGGTCTCCTGGTTTCGCGTAGCAGCACGGGATCTGGTAGCTGCCCTCACTAACCCACTATCAAAATACAACCTGAATACATAGAAAACATCGCCAGGACGGTCGTCAAATAAGTAGTAAATTAAATATATATAATTTACGCAACTATGGGAACAAATCAAATTATTTTTTAACAAATATTTTGATTTGTGTTTTTTTTAAGTAGTCACACTACTATTTACAAATAAAAAATAATAATTAAAAAATTATAAATTTAAATTAATATATATATAATTTGTTTTCCAGACGCCAAAAAAATATCGTGAATGTAAAACCTGCTCTGTAACGTTCATGAGCAACGACGCATTGAAGAGGCACCAAGAAACCGGAGCACAAAAGAACCACGCTCGGCTCAGCCCGTGCGTGCAGTGCGGGGAGAACTTCGAGAGCGCGGACGCGTTAAAACAGCACGCCGACTCGGAACATCCGACCTGCACAGAGGTTAGTAGCAGTAAACCACAAAACGGAAATATTAAAACGAAAACTAGGTTGTTAAAAGATGTTTCTTGGGCGTCATCCATATATTACGTCACAGTGTAAGGGGGGGGGGGTCATACTAAATGTGACAATCCCTGTTAAAGGGATACAAAAAAGCGTGACATAGGGGGGGGGGGGAGGGGTCCAAAAACCTGAAATTTGGTGTGACGTAATATGTGGATGATCCCTTGTGAGCAAATAAAATTTTCGACATCCATCTCAGGTATATGTGTTTGACCATACGCCTGCGAAAGCTGCTGCGTGTATTTTATTCCTTATGTGTGAAAAATGATGGAAGTAGTGACCAATATGTTTCGATTTCACATATTTTAAACACCATAATAGGTTTCATGACAGTTTTCCCTTTTTAGTGCTACTCGACATTCCTGAACGCGGAATCGTACAACGTACATGTCAAGCGCAAACACCTCGGCGAAGGCAACTCCCAGCAGGGCAAGCGGAGGACGCGCAACCATGCGGTTGGTGGCCGGCCGCAAATTAAAAATAAGTGCTGTGAGATCTGCGGGAAAATGTATAACGTGAGTTGTTATTGTTTACAACAGCTTTCTCAAGCGTATGGGTTGACCGTACGCCTGCGAAAGCTGTAGCGTGTATTTGCATCGTTTTGCTTACACGTAATTAGATTTGTTTGTGCAGAGTTTCCACATGCGAATTCACATGAGACAACACACGGGCGAGCTGCCGTTCGCGTGCGATCATTGCCCGAAGCGCTTCGGATCGAAAAGCAGCATAATGGTAAATAATACTCATCCTCCTCCTTATGTTATCCCAGGCATTCGCCGCGGCTCCTGAGAGCCTGGGGTCCGCTTTGACAGCTAATCCCAAGATTTGGCGCAGGCACCAGTTTTACGAAAGCTACTGCCATCTGGGGTCCGTTTCTCGAAAGATCAATCAATCAATATCATTTATTGCAAACCATGGTATTACATTACAGATGTTACAGTATGAAGGAGGTCGCATGGCACCCCGGTAGGGCATGGCAATATTGGCTATTTCATATTGGATACAAGCCTTTTATTACAAGTGCGCGAACTGTCAAATCGTATGGGTTGTCAATGTTGTCATGGAAACACACTTGTAATATAAGGCTTATACTTTTCGAGAAACGGGCCCCTGACCTTCCAACCCGAAGGGTAACTAGGCCTTGTTGGGATTAGTCCGGTTTCCTCACCATGTTTTCCTTCATCGAAAAGCGACTGGCAATTTGGCAAAATATCAAATGACATTTCGCACGTAAGTTCCGAAAAACTCATTAAACACTAGTTTTTTAATGCCTCTCATTGTGCACCAGTCACATAACTGTTGTTTTCGTGTCGGCAGTTCCACATGAGAGCGCACACGGGATACAAACCCTACAAGTGCGAGCACTGCGGCCTCGCCTTCTCCATTAAAAGCAACCATCAGCGGCATGTCAACGTTGTAAGTATTATACACCGTGTTTTTTTAGTTAAATTTATGGAAAAGTTCTTTATGTCGGACCTATAGTTCATTTCTCTAAGACATACAATAGGGATGACGAGTACATTAAAAAAATGCATTCTGTGTAGTCCGTTAGTCCAAAAATACTGAACACACATTTTTCGCTTTATCTAATTAATGAAAAAATACATATAGAGCATCAAATTTCCAGTGGGGGCTTGTGACGTCACTTAAGTAAAAATTGTACCTAGGCGTGACGTCACGCGAAACTACAACGCATTGTACCGTCGTAATTTGTCGTTTACGAGAAAAAAGAAAAAACATGTTTTCAAAATTTTCAGTCAGTTTATGATAGACTAAATAGTTTTTCTCATCACTCGCTCGGAAACACGTGTTTTATCCTTTAATGCTAGCGGGTATAAACGCGTTTTATCCACTAGTGGATAAAGTAATTTTACCTTGTATATAGTCCAATTTTCTGCTTTAAAATTGATAAAAGTGGATGAATCTAGTAATGAAGATGATTTACCACCCGTGGAACTACCGGAAGCAGTGACAACCGCGTTTGCGTTGTACTTTCCTCGCTATAGTGAGGGGAAAAGTTTTGTGTTACACACGGGTGCAAATGTATTTTACTTCTCGTGTGTTGAAATACAACTTTGCACCCTTGTATAACAAATAACTATTTTTTAGTCGTCTCGATTATTTTTGCAAGCTTTTATTCAACTTGCCTGGTTAGTATGTTAGTGTTCGTCAAAACGTAGGAGCTAAATCTGACCCACTTCCCGGTTTCCGATTGAGCTGAAATTTTGCACACATATGTAAATCACGTGACAATGCAATATTATGGTATCATGGAGCAGAAAGGTGGTCATAGGAACTATATGTCATGAAACGTTCGTATCCCATCGAGTAAGGGGTTTTTAGAAACGTCTCGGAGAGCAGTAGATGACTGTTGAAAGAAAGGTACAGTCGGCGATAAAAGCTTGTGCCAAAAATGACATTTTAGCAAAAAACTTTTTTGTCCCTTGTAGGGTTGTAAATAGAAAAAAAACCAAATGTTTTTTTTTTCAGAATTATGAAAAAAAAACCAAACACCATGGTTTTTTTTCTAAATATGGTTTTTTTTCAGATGAACAAATAATACGACAATAACGGTTTTTCGTGAGTAGTAACGTGTTTCAATAACAATAACGTACATTTTAATTCAATTAACATTCAGTATACAAACGTTTATTGGGGAATCCCTGATGCTGCGTGTAGCGTGGAGAGGCGGTGGTGTTGCCAACAGTAAATAGTGATAACTACCAACTAGAGATTTCGTAAATGTTACTTTTATAAGACCAGAAATGAAAGTTATTTGATTAAATTCGTTTAATAGTTAACATTAAGTCTAAAAAACCGTATAAAAGTATTAACTACTTTGCAAATTTTGAGATTTCGTACTTTAGAAAAAAAACATACTCCAGAAAAAAAAAACTGTTTTTTTTCATGTTTTTTCTCAAGCCAGAAAAAAAACCGTTTTTTTGCAACCCTAGTCCCTTGTAACACCAATAATGATCTACTGTTTCAAATCAAATAATTTATTCGTGATAAACAAGATACAACACATATAAAACAATACAAGAACATTCAAAAGACACTAGAAAAATGAATAATTAAAAAACAAAGAAAAAAAAACCCATATACCTAGTTGTTTACCACGAAATGGTCCCGCCTCAGCGTAATGCTCACCACAGGGTTAGCGCTGATCTTCCGGCGAGACCATTTGTGAGCCACGGACGCATAAGGGTCAAAAAGATTTAGTAAAAACGTCACTTCAAAGGACAATGTTATAAAAGTTAACGACTCTGGTACATTCGTATCCCGTTTTTTCTGTTTTTTTTTTATATACTACGTCGCTGGCAAACAAGCGTACGGTCCACCTGATGGAAAGCGGTCACCGTAACCTATGGACGCCTGCAACTCAAACAGTGTCACATGCGCGTTGCCACCCTATTAGACACTTGTATATTCCCTTTTGCTGCGTTAAGTACGCAGCAGAGAAGTGTCAAGAACTAAAAAAATGTTTCCCGTCATTAGAATGCTGTCTAAAAATTACCACTAGATTTTCTTAACTTTTGTAATGTCCACAGGAGAGATATAACCAATTACCCATACATTAAAATCTGTTTGACCCATAAAATTCCTGCCCCGCACAGCTAAACTGTGGAATGAATTGTCGCCTGCGGTATTTCTGGACCGATACGACCTTCAAATCTTCGAGAAAAGAGCGTGCACTCATCTTAAAGGCCGGCAACGGACCTCCAACACCTCTGGTGTTTCGGGTGTCCCTGGGCGGCGGTGATCGCTTACCATCAGGCGACCTGTCTGCTCGTTTGCCTCGTATCCCATAAAAAAAAATAAACGTGCAACACGGCCTTAACAACACAACTGTACGTTCTCTAGGTGCACCAGGGCATTCGCAAGACTGCCACGTGCCACGTGTGCGGCCACGTGTCCGCGACGCCCTCCACGCTCAAGATCCACGTGCGCGCCGTGCACTACGGCGAGCCGTGGCCTAAACGTGCTCCCAGGAAGAAGAGGACACAAAAATAAAAGATAGTTAAAGTACCTGCCCCATGTAAGGCCCAGCTTATTTATTTTAAACAACAATAAATCTATGAATAACCACAAAATTAAAATTTTGAAAAAACTTTTCGACATAGTGGACTCCCGACTAACTCAGCTTTTAAACAAAAAAAACTAAGCTTAGAATTTTAAAAGTGGAAAATGTCTGCCTTGGGTGAGACTTGAACTCACGGCCTCTGTCTCTCCTGCCTGTCCTGTCGGCCTGTGTCACGGTCTCTAGTGGCATCGATTGCAGACGTTTCTGCTAATCAGAAGTTAAAAAAAAAACTAAATCGAAATCAGTTAATCCGTTATCGCTTTCCACCAGGCGGACTGTATACTTGTTTGCCACCGACGAAGTATTAAAAAAATTCCACCTCGTCGCCAATCTATAAAACTAAAGTATCCCACTTCTGATGTCTTCGTCCAAGAAAGGAGGATTGTTATTTTTTAAATAAAACCCAATAGTAATAATGAATGTTGGTTTTTTTAAGTATGTCCTTTAATGTCTATTTTGGTGTTGGAAAATTACCGCTCTGAGTGAGTCATGATTCCAGAATATCCGGAGGAAACATCCATGAGTTTCATGACTAGAAAAAAATCCATTTGGTTTTTTTTTCTATTTACAACCCTAGTACTGAGCAAGTGGTGAGTGTTATGTATTGTATGTGTACTGAGCAAGTGGTGTGTGTTATGTATGTGTGCTAAGCAAGTGGTGTGTGTTATGTATGTGTACTGAGCAAGTGACGTGTGTTATGTATGTAATGTCTTGTCGCGGCGGCGCGGCGCGGGCAGCTTGAGGTGCACGGTGTTGACGTGCAGCTTGAGCGACGCCGCATGCGCCAGCAGCTTGCCGCACACGCCGCACGACACCGCCGGCCGCCGGCCCAGGTGCACCTGCCACAAATCACTGCTTTTAATTTTTACATACACGACAGGTCGGGCATTGGTGTGGATGGGCAATTCGCGAGAAGCATCACAAAAAAAATTTCTAAGGTAGATAAATAGGCTAGTTGCCTACTAGTCACACTCGTGAACGGGTGCCGTCTGTGAAGACCAGTCTGTTTAAGCTTACTGGGGCTGTTATAACTTAGTAACTTTAATTCTAATTTTTATTAAATTAGGACACTTTGTTCGGTTGTCGTTTGTTTCCTTTCTTTTAGTGAATATTTTAAATATATGATTTTGACTCATGGAGACCATATACATCTCTAAGGAGAATTAGATTAAGTAGATATAGATACATTTTATCTTTAGTTGTGACATGAGTCATTTGCACCTCTAAAGTAATTTTAGACTTTTTTTTTGTATTTGTACTTTTTATATTTAGTGTAGTTCTTGGTTGTAATTCGACATTTAGAGACCTTCTACATCTCTAATTAATTGTATAGAGTTAACTTTAGTTAGAACTTAGAATTAGTATATAATAGTATCAATTGTAATTTCAACTCAATTTTAAATATTTTCAAAATATGTACATGTGACGTGTAAAAGTGCCCCTGTGGCCTATTTGCTGAATAAATTATTTTGATTTTGATTTTTGAGTCAAATCAGCTTCTTTATAAGAACTGTCAAAACGATTTGCTAATATGGAATTACTATGAAATACTGAGGAGTGACGTCACGGTCAATTCATTTATTCCATATCTTTCTCTTTGACTTATTAAATAGAAATTATGTTTTAACATAACTACTGTCCATATTTTTCTTCTAATTATGAGGTGCTTTATACTATATGTATTTTATTTTAAGTATAGGAAACTAGCCTATTTTATGTTTTTCCTACTCAGGTAACGAAGTGGAAAAATTAAATTTTGGACGCTTTTTCTGCCGTTTATGAATAAGGGGGTTAAACTGTTATAATACCACTCGGTGGTGGCGCTGCATGTTGTGCAGCGTGGCGAAGCGGCGCGCGCAGCCGGGCGCCGGGCACGCGTGCGGCCGCGCCCGCGCGTGCGCGCGCTGGTGCGCCGACAGGCTCGACACGGACTGCCAACAAACAGAACTTAACTACATACTAGGCTTGTGTACCACCTGTACTAATAGTACAAAAGACACGATTCCCTGCACTGTACTAAACCATAAATTAATTAAATATAACAAGATCATTCCATCCCATACATTAAAATGCGACCGCCTACGAACGCGCTTACACTCCACCACACATAGATGGCGCCACAAAAAATGCCTTGTTGCCACCGATTATTTGTAGATTGGCATTAAGTGTCAATTCCGAGCCGTAAATCTATGTCAAAAGTGACACTTAACGCCATCTACAAGTATAATCGAAAGCTACAAGACATTTTTTTGTGGCGCCATCTATGTGTGGTGGAGTGTAAGCGCGGTCTTAGGCGGTCGCATTTTAATGTATGGGATGGTATGATCTTGTTATATTTAATTTATGACTAAACCGATGATTCCCAAATGATTCTGCTCTCTAGTACATTTAGTACACTCACACACGCGCAATAGAATGAGAGCGAAAGGAGCGAAGAGCCGAGGAGTGACAAGCAAACATCTTACATTGTACCATCTCCAATGACGGCTAATACAATTAGAAAAAAACGTGTGTTCTATCTCGCCGCGACATACTCTCGCGACAATCATGTGCTAACCCTGTTGGTGCGGCTTGCACCCTGTGGCATGCCACAAACTGCGCAGTATAGCATGCCACATTTATGTTAATTGCATGTTTGTTGTATATTTGTGGACTTCTGTTATTGCCTATGTTTATCATACACATACATAAGGAATCATGTTTTGCATGTCTTTTTGTATTGTTGTTGATGCCCCAAATAAATCCATACTAATATTATAAATGGGAAAGTGTGTGTGTGTCTGTTTGTTTGTCCGTCTTTCACGGCAAAACGGAGCGACGAATTGTCATGATTTTTGAAATGGAGGTAGTTGAAGGGATGGAGAGTGACATAGGCTACTTTTTGTCTCTTTCTGACGCGAGCGAAGCCGTGGGCAAAAGCTAGTACAATAATATATCTACATACATGCAATCACGCCCGTATTACATCAAGGGGTAGGCAGGGCACATAAAACTTAAGCTTCAGTGCCACTCTTGGCAAATAAGGGATTGAAAGAAAACGAAACTGTGACATTGCAGTGACAGGTTGCCAGCCTCTCGCCTACGCCACAATTTAACCCATATCCCACAGTTGCCTTCTACGACACCCACGGGAAGAAAGGGGGTGGGGAAATTCTTAACCCGTCACCACACGACGCGGGCAATAAAATAAATAAATAAATATTGTATACTTACGCAGCACTTGGCGATGACTTAGCGCCAGTGGCCTAGCAGTAAGAGCGTGCGATTTTCAATCCAGAGGTTGCAGGTTCGAACCCTGGCTCGCACCAATGAGTTTTTCGGAACTTATGTTCGAAATGTCATTTAATATTTGTCAGTCACTTTTCGGTGAAGGAAAACATCGTGAAGAAACCGGACTAATTCCAATAATGATTTTCCTAGTTACCCTTTGGGATGGAAGGTGGCAGATGGCAGTCGCTTTCGTAAAACTAGTCCCCAAAACTTGGGATTAGTTGTCAAAGCGGAGTCCCATGAGCCGCGGCAGATGCCGGGATAGCGCAAGGAGGATGACTAAGGCCGTTTTCACATTATCCGATCCGATATCGGATGTCGGAAGGATTTCAATAGAAAAAATCCAATATGGCGCCTGTAATGTATGGGATATCGGTCCGACATCCGATATCGGATCGGATAATGTGAAAACGCACTTACGCAGCACTCGGCGCCGCAGAGTTCGCAGATGAACGCGCGTGCGTTTTTGCTGCGTGCGCGCGGCGGCTCCTTCAGGCGGATGTTGAGGTGCACGCGTTGGTAGTGCGTATCGCACGATGGCTGGTCCACGAATGTCTGCGAGCACTCGGTGCACGGCACGGTAGTCGAGCGCGGTTTTACCTGCTGCGAATAAAGTATATTAGGTATCTTTAGTCGTGAAATTTAGAGTCTTTTACACCTCTAAGGGACCGTCCACACTCAAGAGACGCATGTGCAGAACGGACGTCAGCGCCACGCCGCCTGAATGTAATTTAAAAAACGTCTCCTCAGTACATTTTGTATAGGAAGGATGCGCAAGGGACGTCGCTTGGCGCGCGCCGCGCCGCCTGGGGGCGTGTCTTACGCCTTTCCTATACAAACTGAGAAGACGTTTTTTAAATTACATTTAGGCGACGTGGCGCTGACGTCCATTCCGCGTCGGCGGACATGCGTCTCTTGATTGTGGACGGTCCCTAAAGTTATTTTAGATTTCTTTTTGCATCACTTTGTATTTCTTTATATCATCTTAATGTTATTTTAGATGTAATTTGACATTTAGATTTTTCATCACACCCGCACTTTAAATGTGCTATTGCACGCAGGCGGAGCGCGAGTTATAGAAAAACCGTTCTCCCAACGGAATAATGAAATTTCTTGTACCGTACTTAACTTTTTTACATCTATTTACATATTTTTTACATTGCGAGTGTGACGAAAAACATTGTGTGTAACTCGGGGAGTATGAATATTACTAAGTCATATTATTAGTAATATTCAACTTCCTCCCCTTGTTGCACAATTAACTATTATATCCCTTATAGCTATTAGCTTTTTATTTAGTTGAATTTAATGAAATTATGATGTTAAAGACATCATAAGCTTGGCCTCTCAAAAAATTGTATGTCGCCGTCCTTATGTCATTAATACAATTAGAAGAAGACGTGTGATCTATCTCGCAGCGACATACTCTCGCGACAATCATGTGCTAGCCCTGCTGGTGCGGCTTGCACCGTGTGGCATGCCACAAACCGCACCGTGTGGCATGCCACAAACCGCACCGTGTGGCATGCCACGAACCGCACCGTGTAGCATGCCACATGCCGCATACCGTGTGCGCGCGCGCCTTGTGGTGCCGCAGGCCGGTGCGGCCGACGAAGGTCTCGCCGCACTCGTCGCATGCCACATTCATGGCGGGGTGGCGGCGACGCACGTGCGTCAGGTACGATGTGTACTTCCTGCAACATTTTTTTTTTTACAAGGGGGCAAACTTGTTGTTTATTAAACTCACGTGCCAATATTAACACCCGAGCAAACGAAAGGCTCCAATATTTAACCGCTACCGTAGCGAATGGTTCGTAAATTAGCATCTTGAGCACATCAAGTCCATCAATTTATTGAATATTTATGATTCAAAATCATCATTTATCAGCTTTTATTATTCATCATTAACCAGACAAATTAAAATTTGTATGAAAATACTTTGCACTCTTGTGGATAAAATGCAATTTTTCTATCCGATTTCAAATAATCTAGAGAACTTTTTAGAAATTTAGTTTTTTTGATGATTTTTTTTACTAGTCTTAAATCTGAAAATTCAGTTTTAATCCATACTAACATTATAAACGGGAAAGTGTGTGTCTGTTTGTATGTCCGTCTTTCACGGCAAAACGGAGCGACGAATAGGAAACTTGACTGTTCTTAAAATAAAATATTTTATACCATGCACGAAATATAGCATCAGATAATTATAAGGAAAACGTGGACAGAAGTTATTTTTAAATCCAATTTCTATTTAATAAATCAGGAGGAAATATATAAAGTAACTGGTTGAACGTGACGTCACTCAATTCGATTTCATATTAATTCCATATTATCAAGACGTTCACATTCGTTTTGACAGTTCTTAAAAAGAAGCTGATTTGACTAGGAGGCAAGTAGCCTATTGACGTGATTTTTTAAGTGGACATAGTTTAAGGGACGGAGAGTGACATAGGTACTTTTTGTCTCTTTCTAAAGCGAAGCCGCGGGCTTTTGTAGTCTATAATCGGTATGATGTTCTTGTTATCAAATACACAATTTCATAAACTTACGAGAAAGTAGCGTCGCAGTGTGGACACGGGTGCGTGGTCCCCGAGTGGGACAGGAAGTGATTCTTGGCTATAAACCTGGAACCACACAATAATTACCACATCAAATGTTTGCATTTATTATGAATATCATGAGACCAACCGACTTCAAATCTCATGTAAAAAGGGGGAAGTTATCAATTCGTCTGTTTTTTTAATGTTTAACAAAATTTTTCACAATTTCTTACTAAGACTCAAGCGCGCGCGCGCTTGCGCGCGCACACACACACACGCACGCACGCACGCACGCACGCACACACACTATACCTGGTGCGCGTGTCTGTTACCGTCCGTGATTTTTTTCTCACTTGATGGTCTCATCGGAAGATAATTATATAAGAAAAACATGGACAACCGTTATTTTTAAATCCAATTTCTATTTAATAAGTCAGGTAGAAATATATAAAGTAACTGGATTGACCGTAACGTCACTGAACTCGATTTCATATTAGCAATTCATTAAATTCGTTTTGAGAGTTCTTACAAAGAAGCTGATTTCACTACGAGGCAACATTCTTCACGTGCGTTGTATGTTGAGAAACGTCGTCATTAGCAAAATCCACCTCGGAAAAAAGACCGAGCAGTGAAAGCCATAAGACTAGCCTATTCTATAGATACCTGGTGCGCGTGACGAACCCGCACGCTCGGCACGTGAACCGCAGCCGGTGCGCGTCGGCGTGCACGTGCGCGCGCGACCGCGTGCCGAACCGCACGCCGCACACGTCGCACGCGTGCTTGCCCGCACCCTGTACACCATCATTAAAAGTTGTGAGCTAGAGATGGGCCGAATACAGACTTAGCCGAATACGAACATGCGGCCGAATATTCGGTTGCTGTATTTTAATATAATTACAGAATCTCTTGCTTTCCCAAAAGTATGAAAGTTATTTAAAAATATTTTAACGGGTTACTCACGTATTCTTTTTATACTACGTCGGTGGCAAACAAGCATACGGTCCGCCTGATGGAAAGCGGTCACCGTAACCTATGAACGCATGCAACGCAAACAGTGTCACATGCGCGTTGCCACCCCATTAGAAACTTGTACATTCCCTTTTGCTGTGTTAAGTACACAGCAAAAAGGAGTGTACAAGTTCCAAGGAGGGTTCGGGTTGCCGACGACTCTAAAGGACAATATACGGAACAAGTTAGTTCCGTAAGTCCTCCCGTCATCAGGACCGCACCCTCGTTGAGCTCTGGCAGCCTTACTCACCGGCAGGAACACAACACTATGAGTAGGGTCTAGTGCTATATGGCTGCGGTCTTCTGTAAGGCGGAGGTACTACCCCAGTTGGGCTCTGCTCTAGATTCGAGCGAGACGATATCCGCTGTGCTGTGCCCTACCACACAAAGCGGAATATCATTCGCTATGCCCTACCTCCTCCTATTCACGCTACTCTTGAGAAAGATCCTCGAAATTGGATTGAAACATGTCGAACGCTATATCGACTTAATACGTGAGTAACCCGCTTAACATATTTTTAAATATGTATGAGTCTCACGGGAGTTTTATAGTTAAGTATGAAAGTTTCAAGTTTTAGTTTCAATTTAGCTACTTATAGGTATTATCTCGCATTTTTGATTTTACATGTGTTATAGGCACTGGTCCCACCGCGAGCTAGGAAGCTATGAGCTATCGGCTATAAAAACGAACAAAAGATAAGCACTCCCGTGCAAATAAAAGAGACACGGCGATTTTGATAGCTCATAGCTGGGCGAGTAACTATAAACATCGCCGTGTCTCTTTTATTTGCACGGGGGTGATTATCTTTTGTTCGTTTTTATAGCCGATAGCTCATAGCTTACTAGCTCGCGGTGGGACCAGTGCCTTAGCAAAGCTCCCACAGATCTTATCTTGTATCACAAGTAGTATACTCACCGGATCATGCTTCTTCATATGTCCGTCATACACCTGCTGCGTCGCAAAGGCCTTCCCACACGTCTCACACCCGAACGCAGCGAGCGTATAGCTCGGCATCATCTTCCGACCCTCTATCTCCCTCAACTGTTCTTCTTTAGACAAAATATCTATTTTACAATCATATTTACTCTCAAACTCTGCAAAATTAAAGTCCGGCAAAAATCCGTTGGCTGCCATACGCCTTTTTATAACCCTTTTTAGTGTTGGTAGTGTTTCCGTGGTAGATTCTAGTTTAGTTTTGGTAGATTCCAATAGTTTCCGCTTCCCTTTAGTAGATTTTGGTATATGTTTACTATTTTCATTCCGCATAATTTTAACTTTTCCATCCATGGATACTTCATCAATATAATCATTATTTTCTTCAGTATTTTCTCTGTAATCTTCATAATCATCTAAAGTAGGCTCAGCAACGAATATGTTTTCTGTAAAATCAGTTTCTTCTTTAATTTCCTCTTTGACATCCGGGAGGGTAGAATCGGAAGTGTGGATGAGACAAGACTTTAGATTTAGGCATAACTTTTCGGTCACGCGGTCGATGGTTCGAATGTAGTCTAAGGTTATCTGTAAATGAAAGTGAAAATTAGTTTTTTTTTCTTATATTTTTTTACTGAACTTATTAGATAAAGTCTTAGTGGACATAGTTGAAGGGAGGGATAGGCTACTTTTTGTCTCTTTCTAATGCGAGCGAAGTGGCGGGAAAAAGCTAGTATTTAATAATTTAAATTTGTGCTCACATATTGCGTTTGCTGGAGAGCGTCAGCGAGCAAGGCCTGAGCGCGGCGCGCGCGGGCCCGCAGCGAGGCCGCACGAGCGAGCTGTGCGCGGCACACGCTGCACACGCAGCGCCCGATCAAACCGCCCTCCTGCCACAGAAACACACGTTACGCATTAGGCACGCCACAGACAGTCTGAAAAATTCATAATCTTCTTCTTTTCTTTTACTGACAGATCAGGTCTCTCAGTTTGAACTGAGAGGTTGCATACAAATCTTTTTTAAGATTATGAATTTTTAAGACTGTTTGTGGCGTGCCTTACAAATTATAAAATTCTTTATTTCATAAAAAACAGTACAGATGTAGTGCAAAAAGGGTTTCCTTCGGAAACATTCATATTTGTCATGCTAGTTTTTTTTTTTACCAACGAATGGTCAAATATAATATAGATTGGTGAAAGAATAACGATTAAAACATTCTTAGAAATAACTAAACAAAACTAAATTACAACATGCTAGTTCAGTCAATGTCAGTACATCTTGTATTGACACTGACTGAAATAGCATGACACGTTCGTACGTTTCCGTAGCAATTCGAAGGCAAAGGTGGTGTCTGGGTGGTAAGCAATATATTTTTCTCAAACATGCAATGAAATATTGTCTTTACGTTCCTTAAAATGGGCTGGGAAGTATCGCTTTTTGGGCGCAACAACTCGAGAGGACTGTAAAGGGATTTCATATTATTTTTTAGGCCTAGGCCTGCAAAGTAACTTTTTTTTATAAAATATTGTCCTTTAGAGCATTTTTTTTTATTTCATTGTATGTTTGAGAAAAGCACTATACATGCCTCGGCGTGAAAACGGATTCCCGGCCTCGTATCCCTATCCGGCCGTATATACCCACTTGGCCGGAAATCCTCATTTTCCCGGCCTCTGATGTAATGTACTATGCCTGTGTTGGGAGGCACCGCTCTTCCATGATTATTATATTTAACCCTTCGCTTCGTCTGTGTCTGTCAAAAAATTGTCATAAAACAATTAAATTTGATATATTATTTTAAAGTGAAACGCCTTATGTTAGGATCCTTATCAAACACAGACAAAGGGTTAATATTGTTGATAGAGTGCCGTCAGCAAAGGTCCATCAATGCAACCTAAGACAATATAATTATATGGGGACAAACTGAAATAGATACCATACACTAAAGAAAAGGCAATCATACCCACTAGTGACAAAGCCGGGAATCAACCCCGAGTCTCCAGCTATCGTGGCTGACAAGTGCGGATCCAGCTTCGTGCCCAGGGGGGGGTCACGTGGTAAAGGCCCAGGCCCCCCCGGGGGGGTCACGTGGTCTATTTGTATGGCCAGCCTAGGCTCCAGGGGGGGGTCATGACCCCCATGACCCCCCCCTGGATCCGCGCATGGTGGCTGACATGCTAAACTGCTACACCACCTCGACCGCCGAGGTACCCGTCGAAATTTCTCTAGTGTATGTTATCTCTGAAGGATAGGCGCCTTTAAAGTAATATAAAATAATTATCCCTACGTCGAATTTGGGGACAAATTTAATAGTTGCCGCAAAACTAACTAACTGTAGTATAAGTTTCAACACATGTGTCCTGCCATGTCTAACCTATGGCTGCGAAACCTGGTCCCTCACTGTAAAACAAAGAGACAAACTTGCGAAGTGCCAGAGAGCTATGGAGAGGAGTATGTTGGGTGTAAAACTGAAGGAT
This sequence comes from Leguminivora glycinivorella, assembly GCF_023078275.1. Lineage (NCBI taxonomy): Eukaryota > Metazoa > Arthropoda > Insecta > Lepidoptera > Tortricidae > Leguminivora > Leguminivora glycinivorella. The sequence goes on along the minus strand of NC_062995.1, from coordinate 11,913,171 downwards.
AAATGCCGTAACATCGACATAAGGGAAAGAACCAAAGTTAGAGACATCCTCACACACATAGACATGCAAAAATGGAGGTGGGCCGGCCACACTGTAAGATGTAAGACCGAAAAATGGAGTCAAAAAGTCCTCATGTGGCACCCCAGAGATGGTTCAAGACCTCAACGCCCACCACTCAAACGATGGGAGGACGAAATTATAACCACTGTAGGGCCTTTCTGGACTAGACTGGCCAGGCAGAGGAAATACTGGAAAGAGCTGGAGGAGGCCTATGCCAACAGGCACACTGAACTACGCGACTTCATCTAAACAAACAATCACAAACACCACGTTCAGAAGAAAAGGCTAAATAGATAGATAGATAGATAGATAAGTTTTTATGCAAAAATTTAATTTTTGGCACAAGCTTTTATTGCCGACTGTTACCTTTCTTTCAACAATCATCTACTGCTCCCCAAGACGTTTCTAAAATACCCCTTACTCGATGGGGATACGACCTTTCATAACAGAGTTCCTATGACCACCTTTCCACTCCATCATCAGATCAGCTCCATGATACCATAATATTGCATTGTCACGTGATTTACTTATGTGTCCAAAATTTCATCTCAATCGGAAACCGGGAAGTGGGTCAAATTTAGCTTCCACGTTTTGACGCAAACTAACATACTAACAAGGCAAGTTGAATAAAAGCTTCTAAAAAGAAAGGAAAACATTCATAAAGATTAATACGTAATTATCTGTAAATTTGTGGATTTATAGTTCAGTACTATATGTCATATATGGTAAATTGATATGTAGTTCACTAAATTTATTAAAACTAGCCTAAAGAATATTTAAAATTGTCCAAATCTATACTTAAAATCGTACTAACCTCAGTGTTAATAAGATCACTAAAAACTTTCAGTAGCGTAGACCCCTGTATATTATACAGCGTGGTGTCGGTTACCAGGCAAATACTGCACACCAACAACTCTTGCCCTTCCTCTTTTGCACTCATCTTATTGAAATATTATGAATTGGGCATAATTTTACAAGTAAACATCAACCAAAGTATTTGTTTACCATTTGTTTACATATCGATCGACCATCTGTTCCCAAGTTCACGTACGTTCCGATATGAGTTTAGAAAAATTCAATCGAAGATATTTTAAGACATCAACCCTTTTTTATATTATTTTTAATTATGAAACACAATGTTTTTAATAAAATTATGGCTTTATGGGCTATACTAAAGCTTATTGCAAAACATTTGTGAGTCCTAGAAAGCCATAATATCTTAAGGTTTATGAACGGTTTCACCTTTCCATTCTTGACGTATTGAAGACCAGCCTTAAGTTGCTAACAGACGACCGCTCCGTACGGCGACCTTGGAATGTTGCTACGTAAGTAAGAGCGAGACAAAATAACTCTTTCTCGCTCCCTCTTGCAGGATAGTATGTGGAATGATGTGGATGACGGTGCGTTAGGAAAATGCTAATAAAATTAATTAAATATTTTTTACTTAAGTGAGAGCGAGAAACAAATAACTCTTTCTTAGATGATAATTGATAATACTTGTATGACCTCGATGCGTTGCGGTCATGTGTTAGTACTATTTAAAGTGTTGCAGACGTCCATAGGTTACGGTGACCTCTTTCCATCAGGCTGTCACGTAGCGACACCCAGTGAGTATCAGTGTTACTAACGTGGTATGTATTTTTGTACTTTTATGATTTTATTTTTCTAATAAATAAAATAATATGTTCTATAGCGGGACGATTTGTAATAACAACACCGGCACTGACGTTAGAACAAAGTTTATTTTGTATCAAACAAAGTACACAAGGTTTGGTTATATTAAACAAATGAATCCGAGCTATATTAGTTAATAGTATTTTATGCAACTGGTGGTTAAAAGAGGTCAAAAAAGGTGAGTGGCGTGGGTAACAATTTGAGGCGAAGCCGAAAATTGTTAAAAAAGACGCCACGAGCATTTTTTGACTCAGTTAAACACCGTTGCATACAATACTTTTTCTACGACCAAGCACTTATTTTGAAAGAAAATTATAAATCAACAAATACCTACTTTCAGTCATCTTAGTTATCTAGTGGACCGCCTACCATTTTGAATATGCAGTTTGAGTGCAAACATGAAAATAAAACTGTCTATGGTATGGTTCTTTGAAGCCTGGCCACTAAGACGAATCGAGCCGAGTTGAATCGAGTTCTCATACATTTGAATGCGATTCGACGCGTCGCCAATGAACGCAGCAGAAAACGAAGGAGTTTCGACTCTGCGAATTGGTTTGTTAAGTTGGTAGCAATGTATTTACTGAACTGTAACAGCTATATCGTGCTACTGCTACTAAATGTTTTCAGGGTATAGACTAAATAGACTTGTCCTGACATCTTTTATGTAGGGTTTTAAAGTTCTATGCACGACCTTGTAACTCACGAATAACAGTACGGGAGTAGAAAAACATAATTAAAGAGACAAAGGCTCCCCACAGACAGTCTTAAAAATTCATAATCTTAAAAAAAACTTGTATGCAATCTGACAGTTCAAACTGACACTGACAAGACACTGACAGATCTGAACTGTCAGATTGCATACAAGTTTTTTTTAAGATTATGAATTTTTAAGACTGTCTGTGGGGAGCCAAAGGGTCGTAGGGTCTGACATGCGCAAACGCATGCGTTCTCTACTAAAGCTAACTGTTATTGTGAAGGTTGAATATGCAATCGACTCATGCTTGACCAAGTTTTAAGTTTGGAATCTCAGTTGTCTATGTGCAGACTTTTGAGTTTTCAAACGACACTCTTTTGACAGGACTCATGATGTAAACATGTTTGTGTAAATATATATTAATAAATTATAAATAAATAACGTTCGGATAAACCAAAGTGCCTTCCTATTGTTCCAAGGACCTCCTGTGGGAATTTCCACAGGTTATGGGCCCAGACGCAACATTAAGGAACATTGTATTTAAAGCTAGGAAGTGTTTGTATTTTTTCAGCATTATTTAGTCAGCTTTCGTACGGCGAGAATAACGTTAGCAACCACAGTTGTTGACAACATAACCTTAGCAACGAGAGTAACATCATAGTTAAAGGAAAACCGTAAGTAAATTACATCATGGACAGCAAGGACAACATAAAGACTTTGAAATTAAATACGAATTATTCTAATTGGAGAAAACTAGCTAAATTATTTCTGGATGCAAAAGGAATTGGAGCTGATGATAAAGGTAAAGACGCAAAAGCTAAATACTATATTTTAAATTCAATAGATGAAAATATTTTACATTATGTGATTAATTGCTCAACCACAAAGGATATTTTTGAAAAATTAGATATTGTATTCAATTACAAAGTGGAAAAAGACAGTCACCTCAGAGTTATAGAATTTTATAACTACAAATTTACTGGAGATATACTTCAAGATATTAGCAAATTGCAAAATATGTGTTTTGAACTAGAATCTACCGCAAATAAAATAAATGATGACATGCTTATACAAAAGATTTTGACCATTTTACCTTCAACATTAAATTACTTCAGGACTGTATGGGAGGTAACTCCGAAGTCTGACCAAACCATACATACTTTGATCGAACGAATTCAAAAAGAACTTAAGCTTGTTGATAATAATTATTCAATTGTAGTCAATTCTGATATAAATCACCAAACAGAGGAAGCAATGAAAAGCAATGAAAGAATTTGTTTTAATTGTAACCAACAAGGGCATATTGCGAGATTCTGTAATAATAAAAAATGCACAATATGCAATAAAAGTGGCCACACTTCCAGTGAATGTTTTTCTACAAAGGTATGTAGGAAATGTAACAGGAAGGGACACATTGAAAAATTTTGTCGCACTTTTAGTCTGGTGAGTGAACAACTGAAGCATACAACTAGTATTAGAGCCATTATTGATTCGGGTGCATCCTCTCACATGTTCTATAATAATGATGTCATTAACTCCACAGAAAATGTAAATGTAGAAATAAGATGTGCTAATGCAGAGAACCTCGTCGCACAAGCCATAGGTACAGTAAAAACAAATGGTTTTGAACTGGAAGATGTACTACATGTTCCTGCAATTTCTAGAAACCTGATATCTGTAAGTTCAATCACTGATCATGCAGCTTCTGTACTCTTCGTTGGAAACAAGGTAACTGTAAAGAAATATAATCGCATTATTCTTACGGGATATAAAACTAGAAACGGTCTTTATGAAATAGAATTTTCTGCTAACACTGTTCGCGAGGTTTTGCTTTCTGAGAACGCCGATATTTGGCATCGTCGGCTAGGTCACGTATCGGATGTGCCGCGTCTAGCTAAACTGGTGAACGGTATCAAAATTGGGGGGGAACATAAAGAAAACTTTTGTGAAATATGCATTAAAGCAAAAATGACTAGAAAACCTTTCAAAAATAATAGAATTAAAGCAAAATTTCCTTTAGAAATTATCCATACGGACATTTGCGGTCCGATAGAAATTCCCACTTGGGATAATAAAAAATATTTTATTACTTTTTTGGATGACTTTACACATTTTTGTGTTGTCTACTTAATTACTTTTAAAAGTGAAGCCTTTGATAAAATAAAACACTTTGTGACTTTAGCGGAAAACCATTTCAATACAAAAGTTAGGAAAATCAGATGCGACAACGGAAAAGAATACTCGAACAATAACCTAATGTCTTGGTGCAGCTCTAAGGGCATAATTATGGATCTAACAATACCCTACACTCCTCAATTAAATGGAAAAGCAGAGCGATTGAATAGAACCTTGTTAGAACGAACGAGAGCATTAATATTCGATGGTCGAGTTCCAAATTATCTATGGGGTGAAGCTCTTATAACTGCAAGTTTCTTAATCAATAGAAGTCCTACCGAAGGCAAAGACAAAACTCCAGCAGAGATGTGGTTCGGCATCAAACCTGATGTATCACATGTAAGACGTTTTGGTTCAACAACTTATTATAAAATAAACTCTGGTGTACGAAAGCTAGATGTCAGATGCAAAAAGGGAATCCTGATTGGCTATATCAGGAATGGTTACAAAATATGGGTGGATGAAACAAAAACAATTGTAAGAGCGAGGGATGTAAGAATAAATGAAGATGAGCAAGGTATATATGCAAATGAAGAAAATGATGAAAGTATTAGAGGTCTTTGGACAATCGACGAAGAAACTGAAGAGACAGTTAGAGAAGGCACAACACAAAATGAAGATCAAATAAACAGGCAGGAAGAAAATCAGGTCAGAAGAGTCAATAGTAATGAAGGTCGAGAAGGAGATACATTAAGAAGAATTGAAACAAGTAGCAATGGAGAGGAGGGTCGAGAAGGAGGTACATCAAGAAGAGTTGGAGGAAGTAGTAATATAGAGAAGCGTCGAGAAGGTGATATGTTAAAAATAAAAGTAAGAAGTAGAAATGCAGAGAATGTTCGAGAAGGTGTTATTCATTTAAGAAGATAAGGAAGCGAAACAAGTGAAGATGAAACAAAAGATGAAACAAAAGAAGATGAAACAAAAGAATATGAAACAAAAGAAGATAAAACAAAAGAAGGTGAAACAAATGAAAGCGAAACAAATGAAGGCGAAATAAATGATGGCGAAACAAATGAAGGTGAAATAAATGAAGGCGAAACAAATGAAGATAAAACAAAAGACAATGAAACAAATGAAATAGAAACAATTGAAGAAGAAGAAAATAATGAAGTATTTTATGATGGGAATGAAGAATTTTTTGATAATGAAGAAGTTGAAAATCGAGTTGGAAGTATTGAAAATCAAAATATTGATAGTGATGTTAATCAAAATAGAAGAGTTCAACCTGCCATAGACCGCAGATTACCTGATAGATATAAAGATTATTTAATGAATTATGATACTGAAGCTTCAATGTTAACTTACGAGGAGGCAATAGAATCAAAAGAAAAGGATAAATGGAAAAAGGCAATAAAAGAAGAAATTAAATCACTTGAAGAAAATAAGACGTGGTCATTTGTGGATGAACAGGAAGCAAAAGGAAGAAAATTAGTTACTAGCAAGTGGATTTTTACAGTAAAGTCTGATGGCAGATATAAAGCCAGACTAGTTGCAAGAGGCTTTCAACAAAAGTACAAAATAGATTATGACGAGACGTACAGTCCGGTAGTTAATAGTACGTCTTTAAGAATCTTACTATCTATTGCAGCGGCAAAAGGGTTAAAATTAAAACAGTTTGATGTGAAGACAGCCTTTTTACATGGAGACTTGAAAGAATGTATATACATGAAGGTACCCAAAGGCTATAGCAACAAAGAAGGCAAAGTATGCAAACTAAACAAGAGCTTATACGGTCTGAAACAAGCTCCACTAATGTGGAATATTAAGTTTACAGAGTTCTTAATAAAGATGGGGTTCAAGCAGATGAAACTTGATCAATGCATTTTTGTTATGGAGGGTGAAAGAAAGATTATTCTTGCGGTATATGTCGATGATGGATTAGTTCTTGGAGAGAAAGAAGAAGATCTAGTGTACATAATAGAAAGAATTAGAAAGGCTTTTGAACTAAGAGTCTTAGATGAAGTAACCAATTACATTGGTTTGGACATTAAGCAAGATGAAAATGGCATTAAAATTTTTCAGAAAACATACAGTGAGAAAATCATTAAGAAATTTAACCTAAACAATGCCAAAGAATGTAAATGTCCAACAATTCTGATAGAACAGCATCCGTCAGTAAAGATTGATACTAAGTCTCATGAGCTTTACCGAGAGATGATAGGGTCATTGTTATATCTTTCGAATAAAACGCGACCAGACATTAGTTTTCAAGTGGGTTATTGTTCGAGGCATCAAAATTCTCCAAATTTAAATGATTTGAATAATGCTAAGACAATTTTGCGATTCCTGAAAGGCTCAACAGAAAAAGGGATTCACTTTAATAAAGATGATAAAGTACTCAGGGGTTATTGTGATTCGGATTTCGCGGGAGATCCAGACACTAGGCGCAGCACTTCTGGTTTTGTGATTTGGCTGAATGGTGGACCAGTGGCATGGAGCTCAAGAAAACAATCAGTAGTCGCACTGAGCAGCACAGAAGCAGAATTCATAGCAGCAGCAGAATGTTGTAAAGAACTACTATTCATAAGGGATCTGATTTTTGAGATAACCAAGGAAAAACTAGAAGTTGAGATGAGAGTAGATAATCAATCTGCAATTTGGCTTATGAAAAAAGGAATCATGGGGAGAAGAAGCAAACACATAGACGTAAAATACTATTACCTAAAAGAGAAAATTGACGAAAATCAGATTACAGTTAAATACTGTCCGACGGGATCACAGCTGGCTGATATATTAACTAAAAGTTTACCGGCTGTAAAGTTTGAAAAATGTCAACGAAGATTAGTGTTTTAGTGATATTGTGGCTAAAATGAGTCATTGAGTGTAGTATAAGTGCGGGCTAAAGTGAACGTTAATAATTTTTTCGGCTCATGTCGGGGTTTGTTTATAATTATCGTAGTATGTAAGTTTTTATAGGGTGTGTAAAAATAATACAGGAATGTGTATTGAAAGAAAACTTGAGGATTCTGGAAACATGAAATAAAGTTAGAATTAAGGGGGTGCTTAATAATGATTCACTTAAGGGGGTGTAAGTGTATGTACTAATGGTAAGTGAATCAATATAAAAGCAATTCAAACCAAAAAAAAAAAAAAAAAAAAAAAAGAGTAAAACCACACATTCATTTAATAATTATTATTTACACAGTGTTCTGAAGTTATCCTTAAGTATTTTTTCTAAATTTTATTTATTCCAAATATTATTATAATTTCTAGTATTTTAGTATTTGTTTTAGAGAAGGGGAGGATACGTAAATTTTATAATCGAATATGTATTTGGCAATTAGTAATGATGTATCGAGCGGTGGAGAATAAAGATAAGTATGAGTCGAGAGGTGGAATAAATAAGGGAGATAGATGTAGTTAATTTATATATTAGTAGTGATGTATCGAGTGGGAGAATAAAGATAAATATAAAGCGAGAAGTAGAATAATTAACTGTTTATTTATATATTTGTAGCGATGTATCGAGTGGGAGAATAAAGAATAATATGAGGCGAGAAGCTGAATAATTAACTACTTATTTATATATTAGTAGTGATGTGTCGATTAGTGGGAGTTTATATTATTGAGAGTACATGTAGATATGTACTAATTAATATTTGATGATAACGTTTGTTGAAACCTTTTGTTTTTTTGGTAATGGGATGAAAGTTTTGATATATTGTTCTGGAAATGAGATTGTGGCCTTTTTAAATAAAAGTTGTAAAGTATTAGAATTAGATAAAAGTTGTAAAGTATGTACTAACGCTTCAAGCAGAGTCGATTGAGGGGGTGTGTTATTGTGAAGGTTGAATATGCAATCGACTCATGCTTGACCAAGTTTTAAGTTTGGAATCTCAGTTAATGTCTATGTGCAGACTTTTGAGTTTTCAAACGACACTCTTTTGACAGGACTCATGATGTAAACATGTTTGTGTAAATATATATTAATAAATTATAAATAAATAACGTTCGGATAAACCAAAGTGCCTTCCTATTGTTCCAAGGACCTCCTGTGGGAATTTCCACACTAACGGCCACTGTCTTGCAATGCGCAGCGCTGCCAGCCGCTACGTGATTGGACAAAACAAGTTACACACGATAGCCAGCTAAGGTTGACCCGCGGCTTAGTCCGTTAGGAAGCGAGACGGGGGTCTACCTCTGTTGGTCCTATTTGGCAGTCTTCTATCTCCCTCAGACTGACTCGTACCGTCCCGTGGTACCGTCTCTCTGAGACGCGTTCGGCGTAAAGCCAGTGTTACACGCTATAGTTCTAGTTAAATTTAAATTAATAAAATTACATTCCTATACTTTCAGTCTATTTTATAGTTTCAGCATAAAGGTTTTGTTCATCTAGTTTATTCAGGACTTTTTGGCTAGTTACCTCCATATCTTCTTAGTAGTTTGTGGTTACCTCTATGGTGGGGAACAAGTGGGGAATTTAAATTTTGATATTGGAAGAACAAATGCAAAGAGTATAATAAGAGTATTAGAACATGAACAAATGAAAGGGGGAAAAAATGGAAAATTCTGGAGGTGAAGAAACAAGGCGTTTTCTTACAAAATATGTGGATTAATTAATTTTATTTTATAATAATGATTATTTTTGGTGTAAGCACCTTGAGGAAGTTTAAAGGTGCATAAAGACAAAAAGTTTTGATCTAGTGGTAATGAAAAGTCAGAGATACGAGGGCTGGTTGAAAACAATCCGAAACAATATTAAAAAAATAAATTTAAAATAAAACTTTTGTTAGATACGTCATCTGCAATCTTTTACGATTCCGATAAATGTAATTTCATGAGATAATAGTTGTTTTATTAATAAAATATTCTCATCTGAATTGAAAAGTCGATAATTTTCGTGAAAATGGAGAAAATGGAGGTTCGTGCCGTTATAAAGTTTTATGTTTTAAAAGGAAAAACAGCAACTCATATTAAAACAAAGCTGGATCGTGTGTTAGGGGACGACAGAGCTGCAATGATGCTCCCCGTAGTGGAAGACCAAATGAGGTAACAACCCCAAAAATGGTCTCTAAAATAAAAAACATTGTATTGAGGGACCGTCGATTAGAACTTCGGGAGATAGCAGAGATTGTAAATATTTCGTTAGAACGTGTTTTTAATATACTGCATAAGCATTTGTCTATGAAAAAGCTTTGTGCTAAATGGGTGCCGCGGTTTTCGAATGACCAGCTAATGAAACACCGAGTGAATGTTTCTAAAGAGTGTTTGCAAATCTTTAGACAGAATTCTAAAGAATTTCATCGTCGTTTCTTAATGGTCGATGAGACTTGGATCCACCACTACACGCCGGAAACTAAAGAGCAATCCAAGCAGTGGACAAAAAGTGGTGAACCCGCCCCAAAGAAGGCAAATACGACCTTGGCCGCTGGCAAAGTAATGGCAACCGTTTTTTGGGATGCTACGTAGATTATCTTGAAAAGGGAAGAAGAATAAACGGCCAATATTATGCAAATTTGTTGCAAAAGCTGAGCGATGTAGTCGAACAAGAAAGACCCCACTTAGATAAGAAAAAAATCTTCTTCCACCACGCTAACGCAGCGGTTCACACGGCAAAAGTTGCGATGTCAGAAATTCAAGAATTACGCCTCGAAATACTGCCGCACTGGCCTTATTCGAATGACTTGGCCCCCTGCGATTTCCATTTGTTTCCAAATTTGTAAAAGTGGCTAGGGAGACAAAAATTTTCGACTAAGGGCCGGTTGCATCAAACCGTATGTCACCGTTAAAGCGTTCGTTAAATTTTATTGTATGGGAGATTCCATAGACGTGTACTGCGTGACGATGATGTGTCTGTCAAATGTGGTTGATGCAACTGGCCCTAACTCTGAAGTCATTGACGCCGTTAACGGCTATTTTCAGGGTCTTGACAGAAGCTTCTATAAAAATGGAATTATGGCAATAGAGAAGCGTTGGTCAAAGTTTGTTGAGCTAGGAGGAACCTATGTTGAAAAATAAAATCGTTTTATTCAAATAACTCTGAGTTTTCCTCTTCGTTTCGGATACTTATCAATCGGCCCTCGTAGTTTCAACATCGAGGACAGGAGCAATAGATCCTCAGACCACAGCTGTTACTGATATGCGTTGGCGCTTCGGTGGTTGTGCCGAGTGTCGCGACAGGCGCGAATATCTAATGCCACAATACGAATTTCCTAGCGGCAACACTGAACAGCGCCCTCGTGGGTGGAACTGTGGTAAGTTATTCCAACGTGGCAAGTAGTAAGGTTAAACCCGGTATGGCGCGAAGCGTGCGAGTGCATGAAAGTGTAAGATACAGTGAGGAAGCCCACAGCTGTCCTGAGTCGTCTAAAGCTAAGTATTTTATGTTACTTGGTGCTCGCAGTGGTGGTATGGTTTCTCTATGCAATGATCTCCTTAATAGAAGAACAGTAAGTTCGTATGAGTTTAGCTTGCCACGGAACCTGCCGTGGAAGCTATTCCTGAGACCATCTTAGGTAAGGCAGACTAGGTTTCTCTGTCTGGGTAAGACTTGACGTGCCCCAGCTCTCAACTCTGTCTGGGTAAGACTTGACGTGCCCCAGCTCTCAACTCTGTCTGGGTAAGACTTGACGTGCCCCAGCTCTCAACTCTGTCTGGGTAAGACTTGACGTGCCCCAGCTCTCAACTCTGTCTGGGTAAGACTTGACGTGCCCCAGCTTTCAACTCCACCTGGGTAGACTTGACGTGCCCCAGCGTGCGAGAGCCGTGGCGGCTTCGGCAGCCCGGCTAGAGGTGTGTCGATGTGCGGCAGTATACCTCGGCTCGGATGTTAGGCGTCCGAGTTATCCGACCTTTGATGTGTCGGCGGACTCCCCGCGGGGGGGTCCTTTGAACCTTCGTCTGGCCGGGTAAGATGGTTCTCTTTTGCTGTAGAGATAATCGTACAAGTATAGTAGGTGATGGTTGTATGAGAATACCATATTCATGAGCAATTAAACCCACAGATCTCGGTGGTATACAACTAGCCGCCATAAGTAAAGCGAAGCAGATTGAAGCTCCCCTGGCCCAGGAGAAGTGGATCAGAGAGAGCGAGGACAAAGAATCCTTCATAGGAGATGAAGGTATGTATGCTAAGCATTCTGTTACCCCTACACCCCCACATTAATATATTAGTGGCCGCCTTTCCCCTTTTACGGTCTTATTTATATACCGTACGTGGTTGGGGGAGAGTCGGCCACAATGGTGGTTAATGCTGGGATCCAGCAGATAAAGAATCAAGGCTTATAATATAAATAAAGAATGCAAGGCATACATTTTCAATATAACCAGACATCTTTACTAACAGAAATCATAGATGGCGCTACTGGTAACAGAAGCTGCGAGATATTATTTTATGCGAATATGTTTGAAGTGTTTTCTTACGAAGTCTGGTTCGGCATTAATTTAGGCTCGTTTAAATAAAGAGGCTGGCATTTGTATTTATTAATTGAAGATAATTTGAGTAAATAAGTCATATTTTATATTTTGCGTAACAAGCGGAATATCAATTGTACGGAATGTACGGAGTACCAACTTGAAGAAATTGCATCATGGTGGCCGGAAACAGAACGATTACGTTTCCGTTATGGATAAGATAAGATAAGATAAGATAATCATTTATTTGTTTGCTACAATACACACCAAAATTAAACAATTAAAACAAAAATAAACAATGAAAAGTACTAACACTACAGAAAAAACAACAATAGCATACATTAAAATATGGGTGGGTTTGCTGTGTGCGTTGCAGCAAAAACAAAAGGGTCCTGGCTCAGTTATATGCTCCACTCTTTCGGGCGAAGCAACTGGTAATTCTGCTAGAACCCAGGTCACTAACAGATCGTTGTACAAGAAAAAATGTAAAAAAAGTAATAATAATAGTAATAGTTTGCCTATGTCTAAACGATTGCATTATAGTAACATGACATAAACATAAATTGCAAAAAATAAAATTACAAGGAGTGTGCGTGTGTGTGTGACTGTGTGTGTGTCTGTGTGTGTGTGTGTGTGTGTGTGTGTGTGTGTGTGTGTGTGTGTGTGTGTGTGTGTGTGTGTGTGTGTGTGTGTGTGTGTGTGTGTGTGTGTGTGTGTGTGTGTGTGTGTGTGTGTGTGTGTGTGTGTGTGTGTGTGTGTGTGTGTGTGTGTGTGTGTGTGTGTGTGTGTGTGTGTGTGTGTGTGTGTGTGTGTGTGTGTGTGTGTGTGTATGTACACTAAAAACAGACTAGATTAGATCCGGTAATCTGCAACCAAGTACCCGTATGGGATTCCTAAATTTTGCTTGTCCAGTAGGTATTTTTTGAAATGAAATTTGAATGAATTCTTAGTCTTAAGGCATCTTAATGGTGGAGGGATATTATTCCAGCATTTGGTTGCGAGATACCGGAAGCACCCAGTAAAGGCTACAGTTTTGTGTGGATGTGTTTCCAAAAGGCAGCGCCTAGTTGCTCTAGTACCGTGTCGTGTATGAAATGAGGAAACGCGTATTTTTGCATGCAAATAGTCAGGAGTCTTATCATTCATGACACCGAACAAAAGACTTGCAAGGTGTAGGTGTCTGCGAGACGACATATTTAGTATTGAAGCCTTATTTAAATATGGCGTTATGTGACTTCTAGGCGGAATTGAAAAGCAAAAACGGTAACAGGCATTCTGTACTCGTTGTACAAGACGACGTGTTTTGTCTTGTAGACGTGGACCATACACTATGTCTCCGTAATTCAGCTTAGACAGAACCAGTGATTCACATAAAATCTTACGTACTTCCTCACTCAAAAGATTTCGTATTTGGTATAAAACCTTGTGGATGGATGTATTTATGATTTATTTTACAATTAGAATGTAGTTGTAAATTATCAGGAAGAATATTCAGAGATAAAAATAAATAAAAAATATTGGAGCATTTGTCTGTATTTATCAAGTATGATATTCATTAATTTAATTTTAAGAGAAATACCATTGTGTAATAGTGCCTTCGTGTTACCAACATAACCGCAAGAATAGGCTACGCAAGGCGTCTAGTAATGGTACCAGATGAGGGCAGGTGTTGCTACACTAAGAAGATTACCCACAAAATCGACGGAAATGTACGGATTGTCGGGATTATCAAGATAACTAAAGAAGATGAAGAAATCGGTTACTAAACGGATTCGACTTGGAAAATTTATGCAAGAACTAATTTTCCAATTAGACGGTTAGATAATTAAGTTATAACAAGCTGTGCCTAGATATAAGTAGGTAACCTATTCAATTTTATGACATATTAATTGTTTAATATATTGAAAAATTGGCTGATTTATAGGAGTATAATAAGAAGACAAATAATAGTCGTAATAACTAATAAGTATCTTATAGGAAATATGCGCGTAGTAAAGACGGGTTTGCACTCTATATTTTACTTCGTATGTTTTCTTTTTACTTTAGAATTATAAATTTAGTTTTAAGAATTCGGGTGTATGGCTATTTATAAGGAATCAATATAATTATTATGAGAATTACCGATAAGAGTCCGAAATTCGTTTCATATTTTATCGAAATTTTGGGGGGGAATTAAGTTGACTTTGGCAACATTGAAGGTTGTACAGTACTCGTCCGTCTATTTTGAATCGTTGGCGGAAGGTCGTTGAACAGTCGCGAGTTCCACAGGAAGGTTCCTTAAATTATACAGGTAATCATTGTAAATATTGTAATAAAAAGTGCACCGACGAAGTGATGAGCGTGTAAATAAGTTGGATCATCAAAAGTTTGTTCATTTACGTTCATAGGTACAGTGAATTCGCCACCGCCAACCACACCGGACAAGACAAACAACTTTTACATCGGAATTGGCCAAACCCCCGGATAAGACTACTTAATACCCGGACAAGACTACTTCTCGGTAAGTTTTAAACATCTACATTGCAGCAATACAACTTAATTCTTTAAAACAAGAGAATGCGATCGTCATTTACTTCGAAGTGAGCGACGGCGGCCATGATTGTTGTCCAAAGTTTGGGCTAACTTTGGACGTCCAACCAACCAAGGAAAATTATCTAATTTTAGTGAAGTTTCTTTCGATATTTATGAGGATCACCATGGAAATACGGGTCTATTACGTTCTTTTATTAAAATATTTTAACTTTCTAGAAATTAACGAAGTGATATTTAGTAGATGAAAATGGACCCTATCATCATGGTAATACGGTTCTTATTAGCGCGGTTTAGAACATCGGATGTACATGGCGGATTTTAATATTTTCACAGTCTATAAAGGACCTTTTTGAACATTTTCTAGGGTCCTTAAGATATATAGTTAGGTATATTTTTATTTCATCATGCATCTTATTGGAAGTTTAGAAATACAACTTACTTCCTTTCTGATTGGGTTTGCAGTTTATAAAAATAACAATTGTGCTGTGTGTATATATAAGCTAACATCTTCTTTACAGGATATTGTGGTGACATTTAAGTGTTTTTAGATTTATTAAATAAGTGTTTCGTGAAGTGTTCCAATAATTAAACAAACAAATGAGTGAAATAAAACTAAATAATTTTTAAATAATTAACTATCAAACAAGTGAAGTAAAAATAAAAAGTTAATAAATAAATAAACCAAACAAATAAACAAAATAAAAACGTTAACTTTCATCATTTTGCAAGCGAGCTTAAGTTAGTGACAGAAGATTTTGTATTGTGTTACCAGTGTATAAACGTCAACGTCACTTACTGATTTTGACATGACTTAGGCTGCTGTAATCTATAAATGATAAACAAAGATTACACATTCGTATGTCAGTGTGTATGTTATGTTGCCTATCATAAATTTATTATTTTACTTCCTTTCATAATAATTTCAAATAAAAGAAACATCTGTTCATAATTAAGTCAATTGTTTTAATTAATTAAATTTAAATGACTTCGACTTTTCTTTCTTTAGTTTCAAACTTGAATGGATTTTAGAGATTTTTAGTTGGATTTAAATTTCAATACTTTGAGATTATTAAAATAAATAATATGTGGAGTTATTAAAAGTTAATTAACCTAAAATATTAAATTACTTTATTGGTGTGACCGTTCATATTATTAGGGAATTAAGGTTAAACGGGTTTGTTTCTGTGCGTTACAGGCTAGACAAGACTACGGTCTAGACAAACAACAGAATGGACGACATTCTTTTAGCAAGGCTTAGGCTCATTAACGACAAACTCACAACGGACTTAGAAGTAATTCCGGGTACTGTTAATTTAGAAAATTTAGTGCAGGCTCAGATCACCTACAGTAAATTAGAAGCAACACTGAAAAGACTTAGCGGAGACCTGACGGAGTACTTTAGGCTGGCTTCGACACCCGCATCTGATGAAATCTGCTTGATAAGTGGACTTCAACTTCAAGCAGAGGAGACTTTAGCTGAACTTAAGGCGAAGATTGACCAGATATCTACATCAAGCAAACCATCAGAGAAGCTGACTGAAGCGAACTCCTCGTGCAGACTTCCTAAGCTCCAGCTGCCGGTGTATAATGGGGATGTACTGGCGTGGTATGAATTTTGGGATGCCTTCAGAAGCAACATCGATGCAAGGAACCTGCCGGATGTTGACAAGCTTTCTTATCTTAAGACTTCAGTCACGGGAGATGCCAAAAAAGTCATTGACGGTCTAGCGACTACAAGCACCAACTATGCTATTGCCGTTACGATACTGAAGGAAAGGTTCGGGAAAACTTCACATCTTATAGACGCGCACTATGCAACATTATATAAAATTAAGATGGCCAAAGGCAGTGCGGATGACTATAGAAGGACTTTCAACGAAATCGAAAGGAATCTTAAGATTTTAGAATCACTAGGTGAGAACATTAACCACAACCATCTGCGCTTCATGCTACTAGAGAAGTTTCCTTCTGATCTAGTATACGAAATAAAACTTAAAGTTAAGGATGATTCCATTCAAGAACTGAGAAGCCACCTGGATAAAATCATCACTGCTGTCGCGAAACACGCGATGATTGTAAAAATTGTAAATAGCAACATTATGAAGAAAAGAAAAAATAAGTAAATTTGTCTATGGGTGAGTGACATCTTGTTTTCATATTTTGTGAGTAAACTCTTAAACTTTAAATTCATAAACTATATTAGAATCAGTGTTTGTGCACGAAGATCTCCAATTCGCAGTTAACGAGATAAAGCTAAGTATTTAGAATAAACCAATATTTATAAATATCCCAATTAGAAAGTATAAAACGACGATCGACATGATGAATTAATTTATATGTTACCATGCTTTCATGAACTCTAATTTCTTTAGCCATGTCGGGCTGGATAGAGACTATAGAAATTGTGGATACGGTGCACCGTCGTCTTAGTATCAGATCTGGAGATGTCTTCCATATAGGTTGTTTCGAAATTTCCAGAACCTTAGCACGTGAGCTTCATGTTTGTAGTCAGGAGATCCAACAGAGTGACTGGCATAACCTGATGAATGAGGGATGTATGTTGAATGTTCGCATGTGTCCACCTTTGAGAATGTCTTGAACGTTTAAACCCAATAATTCTTATTGTGTGAAATAATTCCTAACCTTGATCTATCCATAACTGTGTCTTAGATTAAGTGCTTAGTGATTCAGAAGGAATCAATTTAACAATCTTTAAACAGATTGGAGAGACGACTACCATTAGCTGTTAATGAAAGGCTGCGATGGTTGGGGACCTTCGGAGCACTGTAACATAACATATAGAGGTAAGGATGACCACATTTAATAATAATATTGATGCCTTATAATTGAGATATCAAGTTTTCTAAACCCAGATTAATTATATATATAAAAGCGAAGCAGTAACTGAATATTCACTGAGTTATAATTCAATGAGAACTCAGGCCAGTATTTATGATTAAAGGAACACTAAATAACTATTACTAATTATCATAATCAAATATGTATTGAATATCCCCCTTTGGTACATATTTTTGGTGGAATGATGATGGGGATCTGATTAATGAGCATATATTCTACTCATATTTGCTATAAAGTAAACAAAGGCTTCAATAAAACGAATGTAGTCATCCTATTTTGAAATACAGTCAGAAAGATAAATAAATGAGAATAATTAAATCAAGTAGTTGAGGCGACATCTGTGGAGGAGCGGTGCAAATATATTTTACAATACATGGACCCTGAAAGGGTGTAGTAAGATTGGTACTTAATTTACAGTATCTTAAATCATAAGTACTTCGTTTATAGTACTTAAAATATGTTATCATGTCAAAACATTTTCAGCATAAGCCCAGGTGGAAGCTTCAGGCGACGGATTCTTCAAAATAAAGAAATTGTTTGTACTTTATTTATTATGCCCTCAGTTTGTGATACCCTTTTCAGCTAAAGATTGGATAGAGTGGTCTTCATAGTTTGACTACTCTCTCATAGATGGCGTTAAAGCGAGAGAGTCTTCATGGTTTGACTACTCTCTCATAGATGGCGTTAGAACGAGAGAGTCTTCATGGTTTGACTACTCTCTCATAGATGGCGTTAGCGCGAGAGAGTCTTCATGGTGTGACTACTCTCTCATAGATGGCGTTAGCATAGGAGGAGACTTTTAGTTTGGCTACTCTTCCGCAGATGGCGTTGTCAACCGTATATTGGAAAATCGATATTGAAAATCCTTTTATTTGTAAATAAATTCGACTTTCAATAATGAAAATTAATCACAGTAAATAATAAATTAATTTATGCCATTATTTAAATAAGAATTTTGGCAAAATTTGAAATTGAAATAAGTATTTCCGATCACTGAACGAAACGTATCAGTGAAGTGACATTAATGACGTTTTTACAGTAAGCAATCACCATCAGTGTGGAAGAGAACTTTGTTTATTTGCAAGTTAGATAAACTTTCAAGCAAAAGTGCTCGTGAATCAAAAATAAGGAACAAGCTATTGTCCTTACAGGTGAGAACATTTATGTTACATACTTCTAAAGCGTTTTGTTAAGTATTAGAGATAAAATGAAATCACAATGGCGGAAACTTTCCGCAATTTATAAATTGAATTAAATTGTCACTGATTTTAAACTACAAATACTAGGAAACACCTCATAATAAAGTAATTGTTATTTACTCACTAAGGTTTCCCATCGCACATGGAAATGTGAGAAAATTTCACGTGAAAAGGCTACTTATTGGAAATCAGTTTCTTGAATAAATCAGGTACGTAAATTTCCTACTTACAGTGAAATGATTTGTCCTAAAAGATTGAACTACTCTCTCACAACTAAACTCACATTGATACTAGATAAATAACTAATTGATAATGAGAAATAAATCAGTTTATAATAGTTACATACTACATTGTTTATCAAAGACAATTAAGTACAAATAAATATAACATAAGAGAATTACTTGTGAGTAATGATGTCACATTTACATTTCATACTATGAAGGATCCCTTTGTGAAAGGGGCAGTTTAAAATTACTAAAGCAGTGTTGGCTACCTGAAATTACATGTGATCTTAAGTATTGTCTGATAACACATAATAAATTAGATATTTGTGTTATATGAAGTGAACATTTAAAATAAAGCACATGGAGTAATGAATGAAATTAAGTTTAGTCATTCTAAACTAAATAAACAATGAGTAGTCAATTGCATTAATGAAAATAAATAAATGAAAAGGGCTTAATTAAAAGAATTGTGCTGTCTGTGAATATTTAAAATTAAAACTAGAAATTGTTTCTAAGATCCCTGTTACATTAAAGACAGACCCAATGTGCATGGTCATGGCCAGGTCGAATCAAGTCAATTAACGGTGGCAAACAAAAGGTTGTGTCATCTGGTCGGTAACCATCCTAAGCCGAAATAGTGGGACTTCGATTCGAAGATTAAATATACCCAAGGGTTTGGCCAGGTTGAACCAAGTCAATTAACGGTGGCAAACAAAAGGTGTCATCTGGTCGGTAACTATCCTAAGCCGAAATAGTGGGACTTGGATTCAAAGATTAAATATACCCAAGGGTTTGGCCAGGTTGAATCAAGTCAATTAACGGTGGCAAACAAAAGGTGTCATCTGGTCGGTAACTATCCTAAGCCGAAATAGTGGGACTTGGATTCAAAGATTAAATATACCCAAGGGTTTGGCCAGGTTGAATCAAGTCAATTAACGGTGGCAAACAAAAGGTGTCATCTGGTCGGTAACTATCCTAAGCCGAAATAGTGGGACTTGGATTCAAAGATTAAATATACCCAAGGGTTTGGCCAGGTTGAATCAAGTCAATTAACGGTGGCAAACAAAAGATTGTGTCATCTGGTCGGTAACTATCCTAAGCCGAAATAGTGGGACTTGGATTCAAAAATTAAATTAACCCAAGGGTATGGCCAGTTCAAACCAAGTCAATTAACGGTGGCAAACAAAAGATTGTGTCATCTGGTCGGTAACTATCCTAAGCCGAAATAGTGGGACTTGGATTCAAAAATTAAATTAACCCAAGGGTATGGCCAGTTCAAACCAAGTCAATTAACGGTGGCAAACAAAGGGTTGTGTCATCGGGTCGGTAACCAAACTAAGCCGAAATACTGGGACTTGGATTTGAAATTAATAATGATCAAGGCATGGTCGTGTCAGCTCCAGGTCAATTAAGAGTAATAAACTATAAGATGTGTCACTCCGGTTTGGTAATTAGGGCCTGTGTGCCTAAACCAAACCATGTGGGACCTGGATATGAATATTAATTAATAAAAGGGATTAGTTTCACGTCCAAATTAAATTAATGAAACATTTAAATGTAAAGTTTGTCATGTTCGGGTATTAAAATTAAATAAACTAAGCCGAACTATGTGAGGGACGTGAATATAATAAAGTTTTGATTGACAAGTTTAATTTCTAGAATGACGACCAGTAATTAATAAAGTTTAATATATACCATAAAGGGATATTGGTCGATGAAATAAATTCACAGTCGGTACAATCAATCAGCAAATTTTAACTAGAAAGTCACTTACCGTAAACAAATTAATGAATAACACTGAGTCTATTAAGAGACTATATGAATAACCGTGGAATTATGATGATTTCAGGTTTCATTATAAGAATTGCAGTATTTTGAAAAAATGGAAGAAATCCATATAGAAAGATTAAATAAATTTGTGTCAGAAATAAAGAATCTATCTAATAAGGCCAAGGAGCTTTGTGCGTCAAGATCATGGAATGAAGAAGAATATGATCAAGCTAAGATCACTACAGCTAAGTTGCAAGCTGTAGTTACCCGTTTCAATACAGAATTGTACCAGTATTTTAAGATGGCTAGTAACCCTAATGCGGATGATATAAGCATCTTAACAACTGAACAATTAGAAGGAGAAGAGTCCTTGGCTGAGATCAATTCGCGAATTCAATCCCAAAGGGAAAAAACTAATACTTCCTCCTTCCAAGGTAAGCCCACAAATAGAGGAAAGTTGCCAGAATTAAATTTACCTACCTTTGATGGAAACGTTCTTCAGTGGACACCGTTTTGGGATCAGTTTAAATCAAATATTGACCAGAGAGAGCTAAAAGACGTAGATAAACTTCTGTATTTAAAAACATCTCTGAAGGGGGATGCACAAACCATTTTAGATGGACTAGAAACAACTAACGATAACTATAAAATAGCTGTAGAGACCCTTACTAACCGGTATGGCAAAAAATCACAGATAGTCGATGCGCATTACTCCACCTTGTATAAACTAAAACGTGCCGAAAATCCAGATGAATGCAGGAAAACTTTAGATGACATTGAACGACACCTAAGAGTACTAAATTCTTTAGGTGAAAACATAGAACACAATCACTTGAGATTCTTAATCATGGAGAAATTTCCGGAAGAAATAATATACGAATTAAAATTGAAATTAAAGGACGAATCCGTAGAAGAGTTAAGGAAAGTGCTACAGGTAGTACTCACAGCTAGAGAAGAAGCAAAAAGAACTTGTGAAGAAGGCAGTAGTAAAGTGAAGAATTTCACTACAGAAACTTTACTCGTACAGGATTCTGGAAACAAAAGGCGAGTAAAACAAAGAAAACCCGATGTCAAATGCAATATGCGTAAGAAATTTAAACCAACTTTGACAGCGTTTACAAAGACATATCAAAACAAAAGAAAACTAATTGATGAAGAGAATACCTCTGCACCTGTTCAAAAGAAAAGGAAGTTTTCATGCATATTCTGTAGTGGAAATCATTTCAACGATGAGTGTACCAAAGTCAAATCATTGCAACTCAGAAAGGCAAAACTTAATAATCGCTGCTACAAGTGCTTAGGGCTGGGCCATTTCGGAAGAATGTGCAAAGCTAAATTACAAACTTGCCCGCATTGTGGTAAAACGGGACTACACAATAGAGCACTCTGTCCATCTAGGGACCAGCCTAAGAAAGAAACGACCACTTCTTTACATGTCAGTGATTGCGGATCTACTGTGCTTGAGACGATAATTGTCAACGCTATAGGAAGAGACAAAACTGCACAGAAATGCCGTGTACTTTTAGATAACGGCAGTATGAGGAGCTACGTCTTACAAAGTGTTGCGAAAAATCTCAATTTAGAACCTGAAGAAAACCATCACCTCACAGTATTCACTTTCGGTAAGGAAGAACCGCGCGAAATTGAAAGCCCTCTAGTTAGACTTTGTCTGCAATCTAAAAATAATAACTCAAGGATTATATATGTCAATGTAGTACCTACAATCACGAGAGAAGTATGCACACAAAATAAAGATTTCTTAGACTGGGAACACCATAATAAGTATGTTTTAGCCGATGACGGATCTCTGGAGGATCGCATTGATATCCTGATTGGTAACGATTACTATCAATCCATTATGTTGCCTGAAAGGGTAGAAATAAAAGAAAATTTATATCTTGTGAACTCAATGTTTGGTTGGATCTTATCCGGTCGGTCAAGAAAGGAAAGGGGAGATGATTTATCTGCACTCACGTACTTTCAGGCCGCATACGAAACCAAATTAAATGAACCTGACTTGCCACTGGACAATGCATCGATGAAGACTTTATGGGATCTAGAATCTATAGGTATCGTCGACTCACCTAACACAAATAGAGAAGGAGAAGCTATTAAACACTTTAATGAAAATACCAAGCTAGTGGAAAGTCGATATTATGTCAGTTGGCCTTGGCAGGATTATCCCCAGAGTTACCCACCAACTATGGATTAGCATATGGAAGACTGGTAGGACTAGTAAAAAGACTAGATAAAAACACCTTGTCGATATACGACAAGACACTGAATGAACAATTACAGAGAGGAATTATAGAAAGGGTCCCTAATGTTAAAGAGAAGAAACATCCTGTACATTACTTACCTTTTCACGGAGTAATGGCTCCAGGTAAGGCTCTCAGACTAGTGTATGATGCCTCAGCAAAGGTAAAGAATCAGAAAAGTCTTAATGAATGCTTATATGCTGGTCCCATGATGCTGGAAGATCTAACTGGTCTATTGATTCAATTTAGATGTCACGATATAGGATTGACAGCAGATGTTGAAAAGGCATTTCTACAAGTTGGATTGAATAATGACGATAGAGATGTAACTAGATTTCTATGGCTTAAGAATACTGAAAAATCTGTTACAGAAAACAATCTTGTACAATACAGATTCACTAGAGTTCCCTTTGGAATTATATCCAGTCCATTCTTGTTAAATGCGACGATCAAAACTCATCTCCAAACATGCGAAGGAAATTACACAAAACAACTTGCTAAAAACATATATGTAGACAATTTACTTACCGGTACAGAATCATTAGACGAAGCAATCGACTTGTACAAAGAGGCAAAGGAAAAGTTCTCCGATATATCAATGAACCTACGAGAATGGAGCTCTAACTCAAAGGATTTTCTTGATCAAATACCAGATGCAGCACCAGAAACAACAGTGAAAACTTTAGGTTTAAACTGGAAATTACAAGAAGACTCATTACATCTTAGAGCACAGATAAACAAGACAAATGCTATAACTAAAAGAGGAATTCTTAAAACCATTGCTGCAATATATGATCCGTGTGGCTTTAGTGTACCCATAGTATTACCAGCCAAGTTACTTCTACAAAAACTATGGAAGGAAAAGATCAAATGGGACAGCTCGTTATCTAATGAAAGGAAACAAGAATGGATAAATATACGGGAAGACCTAGATGAAATTCAATCAATAAGTCTACCAAGAAAGATGACTGTACCAAATGAGAAGAAAGCACAATTGCATTGTTTCACAGATTCTTCGAAGGTGGCATATGCGGCTGTTGTATACTTGGTACAAGGAAATAACGTACAATTTGTGATAGGTAAATCAAGACTTATACCCATCAAAGATCAAGAAAATCTGAAGATACCTAAACTCGAATTGTTGGGCGTTTTAATTGGAAGTAGACTTATAAACTATGTACTACAATTCCTGCAGTTGAATATAAGTGAAATGATATTATGGACTGACAGCCAAATAGTGAAAAGCTGGTTTTACTCAGACAAACTATTGGAACCGTTCGTGTCCAGAAGAATACAAGTTTGTCACTAATAGTAACGTAAGGAATGAGCAAACAAGTGTCGTTGTGAAGGATGAGGAATTAGAACTGGTAGATAGTACAGTTTTTCTTGGTATAACTTTAGATTCTAAACTTCAGTGGGGTCCCCATATTGTTAACCTCTCGAATAGACTTAGTTCTGCAGCTTTTGCAGTGAGCAAGATCCGTCAGTTAACAGACGTGAAAACAGCTCGATTAGTTTATTTTAGTTACTTTCACAGCATTATGTCATATGGTATTTTACTTTGGGGCAGTGCTTCAGAGATAAATACCATATTTATTCTGCAGAAGAGGGCTATTCGAGCAATATATAAAATGAACCATAGAGACTCACTTAGAGATAAATTTAAGGACATTAATATAATGACAGTGCATTGTCAATATATTTATGAGAATATTATGTATGTACATAAAAACATTTGTAATTTTAAGAAAAACTGTGATGTACATAATATAAATACTAGAAATAAACATAAACTCGCGGTGCCCTTCACACGGCTCTGTAAAATTAAAAAATCATTCATGGGTAATTGTGTTCGATTTTATAATAAACTTCCGAATCATATTACTGACTTGTCAATTAATAAATTTAAGAATCATGTAAAGCGTGTACTCATTTCCAAAGCTTATTATACAACACAAGACTACATGAATGATAAAACAACGTGGGATTAATTGTTATTCGAAATGGTTTCTTATTTTTACGTTTTTTATTATTATTATTGTTGATGAAATTAATATTGTATTTTTTTGGACATTGGATTTTTCCTAGAAATATTCTAGACATGTATTTTTATATATACATATACCTAATTATATATTTTTTGTTTAACGATTATTTTTATATGAAATTGTATATTATAGACTCAATATTATTATGAACAATAATTTACAACAATAAATTGCTCTGATAATTAGGTTAGATTAAGATCATAATATATATGTAATGAACTATTCATAAGAGCTTGTAACTAGGCCTACATGAATAAAGATATTTTGAATTGAATTTGAATTGAATTGAATTGAAATCAAAAAGAACAACAAACTGGTTGTGAGATATGTTCCATCTGGACTAAATCCAGCTGATGTCGCAACGCGACCGAATGCCTCATCGGAAGAGAGGAAAAGGTGGCTAGAAGGACCCGTCTTCTTAAAACATGATGTGAAAACTTGGCCGAACAATCCGAATATAGAAGTTTCTCTTCTGTTGGGGGAGGGTCCGTCCAAGACAGAAGAACATCAAGGAGCAAAAACCTTGTCAACTAAATCTTGTTCTGGGCCTAACCTAGA
Source organism: Leguminivora glycinivorella (assembly GCF_023078275.1). NCBI lineage: Eukaryota > Metazoa > Arthropoda > Insecta > Lepidoptera > Tortricidae > Leguminivora > Leguminivora glycinivorella. The sequence goes on along the minus strand of NC_062995.1, from coordinate 11,887,767 downwards.
CCCTGAAGTACAAGAAATAAGACAGCTACAAGAAAAATGGTTTTTAGAAGAAGTACAAGGAAAAAAGACAAGTCTAGCTCGCAACTTAGGTTTGTTCTGTGACACAAATGGAATCTTACGCTGTGACGGTCGCCTGACATATTCAGATTTAACATTTGATGCAAAACATCCAATCCTTTTGCCAAAAGATTGTGAATTTACTGAAAAACTCATAAAAGAGACTCATGAAAGATTGATTTCTATAGTGAAACATTGTTTAAAAAGAACGTTGGAAAAGCACATTTTAAATGATAACCAGTTATTGACAATAATGAAAGAATCTGAGGCAGTAATCAATTCAAGACCGCTCACATATGTGGGAGCAAATGTAGATCACATTCTCAAACCTGCAGATTTTCTGACACCAGGAAAGTGTTTCAGTGTCGAAGTACTCACTGAAAGCTTACCATTATCCGGTTCACTTATTAAAAAACAACTTATAGAAGGATGGAACCGAGGCAACATGATAATGGCCGAATACAAGGAAATGTTCTTAAACCAGTACTTGTTGAGCTTAAGAGAAAGATATCGAAATTCACCCAAACAAGCAAGGGTGAGGTGTCAGAGAATTCCAAGGATTGGAGATGTAGTACAAATAAAGGGTGAAGCCAAGAATAGGGAAGGATGGAAGGTGGGAACAATCTCAGAATTAATCAAAGGAAAAGACGGTTTATGTAGAATTGCAAAGGTTAAAGTAGAAAACGGTGTATTCACAAGGTCAATAGCACATTTATATCCTTTGGAAGCTGATGAAGATACGTCTTTCCAAGATCCTATCAGAACATCCTTAGACAATGAAGCTAGAGGCGTATGCATTAACTTAGAAGAAGAATCTCAGACCTTACCATTGAGAACTAATGAGACTCAGGCGTACGACTCTACAAGTGCAGGAAGTTCTGAGGACAATCATAAAAATTCAAATAATGATATCGAAAATGAATTAAATTTAAATGACCACAGTGAATTGTTGATAGATTCAGATTTGACACAAAGAGAGGATACTGCTCCAGTACAAACTCCCATTACTGACACAGAATCTGACAATGAAGAAGCCTCGAGTCAAGCTGTTGATTCAGGTGCTCAACGCAGAACTGCCGCGGTCCAAGCTATGCAAAAAATTCATAGATGGACGCGAGATTTGATGTCAGCCATAAATTAATTTCTGAGAGGCGGGAGTGTCGCGAAACACGCGATGATTGTAAAAATTGTAAATAGCAACATTATGAAGAAAAGAAAAAATAAGTAAATTTGTCTATGGGTGAGTGACATCTTGTTTTCATATTTTGTGAGTAAACTCTTAAACTTTAAATTCATAAACTATATTAGAATCAGTGTTTGTGCACGAAGATCTCCAATTCGCAGTTAACGAGATAAAGCTAAGTATTTAGAATAAACCAATATTTATAAATATCCCAATTAGAAAGTATAAAACGACGATCGACATGATGAATTAATTTATATGTTACCATGCTTTCATGAACTCTAATTTCTTTAGCCATGTCGGGCTGGATAGAGACTATAGAAATTGTGGATACGGTGCACCGTCGTCTTAGTATCAGATCTGGAGATGTCTTCCATATAGGTTGTTTCGAGATTTCCAGAACCTTAGCACGTGAGCTTCATGTTTGTAGTCAGGAGATCCAACAGAGTGACTGGCATAACCTGATGAATGAGGGATGTATGTTGAATGTTCGCATGTGTCCACCTTTGAGAATGTCTTGAACGTTTAAACCCAATAATTCTTATTGTGTGAAATAATTCCTAACCTTGATCTATCCATAACTGTGTCTTAGATTAAGTGCTTAGTGATTCAGAAGGAATCAATTTAACAATCTTTAAACAGATTGGAGAGACGACTACCATTAGCTGTTAATGAAAGGCTGCGATGGTTGGGGACCTTCGGAGCACTGTAACATAACATATAGAGGTAAGGATGACCACATTTAATAATAATATTGATGCCTTATAATTGAGATATCAAGTTTTCTAAACCCAGATTAATTATATATATAAAAGCGAAGCAGTAACTGAATATTCACTGAGTTATAATTCAATGAGAACTCAGGCCAGTATTTATGATTAAAGGAACACTAAATAACTATTACTAATTATCATAATCAAATATGTATTGAATATCCCCCTTTGGTACAACTGCCAAAGAGGACGCGGAAAGGATATCGGGTAGGAAACGCCCTCAAGAGACAGAAGCTAGTACGGTCGGGACTCTTCATGTGAATGCAAAACGTGCGAGATACGCAAACCAGTCCCAACTACAACACAGTAACCAGAGTAAACAAAACCATCAGGGACGCTTTGATAAGAGACCGGTACTAAAGAAGTTTAAGGGTTTCAAGAAATATGACAATAAAGGAAACAGACCAAACCAAACTTCAACTTCAAACAAAGATCAGGCAGAAACTCAGCGAAGTACTCCAGGGGCTAAGAAGGGATTGGTGTGTATATTTTGCGAAGGGGGCCATTATAATGATAGTTGCCCTGAAGCATCTACTTTAGCAGAAAGGAAGAAACGACTTGCAGGACGATGCTACATCTGCTTCAGTAAGAATCACGTAGCAAATGCTTGCTGGAGAAAGAGAAGGTGTGCCCGTTGTAAAGGAGAAGTACCGCATAATAGAGCATTATGTCCTTTAAATTTTCAGAAGGATACAACGGAGAAGAGTCAGTCCTGACGGTTCTAGAAGAGGGAATCACAGCACTCCAAACGGCAACAGTTTATGCAAGCCCCATAGATGATAAGAATAAACAATTTAAATATAGGCTTCTTTTAGATCCAGGTTCCCAACGCTCTTATGTAACATTCCGGACTGCAAAGGAATTAAAACTTCCCGTCGAAGAAGAGAGTCATCTAGTAGTATTCACCTTCGGCGACGATCCTCCCAGAGAGATACATAGCCCAATAGTCACCCTTCATCTACTATCTAGAACAAACAAGAACATAGTAATACAGGCTAACTGCGTAGAGCATATCTCCAGAGGTTATATACCTAATGTCAAGATGAAGAACTTACCGGAGTCATATACACTAGCGGACGACGGGTCGCTAAGCGGACCTGTACAGATCTTGGTTGGAAACGAATATTACTGCAACATAACTTACGAGAAAAAGGTACAACTGGATAGCAATTTGTTTCTAATCGACTCTGCACTTGGTTGGATAATTAGTGGTAGAGCAGAACCACAGCTTAGAGACGAGTCGTACGTAGTGACTTACACTCAGACTTGCATTGAAACGAAGCTTCATCAGCCAGATCCACCTCTTTGTAATGGAGACATAAAGAGCCTTTGGGAACTAGAATGTATAGGTATTAGTGATTCCCCAAGAGCAACTAGAGAAGAAGAAGCCATCAAATATTTTAATGATACAACTTTAAAATTAAATAATCGTTACACGGTAAGCTGGCCTTGGATAACTTATCCACCGGATTTACCTAATAATTTTGGAATGGCTTTTGGTCGTTTATCAAGCTTATTGAAGCGTATGGATCAAGATACGTTATTAGCATACAGCGATACGTTTAAAGAACAATTAGATAAAGGTATAATAGAAGTTGTACCTACTTCAAGAACGTCAACGGGTAACGTCGTTCACTACTTACCTTTCCATGGAGTACGTCACCGAGGAAAACCTATGAGAATAGTTTATGATGCTAGCTCTAAGAGTAGCAAAGACACCAAGAGTCTGAACGAATGTTTGTACAGAGGACCACTCATGTTAGAAGACCTCACTGGCTTACTTATAAAATTTAGAACTCATCGGATAGGTTTAACCTCAGATATTGAAAAGGCGTTTTTACAGATGGCGTTACACGAGAAGGATCGTGATGTAACCAGATTCTTGTGGCTCAAAGATACCTCTAAACCGGTATCTCAAGACAACCTACTATACCTTAGGTTTTGTAGAGTTCCATTTGGCGTCATTTCATCACCGTTTTTGCTTAATGCGACTATTAAGCACCACCTGTCCAACGCAGAAGATCAGCAAGTCAGACAGAAAGCAAATGACATATATGTGGATAACTTTGTTTCGGGTACCGACACTACGGATGAGGCGATGAAACTCTACAAAAATCTAAAAGGATCTTTTCAAGACATTTCAATGTCACTCAGGGATTGGAGTTCGAATTCTAGGGAATTTATGAAGAAAGTCTCTGATACATGTAAAGAAGATAAAGTAAAGGTACTTGGTTTGGAATGGGACATCAAAAAGGATACTCTCCAGTTGAAACCTAACTTACAAGAAGAAGCTGTCACGAAAAGAGGAATACTGAAAACTATTGCATCAATCTACGATCCATGTGGTTATGCAGTACCTTATACCCTATCATGTAAACTCTTTTTACAAGAGCTTTGGAAAGCTGGAGTGTCATGGGACTCACCATTATCAAGCGAACTAACGGAAGAATGGAACAAGATCCGACAGAACTTAGAAGCCATTAGGAAGGTGTCGGTGGACAGATGCTACAGGAAGACACCAGTGGGAAAAGGCTACCAACTACACTGTTTCACCGATGCCTCTCTACAGGCTTATGCAGCATCAGTCTTTTTAGTTTGCGGCTCGGAGAAAAGCTTCATTATTGGTAAATCCCGTCTGATACCAATAAAGGATCAGGAGAGTCTCAAGATACCCCGTCTTGAACTTTTAGGAGTACTGATTGGCAGTAGACTGATAAAGTTTGTTCTTAAGTTTCTCCAGCAGAAGATAGTAAGGCAAGTCTTATGGACCGACAGCCAGATCGTCATAGAATGGTGCAAATCTGACAAGCTATTGCCACCCTTCGTTGCCAGGCGGATAGAAGAGATCAAAACAAATAAAGATCTGGAGATCAGATACCTTCCATCAGACCTAAATCCAGCTGACGTCGGCACCAGACCCACCTGTTCAAGAGAGGACAGGGAGAAATGGCTGAGTGGTCCACAATTTATAGTTCAAGATCCGAAGACGTGGCCAACAACTTCTGGCGGTGGACCAACCAGTTCTCTCTTGATTGGGGAGGGTCTTGGGATCCAAGAAGACGAAGAACTGATGGAAATAGTTGATCCAGACATACACAATGTTAGTCCGATGGAAACGGAGGAGAGTACAACTACAAAGGAAGTAGCGAGTCAAGACAATGATCAGATACCGGATCAGTTACTAAATTTGAAAGAAATTCAAGCTGAATACTTTCCTCTAGAGGTAGAAGGAAAGGTAACTAGTCTAAGTTTGAATTTAGGCGTATTTAAAGACATAGATGAGTTACTGAGGTGTAAAGGTCGTATGAAACACGCAGACTGGTCATTTGATAAACGCTACCCTATACTTATACCGAAAGATTCAGATTTCACCAACGAAATTATAATGAAGACTCATCAAGAAAATAAGCATGTTGGAGTAAGTCACACGCTAGACAAGATAAGGGAAACTTACTGGATACCACAAGGAAGAAGCCAAGTTCAGAAGATTTTGAGGAAGTGCTCCGAATGTATGAAGCATGACGGAGGGCCATATAAACTACCGGAAACTCCTGCGTTACCAAAAGAGAGGGTCAATTATAGCTCTCCATTCACATACGTTGGTACCGACTATCTGGGACCACTTCTAGTTAACAATGGGAATGGCAATTGTAAAAGGTGGATTAGCCTCTACACATGCTTAGCCGTAAGAGCCATTCACTTAGAAGTTGTAAAGGACTTAACTGCGGAAGAAGGTTTAATGGCCTTACGTAGAATGATTTCAGCAAGAGGTGTACCTACCTTAATAACGTCTGATAATGCGGCTCACTACAAGTTACTCTCAGAGATTCTTCAGAACCCATACTGCGTAGAGAAAGAGATAAAATGGAAATTTATACCACAATTAGCACCATGGCATGGAGGATTCTATGAGAGATTAGTTGGTTTAGTTAAAAACTGTATGAAGAAAACATTACAGAAACATTTGTTGAATGACACCCAGCTAGTAACAGCGGTGAAAGAAATAGAAGCAGTTCTTAACACAAGACCCTTAACTTACGTAGATTCAGAGCCGGATCATGTACTAAAACCTTCAGACTTTCTTACCATGGGAAAGTGTATCATTATGGAAACTTCAGATAAGGATCCTACAACGTCGCAAGGGACGGTGACTAAGGACCACTTAATTAAAGGTTGGAAGAAAGCACGGATAATTCTACGAGAATTTAAAGAGATGTTTGAGAACCGGTATCTCCTAAATTTGAGAGAAAGATATTCCCACCATCCTAAAGAACCTAGAGTAACATCAAAGTTAGCACCTAAGATAGGTCAAATCGTGCAGATTAAAGGTGACACGAAGAACAGGATAAATTGGAAAGTTGGGAAAATAGTATCTTTAAAGGAAGGCGCCGACGGTTTATGTAGGGTCGCCAAGGTACGAGTAGGAGATACAGAGTATACAAGATCTATCGCGCATCTCTACCCGCTAGAGATCGAAGATGGAGAAGAGCAGTGCAAACAAACATCATCTTATGACGAAAGTGTTGAAGAACCGGTGCAGCTTCCTGATCTTCCACGTCCATCAGGCAAGGATGACCAGACAGTGGAATCCTCAACGACGTTGCTGAGCCTTCATCTGAGCAGAGATTCACTCATGAAGTTAGAGATCAGCAAGAAGAAGTACAGCCTCATGCCTCGCCAGTAGAGGGAAAGTGTTCCTCTAAACAAGCGGTTGAGTTTATGTCTAGTGAGTTAAACGAGCCTAAGCCTAAGTCTATGTCCGAACCAGAGCCACTCGCGGTCGTCGACCTCGAGTTTTACGACCAGAATGATCCCGAGTCACACCACCTAGAGGAAGTTACGCCAGAAGGACAACACGAAGAATCAAGACCTAAGAGAGCGGCAGCTCTCCGAGCCCTTGAGAAGATCAAGGAATGGACCAGCAATTTACTCGCCGTGCTGCTGCCTGAGGCGGGGTGTGTCGCGACAGGCGCGAATATCTAATGCCACAATACGAATTTCCTAGCGGCAACACTGAACAGCGCCCTCGTGGGTGGAACTGTGGTAAGTTATTCCAACGTGGCAAGTAGTAAGGTTAAACCCGGTATGGCGCGAAGCGTGCGAGTGCATGAAAGTGTAAGATACAGTGAGGAAGCCCACAGCTGTCCTGAGTCGTCTAAAGCTAAGTATTTTATGTTACTTGGTGCTCGCAGTGGTGGTATGGTTTCTCTATGCAATGATCTCCTTAATAGAAGAACAGTAAGTTCGTATGAGTTTAGCTTGCCACGGAACCTGCCGTGGAAGCTATTCCTGAGACCATCTTAGGTAAGGCAGACTAGGTTTCTCTGTCTGGGTAAGACTTGACGTGCCCCAGCTCTCAACTCTGTCTGGGTAAGACTTGACGTGCCCCAGCTCTCAACTCTGTCTGGGTAAGACTTGACGTGCCCCAGCTCTCAACTCTGTCTGGGTAAGACTTGACGTGCCCCAGCTCTCAACTCTGTCTGGGTAAGACTTGACGTGCCCCAGCTTTCAACTCCACCTGGGTAGACTTGACGTGCCCCAGCGTGCGAGAGCCGTGGCGGCTTCGGCAGCCCGGCTAGAGGTGTGTCGATGTGCGGCAGTATACCTCGGCTCGGATGTTAGGCGTCCGAGTTATCCGACCTTTGATGTGTCGGCGGACTCCCCGCGGGGGGGGTCCTTTGAACCTTCGTCTGGCCGGGTAAGATGGTTCTCTTTTGCTGTAGAGATAATCGTACAAGTATAGTAGGTGATGGTTGTATGAGAATACCATATTCATGAGCAATTAAACCCACAGATCTCGGTGGTATACAACTAGCCGCCATAAGTAAAGCGAAGCAGATTGAAGCTCCCCTGGCCCAGGAGAAGTGGATCAGAGAGAGCGAGGACAAAGAATCCTTCATAGGAGATGAAGGTATGTATGCTAAGCATTCTGTTACCCCTACACCCCCACATTAATATATTAGTGGCCGCCTTTCCCCTTTTACGGTCTTATTTATATACCGTACGTGGTTGGGGGAGAGTCGGCCACACCGAGACCTAATTATTTTAATGCTGGTCTGCTGAAGTTTTTTCCGGTAAGTCTTACCATTGTTCAACCTTAGAAGAAATAAGGAAAGCTCTTAAGCTTATAAATGTGGTTCTTATTATTCTATTTCTATTGTAGGGGAGGAGAACGTTCATACTTCACTGATGAATCCGGAGCCGAGAACGGAGTTCTTCTTCGGGGGCTTCAGCCTAGTGAGTATTATATTCTTTGTACACAACACAAGGCACATCGATTTGTTAACAAAAACAATTGCTATTCAATGACATTAAAATGTTAAAAATTATAAATTGAAGTAGATATCATACACGAAAGAAAAAACGACAAGGCCCACTGGTGGCTTCAGTCTTCAGCTTAAAACGCGGCTAACGTCTTCACCACTATAGACCACCCGCCCGCCAGCGCGCGCGTCTAGTGGTGAAGACGCGTAAGCTGAAGACCCGGGTTCTATTCCCGGCTCGGCCACCAGTGGGCCTTGTCGTTTTTTCTTTCGTGTATGATATCTACTTCAATTTATAATTTATATTATAGTAGTGTGACTACTTGAAAAAAGAACAAATCAAAAAATATTCAGTAAAATAATTTGATTTGTATGTTATTAGTTGTATGTTAAAAATTGTTAATTATAAAACTCACTTTTTATAACCACCTCAGTCATTCGATCACATGAATACAAAATAAACACACATACAAAGTAAATTACAGTGTATCGTGTCGGTCACGGTACTATAACCAGTTCCAAGATGACCAATTCGCTCAGTGTATTAATAGCCGGCTCAGGCCGGTTCTCACTTATAAAGCCAAATTCATGTATCTACGAATTAATTGTAAGCTAATCTGCAAACAGATACCAATTTCACTTAGACTATATATCTAATGATACATCAATGCTTAATAGACAATTTTTTCCATCCATGCTACTAATAGTGTTTTTCATGACAACATTAACTGGCCCAAAACGTTGCATAAGATTATAGAAACTGTTGTTTGAATATGGATATTTTTTAATGGTTTTCCTCCTAACTGTGCGAATCGCCATCGTGTGAGTCTGACGCCTTCGTTGAACGCGGCAAAACAAAAATGGAAATATCTACTGACAAACCTTTAATCAGTATGATCCTGTTTGTGCTCAAATTGTGCGCGTGTATTGTGCTGTGTCTAGGACAAAATCAAGGCGTTGAAGTCCCGCAATATCAAAAAGATGTAAATAAAATCCGTGAGTCAACGACAAATTTTTCAATAGAGTTATTATATGCGGCAAAACAACAAGGGGAGCAGAACTTTGTCCTGTCGCCGGTCGCAGCGTGGACAATGTTGGCCGTGACTGCCGAAGGCGCGTTGGGCTATTCCCGCCAGGAGCTGCTCGTCGCCTTGCGGTTCCTCCCTAAACAGGCGATTGAGGTGGTCAGGTTCTACCACCAAGAAATCACGAGGCAGCTTATCGTCGACAAAACTACTGCCGAATATAAGAATTTCAGCGGAATATTCATTCACAGGGGTGATTGGTTTGGAATAAAGGATAGCTTCCGTCAAATCGCGGAGGAATACTATAATACAGAAGCAGTTGACTTAAACTTCGAAAACAAAGCAACAGCGGCCACCATCAACCGAGCAGTGTCTTTGACTACCGAAGACAGAATTCCCACAATCATTGATGAAAGCCATTTGAATAATACTGAACTCATTATCACCAGTGCTGTTTATTTTCAAGGGAAATGGACTGCACCATTTAATGATTCTACAGTTAAAAGAGATTTCTTTAACAGCGTTGGAGAAAAGATAGGCGAAGTTAACATGATGTATAGTAGATACACATACCCGTATGCGAACATTAGTGGACTTCAAGCAAGTGTGATCGAGTTGCCTTATGGTGTTGATAACCATATGTCTATGATATTAATGCTGCCAAACCCTGGTATCACTCTACAAAATATGATCGTAAACCTTCAAATACATTTTAATACAGTGTTTCAGGAACTAAGAGTCTCTAAAGAGCGTGCTGTTGAAATAGAATGTTACATCCCACGATTCAGAATTGTTTCAAATTTTGAATTAAATGAAATTTTGAAACACAGCATGGGAATACACGATCTTTTTAACCCCGAGAAAGGCTACTTGTTTGGCTTAACCAGCCGCTGGCCGATTCGTGGTATAAAAGTCATACATAAATCAGAAATCGATGTTACTGCAGAAGTTAGTGCGCCATTCTCGTCCGGGAGTAACACCTCAGAATTTACAAATGATAATACTGTTTTTACATTTGAAGCCAACAGGCCTTTTATTTATTTTATTGTGGAAAAACACTCGAACACTATTGTACTGGAAGGAGTTTACCAACGTCCTGTTTTATATTGAGTTGTGAATACAAAAAAATATCAAAAGATCCAAATGGTATTTTAAGATGTTTAATGACTGGTATTTTTAAGTAATTGAGACCAGTTAATATTTTTTTTAGTTTTGTAATAATTTCTATGCTCTACGAATACAAATTCAAGTTCTACATTTTTTTGGTTATTTTTATACCTATCAGCAGGGTTAGCACATGATTGCAGCGAGAGTATGTCGCCGCGAGATAGACTACCCATCCTTATGTCATTAATACAGTTAGAAGAAAACGTGTCATCTATCTCGCGGCGACATACTCTCGCGGCCATCATGTGCTAGGCCTACAGGTATCGGGGTATATCCGTATAGATCGGGGTTCCCCAGCTTTATTACATCTATGGAATTTCGAATGAATCAACAGCCCAATATTGTTTTTTTTTTTATTTTATTAAAATTCGACATTACGTCTCGGACATTTCTTTACCCAGTTCTTATCGGGGGTTTGTATGGACCGATACCTTTCAAATAATTATTAAAATGTTAAACATTGTTGCACAGATTAGCGTTTATTTCGCGTGTGCCTTTCCTTATGCTTGCGCGCCACGCCGCTTGGGGGCGCGTCTTACGTCCTTCCTATACAAAATGTACTGAGGAGACATTTTTTGAATTACATTCAGGCGGCGTGGCGGAGACGTCTGTTGCTCGTCACAAGACATGCGTCTTATGAGTGTGGATGGTAGCTATTTATAGCCAAAAGTTCATGTAAAACAATAGTTTACGCCAATTTAATTTTAAAACATACATACACATACGCCTGTATCTCATAATGGGGTAGGCAGAGCACCTACTCGTTTCAGAAAACGTTTGGCAATTAAGGAGTTAGACTTATATTCACCGGGATATAGGCCGTGATTACCTTTTTGATTTTTGTCGAGCTCCCGATTTTTTTCCGTGATCATGATGCATGCAACTGCGTCGAAATATCGGGAGTACCTTACAACCTCAATGGTCGCGCACCGTACGGTTTCAGAGGAATTTCCTCCCACGAACGCTCCGGCTATGGAATGAGCTCCCTGTCGAGGTATTCCCGATGAACTACAGTATGGGGTCCTTCAAAAAAGGAGTGTACAAGTTTCTAATGGGTCGGCAAAGCGCACGTGACACCCCTTGAGTTGCGGGCGTCCATAGGTTACGGTGACCGCTTTCCATCAGGCGGGCCGTATACCTGTTTGCCACCGACGTGGTATAAAAAAAAAGCTCGACAAAAATCAAAAAGGTAATCACTACTAATCACGGCCTATATCCCGGTTAATATAAGTCTAATGAAAATAACCGTGAATCATTCAAAACTCTTAATTAAGGAGTTGAAAGAAAACAAAATAGTGACATTATATTATTACTTGTATTTTTTTAAATTATTGAGTGCGGGTAGAGACGGTCTCGGGGTCGTCCGGTTTCCGTTTCCGGCGGTCGCGCTTCGGCCCGGGCTGTCCGTGGTGCACCGTGTTGATGTGAACCCGCACACACGAGTTGGTCGTGAACACGCGCCCGCAGATCGAGCACGGGATTCGTGGGTGCAGCTTTAAGTGCGCCTGAAAAAATAATAGTTATTTGTTATACAAGGGGGCAAAGTTGTATTTTAACGCCGAGTATGGATTCAAGGTCAAATTACTTTACCGTTTAGTGGATACAATGCGTTTTTACCCGCTGGTATTAAAGGACAAAACACGTGTTTCCGAGCTAGTGAGGGAAAAAATACATTATAGCCGGGTCCACACTTGCCGCGCGCCTCGCGAGGCATGCCTCGCGCGCAAAACGCTCGTGCTCATGCGCGCACGTTTGCCTCGCCCGAGCCAATTTGCTCGACAAGATGACGGCTCTCGGTCAGCTGTTCAAAATAGTTCTACACGAGAGCACATTATTTATTGCCGTGAATTGATTTACTTTCCTTTTTAATCCTTATTCACAAGAAAATATCAAAATATGCTGTGGCATACATAAATCATATCGCAGATTTTTGTAATACCGAATCATCTGTTGTCATAATGTTGATGAGCATAAATCATAATAGTCTTCTAGTCGAACAATACGTTTGCAGATAATATTTGTGCATAATATTTAGGCGGCATAAAGTTATAATTTGCTATTTTATAGCGAGTTGGATGTGTTGGGGATGCAAGATACCTAACACTCCTCCTCGCTTCGCTCGTCGTACCGAACGGTGACTCTGGGGCAGTTTTTCTTTTCTGATAGCGAGTAATAATTCTGCTAATGTAATATTATGCTATAAGATTGTTATGGTACATACCAGTAATGTTCTGTAAAACAATATTCTGCCAAATGTATCTTATAGCTTGGTCAACGAACGATTCTAGATGGAATGCCCGAAAGCAGAAAGTTTCACTACGGGATGTTGTTAGGGGTAGTCAGGAGACATACATACTAAAAGTCCTCGGACTTTGGACGTGAGCTCGAAGAGGGGGGGATGAAAAAAGGTCCCATTTTTTGGTTTTTTGCTCATATTTCAAAAACTATGCGTCATACGAAATTTTGGTTTACTAAGTATTACTACACCTTGAAATCTTATATAATTCTCTATAACTTTGATCTAGAAACTTTTTTTCTATTCTCAAACATTATCTAGGTATGAGCTCCTAAAAACTGTTAATTTTTTAAAAATCGTTTCCCCCCCCCCCCCCCACTTTTTGCTTCATACATTGCTCCATATCTTGAAAAATATTTATCTTAGACAAAAGTTTTCTTAGAAAATCTTGTAGATCATTCAAATACCTTTCATAATATGTGTACATATGCTTCCGGGTCATGTACCGTTGAATAATTATACGACTTTAAAACGAAATGAAACAACAAATGTATGTGATAAACGTGTAAAATATGTATTTCATGAACATGATTGTATTATGATGCTGTATAAATGCATTCACACAACAGGTAACAATACAATTAGCTGTACATAAAGGCCTTGTCATACCCACATCTACCACTACTACAATCTGTAGTGCACCGGCAAAATATTAACTTCAGTATTTCTTCCGGAGCAGCTGGTACTTTGGTTTGTACAGGAATCAGTAAGTTGCTTTCGTTCCGTGCCCATCCCCATTCATCATCCTCCTTGCGTTATCCCGGCATTTGCCACGGCTCATGGGAGCCTGGGGTCCACTTTGACAACTAATCCCAAGATTTGGCGTAGGCACTAGTTTTACGAAAGCGACTGCCATCTGACTTTCCAACCCGAAGGGTAACTAGGACATTGGAATTAGTCCGGTTTCCTCACGATGTTTTCCTTCACCAAAAAGCGACTGGCAAATATCAAATGACATTTCGCACATAAGTTCAGAAAAAAGTCATTGGTACGAGCCGGGTTCGAGCCCGCAACCTCCGGATCGAAAGTCAACGACACCCCCAGGATAGAGGAAGACACTGATGATAACGGCGGGGAGGATATTGTCTAAGATACGGTTGTCACATCTGATCCAGATGACATGGAAGAAACAGTTTCAATTTGTTTGATTTATTTGGGATAACAAACACAGTAACACACAAGGTTAGAGAATTGCAGTGTTGACAGTAGTAAGGTGTGAGACCGACAGCATTTCAAACAAACAAAGAAGACCGATTAGTATCATCCCGCCCAAAGAGGCAGCGAGTAAATTAAAACACGTGTAAGTTATATCCATACCTCCTAAGGATACTGAGGCAAGTGCAAACTCATGATTTTACAGAGGAGAGCCGTTCAAAGGTACAAAGTAACATAACTAACATATTTGTTCACGTAATAACATAAAAATTCGGATTTGTTTTAACGAAATCAATGAGGTTATTTCTGCATTCATGAGAATTTCAAATTTATAACAGTTTATGATCTAAGAGTATACGAGTATTTTAGCGCACTTGGTCCAGTATTCGTCAAGTAAAAACCTTTTTTTTTACGTTAAAATTTGATTTAAAGTAGAATAGTAGTAGAAAACTTTTAAGAGTTAGGACATAATTGTAACTTAAGCTGTTATTTGCAGTTTTTACCTCCGAAACTAAGTTAGTTAGTTGTATTAGTATTCCACACTTTTTTTACCTCCCTCGCTAATATACCAATGACTTTTTTCTGAACTTATGTGCGAAATGTCATTTGATATTTGCCAGTCGCTTTTCGGTGAAGGAAAACATCGTGAGGAAACCGGATTAATTCCAATAAGTCCTAGTTACCCTTCGGGTTGGAAAGTAAGAAGGCCGTCGCTTTCGTAAAACTAGTGCCTACGCCAAATCTTGGGATTAGTTGTCAAAGTGGACCCCAGGCTCCCATGAGCCGTGGCAAATGCCGGGATAACGCAAGGAGGATGATGAATGGGGATGGCACGGAACGAAAGCAACTTACTGATTCCTGTGCAAACCAAAGTACCAGCTGCTCCGGAAGAAATACTGAAGTCAATATTTTGCCGGTGCACCACAGATTGTAGTAGTGGTAGATGTGGGTGTGAGAAGGCCTTTATGTACAGCTAATTGTATTGTTACCTGTTGTGTGAATGCATTTATACAGCATCATAATACAATCATGTTCATGAAATACATATTTTACACGTTTATCACATACATTTGTTGTTTCATTTCGTTTTAAAGTCGTATAATTATTCAACGGTACATGACCCGGAAGCATATGTACACATATTATGAAAGGTATTTGAATGATCTACAAGATTTTCTAAGAAAACTTTTGTCTAAGATAAATATTTTTCAAGATATGGAGCAATGTATGAAGCAAAAAGTGGGGGGGGAAACGATTTTTAAAAAATTAACAGTTTTTAGGAGCTCATACCTAGATAATGGTTGAGAATAGAAAAAAAATTCTAGATCAAAGTTATAGAGAATTTTATAAGCTTTCAAGGTGTAGTAAACCAAAACTTCGTATGACGCATAGTTTTTGAAATTATATATTAAGCAAAAAACCAAAAAATGGGACCTTTTTTCATCCCCCCCCTCTTCGAGCTCACGTCCAAAGTCCGAGGACTTTTAGTATGTATGTCTCCTGACTACCCCTAACAACATCCCGTAGTGAAACTTTCTGCTTTCGGCCATTCCACCTAGACCCCCCTTTTGAGCATTCATTGACTGATCTATTATGCGTGGTAGTAATAATGTCAACTAAGTTTTCTGCAAAATTACCATTCGACCGACAGTGTTTCTGCGAAACATGTTATGCGAAGTGTTTCGGACTAAAATTATTCTGCCAGATGAGGGTAACCCGAGCGGGAGCGGCCATATTGTACGTTACTAGTCTTTATTATACTCATACTCACCGTCCTGTGGTGGCGGTTGAGGTTGGCCTTGACTGTGAAGGCGAGCGGACACAGCGGACATTGGAAGGGTCTCTCTCCAGTATGGGATCGCATGTGGAACTGCATACAGATATAATATCGTGTTAATTGCGTTTCCTCAAACATGCAATGAAATAATCTCTTTACCTTCCTTATAATGGTGAGCGTCAGAATGGCGGGTGTACATCAAGCAATCCTGGTGTGGTATACGTCAGGAGTTAGTGCTAGCAATGTGCCAAATGTGCGCCAAAATTCGAGCAATGTGCTCTTTGAACTCCAGAGATATTTAAGAAATTAATGAGAGCCGTTGAAGAGTAATATGGGATTGAATAAATATATCTATAACGCCTGCTGAAATAAAATAGCAATGTTAATTGCCTGCAATGCAGCATTAACATGCAGGCGCTTTTCACAAAAAAAGTGATACTTATAGATATTTATTCAATCCCATATCACTCTTCAATGGTTCTCTAAATTAGTTTGTGTTTCATATATGTGGAAGCACATTGCGAGCACTAACCTTAGGCAGTACTTTCACCCTTGAGTAAGCAGCCATTAGCTAGAACTGGAAGTGCACCCGCCGACCTGACGTCAGAACGGCGGGTGTCACTAATTTCTTAAATATCTCTGGAGTTTAAAGAGCACATTGCTCAAATTTTGGCGCACATTTGGCACATTGCTAGCACTAACTCCTGACGTATACCACACCAGGATTGCTTGATGTACACCCGCCATTCTGACGCTCACAAAAAGGACTCGGAAGCTCACTTACGCTCAAGATTCTACTTTTTGAACCGTAGCGGTTCAATATTGGAATCTTTCCTTTGCTCGGGTATCAATATTGGCACGTGCGGTTAAACAACGACTTTGCCCCCTTGTAAAACAAGTACCTATAATTTGTTCTTAGAGTTCATACGCACATACATAAAATCACGTCTGTATCCCATAAAGGGGTAGGCAGAGCACATGAAACTACTAAAGCTTAAGTGCCACTTTTGGCAAATAAGGGGATGGAAGAAAACGAAACTGTGGCATTGCAGTGACAGGTTGCCAGCCTCTCGCCTACACAATTTAACCCATATCCCACAGTCGCCTTCTACGACACCCACGGGAAGAAAAAATCTTATAAGTAGTTATTATTAGATTTATTATTGTGTGCCCTTACAGGGTGTCATGACTCACTGTCTTAAGTAATGTAACACCTATTATGTACATGACAATGCAATACTGAATACAGTACCGGTCAAAAGTTTGAGTTCACCCTTTGATTTCGGTACAAATGAGTACTTTTGTACGATAATTATCTTCGGTTTGGTAGTCGAAATATGTTTTCAACTTATATTTATTGTTTTGTGGAGATTTGTTTTACTAGTTAGACACAATTCACGTACCTTTCTTTCACTAAAATCTAATAAACATGACGGCAAAATGCTAGTTATATTTATGGCCTTGCCTTTGCCACTAATTTAGACACATCTTTACACGAAACACAGTTTTAGCCAGATAATATAGGCCAAATAATTATTTAGCCTATAAGATTTGAGGGAAACAGATGTTAAAAAAATATAAATTGTTTACGAAACAAATTTTGACGTCTGAACTACAAAAAACTATCTCTCTAAAATAGTCAATTGTACTGAAAACAAGGAGTGAACTTAAATTTTTGACCGGTACTGTAAATGAAATGAAATGAAAGGCTACCTAATGATTCTCCGACAATTTTTTAGCCGATTATTGATTCGCCGACAACGATTCGCCGAATGCCGTTTAGCCGAATAATCAAACTATCGCTGTCACTTTTGGTCGAATAACGTAACGTAGAATCTTGGTTCGTATACAGTTCAGTTCGCTTTTGTGCAAATTATCCGAACTACTATTGGACATTTTTCATTTAGCAAAGTAATATTTTCGTTTAGGCCATGTTTAGTCGAGTAACGTTTCACATTTTATACATTGTTAAAATATTTTCCAACGAATGAATTATCGCTGTTGTAAAAAAATTACGCACTCCATAGACACTTTTTTTTTACATTCATACAGTATACATATAATCACGCCTGTAGCCCATAAAGGGTAGGTAGAGTAATGAACTATTAAGTTTCAGTGCCACTCTTGGGGCAAAAAGGGGTTGAAAGAAATGCAGATTGTGACATTGCAGTGACAGCGCCACAATTTAACCCATACCCCACAGTCGACCTCCTCGACACCCCCGGGAAGAATGGAGGGGGGGGTTCTTAAACAATGTATAATGTGAAATTTACATATACTGGCAACATTATGTTCTTGAAAAAAATTGGTGAATTGAAAACAACAATACATAATTTACTGAAATTAATCCTTGGAATCAGAACATGATGATTAATATAAATAAGTAAATGAAATAAATGTGAATTACTCATACAAACGATCTAACAACTAGATTTTTGAATCCGAAGAACACTTTGTACGCAAGTTCCAGGCTCCAGCCAACTCACCAAAAAAAAATACCAAATGATCACTCGACCTATTGTGTTTCGACCAATTTTGTGTCGGCCAATTTTTACAATTACTAAATGATTATTCGTCGAAAAGTAAATCGGCGTATCAAATTTCTGCCTACCGACTCCGTTTACGAACGAATATTATGCGAAATGAGAATTTACCAATCGTTATTCGGCCAAAACAGACGTCGGCGAATCGTTGTCGGCGTACCGAAAATCGGCGTATTTTATTTCGGAATATCAATCGGGCACCGAAATGAAAGGGGGTGGTGAAATTCTTAACCCGCCACCACACAGGCAAACAGCAGCAGGTTCTTAGAGTATGTGTCAAGAAAGATTAACGTTAATGCTATGAAAACAGCTAGCTTACGTTTAAGGAGGATTTGAGGGCGAAGGTTTTGGGGCATTCGGAGCAAGCGTAGGGCTTCACGTCCTGGTGGGTACGCTGGTGGTACCGGAGCAGCGTCGCGTTCTGTCACCATACAAAGCAAATCTTTATTGCACAATCAAGTCAAGAACTATATAATACGGGCACACCTCGGACACTGGCGATCAAATATGTGAAAAAGGTGCGTTCCTAGCACACATTGTAAGCTTGTATAGGTGAACGCGTACTATGCTTGTATGAGCGAGATATGACAGGTCGACTGTTCGCGTTTTCGAGAGGCGGTAATTGTGAAGTAACCGAGCGGGGGTGGGCGGCGCTTTCAGCGGGGAGTGGGAGTGGCCATACTGTACGATAGTACTCACAAAGTCCATACAAAAAAGCGTACCCCTGAAATGTATGGGCTTTTGAGACTTAAAACTAGATGGCGCTGTTCTCAGCTTGGAAGTTGCCAAAATCATATTTTCCCCAAATATTATAGCGTGTTTTACCAATAAACTATCAATCTATATGTCCAAATGAAATGTGTGATGTGTGACTTGTCCGACGTTCCCCCCACCTCCCCCCGCCTTTTTTTTGTTCACACACCAGAGTGCCATGAAATCCTATCAGGTTTGTGTTATGATGTTGCTGCACCCTTACGGCTCGGCCACGACATTGGTCTAAGCGCGACAGCGGTGAGCGGCGGCCATACATTGGAGCGAGACACAGCGATGGGACTTTTCATTCGCACGTATGGCTGCCGCTCACCGCTGTCGCGCTTAGACCAATGTCGTGGCTGGGCCATTAGAGGGGCGCGGCAAACAGTTTGGAAGCCCCTATTTATTTAATCATATGGCATGAACATAGGTAAATAACAAGTTTTATACAATAAAACCAGTCAAAAAGAATACAAATATAAAAGCTATAGGTCAACATTTAGACAATTGAGCCACTCGGCAGCGTCTGGTGTGAGTCGCAGTAGGTTTTCTCTAGCCCCGGTGTATGAGTGCAGAGGGCAGCGTTCGATGATGTGGTCCATGGTTTGGATCGCGCCGCATTCGCACAAGGCTGAATCCTTCCAACCCCACTTGTGCAAGGTATAATTGCAACGACCATGGCCCGTTCTGAGTCTGTTAAGACGGCACCATAGTTTTCGGGGAAGGTCAAACCCTGGGAGCTGGAGTGTGGGGTCCACGATTCCTGAACATGAGTCCGCAGCGGTCCATTCTTCTTTCCACGTCTCACGGATGTCAAAGCCCCGGAGTCTCTGGGCAGCTACACATGACGGGTTTCGGGATTTCAGTCGCTGTTGGAAGCCCCTATGATAGAAAGAGACGGGTATACCGGCAGTATGCGGCCGCACTGCTCGCACACGAACTGTCCGCGCGGCGGGCGGGAGGCGTGACGCTTGCGCGTGACGCGGGCGTCCTTGTAGCGCGGCGCGTGCTTGCGCCGGTGATGCGCGTCGAACGCAGACGCAGAGGCAAACGTCAGCCCGCACTGGGAATAAAAATAATACATTACTACCAAATATGTAACTCCGTATAGACGGATAAAGTCTAAGAAAAAAACATACCTCGAAGCCATAGAGAAAAAGGTACGGTGGCCTAGATGGCGTTACACCTTTGGGGAACGCTCGGCTAGATGGCGCTAAAACGGATATTTGACATTTTAACACATATCAACCTAAGAATATGGGCCAAATTGTCAAACTGAGGTTCAAACGTTTTAAGTCTGTGTCGAGAGATGGCAGTCTATGCACTGTGATTACACATTTTACTTTGACAATAACTCTCTATAATAGTCGATTATCTTTGCTTTAAATCATTATATCGACACTATTTAAAAAAAAAACTTGTATCTTCGTCTGTCAATGAAAAGAAAATGGCAGTAAATATATTTATTTATCGTATGGCATATACCAATTCTACTTTTAAATATGTAGTTAAATAAATATTATAGGACATTCTTACACAGATTGACTGAGGCCCACGGTAAGCTCAAGAAGGCTTGTGTTGTGGGTACTCAGACAACGATATGTACAATATATAAATGCTTATATACATAGAAAACATCCATGAAATGTTTAAAAAGTCAGACTACAATGAGTATGTATGGAATGCATATAGACTTACTGCGTTTTAACTTTGAGGAGCAGCGTGAGATACGAGATTTTCAAAGTAGTGACGAAATGTACCTCTTCACACCGCCGGAGCTCCCCGGGATGCATCTCCGCCACGTGTGCCTGTAGTTGTGTCTCGCTCGCACAGTTCTCCCCGCACTGCTCGCACGCGCGCGCTCCGTGGTCGCCGGCCGCCGCGTGCCGGCTCAGCGCCTCCGCGCTCACGAAGCTCGCTGAACAGACGCCGCACTTGACACGTAGTGGCATGTTCTGAAACGATTATTTGGGCCATTTATTTTTTAAACTTTTTAAAGGATCCACATACATACATACAATCGCGCCTGTATCCCATAAAGGGGTAGGCAGAACACATGAAACTACTAAAGCTTCAGTGCCACTCTTGGCAAATAAGGGGTTGAAAGAAAACGAAACTGTGACATTGCAGTGACAGGTTGCCAGCCTCTCGCCTACGCCACAATTTAACCCATATCCCACAGTCGCCTTCTACGACACCGACGGGAAGAAAGGGGGTGGTGAAATTCTCAACCCGTCACCACACAGGCAAGGCAGGTTTTTTTTTTATTTTTTTTAAAGAATCTTTATAAAAAATACATATCGGCCCTGTCAGTCTTTTCATGGCTTCAAACCTCAAATTATATTGTTGTTAAGAATAGCGTCCGCCAACCTATACACCATATTCGCTGTGTCAGATGTTGGTTCACTCAAAATGTGTATAAAGGCGCAAACGTCATATGGGTTTGGGCCATTTATTCTAAAGTTTTTTCTGGATTTGTTTTTTTTTATGTGGTTTCCACTCAAAAGCTTTTTCAATCCTAAACGTGCGTCTACGCTATTGTCCCAGAGCTGTAAGAACCTCGTTTTGACACATGACAGCGTCCACAATACGTAAACTCGCGCAACCTAACGAAATTTTAAGGCGATATATTTCCGTAGTCGCTGCGCGCACTCGTTTTTTGAAGCCGTTAAAAACATATGAAAACGCAATGGAAAAATCTGAAAACGATATATGTTAAATTTCAGGATCTGGTGAGTATGTTATGGAGTTGAACAACATGAATGTTACAACTTCGCTCGATAGAAAATGACTCCAAAGTTACCTCTTCTCTTAACAATAAATCGTTCCCATGGAATAGAACTTTTTTGACTTGTTTTTTACTTCAATATATAGGTAATAAGATTATCTAGACGAATCTGATGAGTTTGTGCCGGTAGCGTCATTAAAATAATATAATATTTACCAAATACTACCAAATCCGCAAAGGAAAGATGGAACAACTATGAACCCAATTTTAAGACCTGTTACTAATCCTGTTTTTGCAAAAAAAAAAAAAATTTTTGTAAATTGTTTTGAAATTGAAAACATTTTCGATGGCACTTATGGCCTCTTCAGTCGCGCGGCGGCGCTTTCAGAGGATGGACCTGTGTCAGTTTTCTCCGCGTGGTCACGTGTCATTGAAACAATGGGGAACAAAGCTTTGAGGAGGCAGAAAAAATAATTGCGTGCTAGAAAACAAATAAATAAAGAAAATTCTAATCAAAGCCCGTGAAAAGGTAAGAAAATGATAATTTGTATATACACGTAAGTATTTCATTTTCATATGATGTTATCAAGTGACATTTACGATATCTAAACATCATAGATTTTAGAAACCCCTAGATGACGGGTCTGTGACGCCATTACAGCACAACTTTTCCACTTAGAAAATATATAACTGATGTCCAGCTAGTGAACAAACTTACGCAAAATTTTCATAAAAATATTGAATTGTTCGAAAAAAGGCGGCGGTAGGTACAGTACTGATTGAAGATCAGGTACGGTAGGTATTTCTGTCTTTCAAAATTTGATATAAGGTTGATTAGATCGTGCTACCCTCCGTCTATATTTTTTCTGTGTCTATGCCAAACATGTGGCCAGCCTGACAGAAATTTTGTTTGACAACTATCGCCATTTTTCCACAATAGTTAAAAGATTTCAGTATTTTAACTTTTCAATAAATTTTGATGAAAGTCCATAATCATATACATTGATAAAGCATAGAATGGTATTGATAATTTATTCTGTGCTGGGTTGTATTCCATTTGGAGGTACGGTAGTGGCGGTAGTGCCCCCGCCAACACGAGTCAAGCGAAGAGAAAAGCTGTTTTCTTGAAGCATTTTGTCGTTCTTCTGAATCCTCGAATTTTGGGTCTGGTTTAAACCAGATAAATATAATTGTCAGGATATGATATCAATAGCAACTTTATTAAATAGACAAAGTTTCAATTGCATAGTTTTCATACTTTAGATTTTATTCATATCTTAATATAAATAGCACAGATTTCATCAGTGACTGGCTGAGTGACTTCATCTTGTTTGAAGTTGTAGGTTCATAAACAACAAGAATAAAATTCGAAACTTTGGCATATATACAGCTTAAAGGCTTTCAATATGAAAAAGAGAAAGCGTTATTTATTCACGACTGACAAATTTTATGTGTCTTTTTAAACAACAGTGACATGACATAATATCTTTTTACATAAAGTCTATGGTCAAAGAAGCTGATGGTTACTGTGTTCTGTTAACAATAGGTTTATAAGAAAAAACTTCTACATAAAGTATTAACATCTCGGCATGTTTTATGCCGAGATGTTAATCTTTCCCCTCCTCCCGCCTCCCCATTTTTATGTCCCCATTTTCAGTTTTTTTTTATATTCAAGAAAACCGTAAAAGCTACGGTTATGATGTTTAGGAGAAGTAGGTATATTTCCATAAAATTCTCTACTATCTTTGCAGGTAAATAATTGTAACTCGTAATTTTCAAATTATGCTCCTATTTATTATGGGACTAATTAATGATGAAAACGCAAAAAAATCTATTGTATACATTTGGACTGTTATGATACAGCTCATTTCTATGGAAATCCAATTTTATCTTCGTGGTTTCAGCATTGGACCCTTAATAAAAGTTGCTCATAATGACATCAAAAGTCGCTATGCAAAGTCTGAATGGTCCTTTTCATTTCACCCTGTCGATTTGTAGCTAAGTGCGATTACTAAGAAGTTTCGACGATGGCAGTTGGAGAATCCAAAAACATCGATAAAATTGATTGTAGCTTCCGACGTCCTTAAAAGCAACGACAACGCTGACCAAACATACTGTAACTATAAATCATTCGTATTACTTACACAAATGATGAAACCTAATAAAATAAAATAAGGCGGTGATCGTTTACTATCAGGCGATACAGCTGCTCATTTGCCTCCTATTTTATGAAACAACTAAGAAAGCCCAGTTAAAATACGGCGATCATTATACTGCGATCCGTCTGTGTCATGCTGCCGCGCGAATTTGAGTTCCCGTGTGCGACAAGCGAACAGAGCCGCGCGGGCGGAGCTGCCCGGACGCCGCGCACCTCACCCCCTTGGTTTGGTTAGTTTGACAGATCATCTCGCCTTAAACAAAATCCCGTAATAATATTTAAAAAAATCAAGTACTTAAAAACAATATTTCGCTTACTTTTAACATAATCTAACACATGTTACATTTTTGCGGATCTTCGTTAGTGAGTATTTTACGATATTAATTTATCACGCAGGATTTACTTATTATGTCATTTATCATTCATTTCTATTTTTAAACTAGTGCTGTGGCAGAGTCTGTCATTTCGATTCAAATGACATTTCAGTAAGTTGATAGAAATCGTATATTTGTTTAAGCGCCTCCTTGTACAGTCAAGTGCAAAAATACGTATCGAAATAATCGTCTCATAAATATGGTACTACGCTCTTATTACACCGGACTAAGATGCTACAGGACATATTTTTGAGTAAGATGTGTACACCCATATTTTTACACTTGACTGTACATAGGGCCTAATCGATTCAACCAATTCGAAATTAATCGTTTTTTTTTTTATTTATTTATTTCTCATATAGGTGTGCAAGATAGACTTATGTCCGTCAGGTTTTTCCATACAACTAAAACAACTGTTATTACTTACTAATAACTACTACACTTATTACTAGTACACTCATCATCCTCCTTGCGTTATCCCGTCATTTGCCACGGCTCATGGGAGCCTGGGGCCCGCTTTGACTTATTACTAGTACACTAATGCCTATTTATTCTAAAGTTACAATTTTGCAATTCACCCAAACAAGTTTGTCCTTCAAATAGTCTGACACATTATAGTAAGATCTTTCAGTTAATCGTGCTTTTACAACTGTTTTGAAAGTTTTGTCTGGTAAGTCTGTAATGTGACTAGGTATCTTATTGTAATAATGTATCGATTGGCCATTGGTTTAGATTTGGCAAACGATACGTCTTAGCCACATCGCAACATACTTCAAAACAAATGTGTCAAAAATGTGAACTTACAAATCTGGGACAATAGGCAAGCTGAAAACGAGCTGAACACAATTCTTCTACTGTGGACCGACTGTCAAGCCTCGAACGAGCGCGCTCCCAGCGTTTCGTTTTTTGACGAACACAAAGGGATTTTCTTCGCGGTCATCAATCAATCAATTATTTATTGGATTCATGGACGTGTTTAGGGACAGACGTCGGTCGCTCAAGCCGAGCATCATGAAAAAGCGGACCGAAGATGCTTCCTTGCAATAGGCTACTAGACTCATATCTAATTTGGCACAATAAATGATTGTCTTTTGCAATATTTGACATAAGAAACCAATATTTAATGATTTTGGGTATTAAATGTATACGATGACTACGTATTTTTAGTTCAAAAATGTGAGTAATTTTTTTTTGGCCTCCGAAAACGCTGTCGACCGTGTAGTGACGTCATAGAATTCATGTCAAATCAATCACTGACATAGTGACCTTTATGCCTCGTACTTAAAGTGTCAGAAAGTGTTGTTTTCGGACTGAATGACTTCATTCCAGGGATGTAACGGAAGTGTTTTTAACGGAACCGAAAGCGGAAGCAGAAGTTTTGAATTTAGTTCAACGGAAGCTGTAAAATCTTCGCTGGTCTCAGGTCTTCGTAGTGGTGGTAGAAATAATAAGCGGACTGTAGTTTGGTGCTGGTTTAATCCAAATTGTGGAAGACAAAGAAAGTGGCACAGTGAATGTCGTTGGAGGCGGAATAACCGTAAGTTTTCAAAAAGCTCTAAAAGCTGTCAAATTTGAACTTATCACATTGCCATTTGTAAATTTAGATTTAACTAGAGATTTGAAATATTATTATAATTATACAATTCAATGAATATTTTATTTAAAAAATAGTCAAGTAGTATGTGAATGAATTAAAACATTACCAATAACATGAAATTAAAAATTGAATAAATTAATACTGAAGATTTATAAAATGCATAATGTCGACTCGAACAATACTGAATATTTTAGTCAAAGAATATACAAATTGAAATGTCAACAGTTACATGATAATGAATTAGAATTAAAATGAATGATTATTATTAAATTTATAAAATTGAAAATTGATTTTTAATAACAAAAATAATTAACTTAGTCTAACGAATACAGGATCAAAATCAGGGTGATTTTTGAACGGTTTCGTAACATGCTCCCGCCTTGAAGTCTGTGACTTCAACTGTATGCCGAGGGGGAGGGTAGACGTTGTTGCAGACCGTGAGATACCGTCGCTGCCATGGATGCCTTCCAAGTTGTCCTGCTGCTGTGTGCCACGTACCGGTGATGTCTTGGAGGCTGCAATCTGTGCATGTGGAACGAAATGTGTGGATCGCCCATCAGGAAGTGGGAAGGAAGGAGGAAGAGACTGGAATCTGTTTGGGTGAAATTTGAATCAGTAGA
Organism: Leguminivora glycinivorella; assembly: GCF_023078275.1. Classification (NCBI taxonomy): domain Eukaryota; kingdom Metazoa; phylum Arthropoda; class Insecta; order Lepidoptera; family Tortricidae; genus Leguminivora; species Leguminivora glycinivorella. Next base: position 11,861,298 of record NC_062995.1, on the reverse strand, counting down.
TGTACCTATGTGAATGTGCGTAAAATGTGTGAAAAATGTGTAAATGAATAGGTGAATCCTCTAGTGCTTCACGCTCTCTTGTTAAGTTACATAACAAGAGCTGTACCGTTTTCATGTTCAACAAAGGCCCTGCATGCAAGAAAGTGAGACGGTAATACTTGAATATCAAGATGTGCACATGACAATAATGATGATGATTGAAACTGAGCAACTCTGAATTATCAATGACGTGACCGTACATGGAGTTGATCGGTGCTCCCGCCACACGATTGGGATTGCATCTGTGAATTATATAGCCATTTGTCGGCGGCTCATTCAACGTGATGGATGTTGTAGATTGCTGATCATGAACAGCTTTTGGACACTGACATTGTATTGTACAACTGTCTCTCGGAACATTTGAATCTAATTCCCTAACCATAAACTGAATATTTGTAATTGAGGGAGTTTTATGTGCGGATATGGATACTTGTGTGTTTATCGTGCTATCTAACATATTTTTGATAGCCTGAGTGGACACTTTCACTGTTGAATTAAGCTTTGAATACTTATGAATCAGCACTTGTGCATTCGACATGCTAGCGAAGTAAATGTCTTCGAAGAGTGCCCGCTCATCTTCTATGTACTCTCCGCTTGTGAATTCTGACAATATGTCTATGTCTAGCAGCAATGTATCGAACTCATTGTATAAAAGCCCTATTTTGTCAAATCGGAGCTGCAACTCTGCAAGCTGTAATTCATTTAATCGCGGTTCAGCAGCTAGTTGTGACACAAAATTGTGAAAAACAGTAAGTTTACCTTTGATAAGGTCACGTTTGTAATTAAGTTGATGTAAATCCTGTGACGATGACATTGTGGCATAATAAAATGCTAAAAAATGAGCCTATAAATATTGGTACAAATTATGACCTTAAATAAAAACTTTGCTCTTAAAAAATCTCCAGGCGCTAAAACTATTTGCTATGCGAATCAAAGGTATGCACTTGTATTACGTAACCTTGTTTACGACTTATTTGCACTGCAGTTAGTTATCAAGATTGTTTTAAGAACGTGTTTGCCTATTGTTTTTGAAGTTTTTAATTGAAATTAGCGTAATAAAGTTACAAAATGATTGAATTATTGTTATTGTATTGTATAGGAATTATGTGAAAGTGATAGTTTGTATTAAAATCTTATATATTACTGTGAACTGGGTCAAGAGGTTATACCTACTAAAATGAATATCTCTAGTGAATAATCCTATCGAAATGTCTACTGGCTTCTAATCCAAATGATGGCAATGAATTAACTTTCTGCACTTAATGGGAAAGCAATGAATTAGGTATTTGAGTAGGTATGATTGAATACTAATGAATAATACCTAATGAATTGTGCAGCTACACAGAAAAGGAAGAAACAAAGGAATATGGATTGAATAAGAAAGGAAATGGAACGATCTCACTTTTTTCGTTTTCTCTCTCCTCCTGTGCTGGATGCTGCGACTGGATATGAATGTGGATGTTGATTGTTGACTCCCGCTGTTCTCCACTGGACTCCTGGACTGGTCTGATTGGTGCTGGATGGGCTGGATTCCGTAACTGTCCTGGTTACGGTGAATTCCCACTGTAGTGGGATGCTCCGTGTGTCCGGTGAATGCTGAGTGTGAATTCACTCGTCGCTCCTGACTTATGGGACGCGATGAGTGGCAGCTCCGGAACTGGCACGCAGCTGGATACGCCCTACGCCAATCTGGTCGACCCACGGCTTCGGCGATGAAGACCCGTTGTATAGGTGGAGCCTGACTCAGAGCCACAATCTTGTCCTCTCACAATCCAGAGGCTTCGTAAGGACCATGTAAAATCCAAATTACATGGATATGGATTCCAAATTGTAAAAAATGTGAATAAATGCAAATTGTGAGGACAAAGAAAGTGGTACAGTGAATGTCGTTGGAGGCGGAATAACCGTAAGTTTTCAAAAAGCTCTAAAAGCTGTCAAATTTGAACTTATCACATTGCCATTTGTAAATTTAGATTTAACTAGAGATTTGAAATATTATTATAATTATACAATTCAATGAATATTTTATTTAAAAAATAGTCAAGTAGTATGTGAATGAATTAAAACATTACCAATAACATGAAATTAAAAATTGAATAAATTAATACTGAAGATTTATAAAATGCATAATGTCGACTCGAACAATACTGAATATTTTAGTCAAAGAATATACAAATTGAAATGTCAACAGTTACATGATAATGAATTAGAATTAAAATGAATGATTATTATTAAATTTATAAAATTGAAAATTGATTTTTAATAACAAAAATAATTAACTTAGTCTAACGAATACAGGATCAAAATCAGGGTGATTTTTGAACGGTTTCGTAACAGAAGCAGAAGCGGAACCGGAACCAGAAGCGGTACTTATGGATGTTAAAAACGAAAAGAAAAAATACCACATAGGTATAACATAAATCAAAACTAATTAAATTACCTAGAACTTTTAGGTGTTTACTGTTTACTAACTAAGAATTTAAGAACTGGCTTGGCCTTCCGCCTTAGCGTTTAGTATCGCAGCACGTGGCAAGCAGAGAAATGAGCGAATGACAGGTATAGACCTGTTGGTCTTTGATGTACGCCGCTCATGTCCCACCGTCGCGCTAGGTTCCGACATCCGTTATAACTTCCGTTTGAAAAATAACAGAACCGGAACAGAAGCGGATGTGCAAAACAAAACGGAAGTTCTGCAGAAACGGAAGCAGAAGCAGAGCTCCGTTACATCCCTGCTTCAACTTCATTCACAGAACATCTACATATAGATGACATGGCCGATGTTGTTTTTGCCTGATTACGTGAAAGTATTCTTTAATAATATTTTTTGCGGTTTACAAGTCATAATAGAATATAGTGATTTTTTTTCGTTATATTATAGTTAAAAAATATGAGTTTTTTTTTGGCCTCTGAAAACGCTGTCGACCGTGTAGTGACGTCATAGAATTCATGTCAAATCAATCATTGACATAATGACCTTTATGCCTCGTACTTAAAGTGTCAGAAAGTGTTGTTTTCGCACTGAATGACTTCATTCACAGACAATCTATGGATGACATGACCGATGTTGTTTTTGCCTGATTACGTAAAAGTATTCTTTAAAAATATTTTTTGCGGTTTACAAGTCATAATAGAATACAGTGATTTTTTTTCGGTTAATTGGACAGTAAGTGATAATATAAGCCTATTAATTGAGTTGTATCAAAATTCACAGCCGGCATCATCTTGGAAATTTTTGCTGATTACTGCTATAATAATCGCTGCAACAACAGCGACTGCTGCAACATAATACACCGTGTTTTTTTTGTTTTCCGTTAAATTCGACCATTATCATGAACCACCCTGTATATCACTTTTAGTTAAATTCACAAAAAAAAATTTTTCATCATTTTGATACATAATAAATGAATTTATTAGTGTGAGAGACCCTTAAGAATAACATTCAAGTTAGTGTCAAGTGATTGACGGCACATGTCAAAACAAATAACATTAGGAATTGGTAGAGGCTGTCACACACATGTTTTACTTATTTTTTTATTTTATTTATTAGGCACACAAAACAGCTGACATTTACAACATGATATAAAATAGTATACACATAGGTTTTAAGTTAGAATGCCACCCAAAACATGTATGCGCAGCATGAAATAAACACATGTAAGGAACGAAAACTATAACTATTTACAGCTTATACTAAAGCTACCCTGAATTATGTATGTTCAGTAATTATCTTTATTTTTTTAATAACTCAATAACCGTAAGAGTTAAGACACTAGTTTTTTAGAGAAATTAATTCTATTTGATCTAAAAAATCTTCCCTTAAAGTTAACGGAATTGAATAAAAACAGGTTGTATTATATATGTATTTGTATAGTGTACCTCAGAGTGCGTCCTCTTCTTGTGAAGCTTGAGTCCCTTCTCCCCGACAAAGGTCTCTCCACACACGTCGCACGCCACGTTCAGCGCGGCGTGAGCGCGGCGCACGTGTGTCAGGTACGTTGAACTCATCCTGACGCGGACATATTAGGAACATAATAGGCTAGTTTCCTATACTTAAAATAAAATATTTTATGCAGTGCACGAAATAAAGCACCAAATAATTAGAAGAAAAATATGGACAGTAGTTAATTTTAAACATAATTTATCCATACTAATATTATAAATGCGAAAGTAACTCTGTCTGTCTGTCTGTCTGTCTGTCTGTCTGTCTGTCTGTTACGCTTTCCCGCTTAAACCACGCAACCGATTTTGATGAAATTTGGAACAGACAATCTTTAGACCCTGAGACAGAACATAGGCTACTTTTTATTTCGAAAAAAAGGGATGAAGGGGTTGAAAAAGAGGTTGAAAGTTTGTATGGGATTTCTTAATTTTAAATGATAAAACCATGAAACTTTATATTTTAGCACTTGATAAGAAATCATTAAACATATATTTAAAGTCACATACAGGTCGAACGCGATTTATTAACATTATTTTTACCTTTAAAATAAACATGGTGGGAAATAAACATTACCTAAAAGCGGGTAGATTATATTTATTTGTCTACCCCGAACATTTATATAAATTAATATCGGGTAGTTTTGTGTTGTTTACATCTCCGGTGACATTTTGCTGGGACGTCAGTCTTCCGCGACCACGGCCAGTGCAACCTGGCCGAAACGTTGGGAAAAAAGGTAAAAATAATCTTATACTATTAAACGAGCAATTCTTGTATATTTATTTATTTATTTATTTATTTATTTATATATTTATTTATATATACCGACGATCTCGGAAACCGCTCTAACGATTTCGCTGAAATTTGTTTTGTGGGGGTTTTCGGGGGTGAAAAATCGATCTAGCGTAGCCTTAGATCCCGGAAAACGCGAATTTTCGAGTTTTCATGAGTTTTTCTTTCGCATTTGTAAACGTAAAATATGGTCCTTAATTTCGCCGCGCGCGCATCGATTCCGCTTAGCTCAGTCGCACGAGGTCGGTCTAATGTACGCAGATAGATCGTAGGTGTCAGGGTTTCGAATCCCGGTCAGAAATTAAGTTTTTGTTTTTTGTCTTTTTTTTTTTTTGTATTTATAAGAGTTTTTTTTTATCTAAAGACGTGATATATTAAAATAGAACCGAGCGAAGCTCGGTCGCCCAGATATTGTTAATTAATCGCGTTCGACCTGTATGTGACTTTAAATATGTGTACAAAGCGCGAGAACTTAAAGTGTTATATCATTAAACATCTTGATAAGGGATAGGGATAGCGATAGGGATAGCGATAGGGATAGCGATAGCGATAGCGTTAGCGATAGCGATAGCGATACGGATACGGATAATATGGGTATCGTTAGAGGGATACGGATAATCGGTCGGCGGTCTCTTACAATCAATGTGCTCTAAGACGATCGTTGTTTGCTTGGTTTGAAGATTACGTTAGCGATACGATATGGTTAGCATTATGCTGAGGCGGGACCATTTCGTGGTAAACGATAATTTTTATATTATGTTTTAATAATTAAATGTTTGTATTTTTAATACCTATTGTAATTTACCACGAATAAACGATTTCTATTCTATTCTATTCTATTCGATAAGTATAAGCAAAATGTAAAAAATTGTAAGGGATAATAGAAAAAAATACTTTTTACCCACCGATCATAGTGTCTAAATACGGGCTATGTGGGATGTTTATAAAGGTTTCCCCAGCGTATATAGAATTACCTACGCTGTGGTCGATGTGTAATATTTCTACAATCATTGCAAGCAAAAGTATCATGTGCAATCGAAATAATCGCAGATAAATATACCTACAGAGAAACCTACGGTCCCTACGGATCCAAATGAAAATCTTAATGAATACTTTTATTACGCGGGCGAAGCCGCGGGTAAAAGCTAGTATTTAATAAGCCAAAGAGAAAGATATAAAGTAAATGAATTGACCGTGACGTCACTCCTCAGTATTTCATAGTAATTCCATATTAGCAAATCGTTTTGACAGTTCTTAAAAAGAAGCTGATTTGACCAGTAGGAAACTAGGGCGAATCAACTTTTTCTTGCCTGTTATTGCCATGGTTACGGTCCCCTGAGTCACGCTGGTTTTATGCAAAATTATGCGAGCATGCATGTAGTCCATGTTTGTAGGTGGAAAATTAAGGAAAGGGCTTGTTAACACCAGAAAAATGTATGTTTGCATAGTTTAAGTAACATGATTTTGCATAAAACCAGAGTGACACAGGGAACCGTAACCATGGCAATATCAGGCAAGAAACAGTTGACTCATCCTAGTAAATTACGATACAAGTGCTATGAACAGGAAATTCGAAACAAGTGGCGATAAATTGAAACACAAACGTAGTGTTTTAAATCGACACGAGTAGCGAATTACTTATTCGCACATGTATTGTACAACGTTTTACAGCACATACGGTCATTTAAATTTTTGACGTTTGCATAAAGACCTCATTATAAATAAATAAATATTGGGGGACACCTTACACAGATCAAGTTAGCCCCAAACTAAGCAAAGCTTGTACTATGGGTGCTAAGCGACGATATACATACTTAAATAGATAAATACATACTTATATACATAGAAAACATCCATGACTCAGGAACAAATATCTGTGCTCATCACACAAATAAATGCCTTTACCGGGATTCGAAACTGGGACCGCGGCTCAGCAGGCAGGGTCACTACCGAGTGAGCCAGACCGGTCGTCAAAACCGGTCGTCATTACCAAACAAGTGCGGTAATACATACACCGTGTTTTTTTTGTTTTCCGTTAAATTCGACAAGTCGTTAGGTTCATTATCAGGAACCATTCTGTATACCACTTTTAGTTTAATTCGCAAAAAAAAAAATACATCGTTTTCATACATAATAAATGAATTCATTAGTGTGAAAGACCCTTAAGAATTACATTCAAGTTGGTGTCAAGTGATTGACGGTACATCTCAAAACAAATAACATTAGGAATTGGTAAAGGCTGTCACACACGTGTTCAGTAATTATCTTAATTTTTTTAATAACTCGTTCTTGTCTATTAGAGAAATTAATTTTATCTGATCTAAAGAACCTCCCTTTAAAGTTAACGGAATTCAATAAAAACAGGGTGTATAGTGAAATATGTACCGTAAAAAGATTTATAAAAGCAACTTTTATTCTTAAAAGCTTTAAATTGGTACTTTGGGAGTATCTTTAACTTCGATACATGCTAACTATTACCCCACGTGATTACGACTAATAACACATACATACAACCACGCCTGCATCTCACAAAGGGGTAGGCAGAGCACACGAAATCACTCAAGCTTCAATGCCACTCCTGGCAATTAAGGGGTTGAAAAAAAAAACGAAAATGTGACATTGCAGTGACAGGTTGCCAGCCTGGCAACACAGGCACAATTTAACCCATTCAACTTCTACGACACCCACGGGAAGAAAGGGGGTGAAGAAATTCTCAACTCGTCACCACACGGAGACGTAGTAATACTAGGTTAAATTTAACTTTTTGACAAGCAGAAACGTCTGCAATTACAGACTTACTTGAACGTCTTTCCGCAGTGTTGGCACTCGTATGTCTTGCCCGCATGCATAGCGTGATGCCTCTTAGCTTGGCTCCTGAAATAACACAGATTATGCATTGTAATAGACGAAAGCTTTTTCGACAGCTTTCGCAGGTGTATGGGCAAACACATACACCTGAGAACATTTGCTTCAGCTTTCGCAGCTGTATGGGCAAACACATACACCTGAGAGATGTGTTCAAAAGTGAGTATTGAGTATTTAACCTGGTTCTGGAGACGAAGCTGCATTCCTTGCAGAGGAACTTGAGCCGGTGCAGGTCCTGGTGCTGCTGGCGCCGGCACTTCAGCTTGAAGCGCACGGAGCAGATCTCACAGGGGTGTTGGCCCATACTCTACAATTAATAAAAAAAAATTAAAGTAGATTTATCTTTAAAATCGCTGTCAATAGAAATTGTCAACAATGTAAACAAACCATTATATAAAATATCAATATTCTAGCACAATTTTATTATTTTAAAGGTTGAGGATCATAATGATATGAATTGATTAAATAACACATGGATTTAGCCAGTATCTGATGAGTTAGAATGGAAAATAAAGACATTTTGACTGCAAGGTTTGTTTACATTATTCACAAGTTCTATTGACGGCGACTTTACTTGTCCAATCATGTAAACAAACGCTGCTGGAAAACATTATCTGAAATTTCTCTGGAATCACACATTAACCATCATTTAACATGTTATTAATACATATAAATTGAAATAGATATCATACACGAAAGAAAAAAACGACATGGCCCACTGGTGGCCGAGCCGGGAATCGAACCCCTTCAGCTAACGCGGCTAACGTCATTACCACTAGACCACCCGCCCGATTTTCTAGTGGTAATGTCTAAATATGTTTATTTTTCCACATAATTCGACAATAACGGTTTTTCGTTAGTTGTAACGATTCAATAACAATAACTTGCATTTTAGCTCGGTTAACATTCAGTATACAAACGTTTATTGGGGAATCCCCGATGCGGCGTGCAGCGTGGTGAGGCGGCGGTGTTGCCAACATTAAATAGCGATAACTGCCAATTACACATTTATGTGACTTTTATAAAACCAAAGTTATTTGATTAAATTCGTTTAATAGTTAACATATAAAGTCTAAAAAAATCGTATAAAAATATTAACTGCTTTGTAAATTTTGACATTTCGTACTTTAGAAAAAAGAACATACTCCAGAAAAAAAATGGTTTTTTTTCACGGTTCTTTTCTATGTTTTTTTTTTCAAACCAAAAAAAAAACCGATTTTTTGCAACACTAGTTGTGTTGACTTGTTGTTGTTGACTGTTTACAAAAAATAAATATTGGACACACACACACACACACACACACACACACACACACACACACACAAAGAGAGAGTTGTTCTTTTATTTCTGTTTTCCTTTTTATTGGTATATGTACATTAGATTGTTATTATTTTTGGTATTGTAAAATTGTATATAACTTAGTTTAAGTTAGTTAAAATTAAATAGAATAGAATAGAATTTTCAACAATATGTAATATGTTAATAGTTAAATAGGGAAGAGCGGCGTTACCCAACACGGGCATTTGTTGCTTACAGGGTAGCACCATCCTCTGTATCATATTCTATGTGTATTTTTTGAAATAAACAATTTTGAATTTTTTTTTTGAACCTTACATAGATTAGCTTAGCACCAAAGTAAGCAAAGCTTGTACTATGGGTGCTAAGCGACGATATACAAACTTAAATATATAAATACATGCTTATATACATTGAAAACATCCATGACTCAGGAACAAATATCTGTGCTCATACTGCTCATCACACAAATTTGTATTTGTATTTGTTTATTTGCTAATACACACAGATTACAATACAGGTCATGTTGGTGCGGTACAAATTCATGAGTGCATATTACGCCACAAGGCATGCAAAATATTAATCCTATACTAAAGCTAGTCTTAGCCTAAAGAGCCTAATTAAGCTTCCTAAAGGGAATACATATGTTTAAACTTATTATATTACAAGCCACACATAGTTATTATATTATCAATCAACACATAGTGCAATATATATAAATAGTAAGCCATGTCAAAATTACATTAAAATATTCAGAAAATAAAATAATCATGAATTAAACAAAATAGTACTAATAATATTCCAAAATAGTTTACATGATTAAAACATTCAATCGTATATTTTTTCAAAAAATTCCTTTAAGGAATAGAAAGGTCTACTAATTAAAAACGATTTTAAATTATTTTTAAATTCATCTATATTACAGCAATGTTTAATGTCGTTACTTAAAGTGTTGTATATTTTTATTCCGTTATATTCAGGACTCCTCTTAAAGTGTAGGTAATTGTTACATTTTGGTAACTCAATACTTGTGTTACTTCTCAATGCATGTATCTTTTTCTCTCCTTTGTACCTATATTTACATAAATTTGTATGAATTTGTATGCAAATTAGGTAGATGTAAAGCGATATGACAGTCATTATTTGGTGTTCTATAAAAAGTGGGCGACAGTGTTCTCCAGGTTTTGTTTTTGCAATACTTCTAACTGCTTTCTTTTGTAAAATAAGTATAGCATTTACGTGAACACTGCTTCCCCAAACCTCCAGGCCGTACCTTAAAATACTCTCAAAGTAGGCGAAATATACCGTCTTAAGGACTGTTGAAGTAAGCATTTTGGATAAATTTCGGAGAGTATAACAAGCACTAGCTAATCTTTTTCGCGTGGAGTCAATGTGATTAGACCATCTCAGTTGCTCGTCCAGTTCTACTCCCAGAAATTTTGTATTGTCTACTTTTACTATGGGAAGTGGCAACTCATAAGGTATACTATTTGTATGTTTATTGAAGGTTAGGTAATTCGTTTTTTCAACGTTTAATTTGAGACCATTACTCTCAAACCAAAAGACAAGCTCCAACCAAGTATTGCTAATTTCGGTTTTTAATGTGCTTAAATCATGATTTTGGAAAATAATACTGGTGTCGTCTGCATAAAGGTATGTTTTGCCATTTGTTACATTTATTGGGAGATCATTTATAAAAATAATGAAGAGCAGTGGACCTAGTACTGATCCTTGTGGGACGCCACAGTAGATATTTTTATCATCTGAATTGACTTCTTGCAAACACTCCGAGTTATTAATGTACGTTATTTGAACATATTGAGTTCTGCCTGTTAAATACGACTTAAGGAGATTCAGAACTGGACCACGTATTCCATAGTAATGCAATTTGTCAATGAGTATCTGATGATTGACACAGTCAAACGCCTTACTCAGATCACAGAAAATCCCAGCGCATTTATTCTTCTGGTTCAAACCATTCATTATTTCTGTGACCAAGTCAGTGACCGCTGTGGTAGCGTTCCGGTATTGCATAAAACCAAATTGTTGAGAGCAAAAATAATTATTTTGATTGAAATGGTCTGTAATTCTAGAAGCAATAGCCTTTTCAAAGACTTTGGAAAGTATAGATAAAAGAGAAATAGGACGGTAGTTATTTTTATCAGTTTTGTCACATTTTTTGTGCAAAGGAATTACTTTTGCCCGCTTAAGTTGCAAGGGGAAAGTTTCTTCTTCAATACAGGCATTAAATATGTGACACAATGGTATACACAGAACTTCAATGTTGAATTTTATTATTTTAGTGCATACATCATCAGGGCCACAGGAATTTGTATTTTTCAATGATTTTACTATTTTGATAATCTCAACTTCGTCTATGGGTGACATGAACATTGATTTCATATTATTTATTTTGTAATTATGGAGTATTGGGATATGTTGACCAAAAAACTTTCCTTCTGTTCTTGAAAATTTACTAACGTTTACAAAAAAGTCGTTAAACGCGTTGCCAACATCTTTAGGATCGTCAATTATTTTATTGTCTACTTGTAATTTAATTGATGACACATTTTTGGTTACTTTTTTACCCGTGTTTTCATTCACAATTTTCCATATAGCCCTGCTTTTATTCTTAGCATTTTTAACCTCGCGAGAGACATGTAAGTTTTTTGCAGTAGATAAAGTTTTTTTTAATATTGCAGTATACTGTTTAAAATAAGTTTTTAGTTGATTATCATGTTTATTTATTCTCATTTGTATTAATAACTCTCTCCTTTTCCTGCACGATATTCTAATTCCACGCGTTATCCACGTTTTAGATTGATTGCGTACTTTTAATCTCTTTTTCGGGAAATGCTTATTCAGAAAATGGTAAAATATGTCATAAAATACTTTTAGTTTATGTTCGCAAGTTTTAGTTGTATATACGTCATCCCAACAAACTTTCTCTAGATCAGACTTAAAACTTTTCATGTTAGGCATGGAGTAGTTTCTTTTAAATTGATATTGTTTCACTTTTGATCCTAAAATTATCTGATTTTTAAAGATGACAAGTTGTGCATCGTGATCTAATAATAAATGCACTTACCGGGATTTGAACCCAGGACTGAGCCAGATCGGTCAAATTGACTCACCGTGGTATGTCGCAGCAGGTGGTTGGTGTACGCCGCCTCAGCGTCATAGCCTTTCCCGCAGTCGTCGCACCGGTAACGGGACTCCAGGTAGTTGCGGGACTTCTTGCGCGCGGCGATCTCTTCCAGTTGCTCCTCCTACACAGATATTATGGGCATTTTCAATATGTGGGTCCCCCCAATTAGCAAAAGTTTTTTACAAAATTTAACTCGTTGTCAGTTTTGTGACGACAATTAAGCATAAAATCTGTGTAATTTTTCTTTTTCACATTCTGAATTCTTCTTTTTTAACATAGCCACTAAGTGGATGCCGACGAAAAAGCCTGGGCGGGGTAGGCCCAGGCAAAGATGGCGGGATGACCTTGACGACTTCCTAAACAGCTGGCCGGAAGTAACGGAGAATCGGGAATTATGGAGAGCCAGGGGAGAGGCCTTTGCCCAGCAGTGGGACACTCAAATAGGCTAAGAAAAAAAAAACATTCTGAATGTAGATTATCGCAAAGTTTATGTATTTTTGCTTAATTATCGTCACAAAACTGACAGTGAGTTAATTTTTGTTAATAACTTACGCTAATTGGGGGGACCCAAATTCTGAAAATGCCCTTATAACAAGAAAACATAAATGAGCAGTTCCCGGCAACTTTGTACATACATAGCCACGTCAGCAAATTTTATTTGATCCTATTTTGTTACCAACATTTAGTAATATAAGTCGACTTTCGTAATATACAGAGTGGGGCCTGTAACAAAAGCAAAATATTAAACTGTAGGCTATTCTCCTTATACTGATCAACATTTGTTCAGCGACTTTTAAAAATAACTTGTATTTTGATTTTTATCACCCTTGAAAGTTTTTTCTAAGAGGTAATGTATTGCGAATTCTGTTAAGTGTAAAGTGTGACTGACAACGTCAATGACAACAATGGAACCATTGAAGCTAATATTTGTTTTGTATGAAAAGTTAGAAAATTAGAGACTTCATGATTTTGTAAAGTCGCTAAACAAATGTTGGTCAGTTTAAGGAGTACAGCCTACAGTTTAATTTTTTGCTTTTGTTACAGGCCCCACCCTGTATATACAGGTTAATTGTTATAATTAAGAAAATATAGATACTAGAGAACCTTAATGACGAAATAAAACTTAGTAAAATCTCAATTCATCAACAAAATCTTGGTAACAAAATAGGAATTAATAAAAACAAATTTAACTATTTTCCTTAATTTTTGTACAAACTTTTCGAGAACTGCTGAAATACGAGTAAGCGATGATAGCGCAAGGGACTTATTATAAGGTACGGCGGGGCAAATCTCGACAGTGGAGCATTAACTAATCCATTTTTTCCATTATTACACTACGATATTGAGTTCTACATGTATCCACTGAACACGCCTACCATACAACTTTTAGTCATAATAAGCAAAAAAACGAAGACTGTAAAATCAATCAATCAATTTAAATATTATTTATTTAAATAGGCTTTTAAATATTCAACAATGTAAAATTATCATCTTGTTTTAAATATCAGAGCAATTTATGTGTGCAATGAACAATATTGTTTTAAAACTACATTGAATTAATTAAATAAAATGTCAAATTGTATAAATAGTATAAATACTAGTCTAGAAACTTCTAGAATAAATTCTAAATGTCAAAAAAAGTAAAAAAATTGCTAATTAGTACTTGTATTAGTATTATTTTTTGCATGTTATTGAAAATTATTGTTTATCATAAGTATTTTTTTTTGTCTTAATGCAGGCACAGAATATTTAATAGTACAAGTACAGAAGGCCCACTGCTTTGATGTTCAAGAAATGCCGCCTTTTTAAATGCCTACAAAATTCTAACAAAGAAACGAGCCGCACGTGCGCAGCGTCGGACGATAGGGTTGCCTATGGATTAAAAAGAATTAATAAGTACTCAGATAAAATGTTATACTATTAAGCCTTGGGTACTTTTTAGATACAGTATATACAGTATTTATATATTTTTGTTTGGGCCCCAACATCACAAGCCTTATTGAATTTTTCCGTGGGACTTAATCATTAGTAGATCTGTGTAAGATTGTCCTATTTTATCCATGATGTCTATTTAACTAAGCATTATTAGCCATTCCACATGCGGACATCGCATATGAACCTTAAAAAAAACTCGCGACGTAAAGCAACAATAGAAAGTGTGAACGTGCGTTCCGTGAGAACGCGCGCCAACCCTGATTAGGCCGCGAACTCGCGGCCGCCGGCATGTACTTGTAGCGCGGCGATAGAATCGCGGAGTGAGCCGCCCCTGATGCAGGTATGTGTTGTCTACCTACCTACTTGACAATTGCGGTGACAATAACCTAGTTAAATGCATGATGTATTTATACATACATACATACATACAATCACGCCTGTATCCCATAAAGGGGTAGGCAGAACACATGAAACTACTAAAGCTTCAGTGCCACTCTTGGCAAATAAGGGGTTGAAAGAAAACGAAACTGTGACATTGCAGTGACAGGTTGCCAGCCTCTCGCCTACGCCACAATTTAACCCATATCCCATAGTCGCCTTCTACGATACCCAAGGGAAGAAAGGGGGTGGTGAAATTCTTAACCCGTCACCACACAGGTGTATTTATGTAACAACAATGTTCTCATGGAAGTGATGTATATCTTAAATGGGAATAAATGTCTTTAAACCTATACAACCGGTGGACACTCTATTTAATAATACAAACATTGTAAGACATAAAAAAATGGACCAAGTGTTCTTACCTTGGTTAAAGTAACAATTTGTACGGCGTGTGCTTTTTCAAACTTATCAAAATCGAACAGCGGCATATCATTAGTGGGATCTCTAGGATATTTCGCACCTGTCTTCTTGGCACCCTCTTTCGGTTTGCGTATAATTTTCATTTTTTTATTATCTTTAACTGCAACTGCCTTTTTCCTTTTTTTACCTTTTTTCTTCACTTTAGATTTACCATTTCTTCTATTGAGATCATCGTCACTAATATCTTCAGATTCTATATGTAGATCTTTTTTATCTTCTAAACTAAATACACTGTCATCATCATTGATATCATTATAACCATCATCATCATCTTCATTATATTTTTTACCTATAGATCCTTTTCTTTTTTTATTTCTGCTTTCAATATCTTTAACAAAAACGATATCTTTATCATCATTAGCTTCTTCTTCTAATTCTTCTTTCAAATCATTCTTGATGATGTTGTCTATGTCAACTATGTCTATGTTTGGTTCGACTTTGATTTCTACATCAGGTGGAGTGTCCACGCATTGTTGAGGGTCTAAATGAGTTATAGTATAGTTGTAGATGGTGTTGGAGGGTATACTGTGGATATATTCCGTATTTAACTGTAAAAAAAAGATATTAAGACTGATTTATGTGTGATTGTTTTTAATGTGTGTGCCTAACTATGCCTAAAGTTATATTGACTGTCAAATAAATATATTAAATAGGTTACTAGACTCATATCTAATAATAGGCTAGTTTCCTATACTTAAAATAAAATATTTTATGCAGTACTTGCACGAAATAAAGCACCACATAATTAGAAGAAATATACGGACAGTACTTATTTTTAAACATAAATTCTATTTAATAAGTCAAAAAGAAAGATATAAAGTAAATGAATTGACCGTGACGTCACTCCTCACTCCTCAGTGTTTCATAGTAATTCCATATTAGCAAATCGTTTTGACAGTTCTTAAAAAGAAGCTGATTTGACTAGTAGGAAACTAGCCTATTTGACATAAGAACCAATATTTAATGATTTTGGATATTAAATGTGTACGATTACTACGTATTTTTAATTTAAAAATGTAAGTTTTTTTTTGGCCACCGAAAACGCCGTCGGCCGTGTAGTGACGTCATGACCTTTGACGTACTGACTTAATTAATGACCTTTATGCCTCGTAATTAAAGTGGCAGAAAGTGTTGTTTTCGCACTGAATGACTTCATTCGCAGATAATCTAATAGATGACATGGCTGATGTTGTTTTCGCCTGATTACGTAAAAGTATTCTTTAAAAATATTTTTTGCGGTTTTTAAGTCATAAATGTCATAATAAAATATAAGAAGCGCTGGTGGCCCAGCGGTAAGAACGTGCGACTTTCAATCCGGAGATCACTGGTTCAGACCCAGCTCGTACCACTGAGTTTTTCTGAACTTATGTGCGAAATGTCATTTGATATTTTCCGATTGCCTTTCGGTGAAAGAAAACATCGTGAGGAAACCGGACTAATTCAAATAAGGCCTAGTTACCCTTCCGGTCGGAAGGTCAGATGGATAAAACTAGTGCCTATGCCAAATTGTCAAGGCGGACCCCAGGCTCCTATGAGCGGCGGCAAATGCCGGGATAACGCAAGGAGGATGATGATTCCAGGCCATATTGCCCATAGACATTACCCCTCCCCTGTACAGCTCTGGTAACAGCGTCTGCTGTGTGCGGAGACACATCTCTCTGAAGGAAGTGCATTTGATCAGCGTGGCGCGGCAGAACGAGCACAGGTGCTGCGGGAGGTAGTCCTGGTACACCTGGAGGGTGAGGAAGAAATGGTTATTATGTTTATCCTCTTGCCGCCCAATGTGCAATCAGATGTACATTTGGTTTCAATGGAATTTTAACTTTCATGAACAATTAAAGTATAATTTCTTTTGTTTCTAAAATTTTTCGAACAAATGAAACTCAACTCAATTTCAAGTACAACTAGAATCAAAATTCCTTAGCAAAGATTGTGTATGGTGGGCGTTACGAGGTTAAAGTATTTACTTTTTAATAGTAAGAAAAGAAAACCTATTGGGTAATGCGAAATTTTCATTTCATTTATTTAATCTGCGATCAACATAGGATCATAACTATATTATTAAAATTATAATACATTAAATTAATTAACTTTAAATACACTAGAAATGCTTGTAGAGAAAATAAATACTTACAGAAATTACAATATAGGTTTTAAGATAAGATAAGATAATTTTTAAAGATAAGATAAGGTTTTAAATGATACATTGACACACATAGTTTAAGAAAATCTTACATATTTCAAACTATTCTATTCTACTAGTAATACTAATAGTCAGCATATTAAGTGAGTACTAAAATGATTTACATCATTACTTATGTTTGAATTTATTCAAAAACTAAAAATATTTGTTAATAATATCTTATATATATGGTTGTAGGTAAAATTAGGATTAGGTCGTACTTTGTTTTTAAGTTTATTATATATTCTGTGATAAAACTATGTAATTTACAGTTCTAAGTTAGAACTGTAAAGAAGTGTTAGAAGTGTAAAGTGACGCCTTGGTTAGAACTTCTAACCAAGGCGTCACTTTACACACGTTATCTATAACTAAAATTATACTTACAAGGGCTCCGGAGATGTGATAAAAGGCGTCTGTAAGCTTGCATTCATGGATATTGAACAGCCTGCGTTCGGTCGACAGGCAGGCTCGGCAGCATAACAAAGAATTTGAAGATTCACTTGATATATCCATGATTTAGTACTACGTTAACTTAGAATAGAAATAAATACTGAAATAACATTGATAATCTACTTATTTCACTAGGATTTCGCTCTCAAAAAGCTATAAACTGTTTACAATTATACCTATAGTAACATAGTCAATACAATAGCTGTCAATGCAGCTGTCAAACTTGATTCGTTCGGAAATCACTTTTCAGTCGATTACTATAACAGACGAACTACACATACATTATATAATGATTATATATTTACTAAAAAGCATTTTTTATGCACGACACAGACAGTATTAGGCTTCCCGCAGACAGTCTTAAAAATTCATAATCTTAAAAAAAAATTGTATGCAAATTGACACTGACAGATCTGTCAGTGTCAGTTTGAACTGTCAGATTGTATACAGTTTTTTTTTAAGATTATGAATTTTTAAGACTGTCTGTGGGAAGCCTTAAAAGTTAAAAGATTTGTATGCAATCTGTCAGTTCAATCTGAAAATTCTGTCGGTTTGAACTGACAGATAGCATACAAATCTTTTTTTAAGATTATGAATTTTTAGACTGTCTGTGGCGTGCCTTATATTGACAATCAAAATATTAATTATATTATCGGCTCATTACTTGGCCAATTTTTATATCCATTGTATACTCGTAGTATGGTCAAGCACTGTCATGGTTGTACATTATATAGCGTTGTAAAAGTTTCCGAACGCAATGCAACTGTCAATTTGTCATTGACATCAATAAAATAGATGCTGTATGCAGTGTAATTATCGCATTATTTCCTCTTTTAGAAATGTAGACTGCGAGAAATCAGTAAACTAATCTGTTTCTTATATTTATATTGAACCAAAAGCGTATATTAAGTGGTAAAATGGATATGATACACGATCTATCCGTAAGCAATGATTCGCTGTTGTGCTGCCGCGCCTGTCTCGCGACTGATGCGAGACTCTTCAACATCCATGATTATAAACTCTCGGACGCCTTCTATCACATCGTGGGGAGTTTTGTAAGTATTGTATTGGCGCTGGTTTAAACATGCACGATTTTTTTATATTATAATTTATTATGGAACTTGGTCGTGTATAATTAAGCTTAGTAAATGCGACGTTTCGAGGACGTCGTCTGTCCTTTGGTCTTAGAGATCACGAAATCGTGAGCTTTCGAAACGTAATTGTTCAAGGAAAACGGAAAAGCATAATATCTCAAGCCATAAATCATCATACATAGTTCAAAGTTGTCCACCCCACTTTTTGTAACTTTTTTTATTTTTTTTACGCCATTCGTACTCAGAATTGTGAGGTCTTGCTTTGACAAAAAAAATGTCCTAATATTTCCTTAAATTTTTTATACCTTCCATTTTTCCATTTAGTTCTTTAGGTACTTGCTGTAGGTCTTAATTTTAGTTATTATCTCAGTGTTTAATGTAGAAACTAACTAACATAGCTCCTAATTTTTTATTTTTTATTTTTTGTACTAACATCTTATGGATCAATGATGGATCTGAAATAAACGAATTTTATTTTTATTTTATTTTGTTACCGCCATACAATTTGTATGAAACAAGGGTAAATGAATGGGATAAAATCCTTGGGACACTTTTTTCTCCTGTTAGGATTGAAATAGGTTGCGATTCTTAGTGGAAACCACATAAAAATTTCCAAATCCAAAAAAAGTGGGGGGGGGACAACTTTGTAAAAAATGGTCATACAATCGCAATGCTCCATACAAATTTTCACCCCTGATTTTAGGGCAGTGGGGGGTTAGAAAGAGACAAAAAGTAGCCTATGTCACTCTCCATCCCTTCAACTATCTCCACTTAAAAAATCACGTCAATTCGTCGCTTCGTTTTGCCGCGAAAGACGGACAAACAAACACACACACACACACATATTTTTAATACCACATCGGTGGCAAACAGGCATACGGCCTGCCTGATGGAAAGCGGTCACCGTAATCTATGGACGTCTGTAACTCAAAGGGTCTCACATGCGCGTTGCCGGCCCATTAGAAACTTGTACGTTCCTTTTTTGAAGAACCCTTACTGTAGTTCATCGGGAATGCCTCGGCACCACAACCACAGCGTTCGCGTGACGAAATTCCTGTGAAAGCGACATTTTCCCGTCTAAATCAAAGAAGAAACTGACTGACTGACTGACAATATCAACGCACAGCCAAAACCGCTGGTCCAGGGTATTTTTACTAATTTATTGTATTTGTATTTCAACACATTTTTTAACTCTCTTTGGTAGTTCCTTAGAATGCTGAAATAGGATGTCATTATCCGATGAATTACGGAACAACGTACGCTATTTATTCACTTTGTTTATTCGGTAAATATTCGGCAATGTAACCGAACTATTCGGCCGAACGAACATTAAAAATCTTGCCGAATATTCGGCCCCTCTCTATTTATAATATTAGCATGGATTGCAGGTGTACAAACACGGGCCGCAGTACCTGTGCAGCTTCTGCAGCGCGTCGCTTCTCCGCTGCGAAGCGTTCCGCAGCAAGTGTCTCCGCGCGCAACAGTGTCTCAACTCCAAGGAGCATCAGGGAGAGGTCAGTTAACACTTTCGCAACCAAAAATCCGCTGGGCGGGTTCTCTCCAGCGGGCGGTTCTAGATAACGTCAGGTTTCTGACGTACTGTGCGATTTACGTCAGGTTCTGACGTAGTGTGTAATTTACGTCAGGTTTCTGACGTAGTGTGTAATTTACGTCAGGTTTCTGTCGTAGTGCGCCTTTTTTGTCTGGTAGTGGATGTAAGATTGGTGAATGATTCACGGTTATTTTCATTAGATTTATATTGACCGAGATATAGAGCGTGATTACCTTTTTGACAATCGACGCAGTTGCATGCATCTTGATCGCAGAAAACAAAATCGAGAGCTAGTAAAAAATCAAAAAGGTAATCACGGTCTATATCCCGTTCAATATAAGTCTAGTGGAATTGAACCTGTTAAAGTCGGCTCCAATATTAATAGTCACTGTGTGACGAATCCCCTTCTTTTTCTAATAAAGATAAAAAAAAATGGCGCACTAATTTGACAGTAATAAATAAATAAAAAAATTTGACAGCACAAATGCACAAATGTACCCACATTTCGGTCAATGCTGTTCATATCGATAGTTTTGAAAAAGGTCAAATTAGTGTTTATTGATAAATTAGCTAATAGCAGCGCTGCTGTTGCACGGTTACTTCAAATGTATGATGAATAAAACAAGTATTTTTAGACACTATTCTTATGATTACTGAAAATGTCTTCTTTTCAATTTATTCTAAGCCTAGTGGTATCAATAGCAGTTTCTGCTTATCAAAAAGTTTAATTTGTTTGACGACCGGTCTGGCTGTCGGTAGTGACCCTGCCTGCTAAGCCGCTGTCCTGGGTTTGAATCCCGGTAAGGGCATTTATTTGTGTGATGCACACAGATATTTGTTCCTGAGTCATGGATGTTTTCTATGTATATGAGTATGTATTTATCTATTTAAGTATGTATATCGTCGCTTAGCACCCATAGTACAAGCTTTGCTTAGTTTGGGGCTAAGTTCATCTGTGTAAGGTGTCCCAAATATTTATTTATTTAGTTATTTCCAGCTGGATACAGACTACATTCGCACTATCGACCGCTCCTCCCACAAGCTCCTCCTAAACCTAACGACCAACCCGGTACAAACTCTAGAGTGTGTCAACCTCAAGCCTCCCGAAGACATCAAGAACGAACCCGATGTAGAAAATATAAAAATTACTGACAGCAAGAAGACAGACTTCAAAATAGAAGTCGAAATCAATGAGGATAAATTAGAACAAGTATTTCTTGTTACTGACATTGATGATGATAATGACACTAACACAAGAAAAAGAAAGTCAAAGAAAAAAATTAAAACCGAAGATGATGATTTTGATTATGATGGTATGGACATAGATTTTGATGATAATGATGATGTTACTTTAGAAAATATAGCTAAGAGTCTCAAAAAGGGAAAAGTAAAAAAGAAGGTAGTTAAGAAGAAGAGAGAAGGTAAGAAAGAGAAGAAGGTTAAGGAGAAACCGGTGAGGGAGTTGAAGATTAAGAGGAGGAACCCGGCTAACGGATATCTGCCGGAGTTTGCTATAGCCGCGTTTGAGAACATGTATTCGGTCCATGTCGTCACTTTAAGCAAGGTTAGTAACAATGGTTTAGAGTTGTGTTATTAATAAAAAAAACCGACCAAGAGCGTGTCGCGCCACGCTCAGTGTAGGGTTCCGTAGTTTTCCGTATTTTTCTAAAAAACCTATCAAGTTCAAAACAATTTTCTTAGAAAGTCTTTATAAAGTTCTACTTTTGTGATTTTTTTCATATTTTTTGAACATATGGTTTAAAAGTTAGAGGGGGGAGACACACTTTTTTTCCTTGAGGAGCGATTATTTCCGAAAATATTAATATCATATTATCAAAAAACCATTTTAGTAAACCCTTATTCATTTTTAAATACCTATCCAACAATATATCACACGTTGGGGTTGGAATGAAAAAAAAAAACAGTCCCCACTTTACATGTAGGGGGGGTACCCTAACAAAACATTTTTGTCTACTTTTTATTTTAATACTTTGTCAGCGTGATTGATATACATATTGGTACCAAATTTCAGCTTTCTAATGCTAACGGTCACTGAGATTATCCGCGGACGGACGGACGGACAGACAGACATGGCGAAACTATAAGGGTTCCTAAGTTGACTACAGAACCCTAACTAACTTTTCCCCGCGGCTTCGCTCACGTTAAACTCGAAAATTGTAGAATGTTCCATACAAACTCCCACCCCCCATTTTGGGGAAGTGGGGTGTTAAAAAGAGACAAAAAGCAGCCTATGTCACTCTCCATCCCTTCAACTATCTCGACTTAAGGAATAAGAAATCACTTCATTGCGGCCGTCAAAATACTTTACTAATATTATAAATGGGAAAGTGTGTGTGTCTGTTTGTTTGACCGTCTTTCACGGCAAAACGGAGCGACGAATTGACGTGATTTTTTAATTGGAGATAGTTTAAGGGATGGAGAGTGACATAGGCTACTTTTTAGGGTTCCGTAGTCAACTAGGAACCCTTATAGTTTCGCCATGTATGTCTGTCCGTCCGTCCGTCCGTCCGTCCGTCCGTCCATCCGCGGATAATCTCAGTAACCGTTAGCACTAGAAAGCTGAAATTTGGTACCAATATGTATATCAATCACGCCAACAAAGTGCAAAAATAAAAAATGGAAAAAAATGATTTATTAGGGTACATGTAAAGTGGGGGCTGATATTTTTTTTCATTCCAACCCCAACGTGTGATATATTGTTGGATAGGTATTAAAAAATGAATAAGGGTTTACTAAGATCGTTTTTTGATAGTATTTATGTTTTCGGAAATAATCGCTCCTGAAGGAAAAAAAAGTGCGTCCCCCCCCCTCTAACTTTTGAACCATATGTTTAAAAAATATGAAAAAAATCACAAAAGTAGAACTTTATAAATACTTTTTAGGAAAATTATTTTGAACTTGATAGGTTCAGTAGTTTTTGAGAAAAATACGGAAAACTACGGAACCCTACACTGAGCGTGGCCCGACACGCTCTTGGCCGGTTTTATTTATCTTTCTAACGCGTGCGAAGACGCGGGCAAAAGCTAGTTTTACATAAACAGCTAATACAGACCTACAATATTGTTTTCACGTCCAGGAGGACCAGTTGGAAGAGATCGCAATGCGCAAAGAGTCCGCCAATTACCAGGAGTCCGCGTTTCAGTGCGAGGACTGCGGCAAAGGCTTCGTGGCCGAGGAGTCCTACAACAACCACCGCGCCCGCCACAGTCCGGTAAATATATTCTACAGTTGGCTACTTGCCTCCTAGTCCAATGAGCTTCTTTTTAACTGTTAAAACGAATTTCAACGTCATGCTAATATGGAATTTATATGAAATCGTATTGAGTGACGTCACGGTCAACTCAGTTACTTTATATATTTCTACCTGACTTATTAATGCTGTTAAATGGGCTGGCGTGCACTCTGACGTGTATAGGATGAACTGCGGTGTCAGACAAGGCGGTTTAAGCTCACCAAAGCTGTTCAATCTATACATGAACGAGCTAATCGAGGGACTCAGCAGTACCTATGTCGGATGTCACGTGGACGGGGTATGTGTTAATAACCTCAGTTACGCAGATGACATGGTGTTGCTGAGCCCTTCGGTTGGCGCACTACAGAGATTAGTGGGAATATGTGAAACATATGCAATTGCCCATGGGTTAAGATACAATACTTCAAAAAGCGAGGTAATGCAATTTAAAGCTGGGACAAAATCATACAAAATGACACCTGTTACGCTTTGTGGTACTGCTTTAAAAGTTGTACAAAAGTTTAAGTATCTTGGCCACTGGGTAACCGAAAACATGTCAGATAATGATGATATCGAGAGGGAGCGCAGGGCGTTGTGTGTTCGGAGCAACATGTTGGCTCGCAGATTTGCTCGTTGCAGTAATGAAGTAAAGCTAACGCTTTTTAAAGCATACTGCCAAACATTCTACACGTGCAATCTGTGGGTCAATTTTACGCAACGGGCATACAGCGCACTGCGAGTGCAATATAATAACGCGTTTAGGGTGTTGTTTGGGCTGCCGCGGTACTGTAGTGCGTCAACTATGTTTGCTGAGGCGCGCACTGATGGTTTTGACGCAATAGTTAGAAAAAGGTGCGCGTCACTGCTCAGTCGTCTCCGTGACAGCCCAAACAGTATCCTAAGTGTGCTGGCGCAGCGCTGGGATTCGCCTTTGTTTGCGCGGTGGGTCCGGCTGCACGCGCCGCCAATCGCCACTCCACGTCGTTATTAAATTTATTTATATATAGTCAATAAGTATTAAGTTAGTTTTAGTACTAACATAGTTTTAAGGATTTGTGATATTTACTAACACTCTATGGATTTTTAATTTTCGAAAAAAATATATTGAATTAAATAGAAATCGGACTTAAAAATAACTTCTATCCATGTTTTTCTTACATTTATCTGATGTTTTATTTCGTGCATGCTGTAAAATATTTTAAGTACAGTCAAGTTGCCTATAAAGAACCGATTTAGATTTAGTTTTTTTTTGTCTGAAAGCTGAGTTAGGCCTGGGGGCCGATTTTTGAGTCTCACGGCGTTCGAATTCAGAAAATTGTCACTGAAAATAATAGGCAATTCACCGTTTTCAACCGGTATTTTAGTGACAGTGAGACTCAAAAATCGGCCCCCTGATTTAGACGGGGTGCGAACTCGCATGCGATTTTAGATACATTTCTGAATGTTAAGGTTACAAACAACTCAGCGCATCAATCAAATACGCAATGTAATGAAACTCGTATACGAGTTCTTGTACCGTCTAAATGGGCCCTTAGTCGGGAGTGTTCTTAGCCATGTTTCATGAAAATCGGTCTACTATGTCGCGGTCGGGGGTTTTTTCAAAATTTTAATTTTGTGGTTATTATTTATTATGCACTTATATCGTAATGTTCTACTCCCGAACTGTTATTCGTCATTTACAGGGTCGTGTATAGATCTTTTAAAGCCTACATAAAAGATGTCAAGATAAGCCTAGTCTGTTCCTATGCACCAGGTAATGCAAGCAGCAGGGTTGGGTGAAGGAAAAGAGGGGAGGTCTTTGTGTCAAAATCTAAGAAACAGTGTGTATTTCACGGAAACTATTAAAAAAGGAAAGTGCATGATCGTATAATAAGTATTGTATGCAACGGTGTTTAACTGGGTTTGTAATGAGGAACAATTTGAGGCGACGCCGAAAATTGATAATACGCCGCTAGTGTATGTTAAGCACAAATTGCTCGCCCTTAGAGTTGGTCAAAAGCGCCTAGCCTTCAGAGATAACATACACTAGAGAAATTCCGACGGGTACCTCGGCGGTCGGGGTGGTGTAGCGGTCACACGTCAGCCGCGTTAGCTGGAGACCCGGGTTCGATTCCCGGCTTCGCCACCGCTTGATCGCTTTTTCTTTAGTGTATGGTATCTATTTCAGTCTGTTTCCTTTACAGAGCGCAGGCAATTTCCCCTGCGAGATCTGCAAGGTGCGCTTCACGAAGCAGAGCATCCGGCACACGCACCAGGACATGCACCGGCTCAAGTTCTTCTGCAAGGAGTGCAGTTTCGTCTCTAGAACCAGGTTCAATCAATATTCAACTCATACTCTTGAAGACAGCTATCTCAGGTGTATGTGGTAGCCCATATAACTGCGAAAGTGAGATCTGCATGGTGCGCTTCACGAAGCAGAGCATCTGGCACACGCACCAGGACATGCACCGGCTCAAGTTCTTCTGCAAGGAGTGCAGCTTCGTCTCCAGAACCAGGTTCAATCAATATTCAACTCATACTCTTGAAGACAGCTATCTCAGGTGTATGTGGTAGCCCATATAACTGCGAAAATGAGATCTGCAAGGTGCGCTTCACGAAGCAGAGCATCTGGCACACGCACCAGGACATGCACCGGCTCAAGTTCTTCTGCAAGGAGTGCAGCTTCGTCTCCAAAACCAGGTTCAATCAATATTCAACTCATACTCTTGAAGACATCTATCTCAGGTGTATGTGTTAGCCCATATAACTGCGAAAGTGAGGTCTGCAAGGTCCGCTTCACGAAGCAGAGCATGCAAGGAGTGTAGCATCGGCTCCAGAACCAAGTAAGTTGATGCAGCATGCTTTGCAGGCGTATCAATTGTGACGTGTAATATGTAACAATATTATAAATAAATGAGTATGAGTATGGGTTTGTCATATGCAATGATCGTAACTTTTCCAGCAATTTTGGTGCAGTGTTGTAGAAATAAAGAAATTCATACTTTTTTTTTCTTAATCAAGTATTCCAGGTGGCTTCGGACATATATATTCCTTAGACGCGATAACGCTGAACCAAAATTGCTGGAAAAGATGCGATCCCTGGTCATATCTCTGCAATATCCATAGCTATACAATATTCTCTAAGACGTGTAGTGGCTCAATTAGTTGTCTAATAAATATAAAAAAATCTACTTTTTGCACAACAGTTGATATACTGAAAATTTATAGAAATCTAGTAACAAAAAAAAAAAGGAATATTTCATGCACTCTACCAGCCTACAAATTTTTATCGATATCGAAGACTTTGTCCAAATGTACAATTTAAAAAAAAAATGCTAAGCTGTGTCTCTAAAACTGTCTCTTGATCGAGTTAAATAGAATTTGTATTAATACTAAAACCCATACTTCTCAGGTGTATAGTTTTGCCCATACGCATGCGACATATGTAAAACGCTTCAGGAAGCAAAGTATTGAGCGTGCACAGACTTGCATCGGTTATATTATGTATAACACGCGACTATTTTTACAAACAAGTTATTAGACCCCAAAAAATATTCACTTAAGGGCAGATTTTTATTTTGTCGTCTGTTTTTTTTTTTAATGTGGGAATGTCTATATTTCATACTCAGAATCATGAGCTCTTAAAAAAATTCTTACATTTTTATTCCCACTGAGTTACAATTTGTCATCGAACTTGAACTCAGGAGAAAATGAACATTTGTATGAAATTTTTTGTCTCCTATGGGGATCGAAAAACCTGGCGATTATGAGTCTGAATCGCGTAAAAAATACCCATGTTACAAAAAGTGGGGGGGACAACTTTGAAAAAAAAAGTGGCTCAACTATAAGCAACATGTATGATGATATTGATGATTTATTGCTTGAGATATTATGCTCTCCTGTTTAACTTGTACAAAAAGTACAAAAATTACCAAAAAAAAAAAAAGGGAAACCGAAAACAAAATAAAAATTGGCCCTAAAACTTTTTGTTACTTATTTTGAAATTTATTTAGCTTGCAAAAAATGTTATTTGTAAGCTTTTTGTACTTCTTTATGTAACTCTGCACAATTTGTATAGATATATAATATCGTATACCTACTTTGTAACATCTTATAACACCATGGATGCAATAAATAAATATGAATATAGAATTGCTCATGTGGTGACGGGTTAAGTATTTCACCACCCCCTTTCTTCCCGTGGGTGTCGTAGAAGGCAACTGTGGGATACGGGTTAAATTGTGGCGTAGGCGAGAGGCTGGCAACCTGTCACTGCAATGTCACAGTTTCGTTTTCTTTCAACCCCTTATTTGCCAAGAGTAGCACTGAAACTTGAGTAGTTTCATTTGCTCTGCCTACCCCTTCATGGGATACAGGCGTGATTGTATGTATGTATGTATATAATATAGATTAGAGATGGGCTGAATATGAACTTTGCCGAATATGAATATTCGGCCGAACATTCGGTTCAGCTCTTACCGAACCGAACATTCGGTTACGCCATATTTTTAAAGTGATTTAGTGGATAACTAAAACTTATTTAAAACAACTCTGAACTCTTCTCAACTCTTAAAATACGTTTTTTTAACTTTTTTACAAAAAAAATGTATTTATATTTTGACGCATAATTGTCTCTTTTTAGTAGTTCATTAGAAAGCTACTAAAATAGGAGCTTATTATCCAATGGAATACGTAAGATCTTCATTAATTATTTACTTTGTTTATTCGGTAACTATTCGTCAATGCAACCGAATTATTCGGCCGAATACGAACATTGAAAAACATGCCGAATATGATGAATACCGAATATTTACCGAATATTCGGCCCATCTCTAATATAGATTAAGGTAGTAGTGCGACGAAACTGCGGAGACAGGGTCGAGATTTTCTGTAATTGTTAATTTATATAATAAATCTGTATGTTTATCTGAATGACGTAGGCATCAAGCCAAGCAGCACCACGAGATGCATGTGGGCAAGCTGTATGAGTGCCAGCATTGCGGGAAGACCTTCAGGTGAGCATCATCATCATCATACTCCTCGCGTTATCCCGGCATTCACCACGGCTCATGGGGTCCGGATACTCCGGATTGACAAACATCTGACGACCTGTCTGGCGCAGTCGGTAGTGACCCTGCCTGCTGCGCCGCGGTCCCGGGTTCGAATCCCGGTAAGGGCATTTATTTGAGTGACGAGCACAGATATTTGTTCCTGAGTCATGGATGTTTTCTATGTATATAAGTATTTATATATTATATTTATCGTTGTCTGAGTACCCACAACACAAGCCTTCTTGAGCTTACCGTGGGCCTCAGTCGATCTGTGTAAGAATGTCTTATAATATTTATTTATTTATTTTATTTATCGACCCGTAAGAATACATCTTAACAGGCACTGACGTTAAGTTAAAAATAAAACACGCAGTCATGTAAAAATTATATTAAATTTTCAATGTAGAATGTAAAAAGCTTTAATAACTAAATACTAGTTACGACGTTTTCCTGCAGTAAGAGCTCGACGTACCTGTCGCACGTGCGGCTGGCGCACCCGGCGCTGAACGTGGCATGCGACGAGTGCGGCGAGACCTTCGTGGGGCAGATGGGCCTCAAGATGCACAAGAAGCGGAAACACGCTCAGGTATAGTTTCTGCAGTAAGAGCTAGATGTATCTGTCGCACGTGCCGCAATGTGGCATGCGACGAGTGTGGCGAGACCTTCGTGGGGCAGATGGGCCTCAAGATGCACAAGAAGCGGAAACACGCACAGGTACACATCGCTTCACGACAGGCGGCCTAGCCTACAATCGTTGATACTAGACGCGGATTGAAACGCAGTTTGGATCTGTCGCGCTAATACCATAGACTAAACTAAATAAAGAAGACGTGTAACTCAGTACATCGTTTTATATGTTTGACTCGTAAAACAATAGATGGCATTACTATACTCTCGCGACAAATGGTATTGTTCAATTCACGAAATAATTTCCCTCTTCCCCCGGACCCCCGCAAGGGACGGACGTGTCCACTAAACCCGCGCTGCATTTATTTTAAATAAATATTTTCGAAATTAACTTCAATTTATTCGACCAAATTACTAGGAGTGCATAAAATAAACAGTGGTATACCTGTGACTGCGCCACGCCACGCCGCATCTACTACGAAAAAAACCGCTTGGGTGAGTGCGTCATACGTCACCTGCTACGGCTGCTACGACTATTTGCTACGCGGCGTAGCCGATCTCCTAGCAACTTCTGCGATCCTGGTACAAAAGTGTACGCGACTTAAGGCGAGTGACGTAGCGCCGGCAAATCATTATGTCTGGCGGAAACGAAAATACAAACATGTCAATATGCGAGTCGGAGACGGCTAGTGGTGAGCCGACCACTGAGATCGTCACCCAGCGACAGCGTCAAAACAGGGACAGAAACGAGTCGCTGGACGAAGGAGACCCTGGGGATGGAGCGCTCTCTAGTAATATCACTAGCTCTCAACTAGCTGAATTTAGAATAGAAATGAGACAGTTGATTACTTACTTCACAAAAAACCAGACAGCTGAGTTGCGCGAAATTAGCGCGACAATGAAAGAGATCAAACACACTAACGAAAATATTGAAGCGTCGATTGCGGATTTGACAAAACAGAACGAGGATTTTTCGAAAAGATTTGATCAAATAGAAAAACAGTTGAAAGAAGACAACGACTATATTGTATTCTTAGAAAACAAATTAGAAGAAAGTCAGATGTCCAATCGGAAAAGCAATATTGAAATAAAAAATGTGCCATCAAAGAAAAATGAAACAAAAGCAGACCTCCTAGCAATGGTTACAAGTCTAGCCACAAACCTAGAGTGCAGTATCAGTAAATCTGATATAAAGGATATTTACCGGGTGAGAGTGAAGGGCGAAAATAAATCCATGCCAATAATACTGGAGACTAATTCCGCATTACTTAAGCTGGAACTAATCAAAGCAGCAAAAGCATATAACAGAAAGAACCCCTCAAGGCTGTGTGCCAGGCACCTAGGTTTCACCTATAATGAAGACCAACAGATATACCTATCGGAGCACTTGACTGCTAAGGGATCCCGCCTATACTTCTTAGCAAGAGACCTCAAAAAATCTAAGGGCTACAAGCACTGCTGGACGTCCTATGGCAAAGTCTACGTGCGAAAAACAGACGAGTCCCAAATTATCCAGATCAACTCCGAGGAGCAAGTGCAACGGTTATTTCAGGACTGACTAGACTGTAACGTACAATATTTGTCTAACAATGATTACTATCTGCATGCAAAATGTACAACGATCTCTGTTATTTTTAATTTACAACTCTCCTGCTTATATTACAAAACTATTCCTTGCCAACATACATACACATACAGACCTACACGCATACAACAAACAATCAGCCACACACACACTGAAACTCGAAATCTACATATAAACATAATTTTTGTCTGCTCATCATCATATTTTCCTGACATAAAACTCCCATCAGAATCATTATGGTCCGAATCATTCATACCGCAATACGCCAGATACACCTTATACAAATATATATACAACTACGTACAAATTATAACTAGCTTATCCTTAGACTATAACAGTGTGTAATACGCTACAGTCTATAACAGAAATTGACGACATCGAGATTTCACATATTATAGAGTGTGACAGTACTGAAGAGTTTTCGAAACAAATACGCATTAACAAAAGTGATTTTACAATTACGGCACAGAACATAAGGAGTATATATTGTAATTTTGACAATTTTTTACTTTCACTATCTAATTATACTTTCAAAAATGATGTAATTGTTCTTACAGAGTGTAGACTTAATTTAAATAAACCACTACCTCAACTTGAAAACTATGACTCATATTTTACTACATGTCAACAAAATCAAAACGATGGTGTGGTTATTTATATTAAGAACACTCTGAAGCATAAAGTAAGGGAAGTGGGGCTCAGACAGGCTTCCTGTCTCCAGCTAGACATTTTGGATAATACTATTTTCTGTATCTACCGATCCCCTTCACATACCAATGCTGATGAATTTATAGACTCCTTAAAAACTCAATTAGAAGTATTAAAATCTCATAATAATATTATTATTACAGGAGATATAAACATAAATATAAAATCTAAGCTTCTCGAACCTTTACATGAATATAGGAATAAAACAAATTACCTGAATATGCTATCAAATTTTGGCCATTTAGCTGGTCACACTCGACCGACCAGAGAGAACAATTGCTTAGATCACTTCATACTTAAATTCAATAAAGCGAAATACTCTTCCACTATAGCAATCATAAAAACTACCACAACTGATCATTTCACTACATTTCTCACACTCTCTAAATTTAAGAACACACCAGAGATAAATAAAACTAAAACCACTATTGATTTTGATGCAGCTATAAATTATCTGAAAAATGAAAATCTTTCTGATTTAATGTTTTGTGAAGACCCTAATATCGTAACTGAACGCCTTACGTATGTACTAAGTGAATCCATAAAACAAAATACAAAAATCACTGTGATACCTAGTAGTAAACGTATTATAAAACCGTGGATCTCCCACGGTTTACTGCGCTGTATACGAAATCGTGATAAACTACAGCGAGATTCACGCAAAAACCCATTTAATACTGTACTTAAAATAACATATAAAAGGTACAGAAATTACTGTAATAGCCTTATTAAAAAACTAAAAAGAAAATATGAGAGAGAGCTTATTGAAAAATCAATTAACAACAACAAATTACTTTGGAAAAATATAAAAACCCTAACCTACACTAATAAATCAAAAAAACTTCATCCAGAATTACTTCACTTAAAAAATACTCCTTACGAGTCAGCTAATTATATTAATAAATATTTTGCTACCATAGGAAAAGATCTTGCGATGAAAATCTCAGCAAATCATCCTTCACCTATGAATAATACAAATACACACCTCCATTCTTTCGTCTTACTTCCTGTTAGCCACGAAGAAGTTAAAAATGTGATAACAAATCTGAAATCCAAAAGTGCACCCGGATACGATAATATACCAACAACTTATCTAAAGAAAACATCTAAAGAAATAGTCCCAATTATAACTCATCTCATAAACCTTAGTTTTGAACGCGGTATCTTCCCTGATTCACTAAAAAAATCAATAATCACCCCAGTTTACAAGGGAGGGGACAGAGACGATGTCAATAATTATAGGCCGATCTCAGTTCTAACTGCTTTATCAAAAATCTTCGAAAAGCTACTAAACACCAGACTCTTAAACTTCCTTAACAAATTTAACCTATTATCTGATGCCCAGTTTGGATTTAGACAGCGAAAATCAACCGAAGACGCTATACTTGCACTGACGTCTCTAGTCACTGAAAATTTGGACAAAAACAACAAATGCCTGGCTGTTTACCTGGATCTGAAAAAAGCCTTTGACACCGTCTCTGTTACTATTCTTACACAGAAACTCCATAGAATAGGAGTTAGAGGAACACCGCTGTCCCTATTTGAGAGCTATCTTACTGACAGGAAACAGAGGGTCAAACTTGGTGATGTAATCAGTGAGTTTCAAGATGTCGCTTATGGTGTCCCACAAGGAAGTGTGCTAGGACCAACTCTATTCTTGGTGTATATAAACGACCTGTGCAATATCACCATTCCTAATGCAAAGCTGTTCTCATATGCTGATGACACAGCAATAATATTTACTGGCAAATCCTGGAACCAGGTCAAAGAATATGCTGAACACGGACTGAGACGCATAGATAGTTGGCTAAAAATAAACTATTTAACATTAAACACAAAGAAAACAAATTACACATGTTTCAGCATCTCGAAAAATACACAACCCATGAATGATATGCTGATCAAGATTCACTCATGCCCGTCTTTAACCCCACCTACTTGTGACTGTCCAGAAATAGAACGTGTTGCTCAAACTAAATACCTAGGAGTTATAGTCGATGAACATTTAAACTGGTATTCGCAACTTGATCAGGTAATAAGTAGAGTTAGAAAACTAACATGGATTTTTAGAACGCTGAGGCACATTGTACCGGCGAAAAACAGTACACAAAATTCGCGTAACATTTTAAACGAAATATATATATCCCTGGTCCAATCTGTCCTTGTGTACTGTATTTCCGTCTGGGGCGGATCGGCAAAAAGTCGCTTCATTGACCTTGAACGCGCCCAACGAGCATTAATTAAAATAATGTACTTTAAAAAAATTAGATTCCCAACAGATCAACTATATTTAATAAGCAATCTCCTTACTGTTAGAAAATTATACATTCTGCATATAACATTAAAAAAACATAAGTTACTACCCTATGATGAAGACTATAAAAACAAGAGAAAAAAGTTGTTGTAGCAAAAACCACAAAAACAAGGACCTTATTCGCTCGCAGACAGTTCTTTTCAAAATCATCGCATGTATACAATAATGTGAACAAAGTACTTGATATCTATTCGAAACATTATCACTACTGCAAAAGAGATGTTACAAACTGGCTGAAGACTATAACATATGATGAGACAGAGGCTTTATTATATTAACACATTCACACACACACACAGAGACGTATAACAAACACACACACACACACACACACACACACACACACACACACACACACACACACACACACACACACACACACACACACACACACACACACACACACACACACACACACACACACACACACACACACACACACACACACACACACACACACACACACACACACATATAACATTAATTATTGTTAGTAAATGTGATTAGTATAACGTAATCTCTAGTTTAGATAGTACAAACTGGTGTTTTGGCCAGTAAATTGGAGTTAGTTATAACATAAGTACTTATGTAATTATAATAAAACGGTTATGTAACCTAAAGGAAGAGCGGCGCCTCCCAACACAGGCATTTTGCTTACCGGGCGGCACCATCACCTTACATCATGTAAACTGTCATTTATGAAATAAATAATTTTAATTTTAATTTTTTAATTTAATTTTTAATTTCATTTAAATGACCTAAGTCGTATTATTTCAAAATTTGGAACATGATCGTACAACATTATCACTATATAACACCGAAATTAACAAAAACAATTAAGTCATTTTTTACCAATCGGGTACTTGAATCAGATTCAATTCATGGGAAGTGTTTTGTACGTTTGATGACTAATAGCAAACATTATAATCCGGTAGATGGCGCGTATGCAAGATGCACAACACTGCATGCTAAACAAAGTTGGCATATTGAAGATAAGTTTTAAATTCAATTTATCTATTGTTCGAATGTGAGTAGTTAAAATCGCTGTCAATAGAAATTGCCAACAATGTAAACAAACCATTATACAAAATATCAATATTTTAGCACAATTTTATTATTTCAAAGGTTGGATTTAGCCAGTATCTGATGAGTTAGAATGAAAATTAAAGACATTTTGACAACGTACAAGGTTTGTTTACATTGTTCACAAATTCTATTGACGGCGACTTTATAAATGATGAATTGATGATAGGGTTAGTATTTTGTAACATCACAATCTGCCAGAATTTGGCGTACAATACTCTTGACTCTCAATATGCACATTCATTATCATTAGTATTTGTTTTTTTTTTTTGCACAAGTTTTAACGATTATTCTAAATTATCTTGGACGTACATCCCAGAATAGGCAAAATATGCTACGTAAAATATTACAACCCTAAGTGCGGATGTCAGGAAGGATTTCAAAGGCGAAAATCAAAAATGGCGGCTTAAATATATGGGATATCGGTCCTGCATCCGATATCGGATCGTATAATGTGAAAACGCACTAAGACGGAAGTATTACTTTCAGATTATTTTATTTTTATTACTATAAAAATGTTTTACCACAAACAGCTACATATATCAGCACGACAGAGTCAGATGGCACTATTATCAGAATAAGACAGAAGTTGTACGATTTGCGGCTAATTTATGATCAACATTCATCATTTCATCATCGATTTTTTTTAATATATGAATGTGGAATAAAACAATATATTTATAAGTCAATTTTATTAATTAAATTCTTTGAAAAGTTTCTTAATTATCATGCTAAGTGTTGAAATGCATTGAAATATTTATTTTCAGTACAGATGGTGTTTTTTTTTTACGCACTAGTGCGAGAAGTGGTTCATTACGAGTATATGTCAGGTCTAAACTTCAGAGGGCCATCTGTACTGAAAAACGTCGTACGATACACGTGCGAAAAGGAAATTCGTAACTCGTGTCGATTTTTACGCACTTGTATCGTAATGCACTATTTCCAAGTAGGCATATTACAATGATATGAACGTCAAATAAAGCTACGCCGGCTTTAACCCTACGCCTCAGCCACTTTTTTTCAAAATACACATGCAAAAGTATTCATAAAGAAAATATTAACAGACTGCTCTATGGAAATTAATTTCAATAAATTATACAAAGTACAAAGCTACTATGCTTAATAAGAGATGTTAGAGATACTGTATAGAGTCTCGAAGTGTCAAGGTATATCTAAAAAAATAAAAAAAATATACATGATGAAGAAAAAAAAAACGAACTGATACAAATAAAAAATAACTAAAATAACTTTAGAGTTTTAAAAGACTCTTGATGTCTCAACTAAAGAAAAAAAAATATATAATGCCGCCGCGGGGCGGAGCGGCGGCGGGGGGCCGGCGGCCGAGGCTCAGGCTCGGCGATCAGCCACGACAGCGCCAGCTGCAGAAGGCTCGGCGATCAGCCGCGACAGCGCCAGCTGCAGGAGGCTCGGCGGCCAGCCGCGACAGCGCCAGCTGCAGAAGGCTCGACGGCGACGGAGCCGGCGCGACGGCGCACGGCGCGGGCTTGTGGGAGCGGGGCTAAGCCGGCTCGGGCGCGGCTCGAACAAGCGGGCGCAGGCGAGTCCATGCACACAGGGTACACGCTCGATGGATCTAGAACGTTATTCACAAAAGAAGTACTCGTGTAATGCTTTACTTGTCAGTTCATACCTATTATTCAGGTCTTTTAGTTTCAATTCTAATTTGTGAAATTCATCGGAGCGATGGTTCAACTCCTGTGCTGTCAGGTCAAGTTGGTATTGACAGTTTAGAAGCTCATCGCTTAAGGCAGCTGTTACATTTTGATGTATTTTGAATTTGCTTAGCTTTAGATATTTTTTAATTTTATTTGACCCTTTCAACGTCACTCTGGGATCACTGCCGCCCTCTATGTGCACAGACTGTTTTAAATCTACAGGGCCTTTCATTGGGGAGCATGATGCACTGTCATGAACCACATCTAAATCAAATATATTATATTCAGCAAATATACTTAAATTGTTTTCAGCCAGAGCGGAGTTCCCGGAGCAATACTTGCAATACCATTTTGAATCCGACTCCTGCAGTTGCTGCTCGAGGTCCCGGATGCGTTGTAATGCCTGCTCATGTATCTCTTGGCATTGCTGGAACCGATCAATGACTGCCTAGAGGTCATCCCGTTGTCCTTGCAGGTCTTCATACTTGACATCTTGGTTGGCTGATTGCTGATTTTTGAGGCTTGTGTTACTTGACATCTTGGTTGGCTGATTGCTGATTTTTGAGGCTTGTGTTTGTTTCATTCTAGCCACCATCACATCCCGGTGTGTTGTAACCTTGCTAGTTTGTTCTGTAACATTATTCATCATGTGAGATATTGAAGCCTAAATGTATTGTTAAAATATATTAAATAGGGCTTATAACAGGATATAATGTGATTAAGATACAAGAATATGGAACCACAGCCTTGATTTGTTAACAAGATTTCATATAACAAACTTTGTAATTCACTTTGTTGCAAGTTACACGGGATAGCAGTGAGTAAGGTTTTATTATCTCGAGTTGGTTTAACAAAGAAAATGTAAATATGGAAGTTAAAATACTATTATGTACTTCAAATGTTTACAAACAGAAAACACAAAAATAACCTATGACAGTTACTAGTTCTAGACAAATAATCTGAAAAACTACACTTAAATATTAAGTAAGCTATACCCATCTGTAAAAAACGCTAATTAATTATAATTTATTTTAAATCTTGAACGCTACTCCGTTGACGGTTGGCGTAGTTTTTTCGTCAATATTTGGCTTCTTAGGCTGCATGAAAACTTATGATAACACTTTCTCATTTTAATTAAAATACGATACATCACTGTAATTCCTTATATTTTAGATTTTTAATATTTATAACACATTATTGAAATGATATAAGCACGAAGCTTGAATTTGACGTTTAACCCGGTCGGTGTTGCCAGTCCAGGCGTTGGTATCTCCTGCGAATTGCAAAGTATGCGTTAGGGCCCGCACAGACGGGTGACTCAATTTTTTTGTCTGCGGAGATCGGTCTATGGGCTAGTATGAAAGTGCGCACACGTTGCGACGCAACCTTTTTGTCTGCGGGTTCGACGAGTGACGACAAGCCTGCGACGTAACTGTCTCATTCTCTATAATGTTTCAATGCAAGTGCGCACACGGTGACAAAATAGTCGCCGGTCGGTTGTCATTTTGACAGTTATCACTCAACCGCCTGGGCGAACGTATGTTATTATTCGAAAAAAATATAATTTTAAATGCCGATTGTTGAAGTCGACATTGATACCTGTCGTTTAATTTCAATTCTTCAGAAGTAGAGGTAAGACCGACTTTATATGACAAGAATTTAAAAGAATAGTCCTACAATATTGAGGAAAACGATGCCGGGTTGTAAAATTCTAACGAGTTCATCAAAACTTTTAAACACTTATTCTGAAGTACCAAAAATGTTTTTTGGGTAGGCTCTTAATTTCATGAAAAAAGAAAAAGTTGCGTCCGTAGTATCTTCATAGTAGTCTGTGGTTGCATCGCTGTCGTTCCCGTGTGCGCACCTTTGAAATTGTCGCAAGGAGTTACGACAGAGACAAAAAAGTCGTCGAGTGACTTTGTCGCCCGTCTGCGCGGGCCCTTATAACAAATAGTTTAATGTTTTGTGAAGATTAAAGAAATATTGTTTGTTGATAACAATGATAACTATGACGGGAACTATTCCTCTCACTTCTTGTCACAGACAAAATTATGACGCGCCTTGGCTAGCTATCAATAGTGAAACAAAAACGAAAAGAGATATAAGGCTTACGGCGAAACGAAATTGTGGTCAAAAAAGCTGCACTTTATGCAAAAAGCAAGCAACTTTGTACAGTGATACTAGGGACCAATATAAATGATTTCTTCCGAGGAAACACAATTTTCATCCACTAGAATTCAAGATGGCGGACATTTTCTATATTTCGTATTTTTAAAAATTTATAGAATCACAACGGCTGCACCGATTTTGATGGTTGGGGTGTCAATCAGTTTGTATTAAAACGCTTATTTTTTTTATACTACGTCGGTGGCAAACAAACGTACGACTCGCTTGATGGAAAGCGGTCACCGTAACCTATGGACGCCTGCAACTCAAAGAGTGTCACATGAGCGTTGCCACCCCATTAGAAACTTGTACATTCCCTTTTCCTGTTTTAAGTACACAGTAAAAAGGAGTGTACAAGTTCTAAGGAGGGTTCGGTTTGCCGACGACTCAAAGGACAATAGACGAAATAAGTCAGTTCCGTAAGTCCTCCCGTCATCAGCACACCGCACCCTCATTAAGCTCTGTCAGCCTTACTCACCGACAGGAACACAACACTAAAAAATTAAAGATGGCGGGCGAATAATAAGAAAAATATAAAATTTTCAAACTTTTTTTTCTTTCTAGTGAAATTTTCATTTTCTATGATATGGCCACATTTTTATATATTCAAATAATAATGAAAATCCGTTAAGTAGTTTTTGATCTATATATACTCGTTTCAAAGGAACGCGCGGATTTGAAAGACGTTTTTGCACGTGATGTAAAAATTTATGGAATCACAACGGCTGCACTGATTTTAATGATTGGGATGTCTATCAGTTTTCATTGAAAAGTTTATTCATATAAAAATCAAAATCATTGATAAAATAAAAGACGGCGGCCGAAAAATGTGAAACTTAAAAAATCAATCTCATGAAATTGACTAGTAAATTTTCTAAGATATGGTCACATTTTTATTTATTAAAATAAAACCTGATAATGTCATCTGCAAAATAAAACAAAAATCATTTAAATCCGTTGAGTAGTTTTTGAACTATACGCAATGCAGATGAAGCGCGCGGGTTTGAAAGACGTCTTTGCACTTGATGTGATGCATCGCGTGTGATGTATCGTGGTTTTGGCTACGCAAGACGGTTTATTTATTTTGGTCACAGCTTACTGTATTAGTGTTTTTAGTATTTATACTAGTTTTTTAAAGGTGAGCGGGGCCCGAGGGCCCCGCGGTGTTCTTTTTGGGCTTTTGTGCTTTGCTTTTTTGTTTTTGTGCTTTGCTTTTTTGTTTCTTTGCTTTTTGTTTTTGAGCTATGCTTTTTTGTTTTTTTGCTTTGCTTATTTGCTTTTTTGCTTTAGCCTTTGAGTGCTTGGGAGCACTCTCTGCCCGCAGCTCGGCCTGCGGCCTCGCGTGCTTGGGAGCTTGTAAGACACGCTCCGGGCCTTCGGCCCTCCGCGTAGTTACTGTGGGGGTTGTAGGGAAGTTGGAGCTTAAACACGACCCAATCCCGTCGTTTCGCTTCTCTAAGACACTTTTACTATTGGGTCGTGTTTAAACTCCAACTTCCCGATCCGCCGGCGAGCCGATCAGCACTTTTAAGCTTTTTCCTACCGTTACGGATCTATGGGGATTAAAAAAAAAGACCTCCATACAAATTTCAATTGGCCTT
This sequence comes from Leguminivora glycinivorella, assembly GCF_023078275.1. Taxonomy (NCBI): domain Eukaryota; kingdom Metazoa; phylum Arthropoda; class Insecta; order Lepidoptera; family Tortricidae; genus Leguminivora; species Leguminivora glycinivorella. The sequence goes on along the minus strand of NC_062995.1, from coordinate 11,821,104 downwards.
TAAAGGGCGCCATTTTGAATTTTTCAAAATTTTCTTATTGTATACTAATCTAAGGGCGGCTGTCCACCCGTGTGCAAAATTTCAGCGCGCTCAGACCGTTTTGAAATTTTTCAAAAAAAAAAAGTCGGCCATTTTGATTTTTTTTAAACGCCATGCTATGGACCTTGGATGACGGTATAACATTTGTTCGAGCACTTTTCACTTCTTTGTACCGTTACGGAGCTATGGCGATTAAAAAAAAAACTTCCATACAAATTTCAATTGGCCCTCAAAGGCCGCCATTTTGAATTTTTCAAAATTTTCTTTTTGAATATAAATCTTGGGACTACTTTCCACCCGTGTGCCAAATCTCAGCGCGCTAGGACCATTTTGAAATTAAAAAAAAAAAAGTCGGCCATTTTGAATTTTTTTAATGCAACTTTTTTCTACTCGGATACTTGTATGACATTTGGTCGAGCACCCCCCCGGCTATCTCTTACGGTTTAAAAGTTGCCATACAAAATAAAAGTGGCCAGTTTTCCCACATTTGTAGCATTTTTCAATTTGTTTTTATTTCATTCGAATCAAGGCCACTTGGAGATTCTATGACCAAAATTTGAGCTCTCTACGACAAACTTGAAAAATCATAAAAAAAAAAGTCGGCCATTTTGAAAAAAAAATGGCGGCGTCAAAAACTGCCTAGGGTCCTCTATGACATTTGGTCGAACACTCCCCGGCTAACTCCAGCCGATTGGCCAGGCCGTCCAACATTTTTTTACCCGGAACCGGTAGACCGACGGTCTGATCTATCCGGGGTCGCAGGACCAACCTCTATACGACCACACCAAACACTGCCACCTGCGAAAACTCCTTCTGCCCATTTTTTGAAAAATGTCAGTCGGGTTGTAGCTTTATATTATATATTGGGTTGGTAAGAAAGTAATGAGCCAATCATAACCAATATTGAAATTTTTATTTAATTTATTATTTTAATCATTTATCAAAAATATAACGGCCTTCGTTATCTACTACTTGTCTCCATCGTTCTGGTAAAGAATGAATAGCATCGGCGAAGAAGTTCTTAGGTTTAGATTCAAAAAACTCAGCTATGTACTGTCGTAGATGGGCTTGATCATCGAACTTTTTTTCATTCAAGGCATTGCTTAGCGATCTGAACAATGCGTAATCCGTAGGTGCCAAGTCTGGAGAGTACGGTGGATGAGGTATCACTTTCCAACCTAGCTCCAATAGCTTTAGCCGAGTCACTTTTGCAATGTGTGGGCGAGCATTGTCGTGTAAGAAAAAACTTTAGCATGCTGTGGACGATTCTGACAGATTTTTTGGTTTAAATTTTCAAGCTGATTACAGTATATTGATGCGGTAACAGTCATTTCACTTGGTAGGAGTTCCCAGTGAATAATACCATGAATATCCCACCAAACGGACAGCATAACTTTTTTCGGGTGAGGCTCTGTTTTTGGTGCCTCTATTCCTTTTTCGTTTGGAGCTAGCCACTGACGTTTGCGTGTGTGATTTATATATAAGACCCATTTTTCATCTCCAGTGATAAGATGGTCCAACCAGTTGAATATGCGGCGAAAAGACAGAAGTTGTATGCAGATATCGGCACGGCGGTTTAGTTGATCTCTATCAAGTTCGTGCGGTATCCAAACACTGTATTTGTAGTTTTTTCCCAACTCGTGTAAATGTGTTTCTATGGTGACATGAGAGCAGCCTAACTCGGTAGCAATAGTACGACTCGTTAGCCTCGGGTCTCCTTCAATTAAGGTTTTTAATTTGGCTACATCAATCTTCACCGGTCGACCAGACTTAGGTTGATCTGATAATGAAAAGTCGCCACTACGAAACCGCTGGAACCATCGTTTCGCCGTGGCCTCAGACACAACTTCAGGAGCAAGACGCTGACATATATTACGCACTGCTTCGGCGGCTGAATGGCCAGACTGAAATTCATATAGTAAGCAATGCCTTACATGCACTTTTAATTCGTCCATTTTCTTCCTTATATTAGCTCGGCGACAGCTAGTGATTGACTGACGAGAAACTGTGCGACTCGCCGTTTATATACTTTCGACCATAGAAGATTCTAGAACTCTCTCAAAAATTTTATGTGGAATTCAATCGATCGCTCATTACTTTCTTACCAACCCAATAGATATAGATAGATAGAATAGATAGATATATATAGAATACATTTCAGGAGGAGGTAGGGCATAGCGAATGATATTCCGCTTTGTGTCTCTAGAGCAGAGCCCAACTGGGGTAGTACCTCCGCCTTACAGAAGACCGCAGCCAAATAGCACTAGACCCTACTCGTAGTGTTGTGTTCCTGCCGGTGAGTAAGGCTGCCAAAGCTCAACGAGGGTGCGGTGTGCTGGTGACGGGACGACTTACGGAACTAACTTAACATCATTAGCCCTAACAGTCAAGTAATCAAGTGTATTTTTCTGCATACTATGCATTAATGACATTATAAACTTACACACAAATTTATTTATATATTCTAGCGTCTTTGTCTTTTTTAGGTGACATTTTAGCATATTTTTGGCATCAGTCAGACATCAGTCTATCTTCAAAATCGCGGTGGCAACACTGCATGTTACGCTTTACTTCAAAATTATGACATAATCTCTGTCAACCAAGTCTGTCAGTAAATAAGAACAAAGAAAACTATATGCATCCTTTTCTTTAGGGTGCTAGAGAAAAGGATCCTTCCGACATCCAATATCGGATCGGATAACGTGAAAACGGATTAAGGTTTAATATATGTAGTACAGAAAACTCACCATAAGATCTAGCTAGATGAAGACGTTGCTTTGATGATGTTGATGCATAAAACATTAGCAACGCTACTAAATTAGAAACACGTGTTTAGTTTCGGACGACACGCCTATAAGCAACCTACATAATTTGGTCGAGTTAATTTGAAATGTCAAAAACAGTGCTAAGTAATTTGACATTTCAATACTAGGTAAGTATAACCAAAGATATATATGGAATAAAATAAAATATTATATACGTATTTCTAACAACGATTCAATTAAATGGGCAGGGAATCAAATTCCTTGACTGTATAGCTGTAGGTGCCTAAATAAAGATTTTTAATACTTATGGGTACCGATAAATTTATATAAATATAGTAAAGGGCGATAAAACTTGCACATCGGTCTTTGGAAAGAGACAACGTCACATAAGTGATTGGAGAGTAGAGTAGGTAGATAGGTACCTCCCTATGGGCCTATGGGTTATAAACACACAACAAGTAGGCGCGAACAATTCATACTTACTTTTCTATGATTCAACTTCACATCATACTTATTTTTCTAATATTCAACTAGAAAAAAAAAAGCGAAAAACAACAACATAATTCTTTTTAAACACATTAAAAAAAAAACCGGAGCTGGGTCTCGAACCTGAGATCTCAAAAATGCAAGTCAGATACTCTAACCCCTAAGCCAAAAAACGAGGTGCCGCCGGCTCAAAATATTGAATCATATTCAGATGTGGTTACTCGGCAATGTAATTAATTATTATCTCACTAGGTGGCACTTTTCAACATTGAAAACAGCGCCATCTGTAAATAACTCGAAAACTAAGAGGTACCAGCGACGATAACTCGCGTTAAGTAGGTCGCTACACGATGTACTGAGTTACCAATCTTTCTTTATTTAATTAATCTATGCTAATACGGAAAAGCGACAGAGATAGCTACCTACGATAACGATATTATCGTAAGTGTTTAAGTGCACTTGGCTACGTAGCCTGGCATCGCATACATGGGTCTCAAGATGCACAAGAAGCGGAAACACGCAGGTTGTACAGGTTTCTGCAGTAAGAGCTCGGCGTATTGATGTACCGATGAAGACTTTTTTTTTTTAATACTACGTCGGTGGCAAACAAGTATACGGCCCGCCTGATGTAAAGCGGTCACCGTAACCTATGGACGCCTGCAACTCAAACAGTGTCACATGCGCGTTGCCACCCCATTAGAAACTTGTACATTCCCTTTTGCTGTGTTAAGTACACAGCAAAAAGGAGTGTACAGGTTCCAAGGAGGGTTCGGGTTGCCGACGACTCAAAGGACAATAAACGGAACAAGTTAGTTCCGTAAGTCCTCCCGTCATCAGCACACCGCACCCTCGTTGAGCTCTGGCAGCCTTACTCACCGACAGGAACACAACACTATGAGTAGGGTCTAGTGCTATTTGGCTGCGGTCTTCTGTAAGGCGGAGGTACTACCCCAGTCGGGCTCTGCTCTAGATTCGAGCGAGATGATATCCGCTGTGCTGTGCCCTACCACACAAAGCGGAATATCATTCGCTATGCCCTACCTCCTACTAAGACTTTTCGAAAGTTCGATATTTTCGTCATAGAAAAATCTGAACCTTGTGTGTCAGCATCAAACAACACATGTTTGATGCTTTGTATTTTTTCATTAATTAGAAAAAGCGAAAAATATGTGTTCAGTATTTTTAACCCCCGACGCAAAAACGAAGGGGTGTTATAAGTTTGACGTGTCTGTCTGCCTGTCTGTCTGTCCGTCTGTCTGTCTGTCTGTCTGTCTGTTTGTCTGTCTGTCTGTCTGTGCTTGTGTCTGTCTGTGGCATTGTAGCTCCCGAACGGATGAACCGATTTAGATTTAGTTTTTTTTTGTCTGAAAGCTGAGTTAGTCGGGAGTGTTCTTAGCCATATTTCATGAAAATGTATGTTTCAGTTTCATTTATTTGCTTTATCAGGTACATTATTACAATACATAGTTGTTATTTGTAAAGTAGGAGGTACATGATACCCTGTCGCAGTCGAGGGTTTTTTTTTTTCAAAATTTTAATTTTGTGGTTAGGTTATTGGACGAACTTGCCTGTGTGGTGACGGGTTAAGAATTTCACCACCCCCTTTCTTCCCGTGGGTGTCGTAGAAGGCGACTGTGGGATATGGGTTAAATTGTGGCGTAGGCGAGAGGCTGGCAACCTGTCACTGCAATGTCACAGTTTCGTTTTCTTTCAACCCCTTATTTGCCAAGAGTGGCACTGAAGCTTTAGTAGTTTCATGTGTTCTGCCTACCCCTTTATGGGATACAGGCGTGATTGTATGTATGTATGTAGTATTTTTGGACAATCTAAGTGATGGACTAAACAGAATGCCATTTTTAGGGTTCCGTAGTCAACTAGGAACCCTTATAGTTTCGCCATGTCTGTCTGTCTGTCCGTCCGTCCGTCCGTCCGTCCGTCCGCGGATAATCTCAGTAACCGTTAGCACTAGAAAGCTGAAATTTGGTACCAATATGTATATCAATCAAGAATAAGGGTTTACTAAGATCGTTTTTTGATAATATTAATATTTTCGGAAATAATCGCTTCTAAAGGAAAAAAAGTGCGTCCCCCCCCCTCCCTCTAACTATGACAAAAACCATATGATTAAAAAATATGACAAAAATCACAAAAGTAGAACTTTATAAAGACTTTCTAGGAAAATTGTTTTGGACTTGATAGGTTCAGTAGTTTTTGAGAAAAATACGGAAAACTACGGAACCCTACACTGAGCGTGGCCCGACACGCTCTTGGCCGGTTTTTTATGTAGTTGTCATCCATATTATTTTTCTAGAGCAAACCGGAGCAGTATAAGTGTGAGATATGTTCAGCCACGTTCCTGAACATGGAAGCGCTGAGCAGACACGCGGCGGCCGCCGGCGACCACGGGGCTTTGAATCCGTGCGAGCAGTGCGGAGAGAACTGTGCGAGCGAGACGGCGCTAAGCAAACACATCGCGGAGATGCACCCCGCTGACTCACATCGGTGTGAAGAGGTATAGTTTATACTCTGTCAAACAAGTTTGTCAGTAAATAAGAACAAAGTACCCGCGCGGTCCCGGGTTCGAATCTTGGTAAGGGCATTTATTTGTGTGATGAGCACAGATATTTGTTCCTGAGTCATGGATGTTTTCTATGTATATATTTGTATATTATATATATCGTTGTCTGAGTACCCACAACACAAGCCTTCTTGAGCTTACCGTGGGGCTCAGTCAATCTGTGTAAGAATGTCCTGTAATATTTATTTATTTAAAGTAAACTATAGGTATCCTTTTCTCTAGCACCCTAAAGAAAAGGATGCATATAGTTTTCTTTGTTCTTATTTACTGACAGACTTGTTTGACAGAGATTAAACACTGGTTTGTTACTTTTTGACCCCCGACGCAAGAATGATGGGGTGTTATAAGTTTGACGTGTCTGTCTGTGTATCGTAGCTCTCGAACGGATGAACCGATTTTGATATTTTTTGTCTGAAACCTGAATTAGTCGGGAGTGTTCTTCACTGTGGGGGGTTTTTCAGAATGAAAATTTTGTATTGTGGTAATGGTTATTTTATATGTAGACGGTCTATAAAGCCCGCGCTTGGCGAAAATTTCGTCAATCATCACGATACGATATTGTGCTTAGAATTTCAAAAGTACTTGAACTCACGGTTAGGGTGATGCATATTTTATCAAAGTTAAAAAGTTCTATGTCACACCCTCTCAAATTGTTCTCTGGTACTAAAAAAATCATTGTAATTTTTTTTACAATTTTTTGTTAAATTTTTGAGGTCGCTACCACACAACGAAAATTTTAATTTTTCATATAAAATGATTTTTTTGATATATATTTTTTTAGTTTTTTCTGTCTAAAACAATGCATTAAGGTATTTAAAGTTGTTTTTGAGGATATTTGATATTAAGAATAATTTTTATTCCTGTACTGTTGGTACAAGTCAATAAAATCCACTAAAATCAGTGTTTAGAACACCTAAAACACGAATTTTATGCATAAAAAAAATTCAACTGTAATGTTATATCAAATTTTAGGTACTCGAATACAATGATTCGTCATAAAAACATTAAAAAAAAAACATTTTGTATGAAGAATCAAACTTTTCAACGTGTGGTAGCTACCCCTAAAATGTAACTAAAAATTCTGAAAAAAAATTAAAATTATTTTTTTGTACCAGAGAACAATTTGAGGGGGTGAGACATAGAACTTTTTAACATTGATAAAATATGCATCACCCTACTCACGGTCTCTGGCTGAGGCAGTTTTTTTCTGCTTTTAAATTTATTGTAAACCTAATGGCATCGATTGCAGGAGTTTCTGCTTGTCAAAAAGTTGAACTTCTTATAGTGGTTGACGACTGTGAGTAATTAACGCTTATAAACGTCAGCTGACACTTTGTTGGTGAGTTACAGGAATCGCAGCCACCGAAACTGTAATTTTTTTTTAAATTTTTACTACGATACAGTGTCAAAAATTAAAATGGCCATATGTGCTGTTAAACCTCGTATAAAATACGTGCAATGAGAGATTTCGGTTTTTTAAAACACTCCCTTCAGTTGTGTCACATCTCTGACACTGGCGATCAAATATATGAAAGAGGCGCGTTCCTAGCACACAGTCTAAGCTCGTGTAGGTGAACGCGTACCATGCTTGTATGAGTGAAATATGACAGGTCGACTGTTCGCGTTTTTGACAGGCGGTAACTGTGAGGTAACCGAGAGGGGGTGGGCGTCACTTTCAGCGGGGAGCGGGAGTGGCCATACTGTACGATAGTACTCGTTATTATACTGTGGTTGTGTTTTTAACCCCGACGCAAAAACGATGGGGTGTTATAAATTTGACGTGTCTGTACGTCTGTCTGTCTGTGGCATCGTAGCTCTCGAACGGATGGACCGATTTAGATTTATTTGTTTTTTTGTTTGAAAGTTGAAAGTTTCATGAAAATCGGTCCACTATGTTAGGGGCTTTTTCAAAATTTTAATTTTGTGGTTATTATTCTGTATTAAATTTTTTACTATAATAAAATAAAGTCGTTGATATACGTGCGTAAATGTCATTGAAAATGTCGTCCTGAGTAGGTATTGCCACTCGATTTAGTAACGATATATTACATTAGTTGACGGCCGGTCTGGCCTAGCGGGTTGACCCTGCCTGCTCGCAGGTTCGAATTCCGGTAAGGGCATTTATTTGTGTGATGAGCACAGCTATTTGTTCCTGAGTCATGGACGTTTAATATGTATATTAGAGCATTATAGTACATATTTATATATCCATACTTATAATTACACTATTAAAGTGTATGTCTGTTTGTTTGTCCGTCATTCACGGCAAATCGGAGCGATGAATTGTTGTGATTTTTGAAGTGGAGATACTTGAAGGGACTGAGAGTGACATAGGCTACTTTCTGTCTCTTTCTAACGCGAGGGAAGCCGCGAGCAAAAGCTAGTTGTGTATATAGTTGTCTGAGTAATCAAGCCTTTTTGAGCTTACCGTGGGACTCAGTCAATCTGTGGAAGAATGTTTTTTTTTTAATTATATTTTTTTATACTACGTTGGTGGCAAACAAGCATACGGTCCGCCTGATGGAAAGCGGTCATCGTAACCTATGGACAACTCAAGGAGTGTCACAGGCAACTCAAGGAGTGCCACAGGCGCATTGCCAGCCCAAACGGGCTTACTCTTGGCCACAGACTAGCCAAAGGCAAAGACGTGGCCTACGATGGAGTGAGCTCGCCCAGAAGATGCCTGTTCACTCTTGATTTGAATGCCCTATAATATTTATTTATTTATTCCAAAGACCTTTACAGGGGACAGCGGAATCACATTTTTTGCCATGCGAAATTGAACCTAATCACTGAGGCAGAAAGGTGATCGTATCAGACTAGCGAAAACGGTCCACATGAGAGGGCATTGTTTGGGCTGGTGTCTCTCTCGCACGTGTGGCCAGTGTTAATGAGGTTACCATAGTAGTAGTATTTTTATCTGTATATTATCCGACTTTATAACTTCTTATATTATTTTAGTGTTCTATTCAAACTAGGGTTTCGATATATTTCAAAGAATTGGAAAATAATTATAATGTAATTATTTTGATGCCAATAAATCAAAGATTTGTATAATTAAAAAATACGTTCAAATGGGTATTAGTAGATTTGGTAGTAACTTTGAAAATTGACTGGTATCCCCAATGTATGACAGTGATGACGTCACTGAATAATGTTGACATTGCCAGTAAGTGCGAGAGGGACACCAGCCCAAACAATGACCTCTCATGTGGACCCACTTTTTGACCTAACTACACAATCTAGTTTAATAATTCTAAATCTATGATTTATTCTCAGTGCGACGCGTCATTCGCGAGCGCGGCGGCGTACGACCTGCACCACCGGCGCAAGCATCTCAACCAGCCCTTCAGCGCGGCGGGACGACGGACTTTGCACCGGGAACCTTCAGTCCCCGGGCAGTTTGTGTGCGAGCAGTGCGGACGGATACTGCCGGTATCTCTCTCTCTATCTCTCCCCCTCTTCCTCCCCCCATCGCTTCCCCCTCTATCTCTCCCCACTCCCATCATCCCTCTCCCTCTATCTCTCTCCCTCTCCCTTCCCTCCCCCTCTCCTCCATCACTCTCCCCCTCGTCCTCTCTGTCTCCCTCTGTCCCCTGTCCCCCACTCTTCCTCTCTCTCTCTCTCTCTCACTCTACCCCCCCCTCTCTCCCCTCTCTCTCTCTCAACCAGCCCTTCAGCGCAGCGGGACGGCAGACCATGCACCGGGAGCCGTCAGTCCCCGGGCAGTTTGTGTGCGAGCAGTGCGGACGGATACTGCCGGTATCTCTCTCTATCTCTCCCCCATCGCTTCCCCCTCTATCTCTCCCCACTCCCCCATCTCTCTCCCTCTCCCTCTATCTCTCCCCCTCTTCCTCTGTCTCCCTCTCCCCTCTCCCTCTATCTCCCTACCTCTCTCCCGCTCTTCCTCTGTCTCCCTCTCCCCCTTCTCTGTCCTCTGTCTCCCACTATTCCCCCCTCTCACTCACTCAGTTTATAATATAATAGGGAACTTGACTGTAGTCAAAATAAAATATATTATACCATCCACGAAGTAAAGCATCAGATAATTATAAGAAACAACATGGACAGAAGTTATTTTTGATCAAATTTATATTTAATAATTCAAGTAGAAATATATAAAGTAACTGAGTTGACCGTGACGTCACTCAATTCGATTTCATATTAATTCCATATTAGCAAGTCGTTCAAATTCGTTTTGTCAGTTCTTAAAAAGAAGCTCATTTGACTAGGAGGCGAGTAGCCTATTATATATCGTTACTACTTTAAAAAAAACTTGTATCTTCGTCTGTCAATGAAAAGAAAATTGTAGTAAGTATGTATGGAATGCATATAGACTTACTGCGTTTTAACTTTGAGAAGCAGCGTGAGATACGAGATTTTTTTAAAGTAGTGACGATATAGTAGTGTTACTACTTAAAAAAATCATATCAAAGAAGATTTAATGAAATAATTTGATTTGTTCCCTACGTCCATATTAGAGATGGGCCGAATAAATAAATAAATATTACAGGACATTCTTACACATATCGACTGAGTCCCACAGTAAGCTCAAGAAGGCTTGTGTTGTGGGTACTCAGACAACGATATATATAATATATAAATACTTATATACATAGAAAACATCCATGACTCAGGAACAAATATCTGTGCTCATCACACAAATAAATGCCCTTACCGGGATTCGAACCCGGGACCGCGGCGTAGCAGGCAGGGTCACTACCGACTGCGCCAGACCGGTCGTCAAAAAATAAAAAAAAATATTCGGTAAATATTCGGTATTCGGCATATTCGGCAAGTTTTTAATTGTTCGTATTTACCGAATAAACAAAGTAATTAACTAATGAAGATCTTACGTACTCCATTGGATAATAAGCTCTTATTTTAGAAGCTTTTTAGGGAACTGCAAAAAAAGAGAAACCTATGCGTCAAAATATAAATACAATTTTTTTTTTTAGTTAAAAACCCGGTGTTAATGAGTTGAGAAGAATTCAGAGTTTTAATTAAGTTTTAGTTTTCCACTAAATCATAAAAACATAGACAACTATGTATACATATGTAAGGATTATCAATCATTTAATAGTTTTAATGAATCCCCTTAAAAAACATGGCGTAACCGAATGTTCGGCTGAATGTTCGGTTCGGTAAGAGCTGAACCGAATGTTCGGCCGAATATTCGTATTCGGCAAAGTCCATATTCGGCCCATCTCTAGTCCATATATTGATATATTATAATTAGATGAGTTATTGCAGAGTCGAACCTCGCTCCGCTACCACAAGAGAGACCACAAGACTGCGAAGCCGCACGCCTGCCGCCAGTGTCCCAAGAGCTTCTCCACGAAACGAGCGCTCGATGTAAGCAGCTGTTTATAGTATTTTTCATCTTTAAATGTGCTATTGCACGCAGGCGGAGCGTGAGTTATAGAAAAATCGTTTTCCCAAGGGATTAATGAAATTTCTTGTACCGTACTTAACTTTTTTAGATCTATTTACATATTTTTTACATTGCGAGTGTGATGAAAAACATTGTGTGTAACTCGGGAAGTATGAATATTACTAACTCGAGTCTTTAAATCGTCGCGATTTAACTTACTCTCGTTAGTAATATTCAACTTCCTCCCCTTGTTGCACAATGTACTATTACAGTACATGGGCATTTTCGCAAAAAAAGATTCAAAAACTTTTTTTATAAAGTAGGTAAATTTAATGTTTTTCCTACTTAGAATTACGAGCCCTTTTCATCCTACTAGGCGGAAAAAACCGTCTCAAATGTGTTTTTTCCACTTCGTTACTATTTTTCAAACACTTTGTAAGCGGTTACAAAACAAAACAATTGAAAATTTTGGGACAATTTTTTTGTCCTAGATCGAAAGGGCTCGTGATTCTGAATAGGAAAAGCATAAAATTTACCTACCTTAAGTAGTAAATATATTTTCATCACACCCGCACTTTAAATGTGCTATTGCACGCAGGCGGAGCGTGAGTTATAGAAAAATCGTTCTCCCAAGGGATTAATGAAATTTCTTGTACCGTACTTAACTTTTTTACATCTATTTACACATAGCTGGGCATTAACTCGTTAATCGTTAATTAACGAAGTTAACATTTCAATTAACTTTTAAGTTAACTTGAAAAATGCTAACGGACTCGTCTTGTATATATCGACTTTCGTAAGATATATACAATTTAGACATTATAATTAAGAAAATATAGATACTAGAGAACCTTAATGACCAAATAAAACTTACTAATATCTCAATTCATGAAATAAATTTTGGTAACAAAAAAGGAATAGAGCATTTCTTTTTTTTGCCACTTTTATGAAATGTGATATTTTTGAAAAAAAAATGCTATTTCTACTCAGAATCACTAATAGCTTTCTCAATCCTAGTAGTTAAAAAAAATTGTCCCGGACGATTATTTCTTATTTTATTACCATTTTCCGTACATGTTGTATGGGGTAACAGTTTAGTTTAGTTTATTTATCTCGTTTATACAAATTTCACACAATTAAAATTTACATTTCAGCTTATATTACTATTCGTATAACGATCGTTACAAAAGAAATAATAAAATTAAAATTACAAATAAAAATGGAAAAAAGTAGTGTGAACAAAAAAATATTAAAATGTCATATTGGTAAAAATAAAATAAATACAGGTTTAGTACTACATAGTACAAATCAAAAATAACCAATGTCAATAATACAATATAGAATAATGAATAATGAATAATGATAAATAACAAAAGAGGAAAGTAACAAAAATGTATGGAAATACTGGGACACTTTTTGTCTCCCAGTGAGACTGAAAGTACTCGTGATTCTGAGTACAATTGACCTACAATTCCCAAAAAAAAGAAAAAAAAAGAAATGCTCAATAAAAAAATACAAATTTAACTTTTTCCTAAAATTAAACTTAAAATAAAATAAAAATAAAAATTAAATTAAACTAAATAAATCTAAAATTAAACTAAAGTAAATCTAAAAACGGCCCCTGTGGCATAGTACCGAAGAAGGCCGTTTTTAGATTTACTTTAGTTTAATTTTAGATTTATTTAGTTTAATTTAATTTTAATTTTATTTTAAGTTTAATTTTAGATTTAATAGTTTAGTTTTATTGTAAGATAATTTTATGTCCCTGATGTTTTATTATAATGTATTTTTATTATACAAATAAATTAATGCTTTTTCCTTAATTTTTGTACAAACTTTTCGAGAACTGCTGAATGATAATTTGTTGTTGTACACAGTGGCACATCCGGTCTCACACGGGGGAGAAACCGCATCAGTGCCCCGACTGCCCGCTCGCCTTCAGCATCAAGTCCAACCTCAAGCGCCACCACAAGGCGGTGAGTCTCTCTCTGTCTCCATACAGGAAGAGTAAGACAGCGATACTACTGTGTTGTACACAGTGGCGCATCCGCTCCCGCAGCATCAAGTCCAAACTCAAGCGGCACCACAAGGCGGTGAGTCTCTCTCTGTCACCATACAGGTAGAGTGAGACAGCGATACTACTGTGTTGTACACAGTGGCGCATCCGCTCTCGCCTTCAGCATCAAGTCCAACCTCAAGCGCCACCACAAGGCGGTGAGTCTCTGTCTGTCTCCATACAGGTAGAGTGAGACAGCGATACTACTGTGTTGTACACAGTGGCGCATCCGCTCGCGCCTTCAGCATCAAGTCCAACCTCAAGCGGCACCACAAGGCGGTGAGTCTCTGTCTGTCCCCATACAGGTAGAGTGAGACAGCGATACTACTGTGTTGTACACAGTGGCGCATCCGCTCTCGCCTTCAGCATCAAGTCCAACCTCAAGCGCCACCACAAGGCGGTGAGTCTCTCTCTGTCCCCATACAGGTAGAGTGAGACAGCGATACTACTGTGTTGTACACAGTGGCGCATCCGCTCTCGCCTTCAGCATCAAGTCCAACCTCAAGCGCCACCACAAGGCGGTGAGTCTCTGTCTGTCCCCATACAGGTAGAGTAAGACAGCGATACTACTGTGTTGTACACAGTGGCGCATCCGCTCCCGCCTTCAGCATCAAGTCCAAACTCAAGCGGCACCACAAGGCGGTGAGTCTCTGTCTGTCCCCATACAGGTAGAGTGAGACAGCGATACTACTGCGTTGTACACAGTGGCGCATCCGCTCGCGCCTTCAGCATCAAGTCCAACCTCAAGCGGCACCACAAGGCGGTGAGTCTCTCTCTGTCTCTATACAGGTAGAGTGAGACAGCGATACTACTGCGTTGTACACAGTGGCGCATCCGCTCTCGCCTTCAGCATCAAGTCCAACCTCAAGCGCCACCACAAGGCGGTGAGTCTCTCTCTGTCTCTATACAGGTAGAGTGAGACAGCGATACTACTGCGTTGTACACAGTGGCGCATCCGCTCTCGCCTTCAGCATCAAGTCCAACCTCAAGCGGCACCACAAGGCGGTGAGTCTCTCTCTGTCTCTATACAGGTAGAGTAAGACAGCGATACTACTGTGTTGTACACAGTGGCGCATCCGCTCGCGCCTTCAGCATCAAGTCCAACCTCAAGCGGCACCACAAGGCGGTGAGTCTCTCTCTGTCTCTATACAGGTAGAGTAAGACAGCGATACTACTGCGTTATTGGAATTAGTCCGGTTTCCTCACGATGTTTTCCTTCACCGAAAAGCGACTGGCAAATATCAAATGACATTTCGCACATAAGTTCCGAAAAATTCATTGGAGCCGGGGTTCGAACCCGCGACCTCGGGATTGAAAGTCGCACGCTGTTACCGCTGGGCCACCAGCGCTTCATCATCATCATATCAGCCCTTTATCGCCCACTGCTGAGCATAGGGGTGCGTATCGATCAATATAACTTTTTTTGATATATTTTTAGTTATATTTTGGTTATACCAAATGTTAATTATGTCAAGTGAGGTATTATTATCCTTTGATTACATACCAAATGTTGTTATATCAAATGTTACTATACCAAAAAAAGTTATACCAATCATTACACACCCTGAGCATAGGCCTCTCTTCTTGTACGCCACTTCTCCCGGTCCTGGGCAACATCAGTGTGCGTAGCAGAATTCACGAAACGCTCACTGTAATATCTCTTTCGTAAAAATGTAGTCTGGCTCTGTCGCGCCAATACGCAAGAGCGATAGAGATAGATAGCTACGAAAGAGATATTATCGTGAGCGTTTGTGCATTCGGCTACGCACACAGTTATCAAACATGACGACCGGTCTGGCGCAGTCGGTAGTGAAGTGACCCTGCCTGCTACGCCGCGGTCCCGGGTTCGAATCCCGGTAAGGGCATTTATTTGTGTGTTGAGCACAGATATTTGTTCCAGAGTCATGGATGTTTTCTATGTATATAAGTATGTATTTATCTATTTAAGTATGTGTATCGTCGCTTAGCACTCATAGTACAAGCTTTGCTTAGTTTGGGGCTAAGTTGATCTGTGTAAGGTGTCCCCAATATTTATTTATTTTATTTTATTTATTTATTTGTAGGTGCACCTCGGTCTCCGCAACAGCGTGCCGTGCTCGATCTGCGGGCGCGTGTTCACGACCAACTCGTGTGTGCGTATCCACATCAACACGGTGCACCACGGACAGCCGGGGCCCAAGCGGAACCGGAAGAGGACCAAGTACGGCAAGATACCAGAGTCGCCCGCCAGCCTTATATAACACACACACACACACACACACACACACACACACAAACACACACACACACACACACACACACACACACACACACACACACACACACACACATTCATTGTCAGTAGGCACTAATGTGGAAACATTCAAAAATTGCCAAATTTTCAAGATAGGAAATAATCTGAAACTTTCCTCATTTTAGTATGGAGATTGAAACTTTCCATTATATCCATTTAAAATTATTTTATTTCTGGTGAAAGTTTCATGAAATTTCCAAGAAATTTTTTTTGGAAAGTTTCCACTTGCACATCAGTATAGGTATAGCTCAATTCACAAGAGCTGGCACGAATGGAACGAATGTTTGAATGAAAATATGCATGTGTGTGACAGATTAACCAATAAAATGGTGGCTCTTGACAGTTACGACTGTATACCAATACAGGTGTCACTCACACAATCAAAGTTTCGTTCATTTCATTCGTGCCAGCTTTCGTGAATCGACCTATACCAGTAGGTATGATTTTGTACAAGGATGGACGCAAGGTTTGTGTTGCTGGCAGTAAATGTGTTCATTTATGTAATAAAGTACCTAATTATGAAATTCGAATTCGTTTTTTTACAACCCTAAATCCGTTTTCACATTATCCGATCCGGTATCGGATATCGGAAGGATTTCAATGGAAAAAATCCAAGGTGGCTCCTGTAATGTATGGGATATCGGTCCGACATCCGATATCGGATCGGATAATGTGAGAATGAGAACGCGCTAAGAGCGATTTCACATTAATAGCTATCCGATCTGATATCGGACCGATATCCTATACCAGCGGTTTTCAAACAGTGTGCCGTGCACGATCTGCGGGCGCGTGTTTACACACATACACACACACACAGTTATGTAATAAAGTAATTAGGAGATTATAATTGAGTTTTTTTTCAACCCTAAGATCGTTTTCACATTATTCCAGCGGTTTTCAAACTGGGGCGCGCCCCGCGGCTACATTATAATGGGGGCGGGGGACCGCTAAACAAGTGCACACATCACACATTACCTAAGTAATAGTTCCTTTGGGAACCCCTGTCCTATTTATATTAAAGGAATCTTTGAAGTCTGTCTTTGAAATGTCCTATATCAGATTCTAAATGAATCTGATATAGGACAGATGTCAAAGTTCAAAGATATAGGACAGATGTCAAAGTTATCCAACATATTCCCAATATGTGGTCACCTGCCCCGTAGTATTTCTTCGCAGGCATTTGATTATTATTTTAAGTAAAACGGTACATTTGTTTTTACCGATCGATGAGCAACAGTTAGTAAATATTTTTTCCCCTCACTAGCTCGGAAACACGTGTTTTGTCCTTTAATACCAGCGGGTAAAAACGCATTTTATCCACTAGTGGGTAAAGTAATTTGACCTTGAATAAAGTCAAATTAACTGCTTTAAAATTGATAAAAGTAGGTGAATCTAGTAATAAAGATGATTTACCACCTGTGGAACTACTGGAAGCAGTGATAAACGCATTTTTTGCGTTGTAGTTTCCTCGCTATAGTGAGGGGAAAAGTTTTGTGTTACACTCGGGTGCAAATGTATTTTACTTCTCGTGTGTTAAAAAAACTCGCAAGTTCAGGATTCTATTCTCGAACCACTCGCTTCGCTCGTGGTTCAACTATAGAATCCTTTCACTTGCTCGTTTTTCAATTCCACACTCGGCGTTAAAATACAACTTTGCCCCCTTGTATAACAAATAACTATTTACTAACGAGTAGACTTTAGCAATTGTCTATTTAACAACCAATTGTTAAGTAAATTGATTTATTTTTATGACAAACGTTTCGATTGAAACTTTTGAATGGCATCTTTTACAAACTAAAGCTTGAATTTACAATGATCCGAGTACTTTTACTAACTCTCAGTCACACCTATACTTTAAATAATACTCTTGTTCTCTCTTAATGCGAACTTATCGCGATCGATTGAGGGACCACATTCTACATGACATTTTTTCGCATTGAGTTAGCAGAAAGGAGTCACAATTAATGAAATTAGTTTTACAAATCTTTTACTAAGAGTAGTCATTTACAGAAATTGTAAATTTGAAGTGGACTATGAAATATGGATACCTGACATGCACGACTTTAACCGAATGTAACTTTTGAGTGCTTACTTTTACAAATTATTGGTTGAATTTACAATCGTTTGAGAACTTTTACTAAAGGCTGACACATTCAAAAGCTAGAAATTCTAACGTGGACCCTCAATGGGAACGCACATGAGGTAGTTGAAGGGATGGAGACTGGCATAGGCTACTTTTTGTCTCTTTCTACCCACAGGGGAGCTGCAGCAACATTATAACATTTTTCTACTCGTCGACTGTAATCTGTCAATTAGGACACCACAGACTAAACTATAAGTGCTAACTTTTCAGTGTTGGATACTCTATGGCAGCTCCAACTCAACTATAATAATCTCATTATAGTTGACTTTTAGTTAACTGTAATAATTTCAAAAATAGAACTTCATACAATTTCTATACTAATTTGCGATACCTGGCAAATTTGTCGGCATCTGAAACACATTTTTTTTATCTGTCGCGTTATCGGCCAATCGGAGACGGTTATTACAAACAATTGGTTGCTAGGTAATTCGATGTTGATACTAAGGTGAACGACGCTAGTAACATTAATTTTAACTTGCATGAATGATGATATTTCCGTCCATTGATGATGAAGATGATGACTCGTAGAAAAAGTATTGTATACAATAGTGATATAATTAAGCTTTTCACTCTCGTACCGTACTATTAGGCCACTCAGCAAAGCTTCGTGGCCTAAACATGGTACTCGACTGAAAAGCTTTGTATTATATCACGATTGTATAAAATACTATTTCGGTTGAGACTATACTTCGGTTTAAAAAAAAAACCAAACATTATGTAAAACTTTTGTTTATTACTTAACGCATCAGTAGTAACGAAAACTTTGAGGTAATCATTACAAGTATGTAAACTTATTTTTTTATCATGCTCACAGACGTAATATTATGTGTTTGAAAAAAAAGGAATCCAACGTACGGAGTCATATTTCAAAGCATTCAAAACTTAAAACTACCACGGAGTATCATTTGTCTGAAATCCGTAGGTGCAGAGCGTTTTTAGCTGCAATTGATGCCGCCGCCTTTGATGTCTCCGCAAGGTCTGTATCCGACTGAACCGTACGTCACAATAATCGCAAGCGTAAGGCTTCTCACCCGTGTGTATCCTCTTGTGAATCAACAACGTATGTTTCTGAATGCACTTGTAACCGCAGGAGTCGCACTCGAAGGGCTTATCGCCCGTGTGTATGCTCTGGTGGCGTTCGAAGTCCGCTTTTCGTGTAGTTTTGTAATCGCAGCGGTCGCACTGGTAGGGTTTCTGTCCGACGTGTCTGAATTCGTGGAAGTATAGGCTGCGTTTGTTTTTGGTGGAGTAAGGGCAGCGAGCGCAGGTGTAGCGGGTAATATTTCTGTTTTTAGAAGCTAGAGGGCCTTGGGTGCAGTTGTACTGTATGTGGCGGGAGATGTCCTTCTTCAGTGTGAAGCGGCGGCGGCAGTCGTGGCACTGGAAGGGGCGCGGGCGGGGGAGGGGGCGGGGGCGCCACTCAGGAGAGGATTCCCTTTTCAGCATAGATGCTGTAAAAAAATAGGACAATGTACGGTCACAGACTTGAATTGTTGATCCATTTCTAGCTCATTTTATACTGGACACGTCATAGCTTAACCATAGAGGAATACGTACGGAGAGAGTTGCAACTCCATACATCAGAAGTGCAAGCAAAGAGGATCGAGTATTGTAGAGAGTTACTGTCAAAGTAAAATGTGTAATCACAGTGCATAGACTGCCATCTCTCGACACAAGCTTAAAACTTTTGAACCTCAATTTTGACAATTTGGCCCATATTCTTAGCTTGATATGTTTTAAAATGTCAAATATTAATATTAGCGCCATCTAGCTGAGCGTACCCCAAAGGTGTATCGCCATCTAACTCGCCGTACCTTCTTCTATATGGTTTTGGGGTACGTTTTTTTCTTAGACTTTATCGGTCTTTACGAAGTTATATAGGTCTTTGGTGCAAGTTATTTGTAGTGACATCTAGCGTAAATTATCAGCAGGTACCACTACTCGACACTAGGTGCCAACCACAGATGTCATATATACCATAGATCAAGCAAACGTATCTACTTAGCGTGTCAAATGAACTCAGTGAAATCCACTGAGTTGTCCGTCTTTAATCGCAGCTTGCAGCTTTCGGGCGTCAATTTTTGTAAGTTGAAGTCAATCAAAACATAAAAAATGCCTCGTTACGTGATATTCAATTGCAACAACACAAAAATTATGAACAATCAAGAGCCTGAGACATATTTAAAATTACAGGCAAGAAACAACTTCAGTACAAAATTTGACACGCTCGGCCCCTATACAAATAGATGAACTTGTTTCTTCTATCTAAATATAGTTCTGTGGTGCCAACAGTGTCGCGTCTGCCAAAAATGTAATATTAAAACAGTTTACAACTTATATTACAAGCAGAAGGAACTGAAAACAAAGTACTGATTAATACTATTATAATACTAGCTTTTGCCCGCGGTTTCCCTCGCGTTAGAAAGAGACATAAGTAGCCTATGTCACTCTCCATCCTTTCAACTATCTCCACCTAAAAAATCACGTACAATTCGTCGCTCCGTTTTGTCGTGAAAGACGGACAAACAAACAGACACACACAATTATTTATGTTGTTGTGTGTTTATGTTGTATTTCATACAATGATAAAAAAATATGTGATTTATGTAATAATTATTGACATGTACCGTCAATCACTTGACACTAACTTAAATGTTATCCTTAAGGGTCTCTCACACTGATTAATTCATTTATTATGTATGAAAACGATGAAAAAATTATTGCGAATATATCTAAAAGTGGTATACGGGAAGAAAAAAAAAACACGGTGTATGCTCTGAGAGTGAAACCACAGATGTCATATATACCATAGATCAAGCAAACGTATCTACTTAGCGTGTCAAATGAACTCAGTGAAATCCACTGAGTTGTCCGTCTTTAATCGCAGCTTGCAGCTTTCGGGCGTCAATTTTTGTAAGTTGAAGTCAATCAAAACATAAAAAATGCCTCGTTACGTGATATTCAATTGCAACAACACAAAAATTATGCACAATCAAGAGCCTGAGACATATTTAAAATTACAGGCAAGAAACAACTTCAGTACAAAATTTGACACGCTCGGCCCCTATACAAATAGATGAACTTGTTTCTTCTACTGTGAGTGAAACAGTTAACTTACGCTCTATATCTTCATCGAAGACGTCTTCTTCTAGCATCTCTACTATCATCGGGGCGTCTTCAGCTGAAACGAACATTTTTTTTATAAGCTACTGGATATTATAAGAGAATCGAGTATTGTGGTATTATAGAGACTTACTGTAGAAGTAAAATGTGTAATCACAGTGCATAGACTGCCACTCTCGACACAGGCTTAAAACTTTTGAACCTCAGTTTTGACAATTTGGCCCATATTCGTAGCTTGATATGTATTAAAATGTCAAATATTAATATTAACGCTATTTAGCTGAGCGTACCCCAAAGGTGTAATGCCATCTAGGTCACCGTACCTTTTTCTGTATGGTACTGATGTCAGTTTTTTTCTTAGATTCAAACTTCTTTATCTGTCTATACGGAGTTATATTTTGTTATAAACTAAAGTAAAAGCGATCAGGCCCACTGGTGGCCGAGCCGGGAATCGAACCCGGTCTTCAGCTTACGCGGCTAACGTCATTACCACTAGACCTCCCGCCCGCCCCAAATTCTTGTTCTGCAGGAAGTATCTTCTGTGTTCTGAAGTACAACTATTTCTCCTTTGGGAGACTTTTTAATTTTGCAAATTAAATAAAAAATCGAAACACACCGCTACCAGGACTCGAACCTGTGAGTATAGGACACCGTGCCAATTACTCTGACCAACTGAGCTACTGAGACCTAGTAAATGTGTGCGAATTTTCCATGCATGCATGCGCTTAAACGCCTTAGAGCCCATTTAGACGGTACGAAAACTCGCATACGAGTTTTATTACATTGCGGTATTTGATGGTTGGGCTGCCTTGTATGTAACCTCAACAGCCCGCAATGTAACTAATGTAACAATGTAACTACTAACTCACTCCGCGATCCTTTCGCCGCGCTACAAGTACATGCCGGCGGCCGCGAGTTCGCGGCCCATTCAGTGGCGACGACCTTCGCGCGGCGCAATATAATTCAATGTCGTCTGCACGCGTGCGGTCCCTTTCTTAATGTAGGTAAGAATTTAGAATGGCGGCGATTTGTGAACATCAAAGGAGTGAGCCTTCTGTACTTGTACTATTATATATTCTGTGCTACTAACCTAGTCCATCTTCGAGGCCTTACAGAAAACCAGCGTTGCGGAGTGTGCCATGCGGCCCATACCGTGACACTTAGCTGAGTAAGGACCATTTAGCGCAACTTATAATTTTTTGTTTGTAACTAGTTTTAGTTTTTAACCGACTTCAAAAAAGGAGGAGGTTCTCAATTCGACTGAATGTTTTTTTTTTTTTATTATTTTTTTTTGTATGTATGTTACTCGATATCTCCGAGAATCGTGGACCGATTTTCAAAATTTTTTTTTTGATCGAACCGGTATAACCCCGAGATGGTCCCATTGGCACCAAGTCAGGGTCTGATGATGGGATCCTGGAGAAATCGAGGGAACTCTTCAAATGTTATAGGCACATGTAATGTTTTTAGTCTATTTTTCAAAGGTACACCAGTATTTACGTCTGATGGTAATAATTTTATGTCGCTGAGCTGATGATGGAAGGTCAACTCCTCAATGGTTAGGAGTTAAAGGATAATTCTTTCACTACTGTACATGTATTCGGACTGATACATATAATATCACTAGGAACCACTAAAAATCAACACATAAATAAACTTTTTAACAAAAAATAAAACCACCTTCAAAAATAAGCGCGTTACAAAACACGGAGAAACTAAAAAGCCAAAAATAATAAACCTTTCAATTCAGATTTCTTATCGTATTGCAATAAGCTAAACATCCAAATTATAAACAAATCAATTATTTTTGGAGTCGGTACCAGCCTGTGTATGGTTGGGTGGGGCAAACAGGCAATAGCAAGGCGACGAATAGGTCTGGTACCGACTACAAAAATAATTGATTTGTTTATAATTTGGATGTTTAGCTTATTGCAATACGATAAGAAATCTGAATTGAAAGGTTTATTATTTTTGGCTTTTTAGTTTCTCCGTGTTTTGTAACGCGCTTATTTTTGAAGGCGGTTTTATAGATAGTTATTGATATGTATTTTGTGCTAATAAATGCTTTTTCTTTCAATCAATCAATCAATCAATATAATTTACTTGCAAGAATACTTAATTGTAGTTACAGGTTGTTCTTGTAAGAATTTTCAGTCAGTATTTTATCGTGGTTAAACGATGTGCTTTCTTTCTTCTTCTTTCTTTAACTAAAAAAGCATGCGAGTTCGTACGCCGCCTAAATCAGGCCTTAGGGTGGCATAGAAATTTGTTATACAGACGTTTCTGCTTAATGAAAAGTTAGTCTTTTGCATGTTAAATTGTATCTTGTTATTGAATGCATGTTAATTATAAGATGTAATGTTTTGAAAAGAAGTTGCCCGCCGAGTTTCTTGCCGGTCCCATAGTGGATACCCCCCTCCCAACTGAGGGGGGACTGAAATCTTCTCGAGGCTGAGGCGTAGGGTTGGAGCCGGCGTAGCTTTATTTGACGTTCATATGCGCATTGTAATATGCCTACTTGAAAAATAAATATTTCATTTTCATTTTTTTTTTTCATTAGTTCAGATTGGTTTAGTTACTGTAGACTGTTGGTATAATGTGTTAACCAGTACCATCGGCAAAACTGTCAGCTGTACATTTGTAATCCTTATTACGAGGGCATGACCTTTGTGCCCTTGCACGAGTATTATAGAGAGTTACTGTCAAAGTAAAATGTGTAATCACAGTGCATAGACTGCCATCTCTCGACACAAGCTTACAACTTTTGAACCTCAGTTTTGACAATTTGGCCCATATTCTTAGCTTGATGTGTTAAAATGTCAAATATTAATCTTAGCGGTATCTAGCCGAGCGTTCCGCAAAGTAGGCTTGTGTCGTTCACGAACTATGAACTGTTAGGAATAAAATCCCATCAATGACCGAAATGAACTGAATCTTTCCGTGCTCTGAGAATCGGTCTTTGCTCATTTAGTTCAGTACAGGATCGGCGAATGCGAGCGGTTTGGATCGAGAACGAGCGTGTGACTGCGCCGACCGAGAGCGAGAGCTACTTAGCAGAGCAACAAAAAAGTCAAGTTTTCATATTAAACTTCGGTTACTTACAACCTTTCGGCCCGGAATGTTACTATCTGTGGACTATTCGTATCATTTTGACACTATTCGGTCCCATTCGTTCTGATCTTTCCGACCGCAACGGTCGCTGGTCTGGCTGAACTAAATGAGCAAAAGACCTAAACGAGCGAACTAGTTCGTGGGAGCGACTGAACGAGATCGGAGCGCTCCGATCAACGAACGAAACGGCACAAGCCTACCGCAAAGGTTTAACGCCATCTAGGCCACCGTACCTTTTCTCTAGGGCTTTGAGGCACGTTTTCTAACCCCCGACGCAAAAACGACGGGGTGTTATAAGTTTGACGTGTCTGTCTGTCTGTCTGTTTGTGTGTGTGTGTGTCTGTCTGTGGCATAGTAGCTCCCGGACGGATGAACCGATTTAGATTTAGTTTTTTTAGTCTGAAAGCTGAGTTAGTCGGGAGTGTTCTTAGCCATGTTTCATGAAAATCGGCCTACTATGTCGCGGTCGGGGTTTTTTTCAACATTTTAATTTTGTGGTTAGGTTATTTCTTAGGCTTTATCCGTCTATACGGAGTTACATAAGTCTTTAGTTAAGGGTGTTGCTGTTTGTACTCACACGACACTGGCGCGTCGCTCGCCTCACTGAGACCGTTTTCGTCCGTGAGGCACTCATCTTTGGGCAGTTTCTCTAAACAAACGCAGTACATTATCCTATGTTCATTCATAAATTAAATATAACAAGATCATACCATCCCATACATTAAAATGCGACCGCCTAAGACCGCGCTTACACTCCACCACACATAGATGGCGCCACAAAAAAATGTCTTTTAGCTTTCGATTATACTTGTCTTGTAGATGACGTTAAGTGTCACTTTTGACATAGATTTACGGCTCGGAATTGACACTTAATGCCAATCTACAAATAATCGGTGGCAACCAGGCATTTTTTTTGTGGCGCCATCTATGTGTGGTGGAGTGTAAGCGCGTTCGTAGGCGGTCGCATTTTAATGTATGGGATGGTATGATCTTGTTATATTTAATTTATGGTTCATTTCAAAACTGTCAAAATATCGGGACCTCAATAAAAATCAAAAAGGTAATCACGACTTTGGTTAGGGCTGCAGAGAGGAATTTATTCATTACTAGCTTTTTCCCGCGGCTTCGCTCGCGTTAGAAAGAGACAAAAAGTAGCCTATGCCACTCTCCATCCTTTCAACTATCTCCACTTAAAAAATCACATCAATTCGTAGCTCCTTTTTCCCGTGAAAGACGTAAATAATATTAGTATGGATTATAAATCCACACTAATATCATAAATGGGAAAGTGTGTGTATGTGTGTCTGTTTGTTTGTCCGTCTTTCACGGCAAAACGCAGCGACGAATTGACGTGATTTTTTAGGTGGATATAGTTGAAGGGATGGAAAGTGGCATAGTCTAGTTTCTGTCTCTGTTCTGGGCAAAAGTTAGTAAGATAATAAAAGGCACTTGGACAAGTTACCTTCCAGTAGTGAGACCAGTGATACTACTCTACGGCAGTGAGACATTATTTTCTGAGTAGAAATAAGTAGCATTTTTTTTTTCAAAAATATCACACTTCATAAAAGTGGCAAAAAAAAAAGAAATGCTCACAAAATGCTTCCATGGTTTTTTCGTTCACTGGAAGTTGCGAAGAGAGAGAATAAATAAATAAATAAATAAATATTATAGGACATTCTTACACAGATTGACTGAGGCCCACGGTAAGCTCAAGAAGGCTTGTGTTGTGGGTACTCAGACAACGATATATATAATATACAAATACTTATATACATAGGAAACATCCATGACTCAGGAACAAATATCTGTGCTCATCACACAAATAAATGCCCTTACCGGGATTCGAACCCGGGACCGCGGCGTAGCAGGCAGGGGAAGATAAGTTACCTTCGAGCTTGCACGCTTGCAGCTCAGCAAGCAGCTCGGTTTGGCTGAGCTGCACTTGCAGCTTGAAGTCGCTGGCTTCTCGCAGGCGGCCCACGCACGTGGAGCAGATCCCGCTGAATATTGACTCACTCACCCACAGCTGGAAAGACAAGTGTCACATACATAAACGGTGCTCATGAGCATTGTGAGATTTTAACAGCCCATTCCTAATTATAAGACTGAAATGTCGAACGTTAAGTGTACGAAAGGCTTTTTTAACGGCATTGATGCCATTTGCCTGTGTGGTGACGGGTTAAGAATTTCACCACCCCCTTTCTTCCCGTGGGTGTCGCAGAAGGCGACTATGGGATATGGGTTAAATTGTGGTGTAGGCGAGGTGCTGGCAACCTGTCACTGCAATGTCACAGTTTCGTTTTCTTTCAACCCCTTATTTGCCAAGAGTGGCACTGAAGCTTTAGTAGTTACGGAATGGCTACTAGACAAATGTTTTTACTCGGTAAAAGAATATTTAAGTTGCCAAGATCTCAATTTAATGTAAATCCTGAGATTAAGTAATTTATCTATGCCTATATTTGACATCTTAGCTGTGTAATTTATAAAAACCGGCCAAGAGCGTGTCGGGCCACGCTCAGTGTAGAGTTCCGTAGTTTTCCGTTTTTTTCTCAAAAACTACTGAACCTATCAAGTTCACAATAATTTTCCTAGAAAGTCTTTAGAAAGTTCTACTTTTGTGATTTTTTTCATATTTTTTAAACATATGGTTCAAAAGTTAGAGGGGGGGGACGCACTTTTTTTTCCTTTAGGAGCGATTATTTCCGAAAATAAAAATATTATCTAAAAACGATCTTAGCAAACCCTTATTCATTTTTAAATACCTATCCAACAATATATCACACGTTAGGGTTGGAATGAAAAAAAATTTCAGCCCCCACTTTACATGTAGGGGGGGTACCCTAATAAAACATTTTTTTCCATTTTTTATTTTTGCACTTTGTCGGCGTGATTCATATACATATTGGTACCAAATTTCAGCTTTCTAGTGCTAACGGTTACTGAGATTATCCGCGGACGGACGGACGGACGGACGGACGGACGGACGGACGGACGGACGGACGGACGGACAGACAGACATGGCGAAACTATAAGGGTTCCTAGTTGACTACGGAACCCTAAAAATGTAATAAATTGACTCAATCCTTGTGTTTATTTGTAATGAATTATTGTGTAGCAAATTATATTGACATTATATTGTACATACTTGTAAATAATTGTTAAATATTGCATGCCTTGCTTGGTAGAACATAAGAACTGCTATTCAATGTTATCATCTTATGTAATCTCACTATGTTCTTGCAATAAACTATTGACTTTGACATTGACTTTGACTTTAGTTTCATGTGTTCTGCCTACCCCTTTCTGGGATACAGGCGTGATTGTATGTATGTATGTATGTGTATTGATGCCATTTTCAGAATTTGGGTCCCCCCAATTAGCATAAGTTGTTAACAACAAAAATTAGCTCGCTGTCCGTTTTGTGAACGAATTTTCATACATAATAAATGAATTAATGCGAGAGACCCTTAAGGTGGCTCGCTTAGGTTACCCGAAGCTCAGGCTGCGTTAGATG
The DNA here is from genome assembly GCF_023078275.1 of Leguminivora glycinivorella. NCBI lineage: Eukaryota > Metazoa > Arthropoda > Insecta > Lepidoptera > Tortricidae > Leguminivora > Leguminivora glycinivorella. The sequence goes on along the minus strand of NC_062995.1, from coordinate 11,793,622 downwards.
GCGTTAATCTGCAAATTACCAGTCTTATTTTTTTCGTGGAGTTGTACAGGCATTTATATACTTTCAATTATGCTTCGCGAACATTTAATATTAAAATTGACGTATTACAACAAACATTCAACTTCTCATTGTAACGTTAATCCCCTTAATGTAGATAAATTTACTATTTTACACTATTTTTAAGTACCACTCACACATACAAACAGTGTTTTTGTATTCCTTCTAGTCGATAATTTCACGCGGTGACAGCTTGTTTAAATAGCCTTGCGGTAAATATGTGCCATCGCATGATTTGCATGGAAGTACTGGGTTCGAATCCAGGACTTTTTCTCTTTTTTTTTTATACTACGTCGGTGGCAAACAAGCATACGGTCCGCCTGATGGAAAGCGGTCACCGTAACCTATGGACGCCTGCAACTCAAAGAGTGTCGCATGCGCGTTGCCGCCCCATTAGAAACTTGTACACTCCCCTTTGCTGCGTGTGCACAGCAAAAAGGAGTGTACAAGTTCAAAGGAGGGTTTGGGTTGCCGACGACTCAAAGGACAATAGACGGAACAAATTAGTTCCGTAAGTCCTCCCGTCGTCAGCACCCCATACCCACGTTGAGCTCTGGCAGCCTTACTCACCGGCAGGAACACAACACTATGAGACACTATTTTTTGTTTTATTATTATACATAAATACATAAATGTATATGTACTCGTACAGTAGTTACTGAGCGTTTTCCACAAAAAAGATTAAAAACCTATTCTCTTACATGGTAATATTTTTTGGGTTCGTCGAACTCAGAATTTCTAACATAATTATCCTAATCTGATATTTTAAAAAATTCCAAAAAAGTATAGATAAATTTTAGTTTCTAAACTACGATTCGAATGTTTTTTTTTTCTAATTGTTTATTTTCGATGGAGCAAGGGTATTTAAATCGCTTTTGAAATCTTAAATTAGTAAATGAAAATGCAATAGTTAACTGAGTAACGTAATGCTTTAAAAACTCAAGTGGACTTTTTTTATCTAAGGAGTAATTTCGATAAAATATTATATTTAGCGAGGGTATTAAAAGTTGTGTTTTATATCTCAACTTAATAAATAGAAAATCAAAATGACAATAAAAAAATCAATATGTTCTCTAAGATAAAATTGATACCTTCGGCTCTCCATTCTTGCTCGGTCAATAAAAAATACGAAATTTATATCCAAAAAAATACAAAAAGTTTATAGAATCCTGGGAATCGAACGCACCTTCACGGCGTGACAGACGACTATTCACCAACGACGCCATTACATAACACGCTGTTACCGACGAAATTGGGCTATACATATATAATTATTTAAATATAAATAATAATGTCAAATCCATACTAATATTACAAATGGGAAAGGGTGTGTGTCTGTTTGTTTGTCCGTCTTTCACGGCAAAACCGGAGCGACGAATTGACGTGATTATTTAAGGGGATTTAGTTGAAGGGATGGAGAGTGACATAGGCTACTTTTTGTCTCTATCTTACGCGAGCGAAGCCGCGGTCAAAAGCTAGTTTATTATAAATGGGAAAAGCTGGTTACTCTATAATCTGAAGTGGAAGAATTCGTTGTTTCACCAAAGATAATGTGTGTTTGTTTGTTTGTCCGTCTTTCACGGCCAAACGGAGCGACGGATTGACATGTTTTTTAAGTGGAGATAGTTGAAGGGATGGAGAGTGACATATGCTACTTTTGTCTCTTTCTAACGCAAGCGAAGCCGCGGGCAAAAGCTAGTACAGCACGGGTAGCATGGTCGCGCGATAGACGATAAAATATCAGGCCGTCCCTGTCGCACTATTAGTAAGTGCGATTATAGGGACGGCCAGATGTTTTATCATTTATCGCGCGACCATAATTGCCTGCCTGGACCAGATTATATTGATGATAATTATTATTTGTAACCATTTAGTTAATATTGTCTTCAGTTACCGAGATAGTTACTCATGAAATAAAAACTATGAAAACGGATTAAATCGCGTATAATGAGTTTAAAATTCATCCCGATGTTTCAAACACTTTACAGCGTTCGTGGTCAACGGATGACTGAGGAAAAATTACAATGTGCAAAAGCTACCCATATTCTTGTATATAACCATTTTGTTGTTGAAGAAAAACATTCACACAATAATAACATAGGTCAACCAGCTCAGTAAATGCAATACTTTACTAATACTATGCCCACACTATGACCTATGTATAATGTATTATACCAGACGTGTAATATTTTATTTTATCAACAAAGGAATAATAAAGGATTTTATTGTATTTTTGTATGAAAATAAAAAATAGGAAAGCAATATAGTAATAGTCAAATATTCCATTAAAAAAATAAAAAATACTTAATAAATCCATAAAAGTTCAAATGATTAAAAAAAACTTCGTACTCGAACCCACGTTCTGCATCATAGTCGGTCGTTTGACCGAGACGCCATTTCGATTTACATTAGCAGTGTCGAAATACACGATATGTATCTTTGTTGACATAATGCGTCATTATTTCTGAGTCTGCTTGAGTTAACTAAACCAATATCTTTAAATAATTACTTTTTTTTTTTTTTTTTTTTTTTTTTTTTTGGCTTTTACTCCCTGCCAATTTGCACAGGGTGAATTTGCCAATGTCAGTGTTGGCTTGGTGTTATCGTAGCTTTGACTTTCACACGTGAGGAGAATGTTCGGTATTTTTATTTTTTTTTATTTTTTATGAAGGATGTGAAGGGAAAACCTAAAACAAAACATTTGTTATGGACGTCACTGACAAACACATGACAACACTTACACAAATTGATTAGCGAAGAAGCGGGAAGCGGATGACAGAATGTTAGTAATGCCAACATGAGGGAAATGAAAGAAAAGAAAACCATATTATATGTATAATAGGAATAAATGAAGTAATAGAATATTATAGATGAGAGTGAGAATGAATTTACGTTATTTATAGTTTAATTTTATTTGTTTGTAAATATTTAATTAGGATAGAAGTTAAGGTCGAATCCATGTAACAAAGTAGCGAGCTAAAGCATATAGGTCGTGGTACACTTTCGGGCAATACATCGTACAGTGAGTAGCTACACATTGAACAAGAAAAGAAGATGTGATCCAAGTTACCCTCCTCTTGCCCGCATTGGCATAATGAGTTCGCGCGGACACCAATCATAGCCAGAAATAACGGAGTGCATACTTTTCCCAATCGCAACCGGCAAATTGTGGATATAACCCATTTAGGAGAATTACGAAAACGATAGAACCACGGCTTCCGAGTGATACGAGGTTGCACACATCCATAGTGCTTGCCCGTCTGCAATTTCGAGATATCCCATTGCTCCTGCCATGTGGCAAACATGTCTGCGAGTGCGCCACTCAAAAGGTCAGTACTGTAAATTACCGATTTCACTGAACCAATGTCGATAGCTTGCCTTGCCCATGTATCAACCATCTCATTGCCATTAATGCCACAGTGGCTAGGAATCCAACTCAGAACTATGGTTAGACCCTTTGACTCACACCTGCGAAGTACGGTTTTGATTTCTAAAATCAAAGGGAACTTTATTTTCATTTTAAATTGGTTGCCAATAATAGCCTGCAGGCAACTTTTACTATCAGTAAAAATAATAGCTTTACTAATGTTGTGTGTCTCTGCATATTTGACAGCCTCAAGGATAGCAACTGCTTCGCCTGTAAAAATTGAAGATTGTGGAGGACATTTAAATGGGAGAGCTATATTGTATCGAGGAATCCACACTGCTGCTCCCACGCAACTGGTCGCATCCATCTTGGAAGCGTCAGTAAACATCGGTAAGTAATTTGACCATTTTTCTAAAAATTTATTGAATTTATTGTTTGCTCCTGGATCATTTTTGAAAATGCCTATATCTAATATTACTTTAGGAGTATATATAAGGGTTTCAAATGCTACTTCAAATATGGGATTAGTACCGGATTTATATAAATTGGGGTAGATATTAATTAATTTGGAAAAAGATATTACTGTTCTTGGGAAAACTTTAAAAGTCCAATATCTGTTTTCAGTGACCTCCAGCGCCAGCGGCCACAAGCGTGGAAGCATCAAGTGGCTATAGTATGAGCTGCTCTTGATTAAGAATCTGTCCGCAAGATACTGTCTGCGGAGAGCCAGTGGAGGGTCAACACTTTCTACCTGCATGCCATTCTTCGGAGAACACCTCATAGCGCCAAGTATAATCCTCAAGCATTTTGCCTGGATGAGGTCTAGTTTGTCAAGGCCATCCCTATTGCAAGGTTCCATTAAAAGTGACCCATAATCTATATGACTGCGTATGATGGCATTATATAGTAACTTCTGGCAATAAGGATGAGAACCCCACCACACCCCGGACAGTGCTCGTAGTATGTTGATATTTTTTTCACATTTACCTATTATGTATTTGTGGTGCAGAGTGCCAGACATTTTATGGTCCAAAATAACACCTAGAAACTTTACAGACTCCTTACTCGGAATTCTGACACCGTCATAGTATACATCAGTTGTTGGCATGTTCCTTCTGCGGCTAAATGTAACAGTACAACTCTTTGTCGGAGATAGAGTAAGCCCATGGTCACCGAGCCAATCCCCAAGGTAACCCAGAGCCGTGTTCAGACTAGCAGTTGCTTTATCCATTGACTTTGCCATCGTATATAAGACAAGATCATCAGCGTACTGCAAGATGTTACAGAAGGATAAGACAGATTGTTCTAAGTCATATGTGTATATGTTGTAAAGAAGGGGGCTGAGTACCGATCCTTGAGGGAGACCTCTCCACAAAGTCCGAGGAGGACAATAGGAGTTGCCTTGTCTAATTTTGATAGACCTGCCCATGAATAGCGAGGTGACAATGTGTACAATCTTCGCGGGAATGCTCAGTTGTAGCATTTTAGCCCTGAGCACCGGAAGAAGCACATTGTCATATGCAGCAGAGATGTCGAGGAAACATCCCAGCAGATATTCGTTTTTTGATAAAGTAAGTCTAATATCACTCGTTAAAATGTTTAGGCTATCCATAGTGCTACGCCCCTTTCGGAAACCGAACTGTGTGTCTGCTAAAATTCCATTGTTTTCCACAAACCATTCAAGCCTATTTTTAACCAAGTGTTCTAATATCTTTCCCATTGTTGCAGAAAGAGCGATTGGTCGATAGGAATTAGCCTCGTCTGGATTTTTAGACGGCTTTAGGATAGGAATGACTACCTGGGACTTCCAATCTGCTGGAACCTCTCCTGTGTTAAAGGCATGGTTTATGATGCCAAGCAGATATTCCTGTCCGGGAGTATTTAGCTTAGACAGGAAACAATATGGAATCCCATCCTCTCCAGGTGAAGTATTCCTTAAACCATTAATTACCAGGTTAAGCTCTGAAAATGAGAAGGGTTGGTCGAGAGAACAGGAGGAACGTGGCAGCGGGGGGGATATCAAACAGGACGCCTCAGGGACAGTTGGCGGGGCAAGCCTATCTGCGAATTCTGCCATCCAGGGGGAATCTATTGTTGGTTTAGATTCTGGATTAAATGAACCCCTAAATCTCTTAATATTTCGCCATACAAGAGATGGAGGGGTTCTAGGAGATAGGCTCTCGCAGAACCCCTTCCAGCCCCTCTTTTTAGCCTTTGCTAAGAAACGTTTTGTATGAGCCGAAACTTTTTTAAAAGTAATGTAATCGTCCAAATTACCGGATTCATTGAAGAGGCGCTCCGCATCGTTTCTTTTTTGATGGCAGTCGTGCAATCTGCGTTCCACCATGGGGGGAAGGAATTTTAACCCTGGCAGGCTTCTTTTTCGGGATAAATTTGTCGGCAGCTTCCAAAATGATATTTTTGAAGTACGTATACTTTCCCTCTTGGTCCATCTCAGTGGGGTTCCTCTCTTTGATACTCTCTTCGACAAAAAAAGCATAATTGGGCCAGTCTGCTGACTGTATTTTGTATTTCAGCAGCGGCTCTGGCGGTGGTGAAGGGAGGATCGACGTTGGTTTAGTGATAATTATCGGAAAATGATCACTACCATATGATTGGCGCAAAACCCTCCACGATAACAAGGACGATAGGTTCGGCGAACATACAGTCAGATCCAGAACAGATTGGGGGTTCTGACCTGGGTAAACCCGATGCGTGGAGGTACCGTCGTTAATGACTCCCACGTTAATGTCATCAAATAAATCCAGCAGAGCTGTTGAAAAAGCATCGGAATGGTATGATCCCCAAGAGATATTGTGGCAATTGAAGTCTCCTAGAATTACCAGAGGGTGTGGTACAGATGAGAGAATAGAATGCAATTCGTCTATATCAACTACCTCAGTATGGGGTATATATACAGAGATGAAATTAATGCCCATAACCTTTGCAGCTACGGCATTAATCCCATCCGAGTGGGGAGGGATAGAAATTTGAGAAAATGGGTAACAATGTTTAATCAATAACGCACATCCAGCACGTCCGTCACTACGGTCCTCCCGGAGGCACGAGAACCCCGGTACTCTAAAAAGAGCCCCGGGACGTAACCATGTCTCCGAGATGGCCGCAACGGACACAGCATGATCATTGATCAACTGGGTAAGTTCTGGTTTCTTTGGGATGATACTCCGACTATTCCATTGTAAAAAGTTGACCTGGTGACCTATTATGAAAGGTGAGTCGCTCTGCAAGTGTGACCATTAAAGGCGCAACGTCGTTCGGTAGAATGTCGCTCCATTTGGCGATGATATTTGTTAGTAACTTCAAACACAGCTCCATTAGGTCCTCCTGAGGGGTGACTCTATTGTAAGCACCATTCAGGGCCTGGCCATTGGGGAGCTGTGGTGGGGGAGTACGAACAATATTATTGTGGGCCTCTCTGTCATAACCTGGGGAGAGGGGGACCCTCGCCCGGGGCGCTCGATAAATGGTCTTACGATAAGATGTCGTAGGCGGGGATGTTGGCATAAACGTATGGCAGGGTGACTCGGACGATCTAGAAGAGTCTGGAATCTGCTCAAACATGAGTCTCGCTACGTCAGAGTATGGGCGGCGTACTGATGAGAACTGAGCAGCTGCCTCTGCATACGAAATACTCTGTTCAGACATAGCCAGTTTGATGGCTTTCTGTCGACCAAATTCGTTACATGTCTTGTCAGTCGCATAGTGTCTGCCGGAACAGAATATACATCTAACATGTTCAGGAGCAATGTTACATCCATCCCCAGGGTGTTTTTGTGAACATTTGTAGCACCTAGCATCAGACCGGCACTGTGCTTGGATGTGACCAAACCTGAGGCACTTCCTACATTGGATTATTGGCAGCTGATACACGTCCACAACTAATGAGGTGTAGTATGCAAAAATTTTGGCAGGCAAGCTTTGACCCTCAAAGGTTACTACTACCGATTGAGTCGGAACCCAAGACGGGGAGCCATCATCTTTAAGTATCTTCCGTTGAAGTCGACGAGCTTTAAGGATCTTCCCTTTACCTTCTCTAAGGGACGTTCCATTGACCAATTCCTCCATAGTCCAGTCTGAAGGAACTCCTCGCACCACTCCCATTCGAGATACATGATATGAAGGGATATCAGCTATAAACTTATTTTTGCCTAGAAGCGGGTGCTTAAGGAAGTTATTTGCATCCGCAGCTGTGGAGAAAGTGACCGCTACTCTGTTGCGACCCACCGATTTAATGCCACCGTCCTTCTGGATGTTATTGACGTTTGCCTGAGTTAGTAAAAGGCCTACATTTATGGGTTTTAGAGTGGCACTGGAGGAAGGGGCGGCCTCTCTAGAGACATGCACTATGAAAGGTCCATCATCGTTGGCACCATACTCTCGTGATTTGCTGTCTAGACTGGGGTGTTTGTATAGATGCGGGTTAAATTCAGTTGAGTTACTTTTGTTTATTTCAACTGACTCTTTTTGACTGTTCGCATGAGACTCGACCATCCTACTAGTACCGGGCTCCTCAACTGCACTATTTGTATTACCCGACTGCTTTTCGGACTCTGCCGGGTCAATTACAATTTTTTTGGGGGAAGGCTCCAGCTTGGTTGGTGATAAATCCAAGTTACGCTTGCGCGTGTATTTCTCCCAGTCCATACCGTTATCACCATCCTCGTCTGGAGGCTTCTCCTTCTCGTTGCCGTCCATCTAAACTAACCTTTGGTTTTATGTATTAATAAACCACCACCTGATTAGAAAATAAGGAAAATTGTTTTATTTACGGGAATATAACCTAAAAATCGAACCACTCACACAACGCGCTACTCAACAGTCCCATTTCCAGACTTTTCAGATGCCAAATGCCAAATGTCACTGATGACAATGTCAACTAAAAATGCGCGAAATATGACGGCTCTGTGTCTGTACACAAAATTTGGCACGCACATTTACGTAAAATTAATAAAAAATTCACATGGATTTGTCCATGATTTCTGTATGAAACAATGTATTTCATTCACTACGACGGATAATGTATAGTAGATGTATGCGCATATTTTTATTTAGTTGTAGTGTGCGGTGACTAAATAAATGGTAGATGTTTTTTGTATGGAAAGCGAGCCACCTTAAGAATAAAGCTAGGAACATACTACGCGGACGTCCGTCGTAAAACGACCGCGACCGCGACCTATCAGTGTGCACGGAACAAAACATCCAGAGAGCCAGATTTCCATCGGACGTCCGTGCGCTCAAGGCCACGTCCGCGTCCGTCGACCGATAGTTTGCACGGTTATGTGTAATGTCATTGTCCAGATTCCCGTCCGCGGTCGATTCACGACGGACGTCCGCGTAGTGTGTTCCTAGCTTAACATTCAAGTTAGTGTCAAGTGATTGACGGCACATGTCAAAACAAATAACATTAGGAATTGGTAAAGGCTGTCACACACGTGTTCAGTAATTACCTTTATTCTTTTAATAACACGATAACAGTAAGAGTTACGATGCTAGTTTCTTAGAGAAGTTAATTGTATTTGATGCATCTTCCCTTAAAGGAAACGGAATTCAATAAAACAAATATATGATTTCTATCAACTTATTGAAATGTCATTTGAATCGAAATGACAGACTCTGCCACAGCACTAGTTTGAAAACAAAAATGAATGATAAATGACATAATAAGTAAATCCTGCGTGATAAATTAATATCGTAAAATACTCACTAACAAAGATCCGCAAAAATGTAACATGTGTTAGATAAGTTAGATTATGTTTAAAGTAATCGAAATATTGTTTTTAAGTACTTGATTATTTTTAATATCATTACAGGGTTTTATTTAAAATTTCATTAGGTTGCGCGAGTTTACGTTTTGTGGACGCTTTCATGTGTCAAAAAGAGGTTGTTACAGGCTTTGGGACCATAACCAGCTTGACAAATCCTGCATTTTGTCACTACTTTGAAAGAACCTTATCTCACACACTGCTCCTGAAATACAAAACGTAGTAAGTCTATATGCATTCCATACATACTTAATACATTTTTCTCTTCATTTACTGAAGAAGATACAAGTTTTTTTCAAAGTAGTGCCGATTTACATATATCTCAGAATAGTCATGTGATTTTAATGTTTATAAGTACTCAAATGTTATCCCTGATGATATCCTTTTATCCCTCTTCAGGGACTTTTTAACTGACTGTTAACCTTAGAAGTAATTACTTAATTAATTTCTTGACTCCACAGTCAAACTTAGCCTAGTTTAGTGGAGCACTGTATATTTATAATAAAGTTACCTTTGATTGTAATAATTAAATAAATAATTAATTAAATAAATAAATAAATATGCATCGTGATGTGGTGGCAGTAGACGGAAACCTCACGCCGCTCTCCTTGGCGAAACAGAACTGGCGCAAACCTGTGGTACTAAGTACTGCGGACCGCAAGGCGGTATGGGAGAGCAAGCAGCTACACGGGCGGTTCTACAAGGCCCTCACGGGACCCAATGTAGATCTGCTCGCATCGGTGAACTGGTTACGATTCAGGGACCTCTTCGGAGAAACCGAGGGTTTTGCCTGTGCAATTGCCGATGAAGTTATGAGGGATCATCCACATATTACGTCACACCAAATTTCAGGTTTTTGGACCCCTCCCCCCCTATGTCACGCTTTTTTGTATCCCTTTAACAGGGATTGCCACATTTAGTATGACCCCCCCCCCCCTTACACTGTGACGTAATATATGGATGACGCCTGATGACGAACAACTACCGGAAATATATCCTGAAGGACGGTACGGTCGACATTTGTCGGGCATGCCGCCGTCCCGGAGAGTCACTCAGGCATATCATCTCCGGTTGTTCTCATCTAGCTAACGGTGAGTACTTGCACAGGCATAATCTCGTAGTCAGGATCATTCACCAGCAGCTTGCTCTTCAATACGGCCTTGTGGACCGCGAAGTACCGTACTACAAGTACTTACCTGCGCCAGTTCTCGAAAATGGTCGTGCCACACTATTGGGATCGATCTATTATCACTGACAGGACTATTGTAGCCAATAAGCCTGACATTGTCATAATAGATCGATCGCAACGCCGGGCCGTGCTGGTCGACATCACCATCCCCTATGATGAGAATCTCGTGAAAGCCGAGAAGGACAAGTCCAGTAAGTACCTAGACTTGGCTTATGAGATAACCGCCATGTGGGATGTTGATTCGACGATCATTGTCCCGATTGTCGTTTCAGCGAACAGTCTCATAGCGAAGAGTCTCGACCACCATCTCGAGAGACTCTCGCTAGGTGGTTGGATCAAGGGTCAGATGCAGAAGGCGGTGATCTTGGACACGGCGCGGATAGTCCGACGGTTCCTCTCTCTGCAGCCCTAACCACCGGCAGCTTGGGCCCTGCCCCGCTGCTGGCGGCACCCTAGGTTAGGTTTTTTGTAATGTGTTTATATGTTTTATATTGTTTTGTAAGTGTTTTCTTTATTTTACTTTTATACTCATATTGTACAAAACCTAACTTAAGAAGGAAGATAAATAAAGGAAATATATAAATAATATATACGAAGGAAAACCATTTCGCTCTACACCAAGTACTTACATGTAAATCAAAACATTCTTTAAGCATTTCCGCGTATATCTCAGTCTTGCCGAGATGCTTATACGGTCTCATCAGATCCTTATCAGCAGGGCGCCTAAGGCAACAGCGACACGCATTCATTACGTCCATTATTATTGTTAATTCTAGTTTTATTCAAACGATTATACATGCTACACGGACACTAACAATTCTAACAAATCTAACCTAGAACGGTAAACAACCATTAAACAACTAAACAAATGAATGTGACATTGACACATGACAGCGTCAGTTTTTTTTTAAGCCAGCTAGATTTGCTAACACTGGCTAACAGACTACCGCATCGTACTATGTGTATCACGGATATGTAACGGCCATAATTCAGAGCAAGAAAAATATAAGATATCTCTGTTTTGACCTCATTTATGATTGATCTTTGGAATTTGAAGAAATAGTGTAAAAAGATAAAAAAGTTAAATACGGTACTAGAAATTTTATAACTTCCTAGAATCGTCCCACGATAAGTCTGCATAGATTTTAATAGCCCCGCCTCTGCAAGGGTTAAGTAAACGTCATAATTTCATCAAAGTTTGACGTTTAAAATAACATCTGCACTGGCGAGGGTGTGAAAATCGTTGCAAACTTATCGTGGGACGATTCTAGAGAGAGGAAAGATTTTGCTATAACTTCCGCTTCTCCTGCGTGCACATTTACTGTATTCTTGAACAGAAAAAGGTAATTTTGCCCATTCATAGCAGGGAGGAAAAGTGCCACTTTGCTCCCTCCTAGCAGAAAGGAATTAGTCTGCTGGCTATAACCAAATCTAACCCTAGAATAACAGCGTCCTTTGCTGCCGCTGCGCCTCGAAGGCCCTCTGGCACAGACATTAGTTGAGCCACTTAACTTTTCAATTAGTTTGTAAGCATGCATGTGTACTTTTATAATGTACTAGCTTTTTCCCGCGGCGTCGGTCGCGTTAGAAAGAGACAAAAAGTAGCCTATGTCACTCTCAACTATCTCCACTTAAAAAATCACGTCGATGAATCTGTGTTCAAACTTTTGAATAAACGTCATTATTACTAATATCATCCGTACTAATATTATAAATGGGAAAGTATGTGTGTCTGTTTCTTTGTCCGTTTTTCACGGCAAAACGGATCGACGAATTGACGTGATTATTTAAGAGGATATAGTTGAAGGGATTGAGAGTGACATAGGCTACTTTTTGTCTCTTTCTAACCCGAGCGAAGCCGCGGACAGAAGCTAGTAATTATTATATAATTTTATGAAATGATGATTTTCCGAATTGGTAATTGATGTCAAATTATTTACTCTGCGACGAAACTCGCGTTCAACACGTGCACACGAAATCAAACAATGACCCTGAAGCGAATAACACTTGTATAAACTTCCCTTGTCCCTACACACGTCATGAAAAATACCTCTACATATACCGGGTGCCCGGTAATTAATGGACAACCTTTTACCACCAAGAGGGCACCTTATATTGGTCCAGAAAATCGACTTTAAGTTTAGTAAAAGTCGCCTGGTTTTCGAGATTTTCACACTTTTTGAAATTCTAATACTACCTAAAATTTTAAAAAGTGTGAAAATCTCGTAAACCAGGCGACTTTGAAAAAAAATTACACATTTAAAAAAAAAACTGTAAGTTGGTATCAACTGTAGTTATGATATTATTTTTAAATAATAGGTGGCGCTAAAAATCGAGGTACCATTCTACGAGGGTGGTTTGATAAGTAACTTGGTTTGATATGATAAAAAAAGAATATATGTGTTATATATATTTTATTTTTCTACGTAATCTCCCCGAAGTTCAACGCACTTATCCCAGCGCTTCTGCAACTTATCGATGCCTTCACGGAAATGGGTTTCTTCCAGGTCTTCAAAATATGCGTTTACTTCTAGTATCACCTCTTCATTAGACTGAAATTTTTGGCCTGACAGAAAATTTTTGAGTTTTGGGAATAGATAATAGTCTGAAGGAGCTAAGTCTGGCGAATAAGCAGGGTGCGGAAGCATTTCAAACCGTAATTCCGCCAATTTTTGTTCAACGAGATGACATGAGTGGACCGGAGCATTGTCATGGTGAAACATGACCTTTTTTTTTGCCAACCCTGGACGTTTTTCAGCTATCGCTGCCTTTAATTGGTCCAAAAGGGACGCATAATATGCCCCAGTGATAGTTTTTCAAGATAGTCGATTAAAATAATCCCTTTTGCATCCCAAAACACTGACGCCATCACTTTTCCAGCTGATGGGACGCACTTCGCCTTCTTTGGAGCCGACTCACCATGGCTAATCCATTGTCTCGACTGTTGTTTCGTCTCTGGAATATAGTGATGAATCCAGGTTTCGTCCATGGTCACAAAACGTCGAATAAACTCCACGGGATTTTTATTAAACACCTGCAAGTTTGCAGCAGATGTTTGCATGCGGATACGCTTTTGTTCTGGAGTGAGAAGCCGCGGCACCCACCTTGCACAAAGCTTTTTCATGTGTAATTCATTATGCAAAATAAAATGTACCCGCTCCGTCGAGATGCTTGAGACTTCAGCTAACTCACGTATTTTCAATCGTCGATCAGCTAAAACTAGATCGTGGATTTTATCTACGATTTCTGGTAAAACCGCCGTTTTCGGAGCACCTGGTCGGGGTGCATCTTCAATGCTTGTCCTGCCACGCTTGAACTCATTTACCCACAGTCGAACGGTCTCGTACGGAGGACAAGAGTTGCCCAACGTAGGAGAAATCCTTTCATGAATTTCTTTCGCCGTTTTCCCTTCCAAAAAAAAGAATTGAATCACACCACGAACTCCAATTTTCTCCATTATACCGATTTAACTTGATAACTTTTTTCTAACAGCTGTCAAAACTAAAATTCCCGCCGACAATTACTTTGATGCCACAGATTAAATACAGTTAGTTATCAAACTTTATGAATAAAAAGATAGTTACCACTAACGCCATCTTTTAGTACCCGAAACAAGTTACATGTCAAACCGCCCTCGTATTCAATATACTCTATGATTCTTAGTACGAAGGAAAGACATATATTACTCCGTATAGACCGATAAAGTCTAAGAAAAAAATGTACCTCAGTACCATACAGAAAAAGGCACGGTGGCCTAGATGGCATTACACCTTTGGGACACGACAAAAAAGTCACCCGTGGGCGCACCCTCTAAATGGTTTCAGTAGGTATCCTTGATATAGCTGACCTTAATAGATGATGATCAAGATAGGAAATAAACTACAGAGGAAATCTACTTTACACGTCGCGTCACCAAATTTCACCAGCTGCGCAAACTGCTAGTCTGTTTGATATTAGCACTGGTCGAACCGAAAGCGAGTAAAGCGATGAGCCTATCGGCGATAAAAACCACGGTGTATTCAGTCAAACGAAATAGTAAATCCGATGTACAGTCAACCAATTGGAACCCTAGGCCACTGTAGAACTATGTCATAGTGACGTTACAAATCAGATTGCAAGCAATTGTTTAGTTAGGTCAAAAAGTGTGTCCACATGAGAGGTAATTGTTTGGGCTGGTGTCCCTCTCGCACTTGCTGACAATGTCAACATTATTCAGTGACGTCATCACTGTCATAAATTGGGGATACCAGTCAATTTTCAAAGTTACTACTAAATCTACTAACACCCAATTGAAAGTATTTTTTAATTATACAAATCTTTGATTTACTGGCATCCAAAGACCTTTACAGGGGACAGCTCAATCACATTTTTTGCCATACGAAATTAAACCTTATTACTGAAACAGAAAGTCGATCGTATCAGACTAGCGAAAACGGTCCACATGAGAGGGCATTGTTTGGGCTGGTGTCCCTCTCGCACGTGTTGCCAGTGTTAATGAGGTTCCCATATTAGTAGTATTTTTATCTGTATATTACCTGACTTTATAACTTCTTATTTTATTTTAATGTTATATTCAAACTAGGGTTTCGATACATTTCAAAAAATTTGAAAATAATTATAATGTGATTATTTTGATGCCTGTAAATCAAAGATTTGTATAATTAAAAAATACTTTCAATTGGGTGTTAGTAGATTTAGTAGTAACTTTGAAAATTGACTGGTATCCCCAATTTATGGTACTGCCACTTATAAAGCAAAACAACGAGAAGCAACCTAAGAGTATGCAAAATTATAACCGTTAAATAAATGAGTAAAAACCATATGTCAATTTAACAAAGAAATGCTATAAAAATAGTAGTGAACACTGTAAAAGAAGGTAGGTAAATGATTATGTTTCTTCATTTAAGTCCCTAAAGCTAACTTTTCGTCTCTGCTGCGGCGTCATTGGGATGTCTGAGAAGGACGTAGCACGCTGAGGCGCCGACGTGCTCGTCGTCGCAGGAGCGGCCGCAGGGGTCAGTGATAGTACTGCTTGCAGTTGGGTGTCAGGTTGAGTAGGCGTCGACTTGCGTTTCAATTTGCAGATAGCAAGTATAATAGTTATGGTTGAAGTAATTCCCAATGCAATGTAGATTATGACGTAATGTGTGGTGTCATTTCTATCAAATGTGTCCAAATGTGCTTCTTTAATGGCCGTTAATTTCTGGCTTATGTCAAGAAATTCTTCGTTATGATCTTCTGTTAAAATAGGAACATCTTTCGGTAAGGATGTTTTTATTACGTCATTGATCGGTGATATTTTCGGAATTTCCATGTACAAGTCTTGCACAAACATTTGACTCTTGTAATCATGTTGTGAATGTATGACGAAGGATTTTCCTCTCATAGCGCACCCTGCAGGAATTGTGACCAAACCCGTGTCGATCAATGTCTCAGTGGATACGCCGTTATCACATATCACGCGTATTGGGTGCTCTTGGCAGTAGGAATACAGCCAGGTGTCCTGTGCATGTAATTTGATCCACCTGTCAGCGCATTTCTTGGCTGTCGCTTGGCAATAAGGTTTGTTATTGTTGTTTAATAACAATTGCATGTCACAAATAGATTCACCGACTTTCATTGTGTATACAGGGTGATTTAAAGGACAGAACATTTTATCATTTTTGTGAGCGTTGCATGCGTGAATGTCAGTTTCTGTCATTGGAATTATGGTGTCTTTCTTGACGTTAATTGCAATGTATTTCGTTGCTGTTGAGATGTAAATGGCGTTGTCTCCGTTTCTGCGTGGAAGGTCGATAATAGCGTCTAACTCGAACTGTTCACGGTTTAATAATGGTAGCCGTATCTCCATTATTAAGGTCTTTCGAGTCACTTTTACGTGGATATGGAGCAATCCGTACAGGTCTTCAGCGCTGTCAACTGGAATGGTGAGGTCATCCTGTATATGCCCCGATATCAGTTCTAACTGTTGTTGGAGTTGCACCGGGGGTAGTAAATGCACGTTTAATCGACCATGGTATATGTCAGTGACGGTGTCAACTAGGGTATCTTGAATTCTTCTTAAATTTGAGATGATGACATCCGCCGCTACCATAGACGAAAGTAGCGAGAACGAGTTCAGTAAACGTAAACTCGTGGATTGTGCTTGATTCACATCTTCGATTAGATTATGGACGGTTTTTGCAATTGAGTCAAATTGATTTTTCATGATAATCTCGTTGCGTTTGAGAATATTGTTGTGAGCTTCAAGTATGGATGTCTGGTTTTTGTACAAGTTGAAAATGTGATCTTCTCGCTTCGTAATTGTGTCAATATCCTTTTCATATTTTTCTGCAAATCGATCATCAAGTACGCCAAATAAGGTATTAGCTAAATAGCCGACTCCATTGGCTAGACCTCTTCGTTGGCGGTTTGTGTTAGGGTGACTTGTCAGCAAATCGTTGTAGTGACGCAGTTCATTTAACTCGTGTTCGAATTGTGCAATAATTGGAGCACATGTGTAGTCATTGTTGCATTTTGTTTTTATAAGTTGAATGTACTTTTCAATTGAACATATGCTATCCCAATATGTCGTCATGTTGTAAAATGCGACCATCTTCCACTCATCCTGTATGATCCTTATGTCTGCAATTTTGTCAAAATAAAGCGAGTTGTTGGTTTGTATCTTGTCAATATGGAGTGTCTGGGCGGTAGCCGGTAGCACACATGTCATTAATAACAGTAACATCGATGTTATAAAACATTGTTTATTGCCTCGTGCTCGTTTATGCGTTTTTGGTGGAACGGAGTCAGATTTCATGTCCGGGTCTATGGGACTGGTTTGTTCTGACTTTTGAATAGGCAGCGGAGCTATTTTGACCACGGGTCTTTGGATTTCTCTTCCTTTTGTTTTTAGCGTAACAACACGGACGTATCCGTCCTTGCCGTGATGTACGTCTGTCACACGACCCATGGCCCACTTCGCGGGTGGTAAAAAGTCTTCCTTGATGAGCACGATGTCAGTTATATCTTTGTCAAACTCTTGCCGCTGTACTACCTTTGCCATAATATTGTATGCATTTTCAATTTCCTTAGTTGTCAAGTAGTTCGTGTATATAGGTTTGTTTTGCAAAACGCCTAGGGAGTCATGTTCGCCCGACGTAGCCGGCTGCGCATACGTCACGCGATGTCGTAGGTTTGTTATGAAACGTGATACGTAACATATGATTCGTACTATGCGGGACAGTGAGCTGTGTTTTTCCAATAAATCTTCAATAGTTGAAGATGTTGCCAGGACAAGACAGGTCTTCTTTTCTTGTTTGGCCTCACATTGGGGTAATGCAATTTTGTCAACATTGTCAGGAATTTCCCCTTTTATGAAGTGAGGCCCTTCCCACCATAGCGCGTGTGTTGTCAACTGAGTAGTAGAGATGCCTCGCGTCGCACAGTCTGCGGCGTTATTCTGCGAGCTTACATGTCTCCAGCATGTGTAGGGCATAATGTCAAGGATTTCGGTTACCCGATTGGCTACAAATGTCTTCCAGCGCGATGGGTTTCCTTTTAACCATCCCAATGTGACAAGTGAGTCACACCACCCGTAAATAGGTATGGATGCATTTGGCAGTGTTTTAAGGATCTTTGCCATTAGTTTAGATAATAGGAGAGCTCCCGAAAGTTCCAGTTTAGGCAATGTCAGTGGCTTCTTTTTCGGTGCAAGTTTCGTTTTCGAAGCAATGATTCTTGTCGTAATTTCTCCTCTGTCATTGATGGATTTAAGATAGATAACACATGCGTAGACCTTTTCCGAAGCGTCGCAAAAGCCATGGACTGCAAGCGCCTGTGTGGTGTCTCCGATCCATCGGGGTATTGTCAATTTGTCAATGTTGAGTAAGTCATCACGAATTCTGGACCATTCTTGCTGATTATCTTGTGGCACTTCTTGATCCCAGTCAGTCCCGGTGAGCCAAACCTTTTGGAATAATAGTTTAGCTCTGATGGTTACGGGTGAAAGCCATCCGAGAGGGTCAAATATTCGGGATATTTCGGATAGCAATATCCGTTTTGTGTATTTATCCGAGTTCGATTGTTTATGTTTGTAATGAAACGTAAAGGTGTCGGTAAGCGGACTCCATTGTAATCCGAGCGCCTTTGTTGATTTCATGTCATTTGTAATGTCAATTGCAGATTGATTTATTTTGTCAGGTGATAAGTTAGATAATAGTTGAGGTGTGTTGCTGGCCCATTTTCTTAGGTTCATACCAGCACCACGGAGCATGTCAATGAGCTGTTGCTGCGTTTCTCGCGCTTCGTCAATATTATTGCATCCACTTAGTAGGTCATCAACGTAGAAATCCGTCTGCATGACCTTGGAGGCTAAGGGATATTTGTCAGCGTCATCGATGGCTAGTTGAGCCATAGTTCTTAGTGCGAGGAACGGGGCGGCTTTCATGCCGTAGGTCAGAGTGCAGAGTTTGTATTCCTTTAGAAGATCTTGAGGATGGTCTCTCCACAGTATCTTTTGCAGGTGTTGTTGATCTTCCTGGATAAGTATGCACCGATACATCTTTTCACAGTCTGCAGTGTAGACGATTTTGTATGTTCTCCACCTCAGTAGGAGATCTTGAATATCTTGTTGCAGTTTGGGCCCACATTCCATCAGATCATTTAAGCTGTATCCTGAGGCTGTGGGGGATGAAGCATTGAATACCACACGCAATTTGGTAGTGGTAGAGTCCATCTTATGCACCCCATGATGAGCGAGATAGCATGAGGGCTCCTGCCGAGTCGTACACTCTTCCATGTGGCCCAATTCCAAGTATTCTTCCATGAACTTTTTGTAGCTTTCTCGCAATTTGGGGTTTCTTGTCAAACGTTGTTCTAGATGATGAAATTGGGCGAGAGCCTTTGATTTTGATTGACCCAATTTAGCTTCAAAATTGTCTTGCATGGGCAGCCTAACTTCATATTTTCCATTAGGCAACCGTCTTGTAGTTTGTGAGTATAGTTGTTCACAATATTGTTCCTGTTCAGTTGCAGTGCTGTCCTGGCCGCTGAGTTCTTCCAGCTCCCAGTAGTTGGCGATTGCTCGCAGGTCATTAATTATGACGTTGCAGTTACGTAATTGCAGAGAGGTAGCGTTTACACCCCCGGAAATGATCCAACCCAAAAGAGTCTGTTGGGCAATGGGCTGCTGGTCCGATCCTCTGACGAGACCTCCCATTATAATTCTAGAATAGACCCTTACATCAAGCAAAATGTCAATCGGTTTCGAAATATTGTAGTCTGGGTCAGCCAGTTGTAAATGTTGAATATGTTCATCGTTTTGTTTCTCAAATGAGTTGCTAGGCAGGTTATTAATAAGCTTCGGCAAAATTAACGCATTGGTATGGAAGGCGAAGTCATCATGAATTGATTTGCAGTCGAGTCTGACCTTCCCTTTAACCTTTCTTGTACTTTTGCCGATTCCTGTAACGGATGCGTTTAATTGTTGGCAGGGTATTCCCAGCCGGTGCATAGCATCTTGACTGATCAGTGAAATCTGTGAGCCTTGGTCTAAAAGGCACCGAAGTGTCACATACCCATTGTCATTCGTTCGTACACGTATTTGTACAGTTGTCAATAAAGTTTCGCCATCGTCGTCCGCAACGTGATTACTTGACGATTCCCGGTTATATTGCTGACGCTGTTGTTGCTTAGCGGCGGCGGGCGGCGACCGCGATATTGGGCCGGCGTGTTCATTTATCGCGTCATGTAGTAAAGTATTATGCCTTTCATGGCAAATTTTGCATGTTTTTGTAGAATTGCATACATTGCGCTCATGTACATAGAGACAGTTTTTGCACATTCCGTGTTTCGAAACTGTTTTCCATTTTTCGTCCGGTGACATCAATTCAAATTTCTTGCATTGGTATAATGGATGGTTTATATTGCATACTACGCAACTTGCATTAATATTGAAGTTGAATGAACTTGGTTTACCGGACGATGTTCGTTTGTAGGCCGGGGAAAATGTATCCTTGGGCTTGAATGTCAGTTGTTTATTAGATGACCATGATGATGATCCTGCAGATTCTCGATCTTTCCTGTTCATAGGTTCCAGTGCGAGGAACTTCGTTTCCAAGAAAGCGGTGAATTCATCTAAAGTCGGCAGCTCTCGCGGCGCTTTACGAGACTCCTTGTAGTCAGCTAGTGTCAATGGGTCCAACTTTTTAGCCAGAAGGTGAACAAGAAGTGGGTCCCAAGTAGTTGTGTCTATGCCAAGGTTGTGTATGGCATGTACACATTCCATAGTAGTGTCATGCAGCTTTTTAATGTCATGAGAAGTTTGCTTGTGCAGTGTAGGTTGATTCAAAAATATCTCTATCTGCCGGGTGAAGAGTAACTGATTATTGTTGTAGCGATGATACAGCAAGTCCCATGCAGTGAGATAGTTGTCAGCAGTCACACTGAGATGCTGAATGAGCCGTAGTGCCTCGCCTTTCAGCTTCCCTTTAAATGTTGCATTTTTTGTGCTTTAGATAGCACAGGGTTGTCATGGATTGCAGTCTTATACAAATCTATAAATGTAGGCCATTGAGAGTAGTCACCGTAGAAGTTAGGTATCTCCATTTGCGGCGTTGACTTGTGTAAATGTGTTGCAGCAGAAATTTTCTGGTTTAGCGCCCTCTTTGTCAGTCGATACTTCTTTTCATACACAGAGTATCTTTCTTCGTAATCCTTATCCGATCCCTGGAGCAAGTTGTCAATTTTCAGATGCAAAGTGTCAATAGTGTCCCATCGAGTCTGAAGGTTACGAAGTTCATCCTCCATTTCCCATTTCTCAGATATCTTGTCAATGTCAATATAGCTCAAAATTCTTTGAAAAGCTCTGAAGTTAGTTTTCTGCTCACTAAAAAGCTCGTTAAGTTTGCTAGTTTGCTGCTGCTGTTGAGTATCTGTGGCCTTAGGAGTCGATGGCTCCCCAAAACGGTAATTTGAAAGCATCGTACGAATGTTGTCAGTACGAACCTGCATTTGCTGGTACACATTATCCACAAAATACTCCCCAGTTTGGTCAGGTGCGTCACGAAGCTTCAAGTTATTCTTCTCAAATTCTTCCCATAACGTGTCTACGGCGCCAATTCTCGTCCGTAAGTATTCTTCGGTTTTCCTGAAGTCAGAGTCTTTCTTGAAGTTCGTTTCCACTCGCTGAATAGCATCGATGATCTCCCTCTGACGTTGCAATATACGATCGTAATCATCCATGGCTCTTCAAGCAGGTATGATTTGTCAAATGTCAAAATGTCATAAAGTATCTTAAATAGTACTATAAATGTCAATGTCAATAATGCAAGTGTCAATAGCAATAAAATGCCCAATGTCATAAAGTACCTTAAATAGTACTATAAATGTCAATGTCAATAATGCAAGTGTCAATAGCAATAAAATGCCCAATGTCATAAAGTACCTTAAATAGTACTATAAATGTCAATGTCAATAATGCAAGTGTCAATAGCAATAAAATGCCCAATGCAAAATGTCAAATTCAATAGCTTGTCACGGTTCCTTAGTAGGTATTCTTGAAATCCATTGTGCGACACCACGTCCTCTCAACTAAGTTGGTGAGACCCGCTTGTGGGAGGCCAACCGAGTTGAAACGGTAACCACACTAACTTTCTCTGAACACCATCACTAAGCTCGAAGGACCAACATGTACGCGCCAGTTGACGGTACTGTCAGAATCCCAGGAACCCATAAATAACTCACATACGTTTGTTGTTAACCATAGTCTTTAATGCACTGATTTTTGTACTTAATGCAATTACACGTGTTGAATAAATAATCTAGGTCGCGCGAGTGCGCATATTTGCGTAAAGACATTGCTACAGTATATGCTATACCTACGCTGTACGATAGCTAGATCGTACAACAGTGATGACGTCACTGAATAATGTTGACATCATAGATTTAGAATTATTAAACTAGATTGTTTAATTAGGTCAAAAAGTGTGTCCACATGAGAGGTAATTGTTTGGGCTGGTGTCCCTCTCGCACTTGCTGGCAATGTCAACATTATTCAGTGACGTCATCACTGTCATAAATTGGGGATACCAGTCAATTTTCAAAGTTACTACTAAATCTACTAACACCCAATTGAAAGTATTTTTTAATTATACAAATCTTTGATTTACAGGCATCAAAATAATCACATTATAATTATTTTCAAATTTTGGGTTTAATTTCGTATGGCAAAAAATGTGATTGAGCTGTCCCCTGTAAAGGTCTTTGAATTGATAGCTAGCGGGGTTGTGGACTGTTATTATTGACGTGAAATGATGAAATGATGAATTTTTGGCTTTTTACTCTTTTTTTTTTTACTTATTTCTACTGGGATACATTTTTAATTGATTATAGATTCTTAATTAAAATCTGAATATAATAAAAAAAATCTTATTGCTACTTGGATATGCAAAAAAAAATCATTATAAGTTTAAGATAGCTATATGTGTATAGTGTATAGGTGTGTATATGTGTGCCAATGAGTGTTTTTTTTTTAGCAATTCCTTACTTGGATGGTGTCATCTGATCATAATATGTTTTAATTTTACTAATGACATTATTCATAAACACTTTACAATCTTCCATTAGATCTGTTGTCTTTGCCTGTCATATTGACTTCTGTATTTATTTGAAAGGGATAAAAACAATTTTAACCGTATTTTTGTGTGCAGACTAAATGCATCACAAACGGTAAGGGTACACAACGCATTTTCATTTATGGCTATTACTCAGCACAATACATATTTATTTGCTCAGGATACAAGAAAAAAAAATATCGCTCACACTGGCGATTACAATATACTCTAGTATATTTCATACATTCAGGCATTGCTTTTAAACGCATCACACAATACTATTTGTGTGTGTCCATAGGTCTCCACGATTGATTCTCGATCGAATCATGGTCAGCCGTCAAGGATATCGTACCTGCTTGTATCCTGGCGTACCCTGGCTATGTATCGCCCAAAGCCTCTCGGGCTACCGATGGTGCGATAGACATACCTATTTTTAATCAATTACCTTCATTTTTTTCCTTTCATAAACAAATACCTAATTCAAAAACATCCATATACAAGAAGATTTCAGAAACTTAAAGTGGATCAGGCTAAGCGTTCTTGAAAATCCTGTCTGTCTTAGTTTACAAAACACTAAGTAGGTAATTTAATCTGGATGGCATTATATTAAATCAATTTGAACTTAAAAAAAAAATATGAACATTGTTTCTGAATCTGAACAAGAAACGATTTTTTCATGACATTAAATTGAAATAACTCAAAGAGTCTTAACTAAGATTATAATAATATATTAATATAGTTTTTTTTTTGGCTGTTAAAAATTAAACTTATTATTTAAATATAAGAACTTATTAAAAAAGTATATAGAAAACTTAATAAGGAAAAAAAAGAAACATTGTTAGTGTAAATTGTACGCTGGTGACGTAATAATACAGGTTATATTATACCGTGTGGTCCATGGCTGGAGCGGGTACAGTGCGCGGTGCTGCGCTGCGGGACGTGGGTCGACGATGCTGCGGTGGACTGGCTCGGCACGCATAATCACTTATCGTCGGCCGCCTTGTTGTCGGTGCTGCTGGTATACTAGCTGCGGCGAGGCTTAGCGTGGCTTGGTGACTTAGCGGCGCTCGGCTTACGCATGGTCGGCTGGGGCTACAGGCTACGGCTGTAAGCCCGACTGGCAGGGTCGCCATGACGTGTGGGGTGCTTCGGGTGTAATGATAACTCAAAAGTCAAGTCAGGTCAGGTCCATTCCCATCTGTTTTAACATTACATTTTATTGTAATGACAATAGTGGTAATTCCCACAGGCACTTTTGGATTATCCGAACGTTATTTATTTATAATTTATTAATATATATTTACACAAACATGTTTACATCATGAGTCCTGTCAAAAGAGTGTCGTTTGAAAACTCAAAAGTCTGCACATAGACAACTGAGGTTCCAAACTTAAATTTGGTCAAGCATGAGTCGATTGCATATTCAACCTTCACAATAACACACCCCCTCAATCGACTCTGCTTGAAGCGTTAGTACATACTTTACAACTTTTATCTAATACTTTACAACTTTTATTTAAAAGGCCACAATCTCATTTCCAGAACAATATTTCAAAAACTTTCATCACATTAGTTTACCAAAAAACAAAAGGTTTCAAAAAACATTATCATCAAATATTAATTAGTACATATCTACATGTACTCTCATATAATATAAACTCCCACTAATCGACACATCACTACTAATATATAAATAAGTAGTTAATTATTCAGCTTCTCGCCTCATATTATTCTTTATTCTCCCACTCGATACATCGCTACAAATATATAAATAAACAGTTAATTATTCTACTTCTCGCTTTATATTTATCTTTATTCTCCCACTCGATACATCGCTACAAATATATAAATAAACAGTTAATTATTCTACTTCTCGCTTTATATTTATCTTTATTCTCCCACTCGATACATCGCTACTAATATATAAATTAACTACATCTATCTCCCTTATTTATTCCACCTCTCGACTCATACTTATCTTTATTCTCCACCGCTCGATACATCATTACTAATTGCCAAATATATATATATCGATTATAAAATTTACGTATCCTTCCCTTCTCTAAACAAATACTAAAATACTAAAAATTATAATAATATTTGGAATAAATAAAATTTAGAAAAAATACTTAAGGATAACTTCAGAACACTGTGTAAATAATAATTATTAAATGAATGTGTGGTTTTACTCTTTTTCAAGTTGGTTTGTTGGTTACTTTTATATTGATTCACTTACCATTAGTACACTTACACCCCACCCCCTTAAGTGAATCATTATTAAGCACCCCCTTAATTCTAACTTTATTTCATGCTTCCAGAATCCTTAAGTTTTCTTTCAATACACATTCCTGTATTATTTTTACACACCCTATAAAAAACTTACATACTACGATTATTATAAACAAACCCCGACATGAGCCGAAAAATAATTAACGTTCACTTTAGCCCGCACTTATACTACACTCAATGACTCATTTTAGCCACAATATCACTAAAACACTAATCTTCGTTGACATTTTTCAAACTTTACAGCCGGTAAACTTTTAGTTAGTATATCAGCCAGCTGTGATCCCGTCGGACAGTATTTAACTGTAATCTGATTTTCGTCAATTTTCTCTTTTAGGTAATAGTATTTTACGTCTATGTGTTTGCTTCTTCTCCCCATGATTCCTTTTTTCATAAGCCAAATTGCAGATTGATTATCTACTCTCATCTCAACTTCTAGTTTTTCCTTGGTTATCTCAAAAATCAGATCCCTTATGAATAGTAGTTCTTTACAACATTCTGCTGCTGCTATGAATTCTGCTTCTGTGCTGCTCAGTGCGACTACTGATTGTTTTCTTGAGCTCCATGCCACTGGTCCACCATTCAGCCAAATCACAAAACCAGAAGTGCTGCGCCTAGTGTCTGGATCTCCCGCGAAATCCGAATCACAATAACCCCTGAGTACTTTATCATCTTTATTAAAGTGAATCCCTTTTTCTGTTGAGCCTTTCAGGAATCGCAAAATTGTCTTAGCATTATTCAAATCATTTAAATTTGGAGAATTTTGATGCCTCGAACAATAACCCACTTGAAAACTAATGTCTGGTCGCGTTTTATTCGAAAGATATAACAATGACCCTATCATCTCTCGGTAAAGCTCATGAGACTTAGTATCAACCTTTACTGACGGATGCTGTTCTATCAGAATTGTTGGACATTTACATTCTTTGGCATTGTTTAGGTTAAATTTCTTAATGATTTTCTCACTGTATGTTTTCTGAAAAATTTTAATCCCATTTTCATCTTGCTTAATGTCCAAACCAATGTAATTGGTGACTTCATCTAAGACTCTTAGTTCAAAAGCCTTTCTAATTCTTTCTATTATGTACACTAGATCTTCTTCTTTCTCTCCAAGAACTAATCCATCATCGACATATACCGCAAGAATAATCTTCCTTTCACCCTCCATAACAAAAATGCATTGATCAAGTTTCATCTGCTTGAACCCCATCTTTATTAAGAACTCTGTAAACTTAATATTCCACATTAGTGGAGCTTGTTTCAGACCGTATAAGCTCTTGTTTAGTTTGCATACTTTGCCTTCTTTGTTGCTATAGCCTTTGGGTACCTTCATGTATATACATTCTTTCAAGTCTCCATGTAAAAAGGCTGTCTTCACATCAAACTGTTTTATTTTTAACCCTTTTGCCGCTGCAATAGATAGTAAGATTCTTAAAGACGTACTATTAACTACCGGACTGTACGTCTCGTCATAATCTATTTTGTACTTTTGTTGAAAGCCTCTTGCAACTAGTCTGGCTTTATATCTGCCATCAGACTTTACTGTAAAAATCCACTTGCTAGTAACTAATTTTCTTCCTTTTGCTTCCTGTTCATCCACAAATGACCACGTCTTATTTTCTTCAAGTGATTTAATTTCTTCTTTTATTGCCTTTTTCCATTTATCCTTTTCTTTTGATTCTATTGCCTCCTCGTAAGTTAACATTGAAGCTTCAGTATCATAATTCATTAAATAATCTTTATATCTATCAGGTAATCTGCGGTCTCTAGCAGGTTGAACTCTTCTATTTTGATTAACATCACTATCAATATTTTGATTTTCAATACTTCCAACTCGATTTTCAACTTCTTCATTATCAAAAAATTCTTCATTCCCATCATAAAATACTTCATTATTTTCTTCTTCTTCAATTGTTTCTATTTCATTTGTTTCATTATTGTCTTTTGTTTTATCTTCATTTGTTTCGCCTTCATTTATTTCACCTTCATTTGTTTCGCCATCATTTATTTCGCCTTCATTTGTTTCGCTTTCATTTGTTTCATCTTCTTTTGTTTCACCTTCTTTTGTTTCATCTTCTTTTGTTTCATCTACTTTTGTTTCATCTTCTTTTGTTTCATCTTCTTTTGTTTCATCTTCACTTGTTTCGCTTCCTAATCTTCTTAAATGAATAACACCTTCTCGAACATTCTCTGCATTTCTACTTCTTACTTTTCTTTTTAACATATCACCTTCTCGACTCTTCTCTATATTACTACTTCCTCCAACTCTTCTTGATGTACCTCCTTCTCGACCCTCCTCTCCATTGCTACTTGTTTCAATTCTTCTTAATGTATCTCCTTCTCGACCTTCATTACTGTTGACTCTTCTGACCTGATTTTCTTCCTGCCTGTTTATTTGATCTTCATTTTGTGTTGTGCCTTCCCTAACTGTCTCTTTAGTTTCTTCGTTGATTGTCCAAAGACCTCTAATAGTTTCATCATTTTCTTCATTTGTATATATACCTTGCTCATCTTCATTTATTCTTACATCCCTCGCTCTTACAATTGTTTTTGTTTCATCCACCCATATTTTGTAACCATTCCTGATATAGCCAATCAGGATTCCCTTTTTGCATCTGACATCTAGCTTTCGTACACCAGAGTTTATTTTATAAAAAGTTGTTGAACCAAAACGTCTTACATGTGATACATCAGGTTTGATGCCAAACCACATCTCTGCTGGAGTTTTGTCTTTGCCTTCGGTAGGACTTCTATTGATTAAGAAACTTGCAGTTATAAGAGCTTCACCCCATAGATAATTTGGAACTCGACCATCGAATATTAATGCTCTCGTTCGTTCTAACAAGGTTCTATTTAATCGCTCTGCTTTTCCATTTAATTGAGGAGTGTAGGGTATTGTTAGATCCATAATTATGCCCTTAGAGCTGCACCAAGACATTAGGTTATTGTTCGAGTATTCTTTTCCGTTGTCGCATCTGATTTTCTTAACTTTTGTATTGAAATGGTTCTCCGCTAAAGTCACAAACTGTTTTATTTTATCAAAGGCTTCACTTTTAAAAGTAATTAAGTAGACAACACAAAAATGTGTAAAGTCATCCAAAAAAGTAATAAAATATTTTTTATTATCCCAAGTGGGAATTTCTATCGGACCGCAAATGTCCGTATGGATAATTTCTAAAGGAAATTTTGCTTTAATTCTATTATTTTTGAAAGGTTTTCTAGTCATTTTTGCTTTAATGCATATTTCACAAAAGTTTTCTTTATGTTCCCCCCCAATTTTGATACCGTTCACCAGTTTAGCTAGACGCGGCACATCCGATACGTGACCTAGCCGACGATGCCAAATATCGGCGTTCTCAGAAAGCAAAACCTCGCGAACAGTGTTAGCAGAAAATTCTGTTTCATAAAGACCGTTTCTAGTTTTATATCCCGTAAGAATAATGCGATTATATTTCTTTACAGTTACCTTGTTTCCAACGAAGAGTACAGAAGCTGCATGATCAGTGATTGAACTTACAGATATCAGGTTTCTAGAAATTGCAGGAACATGTAGTACATCTTCCAGTTCAAAACCATTTGTTTTTACTGTACCTATGGCTTGTGCGACGAGGTTCTCTGCATTAGCACATCTTATTTCTACATTTACATTTTCTGTGGAGTTAATGACATCATTATTATAGAACATGTGAGAGGATGCACCCGAATCAATAATGGCTCTAATACTAGTTGTATGCTTCTGTTGTTCACTCACCAGACTAAAAGTGCGACAAAATTTTTCAATGTGTCCCTTCCTGTTACATTTCCTACATACCTTTGTAGAAAAACATTCACTGGAAGTGTGGCCACTTTTATTGCATATTGTGCATTTTTTATTATTACAGAATCTCGCAATATGCCCTTGTTGGTTACAATTAAAACAAATTCTTTAATTGCTTTTCATTGCTTCCTCTGTTTGGTGATTTATATCAGAATTGACTACAATTGAATAATTATTATCAACAAGCTTAAGTTCTTTTTGAATTCGTTCGATCAAAGTATGTATGGTTTGGTCAGACTTCGGAGTTACCTCCCATACAGTCCTGAAGTAATTTAATGTTGAAGGTAAAATGGTCAAAATCTTTTGTATAAGCATGTCATCATTTATTTTATTTGCGGTAGATTCTAGTTCAAAACACATATTTTGCAATTTGCTAATATCTTGAAGTATATCTCCAGTAAATTTGTAGTTATAAAATTCTATAACTCTGAGGTGACTGTCTTTTTCCACTTTGTAATTGAATACAATATCTAATTTTTCAAAAATATCCTTTGTGGTTGAGCAATTAATCACATAATGTAAAATATTTTCATCCATTGAATTTAAAATATAGTATTTAGCTTTTGCGTCTTTACCTTTATCATCAGCTCCAATTCCTTTTGCATCCAGAAATAATTTAGCTAGTTTTCTCCAATTAGAATAATTCGTATTTAATTTCAAAGTCTTTATGTTGTCCTTGCTGTCCATGATGTAATTTACTTACGGTTTTCCTTTAACTATGATGTTACTCTCGTTGCTAAGGTTATGTTGTCAACAACTGTGGTTGCTAACGTTATTCTCGCCGTACGAAAGCTGACTAAATAATGCTGAAAAAATAATAACACTTCCTAGCTTTAAACACAATGTTCCTTAATGTTGCGTATGGGCCATAACCTGTGGTAATTCCCACAGGAGGTCCTTGGAACAATAGGAAGGCACTTTGGATTATCCGAACGTTATTTATTTATAATTTATTAATATATATTTACACAAACATGTTTACATCATGAGTCCTGTCAAAAGAGTGTCGTTTGAAAACTCAAAAGTCTGCACATAGACAACTGAGGTTCCAAACTTAAATTTGGTCAAGCATGAGTCGATTGCATATTCAACCTTCACAATAACAATTATACCATAAACTTTATGATTACTTATAATTACATCGTAAAACTCTATGGCTCCCCACAGACAGTCTTAAAAATTCATAATCTTAAAAAAAACTTGTATGCAATCTGACAGTTCAAACTGACACTGACAAGACACTGACAGATCTGAACTGTCAGATTGCATACAAGTTTTTTTTAAGATTATGAATTTTTAAGACTGTCTGTGGGGAGCCTATGATCCATAACACACAGCTGCATGAGCATAGGGTTGTCACTCTGTATGAGATGAGTTATATATCATCAGGGTTGTCACACTACACTACAATCCGATCATCATGTCCTCCATCTCACATATTGCTATATCCTGTAACGTATCTAACAAACGACCGCACCGTACAGCGACTTTGGATATTTTTCGCTCCCATTTACCGCACCGCACCAAGGTCATCCACATACCAGGATAGTATGTCGATGACCTTGGTACTGTGCGGACTTATTAATAGCAATTTAAATGCGAGATAGTTTTTCTTCCTCGCTCTCACTTACGTGGCGTCGTTTATCAGCTACTTTACAGGATAGTATGAACCAATGCGTTATGTGAATGACCTTGGTGCTGTGCGGTCGTGTGTTACAACTTTAACAAACCACCTTCCACTCGATCACACCACATCCCGGACTACAAGTCGCGTCCGGTACGCATGTCTGTTATGTAGAGTTTCAATAAGTTGATTTCTGAACGCATCAATTTGATACCGACATCTTGGTTTGTCTATGGTTACAACTGACAGATGGCTGACAGTTGATTAAATGTATCTGAGTCTATGGTTGTATTTCCAAAACTACGCTATATGCTTGCTTTTCATTACTTTTGCCTAAAATAAACCATACTATTCAGATTGTAAAACAACTATTCGACAATGAGTAAAAGGAAAAAAACGCTATTGCAGAACAACTTGTTGTGCTGCCGCGTATGTCTAATGACGGACTGTCGGCTCTACAATATTGATGAATATAATCTCGCCGACACCTTTGCTCGCATCTCGGGGAGTTCTGTAAGTGTTTTAGAGTTTCTAATACTTACTTCACTGGCTCAGCGACCCAATAAGGATCTTGGACTCTGACACAAGAGATCGCCACTCTGTCTTATCCAGCGCCACTTCACGCAGTATAAGCAAGCATAATAAGCAAGCAGGCAGTTAAAAAACTGATATAGAATAGAATAGAATCGTTTATTGCATGTCACAAACCAGATATAAAGGTGTTACATATAATGTGTGGTTAGTTTTGTGTGACGTCCTGTAAGGACACAAATCAAAGCAAATCTAATACTTACATCTAACTTAAATATAATGTTTAACAATATATTTATATCTTAACAATAGTAGGAACTGTGATACATTACTTAATCATATGTCTCGTTAAAGTAATCTTTAATACTCTAGTAACATATAGTTTGTATCCAGTCATGATTACGACAGCAATCATAGCAGAGTTGTGGATGTAACATGCTTGTCTAGTTCATTTTTTAAGTGATTCTCATTACACACACATTAGACTGTACTTGTGTTATCTGAGGTATTTCATCCCCTCATCTTAGTAGCCCTTCTGATTTATTTATTACAACTTTTGTCTGCGGCTTCGCTTACGTTAGAAAGAGACAAAAAATAGCCTATGTCACTTTCCATCCCTTCAACTATCTCCATTTACCACATAATGAGAGAGGGCAGAGACAAGTGGACTCGAGAGCTTGTAGAGTGGTGCCCTAGGTACAGCACAAGAAAAAGCGGGCCTCAAAAATGTAGATGGTCCGGGGACCTGAGAGGGACGGGTGGAAGGGCTTGGATGACTGTGGCAAGAGACAGGAACCAGTGGAGGACTTTGGAGGAGGCCTTCGTCAAAGGACGAGTTGGAGTTGCCGATGTAAATGAGTAAAAAAAAAAATGTAGTTAAATGAAACTTCAATAATAAAGGCTATTTTTATTTTATTTTATTTATTATCTCCATTTAAAAAATCACGTCAATTTGTTGCTCCGTTTTGCCGTGAAAGATGGACAAACAAACAGACACACACCCTTTCCCATTTATAATATTAGTATGGATTATTCAAGACACAACACTAAAAAACCAAAGCACTGTTGCTGTGTGATACAATACAATATAATACTCTTTATTGCACACCTCGCATAGTTTACAAGTAATGCAGTGGTGATATTGCCATAATTATTTTTAAAATCGGGACTTTATCACGTATGACTACAGTTCAGTAGCGTAGGTCAGTTTAATATGTAGTCATACGCGATTAAGTCCCGATTTTAAAAATAATTATGTGTAATAATCGTGAAAGTTTAAATCAGTGATTTTGCCATAAAAACGTGTCTTAGGTCCCCTTGCTTGTTTCATAGTCGCAAAACTTAAAAACTTCTTAAATGATATAGTCGCAAACTTAAAAAGTTATTACTAGATATGGCCTGTTACACTATTGATGAATTTCTCAACACGGTGTCATCAACTTGCACACATACGATGTAAAAAAATTAAATGAAATGTTCATCACTACATAGTATAAAACAAAGTCGCTTTCTCTGTCCCTATGTCCCTATGTATGCTTAAATCTTTAAAACTACGTAACGGATTTTGATGCGGTTTTTTTTAATAGATAGAGCGATTGTAGAGGAAGGTTTACATGTAGGTATAGTACCCGTGCGAAGCCGGGGCGGGTCGCTAGTCTATTATAAATATTAATTGTACACATTTTATAACGTATTCTGTGAATACAATGTACTCTGTGATAATCAGTGATCGGGGATTTGCATACAAGTCTTTTTAAGATTATGAATTTTAAGACTGTCTGTTGCTGGCCTTATAATTAACTTTTTTTATTGACATTTGACAGTAGAAGTTTACTTAAGTAAAGTAATGTAACCACTGGACATGGAATTTTCTTTTACCAATAAAAATATGTAATCTCTTTGTAATAAAATAAAATAAAAAATAAAATAAAATGCATTTATTTCAGACAAACAAGGTCCATATTTTGTTAGTATAACTTAACCTAAAACATAAAACTATGGTTAACTTAAAAATAATCTTAAATAACTAACTTAGGTACTAGAGATACATGGAGAGAGGACCAGTGCTTGATGAGGCCACTGTCCCATCTCTCAGCAACTACGCTCAGGAGGCTGTAATGTGTGTGTACACGTACAGTCAACCAATTGGAACCCTAGCCCACTGTAGAACTATGTCATAGTGACGTTATAAATCAGATTGTAAGAAATCTCTTACTGCTTGTCATTTTGACATGGTTGTAGAGTGGCCTCCAAATGTTCCAATTGGTTGGCTGTACAGTTGTAGTGCGAAAAGTGTTTCCTTTGTATTCTTACTTAAACATACAAACAAGTTATACTATTTTAGTCAGTCAAATATGAACTTTTCCACAGATGTCATATATACCATAGATCAAGCAAACGTATCTACTTAGCGTGTCAAATGAACTCAGTGAAATCCACTGAGTTGTCCGTCTTTACTCGCAGCTTGAAGCTTTCGGGCGTCAATTTTTGTAAGTTGAAGTCAACCAAAACATAAAAAATGCCTCTTTACGTGATATTCAATTGCAACAACACAAAAATTATGAACAATCAAGAGCCTGAGACATATTTAAAATTACAGGCAAGAATCAACTTCAGTACAAAATTTGACACGCTCGGCCCCTATACAAATATATGAATTTGTTTCATCTATCTAAATTAAGTTCTGTGAACTTTTCGCACTGTACTGAATGTTTAACTTTTGATTAGCAGAAATGTCTGCAATAGATGCCACTAGGCTTAGAATAAATTTAAAAGTGGAAAATGCGTATAACTCTGAATGTAGGCTAAATCCAGAAAAGTATGACATTTTACCCTTCTAATATGACAAGGAATATTCTAAATTGAAATAGATATCATACACGAAAGAAAAAACGGCAAGGCCCACTGGTGGCCGAGCCGGGAAAATATTCAATAAAATAATTTGATTTGTTCCCTAGTTGTAAGGAATATTCTGTTAAAATTAAATAAATAAGTATTGGGGACACCTTACACAGATCAACTTAGCTCCAAACTAAGCAAAGCTTGTACTATGGGTGCTAAGCGACGATATACATACTTAAATAGATAAATGACAGGAACAAATATCTGTGCTTCTCACACAAATAAATGCCCTTACCGGGATTCGAACCCAGGACCGCGGCTCAGCAGGCATGGTCACTACCGACTGAGCTGAAGCGCTCGTCGTCGTCGCTGTTAATGTTATTTGGTTACCACATGTTACACCATGTATATTTAAAAAAAAACCGGCCAAGAGCGTGTCGGGCCACGCTCAGTGTAGGGTTCCGTAGTTTTTCGGATTTTTCTCAAAAACTACTGAACCTATCAAGTTCAAAATAATTTTCCTAGAAAGTTTTTATAAAGATCTACTATTGTGATTTTTTTCATATTTTTTGAACATAGGGTTCAAAAGTTAAAGGGGGGGGACGCACTTTTTTTTCCTTTAGAAGCGATTATTTCCGAAAATATTAATATTATCAAAAAACGATCTTAGTAAACCCTTCTTCATTTTTTAATACCTATCCAACAATATATCACACGTTGGGGTTGGAATGAAAAAAAAATATCCGCCCCCACTTTACATGTAGGGGGGGTACCCTAATAAAACATTCTTTTCCATTTTTTATTTTTGCACTTTGTTGGCGTGATTGATATACATATTGGTACCAAATTTCAGCTTTCTAGTGCTTACGGTTACTGAGATTATCCGCGGACGGACGGACGGACGGACGGACGGACGGACGGACAGACAGACATGGCGAAACTATAAGGGTTCCTAGTTGACTACGGAACCCTAAAAACCGGCCAAGAGCGTGTCGGGCCACGCTCTGTGTAGGGTTCCGTAGTTTTTCGTATTTTTCTCAAAAACTACTAAAACTATCAATTTCAAAACAATTTTCCTAGAAAGTCTTTATAAAGTTCTACTTTTGTGATTTTTTTCATATTTTTTAAACATATGGTTCATAAGTTAGAGGGGGAGGGACGCAAGTTTTTTTTCCTTTAGGAGCGATTCCGAAAATATTAACAATATCAGAAAATGATTTTAGTAAACCCCTATTCATTTTTGAATACCTATCCAACAATATATCACACGTTGGGGTTGGAATGAAAAAAAAAAACAGTCAGGAGGGGGTGTACCCTAATAAAACATTTTTTTCATTTTTTATTTTTGCACTTTGTCGGCGTGATCGACATACATATTGGTACCAAATTTCAACTTTCTAGTGCTAACGGTCACTGAGATAGATGTTACAAATATGTTTTGAATTGATCATACAAAATAATTTATTCCCTGTTGTTGACATGTAATATTTTAAGAATATTATGAATAAATGAGTATGAGTATGACTATGACTATGAGATTATCCGCGGACGGACGGACATACAGACATGGCGAAACTACAAGGGTTCCTAGTTGACTACGGAACCCTAAAAAGAGTACTTCCTAATGTAAATAAGTTATAATGATTGCAGGTGTCCAAAGACCGGTTGCCACAGTACCTCTGCCCGTATTGCCTGGTGTTGCTCCTCAAATGCTCGTCCTTCAGAGACATGTGTATGCGGACGGTGATGTTGCTAACTCCTGCGCTGCTCAAGGGGACGGTAACTATTGGTTTTTACAAGCTTTTATTCAACTTGCCTTGTTATTATGTTGCCTTGTTATTTATGCCCACCCCCTCTCGGTTACCTCACAGTCACTGTCAAAAACGCGAACAGTCGACCTGTCATATCTCACTCATACAAGCATGGTACGCGTTCACCTACACGAGCTTAGACTGTGTGCTAGGAACGCGCCTCTTTCATTCGCCAGTGCCAAGGTGTGACCAGGGTCTCAGAATATAATTTTTATATAATCATTCCTATTGACCTAATATCATAACCAACACTTGCTTATTCGATATCGGGGTGTTATAAGTTTGACGTGTCTGTCTGTCTGTCTGTTTGTCTGTCTGTGTGTGTGTCTGTCTGTGGCATCGTAGCTCCCGAACGGATGAACCGATTTCGATTTAGTTTTTTTTATTTGAAAGCTGTGTTAGTCGGGAGTGTTCTTAGCCATGTTTCATGAAAATCGGTCCACTAGGTCGCGGTCGGGGGTTTTTCAAAATTTTAATTTTGTGGTTAGGTTATGTATGTAAACCAACGAAAACCATTTACTGAAGACCAACACCCAAAACGCGAAATAAAAATTGACTCTCCCATAGGAAATACTTACTATAAAATAAAACTACCTATGAAACTGTCAGAAGATATTTTCGTGATTTCGGGGTTGATCCCATAGTAAAAGTTTCTCAGTATCACCTGGACATTTACGGGTTACAGTAAATGGTTTTCGTTAGTTTACATACTGTATATTACCTACACGGGAATTGCGTTTATTTTTCGACCAGTTACTTGTATTCTCATTGTTTATGAGTTACGGTAGTTGCTTACCATCAGACGATCCGTCTGATCATTTATCTATGACATAAGAAAAATTAACACGGGCCGAACGGCATATCCATATCATTATTTCTACATGACAGCCCGCAGTGTGGCATCCAAATCCCCAATCACAGAGCAAACACACAAAACACAGCAAAAGGAATGTACAAGTTTCTAATGCGATGGCAACGCTCATGTGACACTGTTTGAGTTGCAGGCGTCCATAGGTTACGGTGACCGCTTTACATCAGGCGGGCCGTATGCTTGTTTGCCATCGACGTAGTATAAAAAAAAATCACTGATTATTATTTATTATGTTTTCAGCTGGATATAAATTATGTTCGCAAATTACAACCCACTCACCTTCCCTGCAACTTAACTAAAACTAACATAGAAACGATCGAGGTAGACCCGTCAAAAGATCTATTCAATAAACAAAGACTGAATCAAAAATTTGAAGAACAAGTTATTCCGGATCACGACATAGATGATTATTATCCCGAAGTTGATGTCGAGCAAGATGCAATTGACACTGATGATGATGATTCGAATGTTGTTATAACTGAAGAATTATTTCTAAATAGTAATAAAAATAATAAGTCTCCAAAAAAGAAGAAAAAAGTTGTCAAAACTGAAAAGAAATCAAAGAAGAAACAGTGTGAAACTAATGTGAACAAAAATATAGTTTTATTAAAACAGTGCAATGACGCTATGGATATAGATAAGAACAAACGGAGTGAAACTAATGTGAACCAAAATGTAGTTTTAATAAAACAGTGCAATGAAGCTATGGATATAGATAAGAACTTAAAA
Source organism: Leguminivora glycinivorella (assembly GCF_023078275.1). Lineage (NCBI taxonomy): Eukaryota > Metazoa > Arthropoda > Insecta > Lepidoptera > Tortricidae > Leguminivora > Leguminivora glycinivorella. Next base: position 11,756,123 of record NC_062995.1, on the reverse strand, counting down.
AAACGGAGTGAACCAAACGTGAACCAAAATGTAGTTTTAATAACACAATGTAATAAACCTATAGATAAAAATTTGGTGGTAATGGGAAAAGAAAACAAAGAAGAAATGAAAGTGATGACAATTGAAGTCAAAGATAACATAATTGAAATTAATAATGTTAAAGTTGATGAAAATAATGACGAAATTGTAGAAGTGCAAGAAGACGGGATGACAATGAAGCGATTGGTGTCTGCAGCAGATACAGACAAATTTTTGGAATTAATTAACCATAAAATTGTTACATTGAGTAAGGTAAGAACATATTTTGAAATTAAAGGAAAAATGGAAGAATTCACACCTCCGGCAGGACTCGAACCTGCGGCCTCTGGCCTTGCCGGGGCCATCGCGCTCCCAACTGCGCCACGGAGGCCTGCTGGCTGTGTGCGAATTTATCCATGCCTTCCCTCAAGTGCAACCCAAACCCTCCTTTGAACTTGTAGACTCCCCTTTGCTGTGTGTGCACAGCAAAGGGGAGTGTACAAGTTTCTAATGGGGTGGCAACGCGCATGCGACACTCTTTGAGTTCGCCTGCAACTCATATAGGTTACGGTGACCGCTTTCCATCAGGCGGACCGTATGCTTGTTTGCCACTGACGTAGTATAAAAAAAAGTGCGTAAAAAAGGAAGTTCGAAACGAGTATTGACAAATTAAAACACAACCGAAGGAAGTGTTTTAAATAGACACGAGTTACGATTTTCCTTTTCGCACGTGTATCGTACGACGTTTTTCAGTACAGATGCCCCTCCGAAGTTTTGACCTGGCATATAATGAACCACTTCTCGCACTAATGCGTAAAAAACACCATCTCTACTGAAATAGTTATTTGTTATACAAGGGGGCAAAGTTGTATTTTAAAGCCGAGTGTGGAATTGAAAACGAGCAAGTGAAAGGATTCTATAGTTAAACCACGAGCGAAGCGAGTGGTTCGAGAATAGAATCCTGAACTTGCGAGTTTTTAACACACGAGAAGTAAAATACATTTGCACCCGTGTGTAACACAAAACTTTTCCCCTCACTATAGCGAGGAAACTACAACGCAAAAAATGCGTTTAATCACTGCTTCCAGTAGTTCCATAGGTGGTAAATTATCTTTATTGCTAGATTCACCTACTTTTATCAATTTTAAAGCAGTTAATTTAACTTTATTCAAGGTCAAATTACTTTACCCACTAGTGGATAAAATGCGTTTTTACCCGCTGGTATTAAAGGACAAAACACGTGTTTCCGAGCTAGTGAGCGGAAAAGGACAAAACACGTGTTTCCGAGCTAGTGAGGGGAAAAGAATCAATCAATCAATTATTTATTCGTGATAACTACAAAATACACAAGTAAGAAAACAGAAACAGCAAATAAAAGAAATTAAACATATAAGTTACCACAAAAGAATATTTACTTAACTTACTTTTTAACCCCCGACGCAAAAACGACGGGGTGTTATAAGTTTGACGTGTCTGTTTGTCTGTCTGTCTGTCTGTTTGTCTGTCTGTGTGTGTGTCTGTCTGTGGCACTGTAGCTCCCGAACGGGTGAACCGATTTCGATTTAGTTTTTTTTGTTTGAAAGCTGAGTTAGTCGGGAGTGTTCTTAGCCATGTTTCATGAAAATCGGTCCACTATGTCGCGGTCGGGGGTTTTTTCAAAATTTTAATTTTGTGGTTATTAGAGTGTTAAATTCTACTTCACCTTTAATGACGACTGTTCCGGTGCCGTAATTTCTTTCTTTCTGTGGTTTTCATTTAACCTTTTAACCGCCAGAAATTTTTGATCGAGTGTGCTTGTGTCGCCACCGACAGGTATTGTACCACGCAGAGTAAGGTTGGCATAGTTATGGGAGTTATAAATGGGCTGTAAAAACCAAATCAGATCTTTGTCTTATTTATCAGACTATGGCAGAATGAGCTGGATATGTGATGTCTTATATATCAGACTCTGGCGGTTAAAGGGTTAAAGAATATCAATTATATCTAATTAAATCTTTGAAACTTTTTGCACCTGCTTAAACGAGTGAGCTTGATCGCTTTTTCTTTGGTGTATAGTATCTATTTCAGGTTTTGCACTTACCTATATATAGACACTATTGTGTACTTTAGCATGTAGTTGCGCTCACTTGGAAGGGTTTCCACGGAACACCAGCGTCGAGATCCTTAAGTGGTATCTTGACATTAAGCTGAGTGGAGACCCTTTCAGTGACGCTGAACAATAAATTAGTCGTATTGTCTATGTAATTCCTAAATTTAAGCGTTTTCTGAATAACTTTCTTTCTAGGAAGAGCAGCTGGAAGAGATTGCTGAGCGCAAGAAGTCCCGGAACTACCTGGAGTGCCCGTTCAAATGTGAGGACTGCGGGAAGGGGTTCGGCGTGGTCACCTCTTACGAGAACCACCGAGCCAAGCACAGTCCGGTCAGTGCGCTCACTCACTCCATTTAGCTCTGGTCCATTTTAACCGGGCCAGTCAGTCGGTGTTTTACACTTTACAGGTTGCACTCTGATCTCGAGGCTGAGGCGTAGGGTTAGAGCCGGCGTAGCTTTATTTGACCTTCATATGCTCATTGTAATATGCCTACTTGAAAAATAGATATTTCATTTTCACTTAGGGGAGTGTGCTCAAGGGTCAATCCGAGGCAAGAGTAACATGAGTCACGATTTTATGGCATGTTCCATTTATTCACGATGCAAGTTTAAGTGATAATCTACATACATACAATCACGCCTGTATCCCATGAAGGGGTAAGCAGAGCACATGAAACTACTAAAGCTTCAGTGCCACTCTTGGCAAATAAGGGGTTGACAGAAAACGAAACTGTGACATTGCAGTGACAGGTTGCCAGCCTCTCGCCTACGCCACAATTTAACCCATATCCCAAAGTCGACACCCACGGGAAGAAAGGGGGTGGTGAAATTCTTAACCCGTCACCACACGGGTATAAGTGATAATCTATATCTAAATAAGTGTTACTTTCCCGATATATGCATAAATCCTTTCATATGCAGCTGTAGTTCAAATAAACACTCAATGAAGTTGTGACTCACGTTACTTTTACGTGGATTCACCCTTGATTTTTTTTTTCATTTTGGCCATTTTCAGAATTAGGGTTAATGTTGGGTAACATTTGCGTAAGTCGTTAACAAAAATTAACTCGCTGTCAGATTTGTGACGATAATTAAGCATAAAAGTTCAGTAAAAATATTCTTTTGTGTTAATTACGTAAACTTTAAGCGATAATCTACATTCAGAAGGAAAAAGTTCAGTTTTAGACAGATTTTATGCTTAAGGCACTGGTCCCACCGCGAGCTAGTAAGCTATGAGCTATCGGCTATAAAAACGAACAAAAGATAACCACTCCCGTGCAAATAAAAGAGACGGCGATGTTTATAGTTACTCGCCCAGCGGTGAGCTATGTGTTAACCCTTAATAGGGCAGGAGGTATAGGGTTATATATACCGTATTTTATTTGTGTATGTAGTATGTAGTTTATTTCATAATATGATTTATTATCTAAGTAGTTTATTTACTTGTGGACATTATTTTGGTTTATTTCTGACCTTTATTGTACTTCTGTAAGTTTGTCTATCTTGCCTACTTTAATGTTCCTCTCATCTAATCTAAGGTTAGCTGGAAGAGATCCCTTATAGGTATAAGTTCGCCTTTGTACAGTCTACTACAAAGAGGGATACATCTCTTTGTAGTAGACTGTACCTCTGTTCCTGTAAACTGTATATTTTATTTATTTAATCAAAAAGTAACACAGCATTACAGTTTACACCAAGGCACTGTGAAACTACAAAAATACAAAACAAGGCTTACAAAAAAAAATACAAAAGACATACAAAAAATAAACTAATTAAACATTAGATTTGGGTATGAGAGTTATTAGAGATATGAATCTGTTGTACGCAATAAAGTGATTACTACTACTACTACTACAATTTAACAGGATTCAAATAGGCTAGTTTCCTACTAGTCAAATCAGCTTCTTTTTATTAACTGTTAAAACGATTTGCTAATATGGAATTACTATGAAATACTGAGGAGTGACGTCACGGTCAATTCATTTACTTTATATCTTTCTCTTTGACTTATTAAATAGAAATGTTTAAAAGTAACTTCTGTCCATATTTTTCTTCTAATTATGTGGTGCTTTATTTCGTGCACTGCATAAAATATTTTATGTATAGGAAACTAGCTTATTTGACTAACATATGTGTTTTTGTTATTTTAGAGCAGCGGTCCGCACGCGTGCGGCGTCTGCGGCGTGCGCATGCATTACCGCAGCCTGCTCCACACCCACGAGCGCCGGCACCAGCTGAAGTTCATTTGCAATGAGTGCAACTTCGTGTCCAGGGACAAGTTAGTTCATCTTACACCTGAATGAATGAATTCTACATTTATCGCAGGCGTATGGGCTCGCACATACGCCTGCGAAGTATGCTACATGATCAAAGAAAGCTATTGGTTTGGGATTTCAAAAATATATATTTATTTCTATAAAATACAAATAATTTCTTTCAGAAACTAGTTTCTCCACTCTTACTGATATTGGGTCATTCAAAAAATCTTATTAATGACTGAACAAGTGAATCACAACCTTAACCAATTAACTTCCGTCAATTAACCTAACACCCTGTCGAATATTACGAAGATAAAAAGGCACGGTGTATTTTATATGTTTTTACTGTATTGATAAAAATTCACATCATTAATCTTTCCTCACCTAAATCCACCGTTGGATTCATAGGACCAATCCTGCTAAAGACTTTCACAAACTACACATAGTACTACACATCGTTAATTACTCTTTTCGTTTCCAAGAATAAGTTAACTATTCTAAACTCCAAATTGTACAATGTTCGCAAGCGTATGGGCTCAAACATACGCTTGCGAAGCATGCTAAGCCTGTACCACAAAAATGATCATGAATAATTTGTGACGCAGGAACCAAGCGCTCAAACACTACGGGGTACACGCGGGGAGAACCTACACCTGCCCCCACTGCGAGAAAATCTTCCTGTAAGTACAAATATTATAACACTAGCTGCTTCCCGCGGCTTCGCTCGCGTTAAATTCGAAAATGGCTTAATGCTCCATACAGACTTCTACCCACATTTTAGGGAAGGGGGCGTCCATTAATCGCGTCATGCTGTATAGGGGGGGGGAGGGGGGGGTCATGAAAAAATCACCAAATATCACCATGGGGGGGGGGGGGGGGGGGGTTAGGAACAAATCACGTGTATTTTTTTTTTTGTTACACTAACGTAAAGAAAAAATCATATTTCTGAGCTATTTTTATATCAACTTTTACAGTCAGAACTTGCGTTGTGCAGTGCAAAGAGAACAGAATAGAATATAATAGAATATAATTTATTCGTGAACAAAGTCAAGATTAATTACACATTACAACATTTACAACACAAACAGAAAGGAATGTAGAAGGAAATGGCCTCATCTCAGCGTGTTGCTGGTGACTTCCAGCGCTGATCTTCCGATGAGACCATCAAGTAAGAAAAAACCGGCCAAGATCGTGTCGGGCCACGCTCAGTGTAGGGTTCCGTAGTTTTCCGTATTTTTCTCAAAAACTACTGAACCTATCAAGTTCAAAACAATTTTCCTAGAAAGTCTTTATGAAGTTCTACTTTTGTGATTTTTTTCATATTTTTTAAACATATGGTTCAAAAGTTAGAGGGGGGGACGCACTTTTTTTTCCTTTAGGAGCGATTATTTCCGAAAATATTAATATTATCAAAAAACTATCTTAGTAAACCCTTATTCATTTTTAAATACCTATCCAACAATATATCACATGTTGGGGTTGAAATTAAAAAAAAAATCAGCCCCCGCTTTACATGTAGGGGGGGTACCCTAATAAAACTGTTTTTTCCATTTTTTATTTTTGCACTTTGTTGGCGTGATTGATATACATATTGGTACCAGATTTCAGCTTTCTAGTGCTAACGGTTACTGAGATTATCCGCGGATGGACGGACGGACGGACGGACAGACAGACATGGCGAAACTATAAGGGTTCCTACTGACTACGGAACCCTAAAAAAAGCTGTGTGCAGTCGGTTATTTTTAAATCTCAAAGATTTTTTTAGTTTGCCCTCATCACGTGTACACGGACAGTCGGTTATAGACGGTCAACCTAATCATGGCACTGAAAAAAGGCGGCGAATTTGATAAATGTAGAGCTCACCGGCCAACTGTCTTCAAAAACCGCGTGCCTTCCTAAACCTTGACGTTGGCGGAATCATAGACGAGCCATAACACTTAAAAACCGGCCAAGTGTGAGTTGGACTCGTGTTGCAAGGGTTCCTTACATCACAAGAAGAGCTTAAGCGCCTTCTGGAGGCGCTAAGTCATTTTTGAAAATAAAATAATCGATATTCTGAACAATTTATAAAAAACCGGCCAAGAGCGTGTCGGGCCACGCTCAGTGTAGGGTTCCGTAGTTTTCCGTATTTTTCTCAAAAACTACTTAACCTATCAAGTTCAAAACAATTTACTTTGAAAGTCTTTATAAAGTTCTACTTTTGTGATTTTTTCATATTTTTAAACATATGGTTCAAAAGTTAGAGGGTAGGGGGGGGACACTTTTTTTCCTTTAGGAGCGATTATTTCCGAAAATATTAATATTATCAATTTACACCACAATTTTCTTGTAATATTTTGTTTTTATTTTCTTGCGTATTTTTTTGAAAATTTTATGCTAATTAGTTTCGGAGATAAGGGAATGGTCATTTTTGCCTGTTTTCTTACATTACTTGAAAATTACCTGACTGAAAATGATTAAAAACATATATCTTTGAAATACGTATAGGGCCATTTTTTTTCAAAATTGTCTACCCCACTTTTTTTGTAACATGGGTATTTTTTTACGCGATTCATATTCAGAATCGCGAGGTCTTTTGATCGTGGTAGGAGAAAAAAATGTCCCAAGATTTCCATATTTTTTTAAACTTTCTTTTAATTGGCGGTAACGGAATGCCGTTACCGCCAATACAAAACGTATGAAAAAATAGTAACGGAATTGGGAAAACCTTGGGACACTTTTTGACTCCTATTAGGATTGAAAGAGCTCGCGATTCTGTGTGGAAAGCACATAAAAAATTCCAAGTAAAAAAAAAGTAGGGTGGACAACTTTGAAAAAAAAATTGCCCAATTAACGCTCTTTCATTTGATAAGTAACACTCTAAAAAACTATTTCAAAAAACTTTGATTTCTAATTTTCACTTTTACCCCCAAAAGTGGCCCCTATAGTTGTTTTTTATTTTATTTTATTTAAATTACATGCCCGTCTTTGGGTCACAAGTTTACATATGTGTGCCAAACAAGTTAATCGGTTCAGTGGTTTCATTTTTGAGCTACGGAACCTTAAAAATGAGGGGGCGAAGGTTTAATTCTCATAGAAAATTTGAATTTCGCGCCAAGATTTGGTTGATTCGTGGGTTGGAAAAAGTCTACTTAAATTGCCAAAAATTACACGTCATATTGGCCAGGGGGGGGGGGGGTCCTGAAAATATCACCAAAGATCACTATGGGTGAGGGGGGGTCTAAAATAAGCCAAAAACGTATGACGCGATTAATGGACGCCCCCGAGTAGGGGTGAGAAAAAGACAAAAAGTAGCCTATGTCTCTCTCCATCCTTTCAGATATCTCCACTTTAAAAAATCCCGAGAATATGCTACTAGACTCGAATCGAATTTGGCCATAAATTAAATATAACATGTTATATTTAATTTATGTTATAATTAATGACACTAATGGTGTGCCCTCAGGAAGAGCACGACGTACTTGTCGCACGTGCGGCTCATGCACCCTGAGGCCAACGTGGACTGCCTGGAGTGTGGGGAGACCTTCGTCAGCCTCTACGGACTTCGGCAGCACTACAAGGTACTGTAAGAGAGTCGGCCTATCAGTGGAGAGCATCCAAACATTTAAACAACGCTTTGAATCAATATTTTTTTATATTTTAGGAGCTAAGTACAACCGTTCACTCTCAATCGCTGCTTCTATCTGAATGCCCCTTTTAAGTGTCTGTTTTCCTTGACGTTCTTATACTGTTCCAATTTTAAATCAGGGACTGCCAGTCAGCGACCATGACTGCTGTAAAAGGTTTCATTCTGAATGCGAAACCTCTTACATATCCCTCCCCCTTATGTTAGAAGCAGCCATTGTTCACAATACTACACCCTATCCTATCCTATTCTACCCTAACTACCGGTTGGCCCTACCTAACCCAGGCCCCCCTAAACACAAAAAAAAAAAAAAAAAAAAAAAAAAAAAAAAAAAATCTCCTAACACCCAATAGTGACAGCCTCATTCAAGGTAGCCAACATCTAACGCTCTTTGCGTGGTTGCCTAGTCCACGGTTGAGACCGCCATAATTTGGATAGTTGGACTATAGCCAAGGTCCTCGCAAATTAGTCAGATATGGACTATGGTTAGGAAAACCAATGGCAAAAACCTAACCCCTGCCCATCGACTAAACCCTTTTATTTTGAACTTTCTGACAGCTAATTGTCTGTGGCCATGACTAGATGACATTGACATGACAGCTGTTAGCAAATTCACCTAACTTCAAGTAAAAAAACAAGGCAAAACGTTTATTTCACATGAAAAAACATAATAAATTTTGAAGATGCCGATTCTTGTTGGCGGTGGCGTTGAAGTGGGGGCTTCTCATGGCCGCCAATCTTCCCGCCGCGCCGGTTGCGAAGTGAAGTGGAGCCCGAACGGCTCATGAAGATTGCTGCAGCTGCAGTGCGCTGCACGTTGGTGATGACGACGAAGTGGGGGTTGCATATGACCGCCAGCCATCTCGCCACACCGTGAACAGCTGGATCAACTGGTCATCTAGTCGGCCTTGTCTTGATACATGTAAAAGAAATGTGTATGAACATTGTTCTTTGTAGTCAGGAAATTATAAGGGTGTTGTGACGTATTACTCTATAACTTTAAACAATTATATCTATTTATTAAATATTTACAGTTTGGGGTGTGTTTTATTCCACAGTTTACATGTTTTTATATAACTTAACCGTATTGGTAGCTATAGGAAAACATTATGGAATAAATAAGCCTATCAAATAGTTTTTATTCTAATATAAACATTGCATAAATAATATGTATAGTATTCTACATGTTATATATTGCGCCAAAATAATTAGTTCTATGTGGTTATTTACAAATAATTATCCTTTTTAACATTAGGGATAGGCAAATGACATTTTCTGTCACAAGTCGTTTTTCCTTTGAAATAATGTACATTTTAGTTCACTAATCACAATTATTCCGTAAGTTATACAATATAATGTATAATTAAAAGATTGAAACTAAATTTACATTGCCTATCTAATGTAACCTACATATCTAGGAAGATTTACTGCATATGTGTATGATTAAGTATATAGGTATGATGGAGCTGATGTTCACGCAATTTGCGTCGACGCCCATGGTCACCGAAGAGGAGTCGTTGAGTTTCTTGAACAACACAATCTTGAGCGGCCGTTGCTCTGTTGAATGTCTCGCATTCCATTTTTACGTCAATTCTGCACAGCTATATTTTAACTACGGAATGGGTGATAATGAGTATTAAATAATAAGAAGTATATCACCCGGGATAGCTCTATGTAGTGGCGACGATGGTCACTATGAAATCCTTCTTCTTAAAGCGCGTTTGGCTTATCGCTTGGCATGTGCTTCCTCGCGCTATGAGGTCGGGGTTCGTTGTCTGAAAGCTCTGAAACCGAAACTAGGGGAAACTATCAGACGTTAGCGCCTCCATCATGTAAGAGAGTCGGCCTATCAGTGGAGAGCATCCAAACATTTAAACAACGCTTTGAATCAATATTTTTTTATATTTTAGGAGCTAAGTACAACCGTTCACTCTCAATCGCTGCTTCTATCTGAATGCCCCTTTTAAGTGTCTGTTTTCCTTGACGTTCTTATACTGTTCCAATTTTAAATCAGGGACTGCCAGTCAGCGACCATGACTGCTGTAAAAGGTTTCATTCTGAATGCGAAACCTCTTACAGTACACAAGGTATACATTGTACGAATACAAGGTATTGTTGACACATATGGTGTGTCAAGAGCGCGACATACTTGACACCCCGAAGCCAATGTGGATTGCCTGGAGTGTGGGGAGACCTTCGTCAGCTTCTACGGACTGCGGCAGCACCACAAGGTATTGTTGACACATATGGTGTGTCAAGAGCGCGACATACTTGACACCCCGAGGCCAACGTGGACTGCCTGGAGTGTGGGGAGACCTTCGTCAGCCTCTACGGACTGCGGCAGCTCCACAAGGTATTGTTGACACAGATGGTGTGTCAAGAGCGCGACATACTTGACACCCGTGCGTGCGTGTGTGCGTCTGTCTGTCTGTCTGTCTGCCTTTGGCATCGCAACTTTCGAACGGATCATCCGAATAAAATTTCGTTTTTTTTTGTTTCAAAGCTGAATTAATGTTGAAAGTTAATGTCGGGGTTCTTTTTTCAAATTTTAAATTTTATTCGACGACCGGTCTGGCTCAGTCGGTAGTGACCCTGCCTGCTAAGCCGCGGTCTTGAGTTCGAATCCCGGTAAGGGCATTTATTTGTGTGATGAGCACAGATATTTGTTCCTGAGTCATATGGATGTTTTCTATGTATATAAGTATGTATTTATCTATTTAAGTATGTATATCGTCGCTTAGCACCCATAGTACAAGCTTTGCTTAGTTTGGGGCTAAGTTGATATGTGTAAGGTGTATTTAAATTGAGACTCCAGTGCCGGTTAAGATCTATTCTTACGGGTAGATGTTTGCTATAACGCCACCCTAAGGCGGTTGAGAATTGAGGGAAGCATGGATAAATTCGCACACATCCAGCAGGCTTCCGTGGCGCAGTTTGTAGCGTGTTGGCCCCGGCAAGGTCAAAGGTCTCAGGTTCGAGTCCTGCCGGAGGTGTGAATTTTTCCTTTAATTATAAAATATGTAATATCGCTTGCAGACGTTTCTGCATGATAAAAAACAAATCTGTGTAAGGTGTACCCAATGTTTATTTATTTATTTTTCTCAAACATGGTATGAAATATTGATGTTATGTGCCTTATAATTGGCAGCGAAGTATGACGTTGCAGGTGCGGCTAGGACGATTGATAGATAATGGAATTTCATACAAACCTTGCAGGCCAAGGCGGCAAAGTCCTCTTTTTTAATTTCCAAACACAGATAATTGTGACATAACATCCAGGTATTTAGCCAATAAAAAAAAACTATAAGGGGCTTTATAGACGTGCCGACTGCAACTGGTACGGGCCCTAGACAATATTTGATTTTGGGTGCGTTTTCATACAAAAAAAAAATTTTTCGTTTTTTTATTTATTTATTTTTTAACTTTTTGTTTTTAACTTTTTGTTTTTTTATAAGCGTATACGGGGTATCAAAGGGGAACGAAAATTCGATTATTTTTGCGCTACGACGCACCGTTTAGGAGATACAGCCATCCAAAGTTACTATTTTCAGTAGACTTTATTTATTTCATACCATGTTTGAGAAAAGCACTATACATACCTCGGCGGGAAATGGGGTTGCCCGCCTCAGACCTATATGTCTTCGGCCGGCAACCCCCTTTGTCCCGGCCTCTGTAGTAATGTACTATTATTTCAGAGAGTGCATCAATTCGTATGTACCATCTGCTCCGCTGACTTCACCAATAAAGAGGCGCTGGCCATACACGCGGAGTTGGCCGGAGAGCATATAGGCAAGGACCTGCACGCGTGCGAGCAGTGCGGAGAGAACTGTGAGAGCGAGACGGCACTAAAGGAGCATATGGGGATCATTCACCCCGATGAGAAGAAGGAATATCCGTGTGACAAGGTAAAATATTGATGAGACCATAAATTAAATATAACAAGATCATACCATCCCATACATTAAAATGCGACCGCCTACGAACGCGCTTACACTCCACCACACATAGATGGCGCCACAAAAAAATGCCTTGTTGCCACCGATTATTTGTAGACTGGCATTAAGTGTCAATTCCGAGCCGTAAATCTATGTCAAAAGTGACACTTAACGCCATCTACAAGTATAATCGAAAGCTACAAGACATTTTTTTTGCGGCGCCATCTATGTGTGGTGGAGTGTAAGCGCGGTCGTAGGCGGTCGCATTTTAATGTATGGGATGGTATGATCTTGTTATATTTAATCTATGATGAGACCTAGATATTTTTCTGGCGCGAACGAAGTGACACTGAGCATTTCTTTTTTTTGCCACTTTTATGAAATGTGATATTTTTGAAAAAAAAATATGCTATTTCTACTCAGAATCACTAGCTTTTTCAAGCCTAGTAGTTAAAAAAATTGTCCCATACGATTTTTTATTATTGTGTTACCATTTTACGTACATGTTGTGTGGGGTAACGAACGAGGAAAGTAACAAAAATGTATGGTAATTCTGGGACACTTTTTGTCTCCCAGTGAGATTGAAAGTACTCGTGATTCTGAGTACAATTGACCTAAAATTCCCTAAAAGAATCAAAATAAAAAAATGGAAAAAAAAGAAATGCTCCACTAGTGACTTCCTTCCGATATTTAGTTCGTCGATAACTTACATTATAATTATGTCACTAATAGGCTACTTGCCTCCTAGTCAACTCAACTTCTTTTTAAGAACTGACAAAACGAATTTGAACGACTTGCTAATATGGAATTTATATGAAATCGAATTGAGTGACGTCACGGTCAACTCAGTTACTTTATATATTTCTACCTGTCTTTAAGCATCTGATAATTATAAGAAAAACATGGACAGAAGTTATTTTTAAATCCAATTCTATTTAATGAGTCAGGTAGAAATATATAAAATAACCAAAGACCTTTACAGGGGACAGCTCAATAACATTTTTTGCCATACTAAATTGAACCTTATCACCGACAGAGAAAGTTGATCGTATCAGACTAGCGAAAACGGTCCACATGAGAGGGCATTGTTTGGGCTGGTGTCCCTCTCGCACGTGTGACCAGTGTTAATGAGGTTACCATATTAGTAGTATTTTTATCTGTATATTACCTGACTTTAAGACTTCTTATTTTATTTTAGTGTTATATTCAAAGTAGGGTTTCGATATATTTTAAAGAATTAGAAAATAAATATAATGTAATTATTTTAATGCCCATAAATCAAAGATTTGTATAATTAAAAAATACCTTTAATTGGGTATTAGTAGATTTAGTAATGACTTTGAAAATTAACTGGTATCCCCAATGTATGACAGTGATGACGTCACTGAATAATGTTGACATTGTCAGTAAGTGCGAGAGGGACACCAGCCCAAACAATGACCTCTCATGTGGACACACTTTTTGACCTAACTACACAATCTAGTTTAATAATTCTAAATCTATGAAAATAACTGAGTTAACCGTGACGTCACTCAATTCAATTTCATATTAAATCCATATTAGCAAGTCGTTTAAGTTCGTTTTGACAGTTTTTAAAAAGAAGCTGATTTGACTAAGAGGCAAGTAGCCTGTTGTCCCCTAATCGAGATTTGCCTCGCTGTACCTTAGAGCATTCCGAAATTTTCAAATAAGGTTATTATGGTATGTACAATTATGCTAAATCAAAGTCGACCAAAGTAATGTTCTGTAATGCAATATTCCAACTAAGTTTTCTGCAAAATTACCTTTCGACTGAAAGTGTTTTTGCGAAAACTGTTATGCGAAGTGTGTTTCGGACTAAAATTATTCTGCCAGATGAGGGTAACCCCGTGCAAAGCTATTTCGTTTATATTCCAGTGCACACTATCATTTAACAACGAGCTAGCGTTGGACACGCATACGCGCCGCAAGCACCTGGGCCAGCGCTACCAGAACTGGTCGCTGGTGGACCGTCAGCGTCGCGCCGCCTACCAGAAAGTTAAGGCGCTCAGGAAGAAGTATAAACAGAACAACCAGCGCTCCATGTGCGACCAGTGCGGGAAACTTGTGCGGGTGAGTGCATTTCTGTGGGCCTAGTGAAAAAGGGTATAACTCAAATTGACTCGGTGAAAAGGGGCACAAGTCCCACCTCGGACTTATAGGCTACACACTAGACCTACAGATTTATACTCTGAACTATACATACGTATAATCACGCCTGTATTCCCATGAAGGGGTAGGCAGAGCACATGAAACTACTCAAGTATCAATGTCACTCTTGGCAACTATAGGTTAATTGCCTCCTAGTCACATCAGCTTCTTTTTAAGAACTGTCAAAACGAATTTGAACGACTTGCTAATATGGAATTAATATGAAATCGAATTGAGTGACGTCACGGTCAACTCAGTTACTTTATATATTTCTACCTGACTTATTAAATAGAAATTGGATTTAAAACGACCAAATAAAAGGGTTTAAAAGAGGTCAGTGAAAAATCCGCTTAGTTTTGTATTTGGTTGGTTAACCAACAAATTTTGTGACTACCCTAATCTTAGAACAAATTAAATTATTCTCATTTGAAAATATTTTAACTTGTATTTTTAATTAGTAACACTACTATTATACTATAAACATTAAAATGATAATGAAATGACGCCATGAGCCTTCAGTAATTGTGTCATATACTTGGAAATTTCGAGCCTTGCTTTCGTGATCCGATGGCCGAGTGGTTTTACAGGCATCCGTCCGGTTAACGGAGGACGCTGGTTCGATTCCAGCTCGGAACACTTGGAGGCCTTGGTCACTTTTTCTTTGTATATGACATTTATTTAATGTTGTGACTACCCTACAAATATTTGTTTATTCATTTATTTGATTCTGCGACAGTCGGCGTTTCTGGAGTACCACAAGGTGACGCACCTCGCCGTCAAGCCCCACGCCTGCCCTCATTGCCCGAAGACGTTCGCTACGAGATATACTCTTCAGGTAATATAATAAATAAATAATAATAAATATTGGACATTCTTTCACAGATTGTCTGAGCCCCACGATAAGCTCAAGAAGGCTTGTGTACAATGCAAGCATCGCACATTTCTCGCGTCAGCATTAAAATTAATATAATTATGACTTTATTTTAATTGCTGTATTTGCGATTACGCCATACATCGATTTATGCATTAGTTTACGTTTATACGTGCTCCTAGCTAGTACTCAAAATACCTTGGTTATCAATAAATTTATAAGTGTATCAAAATCAGTGTTTCTATCAAGACTACAATCAACCATCAAGAATCATATCATCTAAGGTGTACGGCTCGTACATCTTAATGGTCCTTCGAAACCATCAGTGACTGTGACAGTGATTTCGTCCAATCGGCCTCCCACAAGCGGGTCTCACCGTGCGGATGAAACAGGCGTAGTGAATCATCAAAGCCTGACTATATTCATTGTCATAGAAAAATCAGTTCATCATCGAAGATATCAAGATCAACAGAAGACGTCTACCATCAATTCAAGTAAGAGGAATCTCGAACTTGTAAAATCATCATTATAGTGCTGCAGCTATTATCAAATTATCATCAATTTTTAATCAGTTAACCAAGGTAATCAATATCAATATCATACATCAGTGGCCACAGTATTGTCAAATATTTTGATTAATACTCACTATCAAATTATCAATCTACTCTACTACATATCAATAAATCAAGATGAGTTTAGACAAGGAAATGGAAGCGATTTGCAGTGATCAAAATCAGCTCATGGCCAATATGAACAGGCTATTTGAGAACTACAAGAAAGATAGTCCAAGCCGTCGGACTATGTCTAACATCAATAACAAGTTGGCCGGCCTCGACGGGTTCTGGCAAGAGTTTCAAAGCAATCATGCAAGGTTATTAGAATTCCAGAACGAGGACTGCACTCCTTTTGCCGAAAAAACATACATCAAAACCAAATCCTTCTACGAATCAGCTCGGTCTGTATTGCTTGATCATTTGGATACAGTTCAAAAGGCTGCCTTATCACCGAGACCGAGACCAATTTCACCGAAACCAACAGAACGTTCACCACTCCCTTCGTCAGAGATGCCCAACTGGGCTGAAGAAAGAACCAAAAATGAAGAAAAGCAACCTGGGCCATCGGATTTTCAAAGCCGCGCCGTCCCTACCCATCAATCTGTAGATCAAGAAAGGTCGGCCACCCAGGCTACAATCAATTCTGCTTTCGCAATTGCACCTATTTTCAATATCACCGAAAAACCAAGCGTCGATGCTGCCAAGTTGTCAGAAAACATGAGAAAGCAACAGAGCAACTTCAAGGCCTTCGCACGTACTCTACACTACATCGACCTCTCCACAGTAAATGAAAAGTGGGAATTGGAAGATTTACTTAAATCAGTTCAGTCTCGTTGGACAACTATTGACACTCTTCACTGGGACATCGACAGTGAACTTTTCGAAAACGACGAAACTTATAATCAAACGTTTTGCAAATATGAGAAGAAATTCCAAGATATGAAAAAATCTATCAATTCCAAAATATGGTCCATGGTCCACCGTGAAAAATCAACCCCCGTCATGGACATCCCACCCTTTAGTGGAAACTATCAACAGTGGGTTTCATTCAAGGATTTATTTAATGAAGCCATACACCAAAACCGCTCGATGTCTAATGCACAGAAGATGCAATTTTTGAAAAATAAGGTTAAAGGTGAAGCTGAAAAACTCATTCAACATCTGAACATCAGCTCAGAAAACTATGAAACCTGTTGGGATATCCTAAATCACAGGTACAACAACACGAAACTAATTTTCACCGCACACCTCAACAACCTGCTTTCGCTATCAACAATGCAACAACAATCATATCAACAAATCAAGCGCCTACATGACACCACCAACGAGTGCCTAAACGCCATCAGGAACCTAGGCGTGGACATCGTGTCATGGGATCCCCTTATCGTCCATATTCTATCACAAAAATTGGACCCGGAAAGTCATACGGAGTACGTCGAATCATTGAAGAACCCACGTGACTTGCCGACCTTAAAGGACTTCCTAGATTTTCTAGAAATGAAATTTACATCATATGAAGCGAGCCGCCGCAAGTTGGATACACCAAAAACATCTCATCAATCAGAAGCACCAAGAAAACCTTATTACAAATCATTTATGGGCATAAAAGATTCATCATTATCACAAAATAAATCAAATGATGTTAAATCAAGTTATTATCAAAGAAAACATTGCCCGGTTTGTAATAAAAATCATGGCATATTTAATTGCGAAACATTTCAAAGTGCAAGACCAGAAAGCAAACGAAGCACTATTGCAAGATTGAATCTATGCAAAAATTGCCTTTATAATCATTACGATAAGGAATGTTTTTCAACGAGTCGATGCCGCACGTGTCATGAACGACATAACACGCTCGTGCATGATGCCTACAGTCAGAAACAAGAGACTTCCGATCCACTTAATAAGCGCAAAACTGTTGCAAGTATTACGCAAGAATGTAGAAAAAATATAGAAGTTTTATTACCTACCGCCCTCATCAAAGTAAGGGCAGTAGATGGAAAGTATCACACTTTGAGGGCGTTTATTGATCCTGGAGCACAGATGTCATTGATCACGGAGGCTGCGGCTCAACTTCTCCAAATACCCCGGGAAAGCTGTGATGACACTATGTACGGCCTGGGAATTAATGGAAACTCCTGTAACGGCGTTATAAACGTCACTTTGTCATCACTGCATTGTGACTTTCAATTTGACGCCGAGTTATTTATCATGAATAAACTCACTCTGCCACTGCCGAATCAAACCTTCGTCAAGCCCGATTTGTCATATTTAAGAGGACTACCACTGGCAGATCCAGATTACAACATCAGCCGACAGATTGATATCATATTAGGAACAGAAATCTACGCCAAATTCGTCCAAAATGGAACCATAGTAAAAGACGATGACCTCCCCGTAGCTCAGAAAACGAAACTCGGGTATATCATTAACGGAAAGGTCCCATTGCCATCGTATCAACAATGCTGCACCATCGTCAACAACATGAGTGATATCTCGCGCTTTTGGACCATTGAAGACATCAATGAAACATCAAATTTGTCATCAGAAGATCAACATTGTGTAGACTTCTACCGCGAAACTACTTTTCGACAAGAGGACGGAAGATATGTCGTTCGGTTGCCGTTGAAGCCAGATAAGGAAGACGCGCTTGGATACTCAAAGAACATAGCCATAGCACAGTTCAGGCAACTCGAGATGAAGTTTCGAAAGGATCAAAATATCGAAAAGGAGTACAAGAAGTTTATACAAGAATACATTAGTTTAGGCCACATGCGCGAATGTACAGACGAAGTCGACGGGCCATCCAACTCGACACAGGAGTGCTTTTTGCCACATCATTGCGTGAAAAGACCTGAGTCAGCAACTACATCTCATAGGGTGGTCTTCAATGCGTCTGCCAAAACGTCAAATGGGACAAGTCTGAACGACATCATGTACAGCGGACCCAATTTACAACACGACTTATTGTCACTCATCATCAAGTGGAGACAATATAAGGTGGCGTACGTGGCAGACATTGAAAAAATGTTTAGAATGATTGGTATGAACATTCAAGATCAAAAATATCAGAAAATCATATGGAGAGACAATGAACATCAAAGGTTCCGTGAATACGCTCTAACAACAACAACATATGGCACCAAGGCTGCTCCATGGTTAGCTATGATGACTTTAAGACAGCTGGCTAACGACGAACGCCACAACTATCCTCAAGCGGCTAAAGTCGTTGAAGAGAGTTTTTACATGGATGACCTGCTACACGGCTGTCACGATCTCGAATCAGCGAAGAAAATGAAACAAGATCTGATCAATTTATTAAAATCAGGAGGATTTAATCTTCGCAAATGGGCATCAAACACGCCCGAACTACTGCAAGGAGCTAGTAAGACTCAAGATCAGCAAGAAACGTTCGAATTTAAAGATCAAGAAACAACGAAAACGCTGGGTCTACGCTGGCATCCTCAGGAAGATGTATTCAGTTTCCAACTAAAAATTGCACCACTCCCAACTCAAACATCAATCACAATGACGAAGAGAGAGTTGCTGTCGAATATAGCACAAGTATTTGACCCTCTGGGATGGCTGTCACCAGTAACCACGAAACTGAAGTTACTGTTTCAAAATGTCATATCAAATGACATCGGATGGAACGATCAAATACCCCAAAATATCAAGAAAGAATGGTTCACAATTTCACAAGACCTCCAAGTTATCAAAGATATCAAAATCCCGCGTTGGCTAAATACCTGCAAGAATCAAGAAATCGAACTACACGGTTATTGTGACTCATCAACTAAAGCATACGCATGCGCAATCTACTGCCGTGTTATCTCCACCGACGACAAAAAAGCAACGCCGCCGCCGCCGGTACTGATAGCAGCAAAATCAAGACTTGTACCGTCGAAAAAAGCTGTGTCCTTGCCGAGACTAGAACTGTGTTCAGCTCTACTTCTATCAGCCCTCATGGAGAAGGTCAAGCTATCTCTGTCAGAAAACCAAATCAAAATGGTCTGCTGGTCTGACAGTACAGCAGTTTTGGGCTGGCTAAACGGCGAACCTAGCAAGTGGAAGCCATTTATAGCTAACCGAGTTACGAAAATTACAAAAATCATACCACCGACTTGTTGGAACTACGTCAAGTCCGAAGAAAACCCGGCCGACTGCGCTAGTCGCGGAATCACGGCCCAGCAGTTATTAAAACACCATCTTTGGTGGAATGGACCAAACTGGCTGTCATCATACAGTGAAAATCAAGAAAGGCCCACGTTCACTACGGATCAAGAGGTTAAAATATCAAAACAAAGCCACGCGGTAACATGTCAACAAACAGACGGCGATATTATCAATGAATTAATATGTAAGCATAGCAACATGACTCATTGCACCCGCGTACTCGCCTGGATACTACGAGTGGCTTCGCGGCGTCAGCAAAGCTCGAGTTACCTAACAGCTGACGAGTTAAACACAGCTAAAAATAGAATCATCAAGTACGTGCAAGAAAGAGAGTTTTCAAATGAAATAATAAATTTGAAAACAAATCAATCAGTGCATTTAAAAAGCAATATTGTGAAATTAAGACCTTTCCTGGATCAAAATGGAATGCTACGCGTTCGAGGACGCCTTCACAACGCACACATCAGCTGGGAAATGAAGCATCCTCTTATCATTCCACATAGAGGTCGTTTGACCGAGTTGCTTATAGATCAAGCACATAAAGCTACTTTGCACGGAACTGCCAAACTCACTCACTCGAAGCTAAGAGAATCAGTCTGGATCATAGGAGGTAATAGAGCTACAAAAAATCGCCTCCGTCGTTGCATAACATGCCTCAAGCAGAAACCCCCAAAGCAATCACAACTCATGGGAGACTTACCTGAGTCGAGATCAAATCCATCAAGGCCGTTTTTTAACACCGGTGTTGACTATACGGGATACGTATCAGTGAAGGCAAGCAAAGGTCGCGGCATCAAAACGACTAAAGGCTACATTGCTGTGTTTGTTTGCATGGCGACAAAGGCAGTGCACTTAGAGCTAGTTTCAGACCTAAGCTCGGAATCATTTCTGGCCGCTCTACGGAGGATGTCCGCCCGGCGTGGAGCACCACGTCACATCTTCAGTGACAATGGCACAAATTTTACTAAAGCCAACAAAGCAATCAGAAGAGAATATGAAGAGATCACTGCTTCGCTTGATGAATCATTCTTCAACGCCATCAGCGATATGAACATCAGCTGGCACTTCAACGCTCCTTCTTGGCCCAGCGCAGGAGGCCTGTGGGAATCAGCGGTGAAGAGTCTCAAACATCATCTTCACCGAGTGCTGGGAGAACAACATCTAACCTTCGAAGAATTTTCGACTCTATTGGCACAGATAGAAGGTTGTTTAAACGCACGTCCCCTGTGCGCATTGACCGAAGACCCTGACGATTTGGATTACATCACGCCGGCACACTTTTTATCGAGCGGGCCGACTCTCCACATCGTTGAAACAGAAAGGGACGAACGCACTCGGTGGCGCCTAACACAGAAAATATTCCAAGATATATGGAAGAAATGGCAAACTGAATACCTGTGTCAGCTACAATCACGCTGTAAATGGACACAACTCAAGCCAAACATTGAGATCGGCGACGTCGTAATCATCCACGACGCAAACTTACCTGCTGGCAAGTGGGCCCTTGGCAGGGTATCAGAAGTCCACGAAGGAAAGGATGGACTTGTCCGTGTCGCCTCAGTGAAGACAAAAAATTCAATAATCAAAAGGCCCATTATCAAACTGTCTAAACTGCCAGTATCAGAAAACGAATCATCATCATCAACCAAAGAAGTACAGAAAGAAGACACGTTGCCCTCGTCGGTCGCGCCCCCAGCAAAACAAACAAAACAAAGGAAAACAAGATCAAAACTCATCAATTACATCACTATGGCGCTTATGCTGTTTATGTTAATTATATCACCGGCACAATGCAATCATAGCGTGTCACATTTCAAAGAGGGACAAGGCATTTATTTTGATAAAATAACGAACATGAAGCTGGCCCGAGACGAGTGGAAACTTATAGTTTATTATGACATCAATCCGTACTGGGAAGGATCAGAACTATTTTCCAAATACATCAGACACTTGGAAAATATGTGTCACGCCCTCGAAAATAAACAACAGTGCAACATCGTCCTAACTCAACTGCGCCACGCCTTTTCGGAACTAAAATACTACGACAGCATGCTACTCGGTCAACGCGTCGAGTCCCCACGACAGAGAAGGGCCTTCTTCAACGGCGTCGGTAACGTCGCTCACAGCCTGTTCGGCGTGCTCGATGAACAGTTTGCCGAACAATATCAGAAGGACATCGACCTGACCAGAGCTAATGAGAAACATTTAGCACAATTATGGAGGAATCAAACTTCGGTTATCGAGGCGGAAGCTAACTTACTGAAAAGAGTTGAAACATCAATGCAAAATCAGCACAAAACGTTCAATCAACACATAAACAACATCGAGAAGAGCCTTAACAAGCAGGCAACTGAAAAGCAAGAATCAACCCACATAAATGAAATCACCGTATCATCAATCATCGCTAACAACATACTCGTGAACCTGAAGAGCATACAAGACACTTTATTGGACACCATTGCTAACGTTATTTATGGCAAATTTAACGTGCATCTCTTGACACCACAACAGTTGAAAGATGAGCTGAACATCATAGCCGGGCAGATGCCAAAGGATTTGACTCTACCCTGCGAGAACATCAACACAGATCTACACAAACTATATCAATTAATGAAAGTGCGAACAAGAATGACCCGTCAGTACCTTATCTTCGAAATCAAGATTCCCTTAGTTTTTCAAGATGTGTATGAACTCTTCAGATTAATATCAATCCCACGTCAAGTTGGAAAAAATATGATCAAAATACGACCCATAGCAAAACAAGTGGCTATAAACATCAAAAAAGAATCGTATATACCTATGTTGGATGAAACTGTAAATAAATGCTCGCACTACGATTCATATACTCTCATTTGTACGCTACAAGGTCCAATTTATCAACTAAAGTCTGACTCACACCTCTGCATCGCCGATCAAATGTCGAACGAGTGTTCAGCTGACTCTGACACTTGTCGAAACATATGGACGGAACTAAGCACTATGAATACATACCTATACTTTTGTTGTGACGAATGTACTGCGAGAATCATATGCGGACAGGAGGTCAAGGCTGAGCATTTGAACAAGGCAGGAATCATAACCCTTCGAACAGAGTGCGTGTTGAATGGAGACGTCTTTACGATATTTCCCCAGAAGAAACTCTCGAACGAAATCAAAACACAATCAAACGTTGTTAAGTTCGACGTGCCTTCCATCAACAACGTTATAAACCTAACAGTACCAGTCTTGCAAGGCGAATCAACAGCTCTTGAAAACAACGACAAATATTTCAAGGTTATCAGAGATCAAATTGAACATATGAAGAACGAGGGAGCCCTATCAGACAGAATCAACTACCACGACATTCATCATTACACAGTAATCTACGTGGTCATGGGCATTGTCGCAGTATTAGCAGTGCTGTACGTGCGCCGCTACATTCGTCGACGGCAACTCGTCGCGCGCCTCACCCCTCCGTTCGCCGCCGCCGCCCCCCGGGAGAGCGGCCGCAGACTAACCTCGATGTCCATCACATCGCGCAGCTCTATCCCATCAGCGACCGAGCACCACCACAATGGACAACCCCCTGAGAGACAAGATCATCGCGTCGCGGCGACTGCGCTTAACTCTACAAACATTTCTATGTTTAGGGGATTTACTTCAATCAAATAATTCCTTGCAACTTAAATTCTATTTCATTTGTTTGATTCTAATATTTCAATTCATTTCACTGTAATGATCAGATTTATATAAGAATAATGTATCAGCATCTTTTATCAATCTCTCATCTCTTGGCCGGGAATATGTACAATGCAAGCATCGCACATTTCTCGCGTCAGCATTAAAATTAATATAATTATGACTTTATTTTAATTGCTGTATTTGCGATTACGCCATACATCGATTTATGCATTAGTTTACGTTTATACGTGCTCCTAGCTAGTACTCAAAATACCTTGGTTATCAATAAATTTATAAGTGTATCAAAATCAGTGTTTCTATCAAGACTACAATCAACCATCAAGAATCATATCATCTAAGGTGTACGGCTCGTACAGCTTGAGTTGTGGGTACTCACACAACGATATATATAATATGTAAATACTTATATACATAGAAAACATCCACGACTCAGGAACAAATATCTGTGCTCATCACACAAATAAATGCCCTTACCGGGATTCGAACCCGAGACCGCGGCGCAGCAGGCAGGGTCACTACCGACTGCGCCAGACCGGTCGTCAGTCAATATGTAATTATAGTTATCTACCACACCAACTCTTAAGGCACTGGTTCCACAGCTAGTAAACTATGAGCTATCGGCTATAAAAACGAACAAAAGATAAGTATTCCCGCGCAAATAAAAGAAACATTTTTTTCTTGGCTACAGACTAGCCAAAGGCACAGACGTGGCCTACGATGGAGTGAGATCGCCCAGAAGATGCCTGTTCACTCTTGATTTGAAGGTTGCCGGGTTATATGAGCTCGGAAATATAGCCGCCGGCAAGGAATTCCACTCCTTGGCAGTGCGCATAAGAAAAGAAGAAGCAAAGCGCTTCGTGCGGATTCGTGGAATATCCGCCAAGTAAGGATGGAGACCGGCCGTGCGTCTAAGAGTCCGATGGTAGAACGAAGTGCGTGATATTAAAATGCAACAAAATAAAAATTATGAACACTCAAGGGCCTGAGACATATTTAAAATCACAGGCAAGTACAAAATCTAACACGCTCGGCCGCCACACAAATAGATGAACTTGTTTCTGTGGACTCATTGTTGTGAACCGGTCTGGCTCAGTCGGTACTCGGTAGTGACTCTGCCTGCTAAGCCGCAGTCCTGGGTTCGAATCCCGGTAAGGGCATTTATTTGTGTGATGAGCACAGATATTTGTTTCTGAGTCATGGATGTTTTCTATGTATATAATAAGTATGTAGGTATTTATCTGTTTAAGTATGTATATCGTCGCTTAGCACCCACAGTACAAGCTTTGCTTAGTTTGGGGCTAAGTTGATCTGTGTAAGGTGTCCCAATATTTATTTATTACTAGCTTCTGCCCGCTGCTTCGCTCGCGTTAGAAAGAAACAAAAAGTAGCCTATGTCACTCTCCATCCCTTCAACAATATCCACTTAAAAAATCACGTCAATTCGTCGCTCCGTTTTGCCGTGAAAGACGGACAAACAAACAGACACACACTCACACACTTTAAATAAAATAAATAAATAAATATTATAGAACATTCTTACACAGATTGACCATGACCGAGGCCCACGGTAAGCTCAAGAAGGCTTGTGTTGTGGGTACCCAGACAACGATATATATAATATATAAACACTTATATACATAGAAAACATCCATGACTCAGGAACAAATATCTGTGCTCGTCACACAAATAAATGCCCTTACCGGGATTCGAACCCGGGACCGCGGCGCAGCAGGCAGGGTCACTACCGACTGCGCCAGACCGGTCGTCTTTCCCATTTATAGTATTAATATGGATTTATTTATTTATATGTTTGCGCAGGACCACTTGCGATCTCACACGGGCGAGAAGCCTCACCAGTGCACAGAATGCCCGCTCGCCTTCGCGATAAAGGGCAACTTGAAACGGCACTACAATGTTGTGAGTACACACCTCAACTACTACACCTCAGTCACAGAATACATATTAGTACAAGTACAGAAAGCCCACTCCAACAGCCCATCTAAAGAAATAACGACTCGCGCTACGATACCATTAAGTTGAAATTCCGACCGCGCAACACTAAATGCCTACAATTATATTGACGTAGAAGCGCGCTCTCTTTCTATCGCGTAACTCGTACCTTTTATGACGATATAGGGTAGTCTCCTTTTAAAAAGTAATATAATCTTAATATTTAACTAGTACCTTTTTATATTGCTCTACTTTAGCTCGAATAAACCTAAGATATTATGCCTTAGTGGTATTTAGCTTTAATTTTAATAAATTCGCGTGTAACTAGTTAGGAGTTTTTACTTAGAAGTATTAAACCTATTTAGTATAATCATATAATGATATGTAATGGTAATTGGATGTAAACCTATAATAATATTGGGTTGGTAAGAAAGTAATGAGCGATCGATTGAATTCCACATAAAATTTTTGAGAGAGTTCTAGAATCTTCTATGGTCGAAAGTATATAAAGGGCGAGTCGCATAGTTTGTTGTCAGTCATTCATTAGCTGTCGCCGAGCTAATATAAGGAAGAAAATGGACGAATTAAAAGTGCATGTAAGGCATTGCTTACTATATGAATTTCAGTCTGGCCATTCAGCCGCCGAAGCAGTGCGTAATATATGTCAGCGTGTTGCTCCTGAAGTTGTGTCTGAGGCCACGGCGAAACGATGGTTCCAGCGGTTTCGTAGTGGCGACTTCTCATTATCAGATCAACCTAAGTCTGGTCGACCGGTGAAGATTGATGTAGCCAAATTAAAAACCTTAATTAAAGGAGATCCGAGGCTAATGAGTCGTACTCTTGCTACCGAGTTAGGCTGCTCTCATGTCACCATAGAAACACATTTACACGAGTTGGGAAAAAACTACAAATACAGTGTTTGGATACCGCACGAACTTGATAGAGATCAACTAAACCGCCGTGCCGATATCTGCATACAACTTCTGTCTTTTCGCCGCACATTCAACTGGTTGGACCATCTTATCACTGGAGATGAAAAATGGGTCTTATATATAAATCACACACGCAAACGTCAGTGGCTAGCTCCAAACGAAAAAGGAATAGAGGCACCAAAAACAGAGCCTCACCCGAAAAAAGTTATGCTGTCCGTTTGGTGGGATATTCATGGTATTATTCACTGGGAACTCCTACCAAGTGGAATGACTGTTACCGCATCAGTATACTGTAATCAGCTTGAAAATTTAAACCAAAAAATCTGTCAGAATCGTCCACAGCATGCTAAAGTTTTTTCTTACACGACAATGCTCGCCCACACATTGCAAAAGTGACTCGGCTAAAGCTATTGGAGCTAGGTTGGAAAGTGATACCTCATCCACCGTACTCTCCAGACTTGGCACCTACGGATTACGCATTGTTCAGATCGCTAAGCAATGCCTTGAATGAAAAAAAGTTCGATGATCAAGCCCATCTACGACAGTACATAGCTGAGTTTTTTGAATCTAAACCTAAGAACTTCTTCGCCGATGCTATTCATTCTTTACCAGAACGATGGAGACAAGTAGTAGATAACGAAGGCCGTTATATTTTTGATAAATGATTAAAATAATAAATTAAATAAAAATTACAATATTGGTTATTTTTCGCTCATTACTTTCTTACCAACCCAATAATAACAAATTAAAAACAGTTCTTACCTTTCATCGTCCTTAGGGAGCTTAAATAAAGTTAAATTTGGTTTGCAATCCGTGTTAGGACAGCTAAACACTGCGCAATATTTCTTTGGCCTTTTTTTATTAATACTCGTATCAATTCTGTGACAGCGGTCGAATCAGTACGTAGGTATGCGACGAACACCCTCTCGCGCGTGCGTCACCGCTCGCCCGTGACTCCCGTGAGGCCCTACTGATTACCACTCGCGAGGGGTGCTTACGATTCGATACCTACACGCGCGAGTGGGACAGGCCTGCCTCAGTATAATAGTGAATACACACACCTCAGC
This sequence comes from Leguminivora glycinivorella, assembly GCF_023078275.1. Lineage (NCBI taxonomy): Eukaryota > Metazoa > Arthropoda > Insecta > Lepidoptera > Tortricidae > Leguminivora > Leguminivora glycinivorella. The sequence goes on along the minus strand of NC_062995.1, from coordinate 11,728,798 downwards.
CGCAGTATAATAAAGAGTACTATCGTACAGTATGGCTACTCCCGCTTCCGCTACCGCCTGTCCCACGCGACCAATCTACCTGTCTTATCTCACTCACACAATCTTGGTACGCGTTGACTCGAGCTTAAGACTGTGTGCGTAGGAACGCGCCTCTTTCATATATTTGATCGCCAGTGTCCGAGGTGTGCTCCGGCTGTCGCGAGTTATTAACACTTGTTGTCAAAATCCCCCTTACCTCTGTTGCGCAATGTACTATTGTCCGTTTCCGACGTATTGGTGTGATAGAAAGGGACAAACTATTATTATTAACTCTAAGGTTGTTAACTTTAGTGAATGCTTATGACTAAGGGCACACCTCGGACACTGGCGATCAAATATATGAAAGAGGCGCGTTCCTAGCACACAGTCTGAGCTCGTGTAGGTGAACGCGTACCATGCTTGTATGAGTGAAATATGACAGGTCGACTGTTCGCGTTTTTGACAGGCGGTAACTGTGAGGTAACCGAGAGGGGGTGGGCGGCACTTTCAGCGGGGAGCGGGACTGGCCATACTGTACGATAGTACTCTTTATTATACTCTGCTAAGGGGGTTAAAATCTACATCATATTTAAATGGCGCAGTCAAAAAGCCAGGATTATTTATATAGGACTAGCTTTTGCCCGCGGCTTCGCTCGCGTTAGAAAGAGACAAAAAGTAGCCTATGTCACTCTCCATCCCTTCAACTATCTCCACTTAAAAAATCACGTCAATTCGTCGCTCCGTTTTGCCGTGACAGACGGACAAACAAACAGACACACACACTTTCCCATTTATAATATTAGTATGGATTTACAAACTTCATACTATGAATCGTACCTCATTTTTTAGCGCCACCTATTAAATACTATCATAACTACATTGATGATGCCTACAATTTTTTTTTTCAAAATGTGTATTGACGTGATGTCATTATATTAAAATAAAGAAGCATGTCATTTGTTCTTATAAAAAATAAAAACACGCCGAAATATTTAGGGGAAAATTTGATTTTGGCCACTTCCAGGCGAAACAGCACCGTCTAGTTGTAAGCCTACATTTCAGGCCCATACAATTCAGGGGTACGCTTTTTTGTATTGGCTTTGTTAGTCCCGTATTATATCGCCTTTGTTTTGAAGCAAAGAGCATAGAATATTATAGAGAGTCACTGTCAAAGTAAAAATGTGTAATCACAGTGCATAGACTGCCATCTCTCGACACAGGCTTAAAACTGAACCTCAATTTTCACAACTTGGCCCATATTCTTAGCTTGATATGTGTTAAAATGTCAAATATTTTTATTAGTGCCATCTAGCCGAGCGTCCCCCAAAGGTGTAACGCCATCTAGGCCACCGTACCTTTTTGTTTATGGTACTGAGGTACGTTTTTTCTTAGAGTCTGGCTAATGAAAGTTAAACCCAGTATTTTTTTTAAAACAGCAACTCTGGATGTCATATCATCGATTGTCATCTGTCGGTGTGACTGTCACTTTAACGAATTTCGCTTAAAGTTAACAGCGAAATCTATAAATAATAATGAATAACACCATAAAAATTAGTAAAGTAAGTGCTGTAAATAAATTAGAAATAATAAAAAAGAAACCATGTTATCAATGTGTTGCCAGCTCCAATTTTTTTGAAATTGCCACGTTTTTTCTTTCATTAGCCAGACTCTAGACTTTTTCTGTCTTTAAGGAGTTACATATGTCTTTGGTTTGAAGTTGTCTCTTTTTGCCAAGCGAGCCTTTCAGTCTCTTGGCGAAATTTGAAATGAAAGTGTTTTAGTGAGATTATTATATTCCAGACCCACCTGAACAAGCGCGAGATCTTCCCGTGCCCGCTGTGCGAGAGCACGGCGACCACCAAAGCGTCGCTGAAGGTGCACATCCAGGCCGTCCACCGCGGCGGCGGCTGGCCGCGCCGCGACCGCAGCCAAAGGAAAAAGAGTATCGCTCAATAACTTGCTCCAGATCTGACCCAGACAATAGGCTACTTGACCATTTTTAAAGTCTATCCATACCTTAAACAAAGGATACTATAGACTAGACAGCCAAATAATAATACCACTACCGAACGAGATGGTCACATACAAATTATAATAAGAGTGACAGAGAGCAAAATGTTATTTTTTGTCTTTGTCATAGTTTCACTTTTCCGCCATTGCCACAAACGAGTTTGTGGCAAACAATAAAGACGTGACTTGTCAAGCTTATTATCCGCCCAAATTACGTAGGTTGTTTATATGGTAAACTGTCAGCCATTTTTAAAGTGATTCTTAAATTCGTCCATTATTCTATATCTGTCGCCCTTACGGGTGTACGCTTGCGTCAAGTCTATAGTATCCTTCGTCTGAGATCCATACTAATATTATAAATGGGAAAGTGTATGTGTCTCTTTGTCCGTCTTTCACGGCAAAACGGAGCGATGTATTGTAACCCACCACCGCAGCGACTCAAATCGCGCCGACCTACGAGCGAAGCAGGAAGAAAACTGAGGGCTGTCGGGTTCCAGCTAGAGCAGGCATGGAAGGAAGAATGGTCGGAGATGGCAACTGGCCATTGCAAAAGTACCCAAAATCCTACTCAGAAGCCGAAGGGCTTCTCGCTGCCAAGGAAATACTGGTGCCGCCTAAATAGAATTCGCACGGGTCATGGCAGATGCAATCACATGCGATACAAATGGGGTTGGAACGAGAGTCCGTTACGTGACTGCGGCCTTGAGGATCAAACTACCCAGCACATAATCGAACGATGCCCTAAGAGACGTTTCCAAGGCAGCCCGGTGGATCTCTATACCAATTTGACACCTGACGCGATCGGTTGGTTGCGTAACCTGGATGTCGACTTATAATACTAATTGTCTGCAAATATACGCCATACGCTTAAATAAATAATCACTGAAGTTAAGTTAGGTTCTATGACGTCACTACATGGCTGACAGCGTTTTCGGTGGCCAAAGTTGAAAAAAAAATATTACACGAAAATACACCATACACCTTTAATATCCAAAATCTATAAACATTGGTTTCTTATGTCAAATATTACAGAATTTCTTTTCCAAATTATCAAATATTACAGAACTTCTTTTCCAAATTGTCAAATATTACAGAATTTCTTTTCCAAATTGTCAAATATTACAGAATTTCTTTTCTAAATTATCAAATATTACAGAATTTATTTTCCAAACTATCAAATATTACAGAATTTATTTTCCAAATTATCAAATATTACAGAATTTATTTTCCAAATTGTCAAATATTACAGAATTTCTTATGCCAAATTCGATATGAGTCTAGTAGCCTATTTACAGGCTGGTAAAAAAAAGAGTACAAATTAATAGGAGCGCCACCGTATATGTAAACCGTTTTGCAAGTGGCAACTATTGAGTCGCGAGCAACAGTAAGTGTTTCTATGATAAAATAATTTAGTTACATTTCTACGTTTTGGTGCAAAGCTGGAAACTGTAATTAACGTATTATATGGGTGTATTAATGAAGTTGTTAATAAATAATTATAAGTCGAGGTGTTTTTTATTTGCCAACAAACTGTTTTGCACATGCAGGCCGTCCACAACAGCGGCGGCTGGCCGCGCCGCGACCTCAGCCAAAGGAAAAGGACTATCTATCAATCAATTTGTAATACCTAATGTACATAGTTGTTGCAATGTAAATCCTGGCCGCGAAGCCGAATAGCATTTTTTTATTTTTATGGGATAGGAGGCAAACGAGTAGACAGGTCGCCTGATGGTAAGCGATCACTGCCGCCCATGGACACCCGAAACACCAGCGAGATACGTTGCCGGCCTTTAAGATGGGTAAAGACGCGAAACGCCGCAGAAATGTAGCCTGGCTCTGTCGCGCCAATACAGAACGATAGAGATAGACAGCTACGAAAGAGATATTATCGTGAGCGTTTCTACATTCGGCTACGGACACTGACTTAGAAATATATGACTACGCGCCATCTTGCGGAATTTCATTACAACTATTTTCTTCAAACTAAACTGAACTGCCATCCCATACATCAAAATAACAGCGCGCTCCTGACAATAGTCATATATTTCTGGCAAAGACATATGTAAATGAAAATGAAATATTTATTTTTCAAGTAGGCATATTACAATGCGCATATGAACGTCAAATAAAGCTACGCCGGCTCTAACCCTACGCCTCAGCCTCGAGAAGATTTCAGTCCCCCCTCGGTTGGGAGGGGGGTATCCACTATGGGACCGGCAAGAAACTCGGCGGGCAACTTCTTTTCAAAACATTACATCTTATAACTAACATGCATTAAATAACAAGATACAATTTAACATGCAAAAGTATTCATCAAAGAATATGAACAGACTAGGTACTCTATGGAAATTAATTTCAATAAATTATATTATTGCTTAATAATACGTCGTTCTTCTTCAGAGAAAACTCCATGTAACTCCATATACAGCGCGTAAACCTAATAAGGGCGATAATTTTCACCCCATAATGAATTTTTGAAAAAAATTCCAGCAGCAATGTACTGTAAACGTGGTTGCGATGACAATCAATGACAACTGTCAACGAGCGTTTAACGCGAGTGTGTTTGCATTACGTTGCGGGCTGAATTAATTTGTATGGATAAAAAAAGTATTTCAATTTTAAGTAAAAGTTATCTAATTCCATTATTTATGTCCTATACTCACCACCGTTAAAAGGTTCGCCCGTATTAGGTTTACACCCTGTATATAGTATACTGAACTGCCACTGCATACATCAGAATAACAGCGTGCTCCTGACAATAGTCATATATTTCTGGCAAAGACATATGTAACTCCATATACAGAGTGGGGCCTGTAATAAAAGCAAAAAATCAAACTGTAGGCTACACTCCTTAAACTGACCAACATTTGTTCAGTGACTTTTAAAAATTATGAAGTCTTTAAATTTTTAATTTTTCATACAAAATAAATATTAGCTTCAATGTACGCCATTATTGTTGTCATTGACGTTGTCTGTCACACTTTAGACTTAACAGAATTCGCAATACGTTACCTCTTAGAAAAAAATTTCAAGGGTGATAAAATTCAAAATACAAGTTATTTTTAAAAGTCGCTGAACAAATGTTGATCAGTATAAGGAGAATAGCCTAGAGTTTAATTTTTTGCTTTTGTTACAGGCCCCACTCTGTATAGGGATAAAGTATAAGACAAAAACATATCTCAAAGCCGAGAAAAAGGTACGGTGGCCTAGATGGCGTTACACCTTTGGGGTACGCTCAGCTAGATGGCGCTATTATTAATATTTGACATTTTAAACATATTGTGTTATCTCACGACACAAGCTTAAACTTTTGAACCTCAGTTTTGACAATTTGGCCCATATTCTTAGCTTGATATGTTTTAAAATGTCAAATATTAATATTAGCCCCATCTAGCTGAGCGTACCCCAAAGGTGTAACGCCATCTAGGCCACCGTACCTTTTTCTATATAGTATTGAGGTACGTTTTTTTAGACTTTATCTATACTGAGTTATGTAGTGAGTATGAGTGTTCACGTGGGTTCGCTTTTACCAACGTTGATTCGGTGAATCCTAAGATTTACCATGGCAACTGTTCTAGTGACAGGGCAGCAAATTCGAGCCCAATTTACGACCGCATTCACTTCCCTAGCCTCTACCGCCCAAGTGCCTCAACAGTCCAACACCACCGTCACGCTCCCGTCTGCTGTGATCTTGCAGCTCTCCTGACACAGCTCTCGTCAGTAACCAGGCGACCAAAGGACTTCAGAGAGCTACCCACGAGCCTCATCATCCGATACGTGGAGATGGTCGAGAAGCTCCTGAATAGCTTAAGGATCTTAGGGGGTAATTGCACAAAAGATCCCGATGGCGCGAAGTGTATCCGAAAGGGCCCCCGCAGATTAAAGATACTAGAGATATGATAACCAGGCGATCATTGCTGTACTTCGGGCTTTTACAGTAAGTAATAACACATTATAGTGGATTTAATACATCTAAATACCTACATTAAAATTCAATTTTTTTCATGTGTTAACGGATTATCGATTAACTTTGACTTACGTTAAATTTGTCGAAATGTATCGCTTTAACGATTAACGAAGTTAACTTTTTTAGTCACGGATTAACGATTATCGAAGTTAACTATTTGATTAACGGTGCCCAGCTATGGGTTCGAATCCCGGTAAGGGCATATATTTGTGTGATGAGTGTTTTCCATGTATACTCTGGATTCATGACTCACTCAGGGCGGTAATTTTCCAACACCAAAATAAACATTAAAGGACATACTTAGAAAAAAAACAACATTCATTATTACTATTGGGTTTTATTTCAAAAATAACAATCCTCCTTTTTCGGACGAAGACATCAGAAGTGGGATACTTTAGTTATATAGATTGGCGACGAGAAGAAAAAAAATTTTTTTTAATACTTCGTCGGTGGCATACAAGCATACGGTCCGCCTGGTGGAAAGCGGTCACCGTAGCCTATGGACACCTTCAACTCAAGGTGTGTCACATGCGCGTTGCCAACCCATTAGAAACTCGTACAACTCCCCTTTGCTGTGTTAAGTACACGGCAAAAAGGAGCAGTTCTGAGGAGGGTTTGGGTTGCCGACTCAAAGGACAATAGACGAAACAAATTAGTTCCGTAGGTTCTTCAGTCACCAGCACACCGCACCCTCATATTTTAATATAATCCGTAAAGAAGCCAGATGGATCCGCCATTTTTAGTTTCGCCATGTCTGTCTGTCCGTCCGTCCGCGGATAATCTCAGTAACCGTTAGCACTAGAAAGCTGAAATTTGGTACCAGTATGTATATCAATCATGCCAACAAAGTGCAAAAATAAAAAATGGAAAAAAATCTTTTATTAGGGTACCCCCCCTACATGTAAAGTGGGGGCTGATATTTTTTTTCATTCCAACCCCAACATGTGATATATTGTTGGATAGGTATTTAAAAATGAATACGGGTTTACTAGATTGCACGTGTAACAAACTGGTTACAGTTTGGCGAAAATTTAAAATTGTATACCGAGGCATGTACCGTTTTTGTAAATAAATTAAAAAAAAAAAAAAATCGTTTTTTGATAACATTAATATTTTCTGAAATAATCGCTCCTAAAGGAAAAAAAAGTGCGTCCCCCCCCCTCTAACTTTTGAACCATATGTTTAAAAATTATGAAAAAAATCACAAAAGTAGAACTTTATAAAGACTTTCTAGGAAAATTGTTTTGAACTTGATAAATTCAGTAGTTTTTGAGAGAAAAACGGAAAACTACGGAACCCTACACTGAGCGTGGCCCGACAGCCCGACACGCTCTTGGCCGGTTTTTATTGAAGACGCACCGAGGTAGCTGTCAAATTTTAAAATATTGTTTGTCGACCGACGGGATATTTCCTCTATCCTGCAAACCTTCAAGAAAAGAGATATTTCATATTAAAGACCGGCAACGCACCTCCAGCATCATCAGCATAGCATGTCTGTGGCATCGTAGCTCCCGAACAGAAATGAAATGAAATATTTTATTGTGTGTTGAGTTTAGGTTACAATGGTTGCAGGTCTAATAGCTCATAATGTTATCCTCCAAACCCTACCACGCTGGTATACACACATGAGTTCCACATATCTACTAAATTATAGCAGATGAACCGATATAAATTAAGTTTTTTTTTTAAAGCTGAATTAGTCGGGAGTGTTCTTAGCCTTGTTTGATGGAAATCGGTCTATTTCGGGGGCTTTTCAACATTTTTGTTTTTCTTCTTCCTGGGAGCACGTTTAGGCCACGGCTCGCCGTTGTGCACGGTGCGCACGTGCATCCTGAGCGTGGAGGGAGTCGCGAGCACGTGCCAACAGATGTCGCACTTGGCGCTATTGCGGACGCCTTTGTGCACCTGATGACGGTAGAGAAAGTAGATTTTAATTTGTGTTACCCGTGTGGTGACGGGTTAAGAATTTCACCACCCCCTTTCTTCCCGTGGGTGTCGTAGAAGTCGACTGTGAAATATGGGTTCAATTGTGGCGTAGGCGAGAGGCTGGCAATGTCACTGCAATGTCACAATTTCGATTTCTTTCAACCCCTTTTTGCCAAGAATGGCACTGTAACTTAGTAGTTCATGTGCTCTGTCTACCCCTTTATGGGATACAGGCGTGATCATATGTATGTATGTATGTCATTTTGTGTTACAAAGGAGCAAAATTCTATCTGTGACCTAGTAAAATGTGTGTAGTATATAAATACCGATATATACCTGCACGGGAAGCATGGTCGCGCGATAGACGATAAAATAGCAGGCCGTCCCTATCGCACTATTTGTAAGTGCGATAGAAACGGTCTGATGTTTTATCGTTTAACGCGCGTCCATGCTATCGGTTCAGGTCTGACATAGTCATACAATAAAATCTGGCCTAGCGCGTAGGGACCCTGCCTGCTATGCCGCGGTCCCGGGTTCGAATCCCGGTAAGGGCATTTATTGTGTGATGAGCACAGATATTTGTTCCTGAGCCATGGATGTTTTCTATGTATATAAGTATTTATATATTATATATATCGTTGTCTGAGTACCTGCAACACAAGCCTTCTTGAGCTTACCGTGGGACTCAGTCAATCTGTGTAAGAATGTCCTATAATACAACTAGGGAACAAATCAAATTATTTTATTAAATATTTTTGATTTGTTTTTTAAGTAGTCACACTACTATATATAAATTATAAATTGAAATAGATATCAGACACGAAAGAAAAAATGACAAGGCCCACTGGTGGCCGAGCCGGGAATCGAACCCGGGTCTTCAGCTTACGCGGAACGAAAAAAAAACACAGATGATATTTTTGTATAAATTCTAGGGAGTTCTGTTATTGGCTATACTTATAAGTATATTTCTAATTGTATTTTATACTATACACGCTGTTGAACTTCTCAATAAAAAATAAAAAAAAAATACGGTGTTAATACTTACAACCATGACATGTCGCTGATGGTTGCTAAACATTGAGAAGGCGAGGTCGCAGTGCTCGCACTTGTAGGGTTTGTATCCCGTGTGCGCTCTCATGTGGAACTGTAGACATGAAGACAATCGTTATTTATGTTACTGGTGCATAATGAGAGGCGTTAAAACATAACATAAGTGTTGTTTTATAAAATGGGGCATCCATTAATCACGTCATACTGTATAGGGGGAGGGGTCATAGAAAAATCACTAGCTATCACCATGGTTTAAGGAACATATCACGTGTATTTTTTGTACCTCTGTGCTACACTACATCACAGTATAATAAAGAGTACTATTGTACTCCCCGCTGAAAGTGCCGCGCACCCCCTCTCGGTTACCTCACAGTTACCGCCTTTCAAAAACGCGAACATTCGACCTGTCATATTTCACTCATACAAGCATGGTACGCGTTCACCTACACGAGCTTAGACTGTGTGCTAGGACCGCGCCTCTTTCAATATAATTGATCGCCAGTGTCCGAGATGTGGCTAAAGTTTAAAGTTTTAGTATAAAATAGTATCATTTACCGCTATTTTGGTGTGTGTGTGGATTGAGTGAGCACCTTCCGAAAATAAAAAAAAATATGCTGATCATTTAGTAAAAGTTCTAAAACAATTGTAAAACGAATCTCTGAATTTGTAAAAAGATAAATCAAAAGATACAGCCATTAACATGTGCTCACTCAGTTCTCACAAACTACCAACGAAAACAGTGAATATATTCATTTAACATATAATATTTATATACTAACATTTAGTAAAGAATAGGCCAACCTACCTCTATAAATATTAGATCACCTAGTGACGTATTTAATTTTTTACAAATAGTTTCTTATGCTCACTCAATCCTCACACTTTTGAAAAGCCGAATTTTGATGAAAAACATAAGATTTAGACCGCTATTATATGTGTATAGTTTAGTAAAAGTGAAATGGGAATTTGTAAAATACAAAACGAACCACTAACGTGTCAGGTTTTTTTGTAATAAATTTTTGTAAGTGCTCACTCAGTCCACACGTTTTGAGAAAGTTAAAAATGTAAATATCTTACGATTTGTAGCACCTAAGACACTCGAAAGTACTTCAACATTTAGTAAAAATTTTTACTAAATATCCACCATCTAATATTTTATATTCGTTGTCTGGTTTTAAAGATATTCAGACATAACTTTTCTCATACAAATGTATCAAGTAGGGTGACCGCACTATGTCGGCTCCTGATTTTCCCCACCTTCCCATTGTCATATTGAGATTGGGGAGTTTCGTTCAATTTTGATAATAGTTTATATTAAACTAATACCATATTAATTCTCCATCTGCAAACTGTTTTTAGGTTATGTTCTTGGCCTAGTGATGATGTGTATTGTGTAATTTTTATCGACGTCAGGATAATAACCATATCGACATCTATATCGCTCGTGCGTATTGGCGCGACAGAGCCAGACTAACTGGCACGGTGTTTCGTTTTCGTTTGGCGTCGGAGTAATGCCATTCGGCTACGCACGCTGTAAAGCTGCTAACACATGACCGTACGACCACCGTACCGCACCAAGGTCATCCATATGGATGCTTGCTAGCTTGTAAATGGGAGCTAGAAATAGTTATTATTTTCTCGCTCCCACTTACAAATCCGGTACGCTCATCTGTTATCACGATTAGAATACCAGGTTCTGGTTTCTTACTATTGAAGTATTATATTCTTTGTTTCTTACCAATTATCATTCATGTCCTTTTTAATGCATGAATGTCGATATGGTTATTATCCTGACGTCGATAAAAATTACACAATACACATCATCACTAGGCCAAGAACATAACCTAAAAACAGTTTGCAGATGGAGAATTAATATGGTATTAGTTTAATATAAACTATTATCAAAATTGAACGAAACTCCCCAATCTCAATATGACAATGGGAAGGTGGGGAAAATCAGGAGCCGACATAGTGCGGTCACCCTACTTGATACATTTGTATGAGAAAAGTTATGTCTGAATATCTTTAAAACCAGACAACGAATATAAAATATTAGATGGTGGATATTTAGTAAAAATTTTTACTAAATGTTGAAGTACTTTCGAGTGTCTTAGGTGCTACAAATCGTAATATATTTACATTTTTAACTTTCTCAAAACGTGTGGACTGAGTGAGCACTTACAAAAATTTATTATAAAAAAACCTGACACGTTAGTGGTTCGTTTTGTATTTTACAAATTCCCATTTCACTTTTACTAAACTATACACATATAATAGCGGTCTAAATCTTATGTTTTTCATCAAAATTCGGCTTTTCAAAAGTGTGAGGATTGAGTGAGCATAAGAAACTATTTGTAAAAAATTAAATACGTCACTAGGTGATCTAATATTTATAGAGGTAGGTTGGCCTATTTTTTACTAAATGTTAGTATATAAATATTATATGTTAAATGAATATATTCACTGTTTTCGTTGGTAGTTTGTGAGAACTGAGTGAGCACATGTTAATGGCTGTATCTTTTGATTTATCTTTTTACAAATTCAGAGATTCGTTTTACAATTGTTTTAGAACTTTTACTAAATGATCAGCATATTTTTTTTTATTTTCGGAAGGTGCTCACTCAATCCACACACACACCTATTTTGGTTTTCGATTCGAAGCGCTTCGGGCAATGGTCGCACGCGAACGGCAGCTCCCCAGTGTGCTGCCTCATGTGGATGCGCAGCTGGAAACTCTGCACAAACAAAGGTCGGAAGCTTGCCAGTTTATTAACTGGGACTACCTCTACATTCCTAATGACGTTTGTTCGAAAATCACTTGGCCTAACTCATTTGGCCGAATTATGAAATGCCTAACGCTCTTTTGGCCTAACGATCATTTGGCATAATTTAAATTTTGCCCCAAAAATGACATTACCCAGAACCGATTCGCTGTTAGAAAGGTAGGTTTAGGTTAGGTTAGAACCGTGACCTCACACAAATCCGAATCGCTTCTAAAAAAGTGGGTTTTAACGGCGTTAGGCGAAACAATATTAGGACATTTAAATTAGGCCAAATGATCATTATGCCAAAAAAATTTTAGGCGATCTAAAAATCGAAGAAAAAACTTTAGGAATCTAGATATACATCCTATTAACTATGTGAGGTGTGCAATAAAGAGTATTGTATTGTATTGTTTATCGGTACAGTAATACCCCGCTTTACGCGACCCGGTTTAGCGCGGATTCGCTAAAACGCGACTTTTAAATTTTGATGGATCGGAAGCAAAACGCCACTCAAACAGCATTAGATTGTTAAACAAGCTATATGAATGTAATTTTTCAAGTAAAATATATACTTTTTTCGGTTTGATTTTAAATTTAGTACCTTAATTAAGTGACCCCGATATACGCGAAATTCGCTTTACGCGATTTTCCCTGGGACGCATCACTCGCGTTAAGCGGGGTATTACTGTATTTTACAGGATACATTTCGGGGAGTGAGCTGGGGAACTGTACAACCTTGTTCCTCCGTCCCCATTTCACCATAGGACCACCAGACAAGCGGCAATGCGGCATCGCTTCATGGTCAGTATTCCAAAAATGCGCACTAAGCGTTTCGCTTCAACATTTCTTTTGCGAACCGCCAAGGAGTGGAATGCCCTGCTGCTGTTTCCGCATGAGTACAATCCAGGTCTCTTCAAAAGTCTAAAGCAAGAGTAAATAGGTATCTCATAGGCAAAGACATATATAACTCCGTATAGACAGATAAGGTCTAAGAAAAAAACGTATCTCAAAGCCCTAGGGAAAAAGGTACGGTGGCCTAGATAGCGTTATACCTTTAGGGAACGCTCGGCTAGATGGCGCTATAACGGATATTTGACATTTTAACACATATCAAGCTAAGAATATGGGCCAAATTGTCAAAACTGAGGTTCAAAAGTTTTAAGCTTGTGTCGAGAGATGGCAGTCTATGCACTGTGATTACATATTTTATTTTGACAGTAACTCTCTATAATACTCGATTCTGCTCATAGGTAAGCGTGCTCCACCGTAAACCACATCATCACTTACCATCAGGTGTGATCGTGGTCAAACGTCTACCTATCTAAAAAAAAACTAACAGATCAACTTCTTGTTGTGCCGTGTCCTCATCGGACGTCGGCGGAAATTCCTCGGAAATTCCTATCCTGTGCTGGCAGCGTTCTTATACTACTCCACTCCAATTACTAGTCCTGCTTTTAATATTATTCATCCAAGCTAGCTTCCTGCCTCCTATACTTCTTTTGCTCTCTATTCAGTAAGATCAACTTTATACGTGTAAGAAAAATCACGCAAACACACGCTACAGGCGTATGTTGAACCCATACGCTTGAGAAAGCTGTTGTTAACAATAACAGTTGTGGACACTTGGAGACCTTATACATCTCCAAGATTATGTGTTCAATGTTTATCTTACTTTAATTTTATTGTATAAATCTATATTTTCTTCCTTTGTAACATACGAGCGCAGAATATAGTGTCTTACAGCTATATTTTATTATTTGAACATTTAATTTACCCTGGGAGCTTGAACATGTCATGCACACTTAAAAGTCTTTGCTGCGGTGGCGTCGTTGATCGGGTCGCCACCTTCCCGAATAAAGGTTGAGGGAGGCGATGGCTGAGACACGCGTCATACTCGTGAACGGGTGCCGTCTGTGAAGACCGGTCTGTTTAAGCTTACTGGGGCTGTTATAACTTACTAACTTTTTTGGGAGTGCGATGAAATGATGGCAGGAACATTAAACAACAACCGTGTATGGGATACAAATCGGTTTATTTGGATTACATCATTACACGTCGACAAATCTTAGTTTTAGACAATTATAAATTACACGTGTTGCAATCTCTAGATCTAGGTTACGACGAGTGTCAACATGACAGCTCGGTGTTGCTGTTGTATTTTATAAAGGCGGCTATACATTAATGTAGATGGTCGCCACACTTTAATTCTAAATTTTATTAAATTAGGACACTTTGTTCGGTTGTCGTTTGTTTCCTTTCTTTTAGTGAATATTTTAAATATATGATTTTGACTCATGGAGACCATATACATCTCTAAGGAGAATTAGATTAAGTAGATATACATTTTATCTTTAGTTGTGACATTTAGAGTCATTTGCACCTCTAAAGTAATTTTAGACTTTTTTTTTGTATTTGTACTTTTATATTTAGTGTAGTTCTTGGTTGTAATTCGACATTTAGAGACCTTCTACATCTCTAACTAATTGTATAGAGTTAACTTTAGTTAGAACTTAGAATTAGTATATAATAGTATCAATTAAATTGTAATTTCAATTCAAATTTAAATATTTTCTAAATATGTACATGTGACGTGTAAAAGTGCCCCTGTGGCCTATTTGCTGAATAAATTAATTTGATTTTGATTTTTGAACAACTCACGTTGAACATTTTCCCGCAGAGCTCACAGCACTTATTTTTCATTTGCGGCGGGACGCGAACCCGCGCGCGTTGGTAGCCCGCCTTCCGCTCTTTCTGCTGGGAGCTGCCTTTGCCGAGGTGTTTGCGCGTGATATGTACGTTGTATGATTCCGCGTTCAGGAACGTCGAGTTGCACTGAAAAGGGAAAACATACATGAATCCTATTATGGTGTTTAAAATAGTCAGACCGAAACATATCGATCACTACTTTCATCTTTTTTCATACATAAGAAATTAAATACACGCAGCAGTTTTCGCAGGCGTATGGTCAAACACATATGCCTGAGATGGATGTCTTAAATTTAATTTGCTCTTTGAATTGCAGCCCCTTGATGTAAGGAGACGATATTTAGGTGGGAAATTTTGGTTTAAAAGTAAATCTCTTAAATTTAATAATTCCGTGATATCTCTGTTGGATGACTTACGTGAAAAGTCTTTCCTGTGGAAGAGAAAAAAAGAACCGCTACTATGGATAGTGCATAGAACATTTGAAAACATACCTGTGCATTGTAGTGAAAAACTAGAAATGTTTTCTTATGATTGGTGGGTCACATACGAAAACGTTGCTAACATTTGCTCTGACATTGATATTGCAACCAGGCCGAAAAAACAATACAGTGCTCTTAGTCTGAGAAATTTATGTAACGAGTTCCTCAATAACAAATATTCTGGGTTTTACGAAATATACACAGATGGGTCTAAGGATGAAAGTGGATCTGGGGCAGCTTTTTTCGATAGACAATTAAACACAGGGATGAGTTTTAAAATACAGGGCGAAGTTTCTATTATGTCAGTCGAATTGCAGGCTATTGTGGAGGCCTTGGCCTATGTGGAATCAATTGAGGCAAAACGTATAGTAATATTTTCGGACTCAAAAAGTGCCTTACAACATATAGCTCGATGTACCTCGACTAGTCGAGGAACACCGACAGCTTATCTCATTTTAGAGCTCATGCGAAACTGTATGTCCAAAGATAAAACTGTTATGCTTCAATGGATTCCATCCCATATAGGTATTGATGGTAACGAAGCTGCAGATAAACTAGCGAGAGAAGCATCCTCTGAAGGCGTAGTTATTAAGGTTACACCTTTTTATACCGAGGTACTAGCTCAAGTCAAAAAGCACTGTGCCAATCGCTGGAAGGAATTTTTTAATAAAAGATCCCAAGAGAAGGGTATATGGTACCGCACTATACAGCCTGAACCGTTACAGTCTCCTTGGATGACCCAGTGTTCGCTTACACGTCAGGACCTTGTGATAGCGATGAGACTCCGTTCTGGACACATTCCTTCGAATAAATTTAAATTCATGATGGGTAAGGTTGAAAACCCGAACTGTAATGATTGTGGGGTCATCGAGGACGTATACCACATATTGATGGAGTGTGTACGGGGGGAGTCTCATCGCCGTGGAACCTTTTACACTGGATTCTGCAATGTTGTGCTCGCCAAACCTGAGTCAGAGCAAGCTAAACTACTGTACAAGATTTATAAGGAATGTATGTATATTAACTAATTTATTGCTACTGTATAATGTTCGCGAACGTATGGAGCGCCATAATCGCTCAGCGACTAAGCTCCTTAAATTATGATTAAAAAAAAAAAAAAAAAAAACTTAGTTTCCGTATGAATATTTCCCTTTTATGGTTTACTGCTACTAACCTCTGTGCAGGTCGGATGTTCCGAGTCCGCATGCTGTTTTAACGCGTCCTCGCTCTCGAAGTTGTCCCCGCACTGCACGCACGGGCTGAGCCGAGCGTGGTTCTTTTGTGCTCCGGTTTCTTGGTGCCTCTTCAATGCGTCGTTGCTCATGAACGTTACAGAGCAGGTTCTACATTCGCGATACTTTCTTCGTGACTGGGAAACAAATTATTCTATATTTAATACTTATTTGGGTTAAATTGTGGCGTAGGCGAGAGGCTGGCAACCTGTCACTGCAATGTCACAGTTTCGTTTTCTTTCAAACCTTTATTTGCCAAGAGTGGCACTGAAGCTTCAGTAGTTTCATGTGTTCTGGCTACCCCTTTATGGGATATAGGCGTGATTGTGTGTATGTATGTGATTGTGTGTATTTGACCACCGGCCTGGCCTAGCGGATAGTGACCCTGGCTGATAAGCCGCGGTCCTGGGTTCGAATCCCGGTAAGGGCATTTATTCGTAATGTGAATGTATGATTGTCACAGTTTCGTTTTCTTCCAACCCCTTAAGTGGAATGGCATTAGTGCCAACTTGAGTAGTTTCAAACATACATACGAACATACAATCACGCCTGTATCCCATAAAGGGGTAGGCAGAGCACATGAAACTACTAAAGTTTCAGGGCCACTCTTGGCAAATAATGGTTTCAAAGAAAACGAAACTGTGACATTGCAGTGACAGGTTGCCAGCCTCTCGCCTACGCCACAATTTAACCCATATCCCATAGTCGACTTCTACGACACCCACGGGAAGAAAGGGGGTGGTGAAATTCTTAACCCGTCACCACACAGGCATTTTATTTAATTTTAATTTATTTTTCCCCAGTAAACGCACGACATACCCGTGGGTGTCGTAGAAGTCGACTGTGGGATATGGGTTAAATTGTGGCGTAGGCGTGAGGCTGGCAACCTGTCACTGCAATGCCACAGTTTCGTTTTCTTTCAACCCCTTATTTGCCAAGAGTGGCACTGAAGCTTTAGTAGTTTCATGTGGCCCTTTATGGGAAAGAAAACGAAACTGTGACATTGCAGTGACAGGTTGCCAGCCTCTCGCCTACGCCACAATTTAACCCATATCCCACAGTCGCCTCTTACGACACCCACGGGAAGAAAGGGGGTGGTGAAATTCTTAACCCGTCACCACACGGGCTAAAATAGATAAATAAAGAAAAAGCGATCAAGCCCACTGGTGGCGAAGCCGGGAATCGAACCCGGGTCTCCAGCTATCGCGGCTGACGCGCTAAACCCTTACACCACCTCGACCGCCACCAGTGGGCTTGATCGCTTTTTCTTTAGTGTATGGTATCTATTTCAGTTTAAATAAAATGTATTTATTTCATACACAGATGTTTAAACCAAAGACATATGTAACTCCGTATAGACAGCTACAGTTTAAGAAAAAAACGTACCTCAGAACCATATAGAAATAAGTACGGTGGGCTAGATGGCGTTACACCTTTGGGGTACGCTCGGCTAGATGGCGCTAATATTAATATTTGACATTTTAACACATATCAAGCTAAGAATATGGGCCAAATTGTCAAAATTGAGGTTTAAAAGTTTTAAGCTTGTGTCGAGAGATTTTACAGTAACTCTCTATAATACACTTCATGTCCTCCGCTTATCCGTTTTGGGAATAGAGGTGTGAGTTTATCTATGTTTGTTAAATGGAATGAATGAATGACTGAATGAAAATTAATGTGTATTTGTATCAAGTTTCAAGTTTCTTTATTTGGCCAAGTAACAAAACACGTTACATCTAGCAAGTCAATAACAGGTCATTGCTAAAACTAAAATCAATCAATGAAGCAAGCGTCTGCATACAGGAGCATTTGATTTTTACCTGAATTCTTTGTCGCAATACTGACACTGGTATCTCTTGCCGGCGTGGAAAGCGTGATGCAACCCTGCCTGGTGTCTGCAATCACATAATAGTACCTATATAGACGGTGAACCAAATCATGGTACTAAAAATTATATTAGGGTACACCAAAGACCTATATAACTTCGTATAGACAGATAAAGACTAAGAAAAAAACAGAAAAATGTACGGTGAGTTAAATGGCGTTACACCTTTGGGGGACGCTCGCCTAGATGTCGCTAATATTAATATTTGACATTATAACACATATCAAGCTAAGAATATGGGCCAAGTTGTCAAAACTGAGGTTCAAAAATTTTAAGCCTATGTCGAGAGATGGCAGTCTATGCACTGTGATTACACGTTTTACTTTGACAGTAACTCTCTATAATACTCGATCCTCTTTGGGGTACACCTAACACAGATCAACCTAGAGACGACTAAAAAAACTAATTAGTCCGTCAGTTAGATTATCAAATAATTTTGAGACACGTATTTTTTCTTTTTTCTCTTAAACGAAAAATGGCGACGGTACAGTGCGTTAAAGTTTCGCGTGACGTCACGCCTAGGTACAATTATTACTTAGAAGTGACGTCACAAGAACTTTGATGCTCTATATCTTTTTATTTTTTCATTAATTAGAAATAGCGAAAAATATGTGTTCGGTATTTATGGACGACCTAACTGACGGACTAAACAGAATGCCATTTTTTTATATACTTTAATTATCCTTTTATTCATAAAGGTTCACTAAAGTTATCAAGTCGATAAAAAAACGTTTGTCCCTTTCTGACGTGCTGGTGTGATAGAAAGGGACAAACGATTTTTATCTACTTTTTAACTTTAGTGAACCTTTATGAATAAAAGGGTAAGTATATAAAAAATTGGGGTTAGTCGTTACAAGCGCGGATCCAGCTTCGTGCCCAGGGGGGTAAAGGCCCAGGCCCCATGGGGGGGTCACGTGGTCTATTTGTAAGGCCAACCTATTGTCCCGGATTTGTAAGTTCACATTTTTGACACATTTGTTTTGAAGTATGTTGCGATGTGGCTAAGACGTATTGTTTGCCAAATCTAACGATTAATTTCGAATTGGTTGAATCGATTAGGCCTTATGTACAAGGAGGTGCTTAAACAAATATACGATTTCTATCAACTTACTGAAATGTCATTTGAATCGAAATGACAGACTGCCACAGCACTAGTTTAAAAATAAAAATGAATGATAAATGACATAATAAGTAAATCCTGCGTGATAAATTAATATCGTAAAATACTCACTAACGAAGATCCGCAAAAATTTAACATGTGTTAGATTATGTTTAAAATAAGTGAAATATTGTTTTTAAGTACTTGATTTTTTTAAATATTATTACAGGATTTTATTTAAAGTTTCATTAGGTTGCGTGAGTTTACGTTTTGTGGACGCTGTCATGTGTCAAAAAGAGGTTCTTACAGCTCTGGGACAATAGGCTCCAGGGAGGGGGGGGGGGGGGGGGCATGACCTCCATGACCCCGCCCCTGGATCCGCGCATGAGTCGTTATCCCTGGTCCCTACAGTTGCGTTTTAAACATACCTCGACCGGGACACAAACCCGCAGTCTCTACACACGTACTTGATGCGATGCTTGTCGAAATGATTCCACTGTTTGCCTTTTAACTTAAACCGAATCGTGCAGACCGGACATTCAAATTCTCCTTCCTGAAAATTAGATAAATAAAATAAATAAATAAATAAATATTGGGGACACCTTACACAGATCAACTTAGCCCCAAACTAAGCAAGGCTTGTACTATGGGTGCTAAGCGACGATATACATACTTAAATAGATAAATACATACTTATATACATAGAAAACATCCATGACTCAGAAACAAATATCTGTGCTCTTCACACAAATGAATGCCCTTACCGGGATTCGAACCCAGGACCGCGGCTTAGATATACATACAATCACGACTGCAACCCATTATAGAGGAATAAGTAATGATATTCCGCTTTGTGTGGTAGGGCACAGCACAGCGGATATCGCCTCGCTCGAATCTAGAGCAGAGCCCAACTGGGGAAGTACCTCCGCCTTAAGAAGACCGCAGCCAAATAGCACTAGACCCTACTCATAGTGTTGTGTTCCTGCCGGTGAGTAAGGCTGCCAGAGCTCAACGAGGGTGCGGTGTGCTGATGACGGGAGGACTTACGGAACTAACTTGTTCCGTCTATTGTCCTTTGAGTCGTCGGCAACCCGAACCCTCCTTGAGAACTTGTACACTCCTTTTTGCTGTGTACTTAACACAAGTTTCTAATGGGGTGGCAACGCGCATGTGACACTGTTTGAGTTGCAGGCGTCCATAGGTTAAGGTGACCGCTTTACATCAGGCGGGCCGTATGCTTGTTTGCCACCGACGTAGTATTAAAAAAAAGTAAGGGGAGAGTTGTAACTCCATACGTCAGTAAATGCGAGTTATTTGCACAGCCCGGACAAGTCATCGCAAAACAATAGCAACACGGCAATAGAACAAGATTAATAGAGTCGCATTATGTGAAATAAAAATTAAAAATAAATGTGCAAGTAGTATTTAATTGTATTTTTCAATAATATTTATTATTGTAACCCAAAATTCTCCATATTTAAAATATTTAGAAATAACTATAAAAAGTAAAAAAAAAGTAAAAGTAAAATTTATTTCAAAAATAAGACATTTAGTTAGTCACATATTTAGTGGATCATACTAGGCAGAGTCTGTCCCGTGACTCCACGATTTTACATTATTTTGAAAGACCATTATTAAGTTAAATCATGTCACTTTGACGTTTTAAGCATGTCACTTTGACAAACCCATGACAGATATGCGACAAAAAAGGTCAAATTCGAGAGTTTACTGATGAAAGCCGATAAGTTGAGCAAACTGGCTTTTGTATTTCGAACTAAGGCCCGTACCGAAAAGTTTTTTTACAAAGTTTGCATATTACTAAAATACTGGCTGGTAAAAGTTTTTTTTTTCTGTTTATATTTTTCAGCTTATGTCATTTTAATGTATCAATTGACATTGTTAATTTAGGCTGGGCATTGTTTTTATTCAAAATGCAAGACGATAAATTAACTCGGAGAGAAAATGTTTTGCGAACGTATCTGGAAAATCCCGGTTCATCTTTTGCGGCGGTCGGAAAAATGGTAAATGTAAGTCGTGCAACGGTGCGAAATATAGTTAATCGTTACTTCAATGAATACAGAATTCAAGACAAAGCTCGAAGTGGACGCCCCATAGGTCCGTCAAATAAAATTTTAGAAAAGAAAATAGTGACTGCTTATAAGAAAAATTGTAGTTTATCGGTGCGGGACGTGGCAAAAAAATTAAAAACTAGTACTTCTATGGTCCAGAGAGCGAAAGTACGTCAAAATTTAAAGTCTTATAAAAAAGTAAAAGCCCCAAAACAGTCGATAACACAATTCAATAGTTCCGTTACAAGATCGAGAAAATTGTACAAGCTGCTTTGCGATTTGAACGGAGCATGCGTGCTCATGGACGATGAGACGTATGTGAAAAAAGATTTTTCGACTTTGCCAGGTGATCAATTCTTTACAACCGAATCTAAGGCGAATATCAGCGATCAAAATAAATATATTTTTATGGAGAAGTTTGGAGAAAAATATTTAATATGGCAAGCAATATGCTCCTGCGGGAAACGCACTGGGTCATTTATTACAAAAGGTACGATAAATGCAGATATTTATGTCCAGAAATGTATAAAAAGATTTATTTTACCATTTATACGGCAACATGAAGGGGATGTGTTGTTTTGGCCCGACCTGGCTACTGCACACTATGCCCGAGCCACACAAGAGTGTCTGGCTTCAAATAACGTGCAATGTGTGGCCAAAGATATGAACCCCCGAACTGCCCCCAACTACGGCCCATCGAGCGTTATTGGGCATTAGTAAAAGCAGAGCTGCGTAAGAACTGTTCACCAGCAACATCAGAAGCAGATTTTAAAAAGAAGTGGAAAAAACACGCCAAGAAAGTCACCGAAACCACCGTGCAAAACTTAATGGCAGGCTTGAAGAGAAAAATCCGCTTATTCAGCCGCAAAACTCAAAAAATATAAAATGTATATATTTTTTGTAAATAGACACTATCCATAATATAACTAAAATAAAATATCTTTGCTGGTCATCATAGTTTCATTAATATCATAATTACGGTATGTAAAAAAACTTTTCGGTACAGGCCTTATGTACCATTTCCACAATGTTGTTGTTTCAAGGACAAATTATCTCGATTTATCGGGTTCCACCAGTAAACCCTCGATTAATGTTATATTAAGATTTTAATATCGGCTTTAGATAATAATAATCATAAGTCTCGACTCTATAGAGTCTTGTTCCATGTCCATTTCTGTTTTTGCGATGACTTGTCCGAGCTATGGTTAGTATATGGTTTGTATCACAGAATTACAGTTAAACCAGAATGAGTAGTTAGGTCAAAAAGTGTGTCCACATGAGAGGTCATTGTTTGGGCTGGTGTCCCTCTCGCACTTACTGACAATGTCAACATTATTCAGTGACGTCATCACTGTCATACATTGGGGATACCAGTCAATTTTCAAAGTTACCTACTACCAAATCTACTAATACCCATTTGAACATATTGTTTAATTATACAAATCTTTGATTTATTGGCATCAAAATAATTACATTGTAATTATTTTCCAGTTCTTTGAAATATATCGAAACCCTAGTTTGAATATAACACTAAAAATAATATAAGAAGTTATAAAGTAAGGTAGTATACAGATAAAAATACTACTACCATGGTAACCTCATTAACACTGGCCACGTGCGAGAGGGACACCAGCCCAAACAATGCCCTCTCATGTGGACCGTTTTCGCTAGTCTGATACGATCACCTTTCTGTCTCAGTAGTAAGGTTCAATTTAGTATGGCAAAAAATGTGATTCCACAATCTAGTTTAATAATTCTAAATCTATGGTTTGCATAGGCATAGTTAACTGACATCTAGCGACATTGGTCTCATAGTTGCCCGAGTTACAATCATGAAACACAATTTTAGAGAAATATCTCTGAATCCCCCCAGTACTACCCCAGTGGGGCTCTGCTCTAGATTCGAGCGAGATGATATCCGCTGTGCTGTGCCCTACCACACAAAGCGGAATCCCTTTTAAGTGAGAAATTGAGAATGGTAGTTATCTATCTATCTATTAAGTCATTTTTTTCTGAATTAGAGAATGTCTCTTAGTTCAGTGTGCCGCTTGGCAAAGGCCTCCTCTAGTTAGCTGATAGTTAGTAATGGTAGTTAACCAACTTTAAAAAATGTCACTATGGTATGTACCCAAAGGTTATACTTACTAGTCCCGTCAAAGGTAGCAGTAACTCGTGAGCCCGGAGACATTTGCGTCTGAACGAAGCGCATCGCTGCATGAGGCCAGCGCACCTCACGCAGAGGTGCTGCGGAAGCTGATCCATTGCAGTTACCTAAGTTGAAATAATTTACAATCACTACTGAAATAAAATGCACATATGAAAGGAAAAGTGACCAAGGCCTCCAGTGCCTGAGGCTGGAATCGAACCAATGTATATCCTCTCAGCCACCCAGGTCACAGTTACTCAGGTCGAAATCATCTCTCATATGAGAAATCTTCTACCATCTCTCGGGTAGAATGGTACGGTTTTTACCCCCTATGTGAATCAACTCAGGTAGTTTCATCATTTTGACTTTGGAATGAATAGTCACCTGCGGTATTTCCGACCGATACGACCTACAAATCTTCAAGAAAAGAGCGTGCACCCATCTTAAAGGCCGGCAACGCACCTCCAACACCTCTGGTGTTTCGGGTGTCCATGGGCAGCGGTGATCGCTTACCATCAGGCAACATGTCTGCTCATTTGCCTCCTATCCCATAAAAAAAAATTTGCTATGATCAGTCACACTATAATCAAACCCATATTCCAGTCAACTCCAACAACCCTGGGAGCATTCCACGGACTGTCCCGTACAAAAACATTAATTTTTCGTGTGTTGCGCCTTTTTTTTCGGCAGTTAAATCATGCAATGTTTTCTGTGCATAATTAGAATAGAATAGAATAGAATCAGTTTTAATTGTAAACAAACAATCATAAATAATATTTATGAGAGACATAATAGAATAAACATACATACAATCACGCCTGTATCCCATAAAGGGTTAGGCAGAGCACATGAAACTACTAAAGCTTCAGTGCCACTCTTGGCAAATAAGGGGTTGAAAGAAAACGAAACTGTGACATTGCAGTGACAGGTTGCCAGCCTCTCGCCTACGCCACAATTTAACCCAATCCCACAGTCGCCTTCTACGACACCCACAGGAAGAAAGGGGGTGGTGAAATTCTTAACCCGTCCCCACACAGGCTACAAACACATACAGGCACATAGAATAAAGTGTCACAAAATGGCCTCACCTCAGCATATTGCTGGCGACTTCCAGAGCTGGTCTTCCGGTGAGACCATTAAGTGAGACAAATCACGGAGGGCAACATACAAAAATAGACATACAATTCTGGATATTAACTTAGAAGAAGGTCCTTTTACACCTGCCAATTTGCAGAAAATTCGCGTTTGTACGGGTCAATGGTAGACGTTTTCGTGGAATGCTCCACTGATGAAAGTAAGGGGGTGGTGAAATTTTTAAATTTCTTAAGCCGTGCCGATTTCTTAATGAACTAAAAAAACAGACAGACAGACGGACAGAGTCGCACCATAAGGGTTCCTTTTTGGTACGGAACCCTAATAACCTATACTCTGTACACTAAACACTATTTCAACCAAAAAAGACCACTAACAAAGTGTTTTACTTTGATTTTGGTCAAATACAAAATAAATACTTACAACGAACCCTGTTACACGGAAGAATTCTCCAACGAGCTTGTTTTCATGAATATTCAATAACTTTTCCTTCGTCGCCAGACACGCTCTACAACAAAACAGACCGCTCTGCTTTGTCGAAAGTTTGCCGGCAGTTTCCGTTACTGTACCCATGTTTTGCAGATTGAAATCTACGAAGGGCGCTTGCTACAAAAGTGATAATTACTTTAAAGCCGCGTATCGACTGCGCGCGGCAAACCATCGAACATTGGCTCGCGCGGCGGCCGCGCAATATGGGGACGGGTCCGCCGCGCGCGGCAGCTTGAACATTGGCGCGCTCGAACGTGCCGCGCGGCGAACCAGCACGGGAAGCATGGTCGCGAGATAGACGATAAAATAGCAGGCCGTCCCTATCGCACTATTTGTAAGTGCGATAGGGACGGCCTGATATTTTATCGTCTATCGCGCGACCATGCTTCCCGTGCAGTTCGTGTCGGTTTTTGGTGGCGCGGCAAAGGAGCGTCAGTGTGTTGTGCGTGCGCAATTGGGACGGACCTAAATGAATGTTTGGTCACGGATCGCCTGCCGCGCGCCGCTGCCGCGCTATATGAAAATGTTGAGCTTTAAATTGGCTCGCGCACCAAAACGCAGGTTTGGCGCGGTCGAACATGGCTCGCGCGGCAGCCGCCCGCAGTCGATACGCGGCTTAATATCCCTTTAACAACCTTTTGAAGCCATAATATTAATTTAAAGGAGTGAAGCAACAACAATAGTGGAACCAAAGACCTTTACAGGGGACAGCTCAATCACATTTTTTGCCATACGAAATTAAACCTTAGTACTGAAACAGAAAGTCGATCGTATCAGACTAGCGAAAACGGTCCACATGAGAGGGCATTGTTTGGGCCATAGATTTAGAATTATTAAACTAGATTGTTTAGTTAGGTCAAAAAGTGTGTCCACATGAGAGGTAATTGTTTGGGCTGGTGTCCTTCTCGCACTTGCTGACAATGTCAACATTATTCAGTGACGTCATCACTGTCATAAATTGGGGATACCAGTCAATTTTCAAAGTTACTACTAAATCTACTAACACCCAATTGAAAGTGTTTTTTAATTATACAAATCTTTGATTTACTGGCATCAAAATAATTACATTATAATTATTTTCAAATTTTTTGAAATATATCGAAACCCTAGTTTGAATATAACATTAAAATAAAATAAGAAGTTATAAAGTCAGGTAATATACAGATAAAAATACTACTAATATGGGAACCTCATTAACACTGGCAACACGTGCGAGAGGGACACCAGCCCAAACAATGCCCTCTCATGTGGACCCATAGATTTAGAATTATAAAACTAGATTGTTTAGTTAGGTCAAAAAGTGTGTCCACATGAGAGGTAATTGTTTGGGCTGGTGTCCCTCTCGCACTTGCTGACAATGTCAACATTATTCAGTGACGTCATCACTGTCATAAATTGGGGATACCAGTCAATTTTCAAAGTTACTACTAAATCTACTAACACCCAATTGAAAGTATTTTTTAATTATACAAATCTTTGATTTACTGGCATCAAAATAATCACATTATAATTATTTTCAAATTTTTGGAAATATATCGAAACCCTAGTTTGAATATAACATTAAAATAAAATAAGAAGTTATAAAGTCAGGTAATATACAGATAAAAATACTACTAATATGGGAACCTCATTAACACTGGCAACACGTGCGAGAGGGACACCAGCCCAAACAATGCCCTCTCATGTGGACCGTTTTCGCTAGTCTGATACGATCGACTTTTTGTTTCAGTAATAAGGTTTAATTTCGTATGGCAAAAAATGTGATTGAGCTGTCCCCTGTAAAGGTCTTTGGTTTGGGCTGGTGTCCCTCTCGCACGTGTTGCCAGTGTTAATGAGGTTCCCATATTAGTAGTATTTTTATCTGTATATTACCTGACTTTATAACTTCTTATTTTATTTTAATGTTATATTCAAACTAGGGTTTCGACATATTTCAAAAAAATTGAAAATAATTATAATGTGATTATTTTAATGCCAGTAAATCAAAGATTTGTATAATTAAAAAATACTTTCAATTGGGTGTTAGTAGATTTAGTAGTAACTTTGAAAATTGACTGGTATCTCCAATTTATGACAGTGATGACGTCACTGAATAATGTTGACATTGTCAGCAAGTGCGAGAGGGACACCAGCCCAAACAATTACCTCTCATGTGGACACACTTTTTGACCTAACTAAACAATCTAGTTTAATAATTCTAAATCTATGTAGCACACAATCGTATAAAGCCCATCTATTCAATATACTCTATGTTTAAGCTAGGAACATACTACGCGGACGTCCGTCGTAAATCGACCGCGGACGGGAATCTGGACAATGAAATTACACATACCGTGCAAACTATAGGTCGACGGACGTGGACGTGGCCTTGAGCGCATGGACGTCCGATCGAAATCTGGCTCGCTGGATGTTTTGTTCCGTGCACACTGATCGGTCGCGGTCGCGGTCGATTTACGACGGACGTCCGCGTAGTATGTTCCTAGCTTTAAGCTAGGGACTGTTTGAAAGGCTCTACAGATTATTCCATGCCAAGGTTATCCCGTGTAAGTGAAAGCGAGAAAAAGATATCTTAATGAAATAAAAAAAACCTTCTTTCACGAATCAAATGCTCTTTTATAGTTTCTCTCTATATAATGATAGAATATTAATATCCGTTGCTGGCAACATTAAAATAAGCCTTCAAGTCAGGTAGATGCGAATGTGTTTGTTTTATATATTAGCTTGCTTGCCAAACCAACATACACTTTATAATAGTGGAAGAAGCAAGAAGGTTACACCGTGAGTTATAAAATTATGTTTACGTAATCTGCAAATACCGGAACGTGACTGTCAAAAGAAATGCTCTGTGTTGTAATTGCTGCTGTAATGATAAAGTTTACTATAATTTCGAAATAAAACAGTGATTTATTCTGTTTAATTAACAAATTTCAATAAAATGAGCTAGTGTTTTATTCATAAAATGGCTGAAATCAAGACAGAATATTCATATCTGCTAGCATGTCGTATTTGTCTCGCGACGGATATTAAACTGTTTGGAATATACGAACACCAACTCGAAGAAACTTTTGCTGGTGTGATGGGGACAACGGTAAATACAGTACTTGTTAATATGGTATGCGTGAAAAAAGTAGGTATCCTGATCTATATTTTTTGATGTATATAATGTTTACAGGCAATGTTTGTCGCGTCAACATTTAGTTCATATTCAAAATTAGTACATTACGATACAAGTTCGTAATAAAGGAAGTTCGAAACGACTGGCGATAAATTAAAACACGACCGAAGGGAGTGTTTTAAATCGACACGAGTTATGAATTTCTTTTTTGCACGTGTATCGTACGACGTTTTTCAGTACAGATGGCCCTCCGAAGTTTCGACCTAGCATATAATGAACGACGTCTCGCACTAGTGCGTAAAAAAACACCATCTGTACTGGAAAACGTCGTACGATACACGTGCGAAAAAGAAATTCGTAACTCGTGTCGATTTAAAACACTCCCTTCGGACGTGTTTTAATTTATCGCCACTCTTTTCTAACTTCCTCTTTTTCGCACTTGTATCGAAATGTACTATTTCATTAGTAATTGCAATATAATGGCACAGTGAAGAAGATATAATGATTTTATTTTCTATTTATTTGCGTATCAGAACACAACACTACATAAAACTTATAATTTGTAAAGAATGTTTTTTCTTCTAAATTTATGTATACAATTTTAAAGTTCAATTTGAAATATTACAAAAAGTCAGGGGTCGCAGGTTTGAGTCCTGTCGGAGGTGTGAATTTTTCCATTTTTTCCTTTAATTTAAAAATATGTAATATAGTAGTGGGCCGCTAGAGGTTCAATATACTAGATACCTGTGTCAAGAGACTCCGTACTTCCATACTGGGTTGCTAATTAACAGTAATAAACATAAGTAATTAAAGGGAAACAAGAAAAGAACAATTTGATTTGAAAACTAAAAATTAAGAATATTTAATTTGTGTTACAATCTAACATTACAGAAATATTACATTAGGGGGAGTCCATTAATCACGTCATACGTTTTTGGCTTATTTTGGACCCCTCCCTCCCCTCCTGGACAATATCATGTGTATTATTATGCCAACTTAAGTAGATTTTTTTCGAATACCTGAATCTACGTCTACGCACTTGAGTATTGTACATGTGACGAGGACAAACTAAAAAATATCTTTGAGAAATAAAAGTAACCGACTGTGTACAGCTCTTTGAAACAGTTTATTTTAACCTCGCAAGGCCCAATGTACATTACAATGTACATATTGTTGCAATCGAATTTGAATCTTTCATGAACAAAATAAAGTAGAATTTCCATTGATACATTGATTTTTGAAACAAACGAAATTCGTACCAACTTACTTATAGAACATGGTTCAAATTCAAAATGGGAAAACTAACTATGGAGGGCCTTACGACGTTAAGTCAATTAAAATAAAAATAACACCGCAGAAATATGATTTCTTGTTTACTAACTATAAAGATAAATAGGTAAATTGATTTCATAGAAAAATGTCTAAAATTAAAACAATCACAATTCTCTTAAATAATGCTTAATAAAAACTATAAATATAGGTACAAACATGGTTTAGTAAAATAAACTATAGTGCAGTGTAGCAACCAAAAAAAAATTCAACCCTGTATCTGACGTGATTAATGGACGCCCCCTTAAATGACTAACGTAAGAATATCCTATACTATTTATTTACTATTTGTCACTAGTTGTCAGCGTGGGACGGGTTGCCACAGTATGTGTGCTCCTGCTGTCGGGCCCTTCTTCTCAAAAGCTCTGCGCTCCGGGGGCGATGCCACCGAGCCCAGGACTTACTCAAGGAAATGCTGGCTCACCAACAATTTGTAAGTGAAGTTAATATTCTATTGTCTAATCCAAAGATTTGGTTATGTTTCTGGTGCGAACATTGGCCTATTGACATTTTATCCAATAATTAAAATAATTTGAAAGTGTCTATGATTTTGTTTTCTACTTGTCGACTGTAATCTGTCAATTAGGACACCACAGACTAAACTATAAGTGCTAACTTTTCAGTGTTGGATACTCTGTGGCAGTTCCAACTCAATTATAATAAGCTCATTATAGTTGACTTTAGTCAACTGTAATAATTTCAAAAATAGAACTTCATACAATTTCTATACTAATTTGCGATACCTGGCAAATTTTCCTGCATCTGAAACACATTTTTTTTTATCTGTCGCATTATCGGCCAATCAGAGACGGTTATTACAAACAATTGGTTGCTAGGTAATTCGATGTTGATACATCGGTGACTCTATTAACATTAATTTTAACTTGCATGAATGGTGATATTTCCGTCCATTGATGATGAAGACGATGACTCGTAGAAAAAGTATTGTATACAATAGTGATATAATTAAGCTTTTCACTCTCGTACCGTACTATTAGGCCACTCAGCAAGCTTCGTGACCTAAACATGGTACTCGACTTAATAGCTTTGTATTATATCACGATTGTATAAAATACTATTTTACATACATACAATCACGCCTGTATCCCATGAAAGAGTAGGCAGAGCAGAGCACATGAAACTACTAAAGCTTCAGTGCCACTCTTGGCAAATAAGGGGTTGACAGAAAAACGAAACTGTGACATTGCAGTGACAGGTTGCCAGCCTCTCGCCTACACCACAATTTAACCCATATCCCACAGTCGCCTTTACGACACCCACGGGAAGAAAGGGGGTGGTGAAATTCTTGACAGGTTAAGAATTTCACCACCCCCTGGGATATTTTTTTTAGTTACATAGAATTATACTTTTGGTTTGGCCAAATCAAAAACAAATTTAGTCAGACACACTATTGTACCTGGGTTATTAGAACAAAATTTATGTTAATAGAAATGTGTTCTTAACATTCTGTGAAAATTTACATGTCTAGCAAGGATATCGATTAATTTTTCTTTTAAAAACTTTTCTTTACAGTTAACAACAGACATCATACGGACCATAGACAGAATATCCAACCAGCTCTCACTGCACCTAGCCATAAACAATCGAGACCAACCAATAGAAATCATATATGACGAAGACCATAAAGAATACATAGAATTTAAAGACAATGAACCACCTATAGTAGATGATGTTTTCAATGATGATCATGATTTAGATGACGATTATGATATACCATTAAAACAAATAGAGAAACGAATATCTCCTGAAAAAGAACCACCGAAGAAAATATTAAGAAAACGGAAAGTAGTCAAAGATGTTAAAAAGAGTAAAAATGTTAAAAAAGTAGCAAAAATAACTATTAAAAAAAGGAAAATGAAAGAGAATGAGATAGAAGATAAAACAGAGACTTATAAGAGAAAGAAGAAGGGATTCAAAAGGTTTTTCAGTTGCGAAGACGACTATGTTAAGTTTGAGAATAAATATAATATCAGTATAGTTAAGGTGAGTTGATGATTACGGTCATTTTTAACCCCCGACGCAAAAACGACGGGGTGTTATAAGTTTGACGTGTCTGTCTGTGTGTGTGTCTGTCTGTTTGTCTGTGTGTGTGTCTGTCTGTGGCATCGTAGCTCCCGAACGGATGAACCGATTTGAATTTAGTTTTTTTGTCTGAAAGCTGAGTAAGTCGGGAGTGTTCTTAGCCATGTTTCATGAAAATCGGTCTACTATGTCGCGGTCGGGGGTTTTTTCAAAATTTTGATTTTGTGGTTAGGTTATTAGTCTATTAAGATGTTTTAGAATTCTACAAATTATTTCACGAAAGCCGGCAGGAATGGTATGAACAAAACTTTGATTGTGGGTTCGATTCAAATGGGTAATGCAGAACAAAAATGCAAACGCGCGAAATATCGTAGGCCACGTCTTTGCCTTTGGCTAGTCTGTGGTCAAGAGTAAGCCCATTTATAATAAAAAAAAAAAATCTCTATCAATTGCACAATGTAATATCGTCACTACTTTTAAAAAATCTCGTATCTCACTTTGCTCCTCAAAGTTAAAACGCAGTAAGTCGATATGAATTACATACATACTACAATTTACTTTTCATTGACGAAGGGGATAAGTTTTTTTAAAGTAGTGACGATATTTATTATACAGAGAATAAGTTCGAACAGTTTTCTGTCAGTTCGCATAGGGTTTGATGACTCGGCCTAGGCCAGCCCCCCCTCCCCCTTTATGCGATGCGTCCCCTTCTATACATACGGAAATAGACAGGTAAAAGTTGAATTCACAAAAAAAAAATTAAAAACCTCCGACCGCGACATAGTAGACTGATTTTCATAAACATGGCTAAGAACACTCTTACCAGGGGCGGCTCACTCCGCGACGCTATCGCCGCGCTACAAGTACAAGGCGGGGGCCGCGAGTTCGC
This sequence comes from Leguminivora glycinivorella, assembly GCF_023078275.1. Lineage (NCBI taxonomy): Eukaryota > Metazoa > Arthropoda > Insecta > Lepidoptera > Tortricidae > Leguminivora > Leguminivora glycinivorella. The sequence continues at coordinate 11,696,489 of NC_062995.1, read as the reverse complement.
GGCCCATTCAGTGGCGACGACCTTCGCACGGCGTAATAAAATTCAATGTCGGCTGCCCGCGTGCGGTCCGCTTGTTAATGTAGGTAAGAATTAAGAACGGCGGCATTTTGTGAAAATCAAAGGAGTGAGCCTTCTGTACTTGTACTATTATATATTCTGTGCTCTTACTCAGCTTTCAGACAATAAAAACTAAATCCAAATCGGTTCGGGAGCTACGATGCCACAGACAGACACGTCAAACTTATAACATCCCGTTTTTGCGTCGGGGGTTAATACATTTTTGACATTTTCAAACAAGAAAACTTTATCAGGTGAGCGAAGAGGAGCAACAACTTGACATGGCGGCCCGCAAGCAATCTGCCAACTACTTGCGCGCGCTGCTGCGCTGCGGCAAGTGCCACAAGGGCTTCCTCTCTGAAGCCACGTTTGAGAACCATCAGAAAGTGCACGACCCGGTACAACCTGTTGTTTTTTTTTTCAACTCTGTTTGTACTCCCTCCCAATTTGCACAGGGGGAATTTGCCAATGTCAGTACTGACCGAAGTGTTGATTTTTACACATGTTGCCTGTTAGTGTCTTATTAGATGGTTGAGTCCTTATTAGAATCTTCTTCTTCAACCTATTTTCCCGGCCTAGCGCCAGGGTCCGCTTTCCTGCTCAGCCTTCTCCACTTTGCCCGGTATTCTCAAGAATTAATTAATGTAGAACGACTGAATGAATAAATGAAGGATTTTACAATGATCAGATAAGTAAATGAAACTCCTAAGATTGAAATAGCGAATGAAACTCTTAAGACAGAACACTTAAGTGAATGAAGTTTATTAGACAGTGAATGAGTGAAGTTTTTAGGACAGAATTAATGAAATACTTTCTTGAACTGATGATTGAACGATTGAATGGATGAATTATATTTTCAATACTGAATGACATTATTACAGCTCTTATAGATTTCTGTTTGGCCCAAAGGTTAGCTGGTAGAGAATGCCTTCTGGCATTAAGTTCGCCTTTTGTACATTTTTTTTACTGTGCAATGAAGTTTAAATAAATAAATAAATTATTAAGACTGAATGAATGACTTTGCATAAATGACTGAATGAATGAGTGAATAATGAATGAATCAGGTGAGCGGAGAGAAGCGACAACGTGGCATGGCAGCGCGGAAGCAGTCGGCCAACTACTTGCGCGCGCTGCTGCGCTGCGGCAAGTGCCACAAGGGCTTCCTCTCTGAAGCCACGTTTGAGAACCACCAGAAAGTGCACGACCCGGTACTAGGGCCATTTTTTAGGGTTCCGTAGTCAACTAGGAACCCTTATAGTTTCGCCATGTCTGTCTGTCCGTCCGTCCGCGGATGATCTCAGTAACCGTTAGCACTAGAAAGCTGAAATTTGGTACCAATATGTATATCAATCACGCCAACAAAGTCCAAAAATAAAAAAATGGAAAAAAATGTTTTATTTGGGTACCCCCCCTACATGTAAAGTGGGGGCTGATTTTTTTTTTCATTCCAATCCCAACGTGTGATATATTGTTGGATAGGTATTTAAAAATGAATAATGGTTTCCTAAGATCGTTTTTTGATAATATTAATATTTTCGGAAATAATCGCTCCTAAAGGAAAAAAAGTGCGTCTCCCCCCTTCTAACTTTTGAACCATATGTTTAAAAAAATGAAAAAAATCACAAAAGTAGAACTTTATAAAGACTTTCTAGGAAAATTGTTTTGAACTTGATACGAGTAGGTTCAGTAGCTTTTGAGAAAAATACGGAAAACTATGGAACCCTACACTGAGCGTGGCCCGACACGCTCTTGGCCTGTTTTTTTCAAAGTTGTCCACCCCACTTTTTTTTGGATTTGGAAATTTTTATGTGGTTTCCACTCAGAATCGCGAGCTCTTTCAATTCTAATGGAAGAAAAAAAGTGTCCCAAGGTTTTTTACCCATTCCGTTACCATTTTTTCATACATGTTGTATGGCGGTAACGGAATGGCTTAGTATTAAGATGTGGCAATAGATTTTTTTTTAATGGAAGGTTCGAAAAAATGTATAGAAATCTTGGGACATTTTTTTTCTCCTATCAGGATCGAAAGAGCTCGCGATTCTGAGTATGAATCGCGTAAAAAGTACTCATGTTACAAAAAAAGTGAGGTGGACAACCAAAAAAGTGGGGTCTGTCACCGTTAAAGCTTTCGTTAAATTTTATTGTATGGAAAGTTCCATAGTCGTCTGCTGCGTGACGATGATGTGTCTGTCAAATGTGGTCGATGCAACTGGCCCTTTATGTATGAACAAATGAAAAACGACTGAATGAATTTCAATGGTGAATGAAGATTTTAACATTGAAGTTAATTTTCATACATATACATACATATAATCACGCCTGTAGCCCATAAAGGGGTAGGCAGAGCACATGAACTACTAAGTGTCAGTGCCACTCTTGGCAAAAAAGGGTTGAAAGAAATCCAAATTGTGACATTGCAGTGACAGGTTGCCAGCCTCGCCTACACCACAATTTAACCCATATCCCACAGTCGACTTCTACGACACCCACGGGAAGGAAGGGGGTGGTGAAATTCTTAATCCGTCGTCATCTTATTGAAGAATATATTTTTTTCTATTTTTCCTGTAATTTAAAATTATGTAGTATCGCTCGCAGACGTTTCTGTATGATAAAAAATAAGTTTTACTTATTACTTACATTAGTTACATTTCAGATAATGGGTTCCAACGAGTGTCATCTCTGTTTCGCGCGTTTCAAGCACCCGACACGCTTGCGACGACACATGGAAACGCACACACTCAAGTTCATATGCAAGCTCTGTCCCCTCGTCACTAGACACAGGTGAGCAACATCAACACACGCGAGCAACAAGCACCCGACACGCTTGCGACGACACATGGAAACGCACACACTCAAGTTCATATGCAAGCTCTGTCCCCTCGTCACTAGACACAGGTGAGCGACAACAGACACACGTGAGCAACAAGCACGCGACACGCTTGCGACGACACATGGAAACGCACACACTCAAGTTCATATGCAAGCTCTGTCCCCTCGTCACTAGACACAGGTGAGCGACAACAGACACACGTGAACGACAAGCATGCGACACGCTTGCGACGTCACATGGAGACGCACACACTCAAGTTCATATGCAAGCTCTGTCCCCTCGTCACTAGACACAGGTGAGCGACAACAGACACACGTGAGCAACAAACACGCGACACGCTTGCGACGTCACATGGAAACGCACACACTCAAGTTTATATGCAAGCTCTGTCCCCTCGTCACTAGACACAGGTGAGCGACAACAGACACACGTGAGCGACAAGCACCCGACACACTTGCGACGACACATGGAGACGCACACACTCAAGTTTATATGCAAGCTCTGTCCCCTCGTCACTAGACACAGGTGAGCGACAACAGACACACGTGAGCAACAAACACGCGACACGCTTGCGACGTCACATGGAAACGCACACACTCAAGTTTATATGCAAGCTCTGTCCCCTCGTCACTAGACACAGGTGAGCGACAACAGACACACGTGAGCGACAAGCACCCGACACACTTGCGACGACACATGGAGACGCACACACTCAAGTTTATATGCAAGCTCTGTCCCCTCGTCACTAGACACAGGTGAGCGACAAAAGACACACTTGAGCGACAAACACGCGACGTCACATGGAAACGCACACACTCAAGTTCATATGCAAGCTCTGTCCCCTCGTCACTAGACACAGGTGAGCGACAAGCATGGGACCCGATTGCGACTCGTGAAACACACACTCTACTCGTTTGGTCACTCGACGTCAGCAAAGAGGATCGAGTATTATAGAGAGTTCCTGTCAAAGTAAAATGTGTAATCTCTCGACACAGGCTTAAAACTTTTGAACCTCAGTTTTGACAATTTGGACCATATTGTTAGCTTGTTATGTGTAAAAATGTCAAATATTAATATTAGAGCCATCTAGCTGAGCGTTTTCCAAAGGTGTGACGCCGTCTAAATCGCCGTACCTTTTTCTCTGTGGCTTTGAGGTACGTTTTTTTAGTAGACTATCCGTCTATACGGAGTTACATATGTATTTCATGTCAGCGACAACCTAGACACATGTGAGCACAGACTAAGTACTAACAATACCACGTGGGCAACAAACATGCGACTTATAGTATGTACACACACTTTTGTAAACTGTGTTCTCGTCACTAAACAACCTAGTCTCGGGTTCCTGGTCAGGGCACTTGCATGTGTGATGAGCACAGGTATTTCGTCACTACTTTAAAAAAAAACTTGTATCTCCGTCTGTCAATGAAAAGAAAATTGTAGTAAGTATGTATGGAATGCATATAGACTTACTGCGTTTTAACTTTGAGGAACAGCGTGAGATACGAGATTTTTTAAAAGTAGTGACGATTCGTTCCTGTGTCATGGATGCTTTCTATGTATCTGTATACTATAAGTGTCGTTGTCTGAGTACCCACAACACAAGCCTTCTTGAGCTTACCGTGGACCTCAGTCAATCTGTGTAAGAATGTCCTATAATATTTATTTATTTATACTACTTATTCACAGAGGCATGGCGATGATGCATTCCGACTTCCACTCAGGCAAAACGTTCGAGTGCAAATACTGCGGTCTCACGTTCAAGAAGAAGACGACGTTCAACACGCACATTCGTGTGCAGCACCCTTTAGAGAACGCGTCCGGCGGCGCATGCGACGTGTGTGGAGAGACCTTTATCGGGAAGCGCGGGCTGCAGCAGCACAAGACCATGGCTCACAGGAAGGTTAGTTAAATATACTAAAAAAAAACGATATTAATAAAAGTTTAGAAAAATATACAAAAAAAAAGTAAATAAAAGTTTAGTAAAAAAAAAAACAATTTAAATAAAAGTTTATTAAAATATACAAAAATGTTAATTTCAATTTTAATAAAAACTCCAATTTGAATACCAAAGTTCCGTAAATACTGACATATTAAATAAGCATAAAAAATCTAAAAAAAAAAGCAATTATAAAACACCAAAAACCAAGATTCTATACTAATTTGTCGCTAAAAAAATCTCAATTTTTTTGAAAAAGAAAGTTATTAAACACACCAACTTAAAAGAAAAAAACTAAAAAAATCACGTATACTATAGTATTTTTAACAGACGAAGGGAAATTGTGACAGATGTAAATAGGTGATGTGTGTATGTACAATTTCTAGCCTAAAACACTAAATCTAAAGTAAAAAATAACTACATTACAAAAAAACCGGCCAAGAGCGTGTCGGGCCACGCTCAGTGTAGGGTTCCGTAGTTTTCCGTATTTTTCTCAAAAACTACTAAACCTATCAAGTTCAAAACAATTTTCCTAGAAAGTCTTTATAAAGTTCTACTTTTGTGATTTTTCTCATATTTTTCAAACATATGGTTCAAAAGTTAGAGGGGGGGGGACGCACTTTTTTTTCCTTTAGGAGCGATTATTTACGAAAATATTAATATTATCAAAAAACGGTCTTAGTAAACCCTTATTCATTTTTTAATACCTATCCAACAATATATCACACGTTGGGGTTGGAATGAAAAAAATATCAGCCCCCACTTTACATGTAGGGGGGGTACCCTAATAAAACATTTTTTTTCCATTTTTTATTTTTGCACTTTGTTGGCGTGATTGATATACATATTGGTACCAAATTTCAGCTTTCTAGTGCTAACGGTTACTGAGATTATCCGCGGACGGACGGACGGACGGACGGACGGACGGACGGACGGACGGACGGACAGACAGACATGGCGAAACTATAAGGGTTCCTAGTTGACTACGGAACCCTAAAAAGGGGAAACTAAGTCACTAGGGTGCAACTATTGCAAGCCGTTAGAATATAAAAGATGTAGTTCAAGAAGAAGACGACGTTCAACACGCACGTTCGTGTGCAGCACCCTTTAGAGAACGCGTCTGGCGGCGCGTGCGACGTGTGTGAAGAGACCTTTATCGGGAAGCGCGGGCTGCAACAGCACAAGACCATGGCTCATAGGAAGGTTAGTACGATATACATAACAAAACGATTTTAATAAAATAAAACGAATTATACAAAAAAAAATTAAATAAAAGTTTAGTAAAATATACAAAAAAAATAATTAAATAATAGTTTAGTAAAAATTTTAATAAAAACTTCAATTTGAATACCAAAGTTCCGTAAACACTGACATATTTATTAAATAAGCATAAAAAATCTTTGAAAAAAAGCAATTATAAAACACCAAAAACCAAGATTCTAGACTAATTTGTCGCTAAAAAAATCTCAATTTTTTTGAAAAAAAAAAAGTTATTAAACACACCAACTTAAAAGAAAAAAACTAAAAAAATCACGTATACTATAGTATTTTTAACAGACGAAGGGAAATTGTGACAGATGTAAATAGGTGATGTGTGTATGTACAATTTCTAGCCTAAAACACTAAATTTAAAGTAAAAAATAACTACATTACAAAAAAAGGGGAAACTAAGTCACTAGGGTGCAACTATTGCAAGCCTTTAGAATATAAAAGATGTAGTTCAAGAAGAAGACGACGTTCAACACGCACGTTCGTGTGCAGCACCCTTTAGAGAACGCGTCCGGCGGCGCGTGCGACGTGTGTGGAGAGACCTTTATCGGGAAGTGCGGGCTGCAGCAGCACAAGACCATGGCTCATAGGAAGGTCAGCTCATTGTTCTACTCCCGTAAGGTATTCGGGTAATGCCTTTAATCGGATAATTCCGAAATTCAAATGATAATTGATTCCATAGTAATAATGGTCCCTTTTCGGAATTTTCCGACGGTTTTTGACGTTCGGAATTACCCGAGTACACCTTACCACACCTCGGACACTGGCGATCAAATATATGAAAGAGGCGCGGTCCTAGCACACAGTCTAAGCTCGTGTAGGTGAACGCGTACCATGCTTGTATGAGTGAGATATGACAGGTCGACTGTTCGCGTTATTGACAGGCGGTAACTGTGAGGTAACCGAGAGCGGGTGGGCGGCACTTTCGGTCACGTTGGCAAGGGTCCAAATTTTCAAGTATATGACACAATTAACGAGGGCTTATGTCTATCTATCTTTATATACGAGTATATTATATAATAAACTAAATTCTTTTTCGTTGTTGGTTTCAAGAGTTCCCAAACTGTGTGTTGCAGATGCCAATCAAAGAGCTGAAGTGTTCGGTGTGCGGCGTACAGTTTGAGAACCTGGACGCGGTCGTCAAACACTCGGCCAACGGATGCGACCCCAAATTGAGGTAAATTTATACCCTGGAAGAAGAGAGGTATGCTAAAAAGCAAATTGGCAAATACTTACAATGTCATTATTTTGATGTCAATAAATCAAAGATTTGCTTAATTAAAAAAAAACCTTCAATTGGGTATTAGTAGATATTTGGTAGTAACTTTGAAAATTGACTGGTATCCCCAATTTATGACAGTGATGACGTCACTGAATAATGTTGACATTGTCAGTAAGTGCATGCTCTCATGTGGACACACTTTTTGGCCTGATTACTCAATCTAGCTTAATATCTCTAAATCTATGGCTTAGGCATAAATCATTTCGAACGTTTTTATATACTCGTAATACCGAATCATATGTTGTCATAATGTTGATGAGCATAATATAGTCTTCTAGTCGAATAGTACTTTCGCAGATAATATTTAGGCGGCATAAACTTATAAATTGCTTTTTGATAGCAAGCCATCCGTGTTGGGAATGCAAGACACCTTACACTCCTCCTCGCTTCGCTCGTCGTCGTACCTAACGGTGAATCTGGGACTATTTCCTTTTTGATAGCATGTCATAATTCTGCTCTTGTTATGGTACATAAAATAAATAAATAAAAATAAATAAAAATGGTTTATTTCCAAATTTAAGGTATACAAAGTTACATTTTATACTGACCCCCACACTAGGCTAGGCCTGTCCCGTGAGGGAAATCGTACGGTTAACAGAAAGATTTTACATAAGCGGCATAAGACAACAATTTTTTTTTCTATTGGATACTAAAAATAAATTAAAACTAAACAAACTAAACATGCAAAAACTAATTCTAATTGGATATTTAAATTTATACATTCACCACGTCAGAAAGTGTGTGTGAGAGAGAATAATTATGTTTATGCGTGAGGTTGTATGTGTGTGTGTGTGTGTGTGTGTGTGTGTGTGTGTGTCATTTGTTAGGATGTTATCTTCATTATATGTTCCGTATCTGAAAAGGACAAATTCATATTACATAAAATGATGCTAAATCAAAGTCGACCAAAGTAATGTTCTGTTAAACAATATTCTGCCAAATGTGTCGTATGCGTGGTAGTAATATTGCCAACTAAGTTTTCTGCAAAATGACCATTCGACCGAAAGTGTTTCTACGAAACATTTTATGCGAAGTGTGTTTCTGATTCTGACCAAAATTATAGGGAACTTTACTGTAGTTAAAATAAAATATTTTATATCATGCATGAAATAAAGCATCAGATAATTATTAGAAAAACATGGACAGAAGTTATTTTTAAATTCAATTTCTATTTAATAAAAAAAAAATTGGGGACACCTTACACAGATCAACTTAGCCCTAAACTAAGCAAAGCTTGTACTATGGGTGCTAAGCGACGATATACATACTTAAATAGATAAATACATACTTATATACGTAGAAAACATCCATGACTCAGGAACAAATATCTGTGCTCATCACACAAATAAATGCCCTTACCGGGGTTCGAACCCAGGACCGCGGCTCAGCAGGCAGGGTCACTACCGACTGAGCCAGACTGGTCGTCAAATAAGGCAGGTAGAAATATATAAAGTAACTGAGTTGACCGTGACGTCACTCAATTCGATTTCATATAAATTCCATATTAGCAAGTCGTTCAAATTCGTTTTGACAGTTCTTAAAAAGAAGCTGATTTGACTAGGAGGCAAGTAGCGTACTCTGCCAGATGAGAGTAACCCTCACTAAGAATGTACCCCGTTTAGAAATGTAGGCGTGAGTACGTGTAAGTATGATATATTTTCCAAAGCGCGCATGTTTCAGAGCGTGCGAGCAGTGCGGCGACGCGTTCGACACGGGCGAGGAGCTCGCAGCGCACGCGGAGAGCGCACACGTCAAGCCGGTATACAAATGCGACGATGTACGTATTCCGCCAGTTTGATATGAATCATCATTACTATACCTAGATATTTTTCTGGCCCGAAAGAAGTGACACTAGTGATTTCCTTCCAATATTTAGTTCTTCGATAACTTACATTATTTTCTTATAAATTACAGTAGTTTCATGTGTTCTGCCTACCCCTATTGTACAAGATTTCTGAAACTTATTAGGGGTAATTAATAACCTTAATTTACCGATAAAAGGTCGATGTTTTTATTTTGTCAAGCACTAACAACTCGACGTTCGTGGCAGGAAAATATCTAGGTAATATCTAGGTATAATCATCACCTTCCTTGCGTTATCCCGGCATTTGCCATGGCTCATGGGAGCCTGGGGCCCGCTTTGACAACTAATCCCAAGATTTGGGCACTAGTTTTACGAAAGCGACTGCCATCTGACCTTCCAACCCGAAGGGTCACTAGGCCTTATTGTAATTAGTCCGGTTTCCTCACGATGTTCCTCCTTCACCGAAAAGCGACTGGCAAATATCAAATGACATTTCGCACATAACTTTCGAAAAACTCATTGATACAAGCCGGGATTCGAACCTGCGACCTCCGGATTGAAAGTCGCACGACTGTTGAGAAACGGGCTTTAAAATTAACTTACACTAAGGATCTGATATCGAACACACAAATCCCGTTTCTTAACAACAAGTGATAGCTTCTAACTTTTGACCCAAACTAACATTATAAACTGAAATAGATACCATACACTAAAGAAAAAGCGATCAAGCCCACTGGTGGCGAAGCCGGGAATCGAACCCCCCCCCCCACCCCGACCGGGCGGTCGGGCGGTCGGGGTGGTGTAGCGGTCGAACACGTCAGCCGCGATAGCTGGAGACCCGGGTTCGATTCCCGGCTTCGCCACCAGTGGGCTTGATCGCTTTTTCTTTAGTGTATGGTATCTATTTCAGTTTATAATTTATATATAGTAGTGTTACTACTTAAAAAAAAACAAATCAAATAATATTTGATAAAATAATTTGATTTGTTCCCTACATCCAAACTAACATACTAACAAGGCAAGTTGAATAAAAGCTTGTAAAAAAATGGCCCCTTCCATTTCCAGTGCGATAAAACGTTCGCGACCAAGTCGTCTCTGGGCACGCACGTGGATCGCGTGCACCTCAAGATAAAGCCGAAGAAGAGCGGACTCTACCAGCACCATCTCTACCCGAAGAGGACGCAGATCAAGCGCGTTGAAGAGATCTGTGAGGTGTGCGGGAAGGGGTATCCGGTGCGTACAGACAGACAGACAGACATGCTATAAGAAGAGCGGGCTCTACCAGCACCATCTCTACCCGAAGAGGACGCAGATCAAGCGCGTTGAGGAGATCTGTGAGGTGTGCGGGAAGGGCTATCCGGTGCGTACAGACAGACAGACAGACATGTTACAAGAGCGGCCTCTACCAGCACCATCTCTACCCGAAGAGGACGCAGATCAAGCGCGTTGAAGAGATCTGTGAAGTCTGCGGGAAGGGCTATCCGGTACGTACAGACAGACAGACATGTTACAAGAGCGGGCTCTACCAGCACCATCTCTACCCGAAGAGGACGCAGATCAAGCGCGTTGAGGAGATCTGTGAGGTGTGCGGGAAGGGCTATCCGGTGCGTACAGACAGACAGACAGACGAGGGCCATTTTTTTCAAAGTGGTCCACCCCATTTTTTTTTAGATTTGGAAATTCTTATGTGTTTTTCACTCAGAATCGCGAGCTCTTTCAATCCTAATAAGAGAAAAAAGTGTCCCAAGGTTTTTTTCCCATTCCGTTACCACTTTTTCATACATTTTTTTATAGCGGTAACGGAATGGAAGGTACGAAAAATTTATGGAAATCTTGGGACATTTTTTTTTTCTCCTATCAGGATCGAAAGAGCTCTCGATTCTGAGTATGAATCGCGTAAAAAATACCCATGTTACAAAAAAAGTGGGGTGGACAACTTTGAAAAAAAAAAAATGGCCCTTAATGCTATAAGAAGAGCAGGCTCTACCAGCACCATCTTATAGATCTGTGAGGTTTGCGGGAAGTATCCGGTACGTACAGACAGACAAACAGATATGCTACAAGAGCGGGTTCTACCAGAACCATCTCTACCCGAAGCGGACGCAGATCAAGAGCGTTGAGATCTGTGAGGTTTGCGGGAAGTATCCGGTGCGTACAGACAGACAGACATGTTACAAGAAGGCTCTACCAGCACCATCTCTACCCGAAGAGGACGCATGTCCGGTATCCGGTGCGTATTAACTTTCGTAGAAAAATATGAAATGGGTGAACCAACTTTTTCTTGCCTGTTATCACCATGGTTACGGTCTCCCGAGTCACGCTGGTTTTATGCAAATTTATGCTACTTAAACTATGCAAACATGCGTTTTTTCTGGTGTTAACAAGCCCTTTCCTTAATTTGCTACCTACAAACATACATGCATGCTTGCGTAATTTCAGTAGCATAATTTTGTATAAAACCGGCGTGACTCAGGGGACCGTAACCATGGCAATAACAGGCAGGAAAATGTTGATTCACCCAAATATTGGCAAAAAATTTGAAAAACATTCTCAACTAGGGAACAGATCAAATTATTTTATTGAATATTTTTTTGATTTGTCGTTTTTCAAGTAGTCACACTACTATATATAAATTATAAATTGAAATAGATATCCTACACGGCGGACGGGTGGTCTAATGGTAATGACGTTGGCCGCGTAAGCTGAAGACCCGGTTTCGATTCCCAACTCGGCCGCCACTGGGCCATGTCCTTTTTTTCTTTCGTGTATGATATATTTTTGAAACACTTATAAAAAGCTCTTTCATTTGATATGTAACACAATATAATTCAAAAAACTTTGATTATAAAGTTTAACTTTACCCCCCAAATGTGGCCCCTATAACTAAATTTTCTCAATCTAAATTACATGCCCGTCTTTGGGTTACAGATTAACATATGCGTGCCTTTCAAGTTAATCGGTTTAGTAGTTTTGGAGAAAATTGACGGTGACAGACAGACAGACGCATGAGTGATCCTATAAGGGTTATGTTTTTCCTTTTTGACGTACGGAACCCTAAAAAAACAACAAAATAACTTTGCCTAATTTTTTTGTAATTGTACGAACTGTCAACGACCCACGAGCTTATATTTTTGTACCTTTTACAGAGCTCCACATGGTTGAAGTACCACCAGCGCACGCACACAGGGGAAAGGCCGTACAAATGTCCGTCGTGTCCGAAAAGCTACATGACTCCCGCCGCGCTACAGGTTCGTTCTCGACCAGTAGGCCTAGCACATGATGGCCGCGGGAGTATGTCGCCGCGAGATAGATGCCACGTCTTCTTCTAACTGTATTAATGACATAAGGACGGGTAGTCTATCTCGCGGCGACATACTCCCGCGGCCATCATGTGCTAGGCCTACAGGGCACAGTATAATAAAGAGTACTATCGTATGCCACTTCCGCTCCCCGCTGAAACTGCCGCCCACCCCCTCTCGGTTACCTTACAGTTACCGCCTGTCAAAAACGCAAACAGTCGACCTGTCAGCACTCATACAAGCATAGTACGCGTTCACGTACACGAGCTTAGACTGTGTGCTAGGAACGCGCCTCTTTCATATATTTGATCGCCAGTGTCCGAGATGTGACCAGGGTCTCAGAATATGGGATTATGTAAGTCTTAGCTTAGAATATTGTATTGCGTTAATGAACACTATTTTTAACCCCCGACGCAAAAACGACGGGGTGTACTTTGACGTGTCTGTCTGTTTATGGCATTGTAGCTCCTGAACGGATGAACCGATTAAGATTTTTTAAGCAGAATTAGTCGGGAGTGTTCTTAGCCATGTATAGTGGAAATCGGTCCACCATGTCGGGGTTTTTCAAAATTTTAATTTTGTTTATTTAAGGAAAAATCCACACCTCCGATATTAGTCCATGGGCCAGCTGGTCTAATTTTGCCAAACGGTATAATTTGGGGGTACTAAGTTTCCTTTTTACAGCAGTTAGGTAGGCCTATAAGGATGTTAAAAAACCATGATTGCCATCTCAAAATGGTAGCTAAACAAAATGGCCGCCAATCCAAGATGGCGGATATTGAGTTTTAAAAAATCGACCATAACTCCAGAAGTATTGGTCCGATTTCATTTTTATTTTTTTTAAACGAAAGCTCTTTTTCTGTACTTAAATACTTGTCATATTCATTGTTTCGCTAAATTCAACCATTAGTTAGTAATTAACGAAAAATATAAAAAAAATATATTTTTTTCTAAAACTTTCTGTCAAAAATCATGTTTCTACAAAATACCTTGCATATTCTAATAAATATTTAAATGCAGAAAAATAGTGCCATTAATCACCTTTAATTTGATGTATAAAAGATACATATTTAATTTACAAAAACACATAGAGGCTAAATTTAAAGCTGCCTTCGTTGAAATTCACCGTTGTGCATACAGTACTAAAAGCTTCAGGTTGGAGTGCATACAGTACTAAAAGATGTGTGCAGTTGGGGTGCATACAGTACTAAAAGATGTTGTAGAGTACAAATATGCTGTTTTTAGTTTATTTTAGCAATTGTACAATTAGAATAATAGTTTATGTTAATAGAACATGATAGTATCCATGAGTTTGTAGATATTCGATAGTACTAGGATAAAATTTGTTTAGATACCATATGTGCAACACACCTCAATGATGAAAATTAAGTATTTAAGTGTACTAGGTATATGACTAACATGTGTCGAGACTGTAGAACCATTAACCTTTTGACCGCCACGGACGGCCACGGTGGTCACCGGAAATTCTTGCCAAGGACGCCAACGATACGGATGCCAAATGAAATAAAATTGGGACTCCGTAATGCCTAATTACGCTCATATATTCGCGAATTCGCAATGCAATTCTGTTGCGATTGTGCCTGGGAGACGGAATACTCCGTCATCATCTTGCGTATAAGGGTTAGATCGTATTCCGGATTGAAAATCGTTCCGCATTCAAGGACTCTCAGATTTGAAAAAAAAAACCTACGCACGAGCGGGTTAGTGAAGAGCACCCCCAGAATTCGGGCAAACTTTAGAAATGTTCTTTAGTACAGAATTAATAGATATTTCTTACCTATATTTTACCGATTACTAAACAACGAAGCCGTTAAATACCGGATGGACAAACTTTGAGACAAATATCACCGCTTAAAGTAGAGCCAAATATTATTAACATGTATTGTTCGTCATTACCGAACGAAAAACGTTAGAAGACGTTAATAACAGACGTTTTAATTACCTACTCACGTGAGTTGAATTTTCATAAAAGGTGTACCAAAATGTGAATGTTTCTATGCTACCTGCTATTGAATCAGAAGAAAAGTTAGCACCCGTATCGACGAATCTTAATTAGTAGCGAGTAACTCCGGGGTTATGCAATCTGGCCAACTTTTTAAACAGGTAGGCATTTATAAAAGCCTCAATAGGGATGATAGATGTATAAATGTATGCCTCAATTATCTTCGATATGCGGATAACATCGTCATCTTCAAAGAAGCACATGTTCCCCGTCAGATGCTGGAGGAACTGTATGCCGTCGGTGAGTGTTGGGTCAAAGTAGTTAAACATATAGAGGTATGTACAAATTGAAAGTTACGGCAAGGACAGACTTATCCAAAGCTCCATATTTCAGCCTTTATAACAAGTAACAGCAGGCCTAGCACATGATGGCCGCGGGAGTATGTCGCCGCGAGATAGACTACCCGTCCTTATGTCATTAATACAATTAGACAAAGACGTGTCATCTATCTCGCGGCGACATACTCCCGCGGCCATCATGTGCTAGGCCTACAGAAGATACGTTATCCGGAACAACAAATAAAGGTTGGGTTAAGGAATGCCATAAACGACTAACGGAGGTAAGTCATAATAACAAAATCATCCTTCAATGGACCAAAGGACACAGTGGATGTCGAGGTGATGATGCGGCCTACGAGCTGGCCAGGCAGCTGGGGTCGACTGCCGATTCTCCCGATGTCCTTCAGCAAGGTATGCTCAATATGAAACTACACACAGCACACTGGCAAAACCAGATCAAATGCTGCAGTCAAACAAGCCAAGCCTAGCATCAATGGAAAACTCACAAAGACGCTCCTTCAACTAGGGAAAGTCCGCCTGAGAATGGTAACCAATGTCAGAACAGATCGTAGACTACTTAACAAACATATTTTCATAACAGATGCTATGAACATTCCCCTGTGACGAGGGTGCCTCTCACCTGGTGATGGAGTGAGCAGAGTGGCTCCATACAGGAAGAAACATCTCGGATCCCCGAGAGACCTCTCCAAAGTTCTCCTACTCAACATTAAAGGTCTAATAGGATTTCTCGAGGAGATAAGCTGGCAGGATTAGCTAAATCCCCCACATCACGCAAAATAGGCACAAAACGTCGAGTTGTGGCGAACCATAACACAATACAGAGACTTGGGTCGGCCTCGCTGCCGGCGGAGATCACACGGAGGACTTGGATGCCTTTTGTACGCTAAAGGACGTATTAACGGCAAGGATACCAGTCACTGGAGACCAATATGTTTGATCAGTGTGTAACTGGGTACTTCCCACCGTGACATAAGCTTGCGAGACGTGGACACTAACAATGTACTAAATGAAGAGGCTAAAAGTTGCATAGAGGTATAGAGCACAACACGTTCGGTATGTCTTTCTACGATGGAAGCGAAACGAGATGATGCTGATGCGGCGACGGGTCAGAATTATAGAGATCGTATTGCTACTCTAAAATGGGCTTGGGCCGGACCAGGGCACGTAAGTCGTGATTGAAGGTGGAATGCCTGCTATAAAAGTTCGAAAAATTAGGAGAAAATTAATCTGTTACCTGTGATTGTCTTGAAGGCTTGATATTGGTGATATTGGCTCTACAATCTACATTAACGGTAATAAGTAATATATTTCTGTGCGTAAATTAAGGTTTATTCGGTAGGTACCTATATCACGTTGTTTAGTAGTCGGATACTCCATAGATTTGCCTTATTAATGCATTATAGTGAATTTCTCAAGACTATTTTTCTTTTTGGGTGTGTTCTTCACCTTTTGTATGCAAGGATTATTTTAACTAAATATAAGTTTTCTCGAACACGGATCAGGGTTAGGCTTAACCTTTTAAACGCCAAATAGTGAAAAAGAATACGTCGTGCCCCGGATACCAGACAGACGTGGATCGCGATTATTTGAGCAAAATTAGGCGTTAAGAAGGCCCGCATGGGTCCCCAATGTAATTGGCAAAACTGATGGCCATGGTTGGCGTCCTTAGGAAGCATTTCCAGCGACGCCCATATCCGCCCATGGTGGTCAAAAGGTTAATGTGATGAGATAGGACCTCAACTATAAGGTAATTAATAGCACTATTTTTCTGCATTTAAATATTTATTAGAATATGCAAGGTATTTTGTAGAAACATGATTTTTGACAAAAAGTCTTAGAAAAAAAGATATTTTTTTTATATTTTTCGTTAATTACTAACTAATGGTTGAATTTATCGAAACAATGAATATAACAAATATTTGAGTACACAAAAAGAGCTTTCGTTTAAAAAAAATAAAAATGAAATCGGACCAATACTTCTGGAGTTGTGGTCGATTTTTTAAAACTCAATATCCGCCATCTTGGATTGGCGGCCATTTTGTTTAGCTACCATTTTGAGATGGCAATCATGGTTTTTTAACATCCTTATAGGCCTACCTAACTGCTGTAAAAAGGAAACTTAGTACCCCCAAATTATACCGACTTCTTCACTGGCCCATGGACTATATGTCATGAACCTACTCAGCAATGTAGATCTACCAGATAATCTGCGATTTCTTCCATATTTTTTTCAACTATTGATCATTTAATTTACGAAGACGCATATATCTTGACTCGCAATGTCATGTTACTAAAGATTAGCTTTGAAAAATCTGCGGGTCATCGATTGAACTTTGTAATCTTATTTCTCAATGATAAGGTTTTAAGGTTGCCTCTCAATCCGCAGAGCCACTCGGTGTCTCAAACGGGCGTGCGGCGCTGGTAATGCTCGCTGTGCCTAACTGTAACTATATCGATTGAGCACTGTAATCTTATTTTTCAATGATAAGGTTTTAAGGTTGCCTCTCAATCCGCAGAGCCACTCGGTGTCTCATACGGGCGTGCGGCGCTGGCAATGCTCGCTGTGCCCGAAGACCTTCCTCCACCAATCCTCCATCTACAAACATAAACTGGTTAGTAACATAACTTAAATTTTGAAACCTCGCTACAAGATTTAGTACTCACCAAACACTATAAACGCTAAACCCAGATGTTTTATCGCAGTAAGTGCGTTTTCACATATTTTTTTTACTAGCCTAAGAGGCAAAGGCCTCCCCTTTCTTCCGCCACCCATCACGATTTGCCGCCTGCTCCGATATCGGTTCGGACTGATGCCCCATATATTACAGGCGCCATCTTGGATTTTTTCTATTGAAATCCTTCCGACATCCGATATCGGATCAGATCATGTGAAAACGGACTAACTGTCGTCTTCCAGAAAAGATGACCCCGCAAATATGTATTTTTTTATCGACGACAAAATTTTATACCCCATTAATACCAACGCCTTAACAATTTTCAATGAAACAGGTACACACAGGTGAAAAACCATTCTCATGCCACATATGCAGTAAAACCTTCACGCAGTCGGGCTCGCTCGCGACGCACGTCAAATACGTGCACATGAAGCTCAAGCCGCCACCGCGACGCCGGAGACACCAGCCTACGTAGTGCCAATAGATGTGCAGTAACACAGAGGAGAAAACATAAGAGTGTGATCGCTGTAAAACCTTCGCTTGCCACGCACGTCAAATACGTGCACATGAAGCTGAAACCACCTCCGCGATGCCGGTGACGAGGCTGGAGGTGGCAACGGAGACATTAGCATACGTCGTGCCAATAGACATGTAGTAACACAGGTGAGAAAACATACGAGTGTGATAGCTGTATATGAAGATGAAACCCGCGTGGTTGTCACGAAACAGGATTTATGTAGCAATAAAACCATATTTATGTATAATATTTGCAACAGAAACTTCAACGACGAATATTGCCAGCCGTTAGACTTATATTGACCGGGATATAGACCGTGATTACCTTTTTGATTTTTGTCGAGCTCCCGATATTTCGACGCAGCTGCATGCATCATGATCACGGAAAACTGACGAAAGCGGGTGGATATCCCGGTCAATTTAAGTCCAATGAAAATAACCGTGAATCATTCAAAGCTTTTATTGCCAGCCCTTCCCTACGTTTTGATAAGGGCTTAATATTTTTTTGTAAATTAATGCTAAAAGTCACAGCTATGGCAAGATTCAAACCGTGTTCAAGTAGGAGTTTTTCATAAATTTAAATTTTGTGTTATTACTCATTGCCGAACATTGCCTTAAACCGAGAAGCGTGGAAGAAAGAGAGGGAGGCCTTTGCCCAGCAGTGGGACACAACAGGCTAACAAATAAATAAAAATAATACTCATATACGTTTCTGCTTAATATAATATTTTTAGGGCTAGAACGCACTACATTCCTACCCGCTGTGCGGCTCGCAATATTATTGATGAATAAATTAGGAGTGTTTCAGTGTATACATAACATGAGTGCAATAATAATAAGGCAAACTGTACCCTTTTTACTTCAATATCAGAGCGATTGGACATTATTTTAAATGTACAGTCTTAGTATTTAGTTTAAACATGCGCAAATGTATCTAAATAAATGATTTAAAGTATTTTTCCTTATTATTTATCCCTATAAGTAGTAGTCAAGACAACAAGTTTTTAGTATTGCTACGACAGGTGGCGACACTTTAACCGGTTGCTGTCATTTTTATGCGATAGGAGGCAAACGAGCAGAAAGGTCGCCTGTTGGTAAGCGATCACTGCCGCCCATGGACACCCGAAATACCAGAAGTATTGGAGGTGCGTTGCCGGCCTTTAAGATACGTTCTTTCACTGTAAAATCGTTATTTCAAAGTTTATTTGTACTCCATATCTTCCGTAGGATGGGTTATCCATACTAATATTATAAATGGGAAAGTGTGTGTCTTGTTTGTCTGTCCGTCTTTCATGGCAAAACGGAGCGACGAATTGACGGGATTTTTTAAGTGGAGATAGTTGAAGGGATGGAGGGTGACATAGTTTACTTTTTGTCTCTTTCTAACGCGAGCGAAGCCGCGGGAAAAAGCTAGTAATATTATAAATGGGAAAGTGTGTGTGTCTGTTTGTTTGTCCGTCTTTCACGGCAAAACGGAGCGATCAACTGAAGGGATTTTGTAAGTGGAGATGGTTGAAGGGATGGAGAGTGACATAGGCTATTTTTTGTCACTTTCTAACCCCCCACTTCCCTGAAATGGGGGTGGAAACTTGTATGAAGCATTTTTTTTTTATACTACGTCGGTGGCAAACAAGTATACGGCCCGCCTGATGTAAAGCGGTCACCGTAACCTATGGACGCCTGCAACTCAAACAGTGTCACATGCGCGTTGCCACCCCATTAAAAACTTGTACATTCCCTTTTGCTGTGTTAAGTACACAGCAAAAAGGAGTGTACAAGTTCCAAGGAGGGTTCGGGGTTGTTTTTTGTCACTTTCTAACCCCCACTTCCCTGAAATGGGGGGTGGAAGCTTGTATGGAGCATTCTGCAATTTTCAAATTTAACGCGAGCGAAGCCGCGGGCAAAAGCTAGTAAGTTATAATTAAACAATTATTAGGATTAATATAATTTTATTACGTACAAGTCTTACAACATAATGTCAATAAATCATGATAAATTAATCCTTACATAATTACTCATACGCCATTTAAAAATATTGCACAATTCCTAAGCACTAATAATACTATTGATTGAGATTCTTATATATACATACATACATACATACATACATACAATCACGCCTGTTTCCCATATAGGGGTAGGCAGAGCACATGAAACTGCTAAAGTTACAGTGCCACTCTTGGCAAATAAGGTGTTGAAAGAAAACGAAACTGTGTCATATATACTAGTATGTATACAAGTATACACCGTGTGACCGAAGTTACCAACAAATTTAAAGTGTTAGTTTTAACCCCACAAAATTAAAAATTTGAAAAAACCCCCGACTGCGACATAGTAGACCGATTTTCATGAAACATGGCTAAGAACACTCCCGACTAACTCAGCTTTCAGACAAAAAAAACTAAATCTAAATCGGTTCATCCGTTCGGGAGCTACGATGCCACAGACAGACACACACACAGACAGACAGACAGACACGTCAAACTTATAACACCCCGTCGTTTTTGCGTCGGGGGTTAAAAATTCAAATATCTGATGTTTTTCAAGACCACTGTCTTGTCAAGTAAGGTGTATCCAAGAAAATGCGGATCAAGTTGAAAATTAAGATTATAACTACAGTAACCGAATACGATCCTAGGTTTTGTATCTGAAGCTAATTTAATTTATAAAACACGCTACTAAAGTATGCCCAGTACCTCAGGTACACTGTGTATATTTTAAACATAGAAACTCGTATATTACATTTATCTTTGGCTACTGAAAAAAGGAGTTAAAATTTTTCACGCGCTAAAGGTTTCAATCACAATCTAGACATATATTGCAGATGAAAGGTTTGTCCCTAGTGTGACAGTCTATTCCCGCTTGAGGTTCCGGCGCCGCGGTGGCGCGGGCATCTTCATGTGCACGTATTTAACGTGCGTGTGCACGGAGGCCGCTTGTGTGAACGACTTGCCGCAGATGCTGCAGACAAACGGTTTCTCACCTGTGTGAACCTGAAATAACAGAATCAAATATTTATTTGCAATTAAACATGTAAAGGGATTCTAAGTATCTGAGGATCTATCGCTGTCATTGCAGGTATAGACGGACAAACAAGTTTTGGCAGTAAAAAGGCGCGAAATTCAAATTTTCAATGGAAATCAAACCTTCTCCCCTGCATTTCAATCAATTTTTAAGCGTTATTGCTCGTCGATCATTCTGCCAACGTCAAGGTTTAGAAAGGCACGCGTTTTATATCAAGTCCATTGGCTGATGAGCTCTACATTTTTCAAATTTGCCACCTTTTTTAAATGCCAATATTTGTATTATTAAATGAAAACGGGACTTAATCGCGTAAAACTACCTACCTCAAAACCATATAAAGAAAAAGGTACGGTGGCCTAGATGGCGTTACACCTTTGGGGGTCGCTGGGCTAGATGCCGCTAATATTAATATTTGACATTTTAACACATCGAGCTAAGAATATGGGCCAAATTGTCAAAACTGAGGTTCAAAAGTTTTAAGCCTGTGTCGAAAGATGGCAGGCTATCCACTGTGATTACACATTTCACTTTGACAGTAATTCTCTATAATACTCGATCCTCTTTGGTTTAAATAAATATATTGCCAAGATTTGGTTGAAGCGCCGGCCCGCGCTTTTGATCAGGGTAGAGCGAGACATAGTTTTGGCGCCATTGTTAAATTTTGTTTGGGGTTCGAAGCTAAAAATACCAATAACGGAGTCCTTATAGTTTCGCTATGTCCGTCTGTCACGTTATAGCCATTTGACTAATAAGTAAATATAGTATAGCGTCCTATACTAGACAGAAATAGTAAACGCGAGCGAAGCGAGCGCGAAATTTTTCCCTATTATTGAGAGAGATTTTTAATAGCTGAATTCACTCCTGGCCTCTCGCCATTTGGGGCTCTGCGCCCACGCACTAAAACTTTATGATTTGGACTTTTCCACATTTACGATTTTGGCGCCCCCTCACCATCTGGCGCCTGGAGCGGCCGCTCCACTCGCTCTACCCTTAATCCGGCCCTGTTTACCGTCTATAGTTCAATTTTAAAATCATGGAGAGCAGTATGATATGAAGTAAGTACCTACCGTGCTGTGTACGGTGAGCGCAGACTTTTGCGTGAAGGACTTGTGACACTGTCCACACTTGTACGGTCTCTCCCCCGTGTGGGACCGCAGGTGGCACTGCAACACACCGGAATAGTATATTGTAGGGGAGAACTTACATACCTCAATTTTAGAAGTAAACAGAACGGTGTTATATTTGGAAGAAAACGTAATAATATGTTAAAATTATCAAACTATTCTATTATTTTTTGACGAGCGGTCTGGCCTAGCGCGTAGTGACCCTGCCTGCTACGCCGCGGTCCCGGGCTCAAATCCCGGTGAGGGCATTTATTTGTGTGATGAGCACAAATATTTGTTCCTGAGTCATGAATGTTTTCAATGTTCTATCTTCCGGCGAGACCATTTTTGGGCCACGGACGCAAAACGTGCAACATGGCGGAACTAAGTATTAAGCTAAGGTTTACTTACTTGTAGCAACATGGGGGAGACGAATCGTTTGGGGCAGCGCGGGCAGCTGTGCGGTTTCTCCCCTGTGTGAGTGCGCTGGTGATACTTCAGGATGGTGCTGTTCTGTAAAACAATACAACAGATGTGGTGCGAAAAGGGTTTTCTTTGTATTTTCAGGAAACGTTCGTATTTGTCATGCTAGTACATCAATGTCAATACATCTTGTACTGAGACTGGCTGAAATAGCATGACACGTTCGTACGTTTCAGAAACAATACGAAGGCAAATAAACATGAACGTAGAGAGTGTTTTAAATCGACACGAGTTGAGAATTAATTATTCGCACATGTATCGTACAACGATTTACAGTACATATGGCCATTTCATTTTTTGATATTGTTGCGTAATGAGCTTAACTTAACAAGTGCGGTAATATAGCGCCATATGTACTATAATAGTACATTGTGTCACAAGGGGAGGAAGTTGAATATTACTAACAAGAGTAGGTAAGTTAAATCGCGACGGCTTGCCGGAGCGATTCAAAGACTCGAGTTAGTAATATTCATACTCCCCGAGTTACACACAATGTTTTTCATCACACTCGCAATGTAAATAATATGTAAATATGTGTAAAAAAGTTAAGTACGGTACAAGAAATTTCATTATGCCCTTGGGAGAACGAATTTTCTATAACTCCCGCTCCGCCTACGTGCAATAGCACATTTAAAGTGCGGGTGTGATGAAAAATAAATACTATATTTACCTTACACAGCACAAGGGAACGTACATGTTTCTAATGGGGTGGCAACGCGCATGTGACACTGTTTGAGTTGCAGGCGTCCATAGGTTACGGTGACCGCTTTACATCAGGCGGGCTGTATGCTTGTTTGGCACCGACGTAGTAAAAAAAATGTCTATTTACCTTACACCTCTTCCCGCAGAGCTCGCACATGACCACCCCCCCGTACTGCTTTCTCGCATGGTGCGAGGCTTTCCTTCTCACACCCTTCACTTGCAGGTGCACGCGCTCGTAATGCACGCTGAGAGACGCCTCGGTGAGAAACGTTTTGTTACACTGCGGAGAGACAGTATTGTGAAACGTGTGGAGTAAGTTAAACATTGCAAACGAGAGCAACTTAAATAACGATTTAGAGATTCGAGTTAGAAATATTCTTTCACCCCGAGTCTTTCA
The DNA here is from genome assembly GCF_023078275.1 of Leguminivora glycinivorella. Taxonomy (NCBI): domain Eukaryota; kingdom Metazoa; phylum Arthropoda; class Insecta; order Lepidoptera; family Tortricidae; genus Leguminivora; species Leguminivora glycinivorella. Next base: position 11,672,787 of record NC_062995.1, on the reverse strand, counting down.
TCACACTTGCAATTAAAAAGATATATAAAAGACTTTTCCTCTTAGCCCCCCCCCCCCCCCCCCCTCTCTGGCGTCTTGAGAGCGCAGCGTCGGGCCAACTGTGTAAAATAATTCTTTGTCATACAGTAGGCCCGACGCTACGCTCGCGAGACGCTAGGTGGGGGGAAGCGGGGTGGGGGGGCTTAAAGGTGCGTATTTTTCTTTTCGTAAGTGCTATAGCGAATAGCGACCCTAAAAAGGTGTTAAAAAATAAAAAGATTTGTTTTATAATGTTACCTTTCACATTCAGCAAATGAGCAACCACTTTTCTATTCTTTTATAATTTGATACTTATTGTAGTTATTGTATTATGTCAAAGACCTATATAACTTCGTGTAGACAGATAAAGTCTAAGAAAAAAACGTACCCCAAAACCATACAGAAAAAGGTACGGTCAGCTAGATGGCGATACACCTTTGGAGTACGCTCGGCTAGATGGCGCTAATATTAATATTTGACATTTTAAAACATATCAACCTACGAATATGAACCAAATTGTCAAAACTGACGTTCAAAAGTTTTAAGCCTGTGTCGAGAGATTACACATTTTACTTTGACAGTAACTCTCTTTACTCGATCCTCTTTGATTATGTATAACCTTCGCCTTAGCATAGCTTTGCTTGTGTAATGCATTTTTACTGTTCTATAATTTATGAACCTCCAGGTCTTTTTTAGAGTAAAGGTCTTTTCCCACTAGACCGTCCCATACCATGACCGTGCTAGGAGCGCATCCGTCCAAATATTCTTTGTACTTTGCCCACCACTTTATAATAACCTCTAGCGGCCCACCATACAAAAAAATTGCCAAATAAATGGGTGAATCAACTTTTTCTTGCTTTTTGCAAGAATTGCCCATACTTATTATGAGCTCTACTTTTGTGAGTTTCAACCTCGCCATCGTGAATAAAGATCCTTATTTTTATTTTACATTAAGGGAATAATTAAAAAAAAAACATTTACAATTAAATCTATTAGTGACCCAGTGGAAGAGACACTTTTTTCATACAAAAGTGAGGGACAGCTATGTCCACTGGGTCACTGCTCGAAATAAAGTAATAAAATAGCAAATCCTATAAAAACATGATGTATTGCATAGCTTGTATATCTGTTTTTAATATAATAAGTATAAACTAATTACACTGAATACAAATTAAATTTTCTGACCACATGTAGTCGAAGTATGCGTAATTTTGCTGGCAAAGAAAAGTTGATTCACCCAAATTTGAATTAATGGTACTAGAAAACAGGACTAAATTTCTTTTATTTGAAAATCGAACGAATCAAAACAAAAGCAACTCAATTCCATTTAACGTAGATTCAAATTTTATAGGTATTTTGTCCTAGTATTAGGACATTGAGCCCCAGGAGGATATAGTTAGGGAAAGTCCAGCCCTACCTCATCGCACTTGGTCTCCGGTTTGCTATGCCGCTCCTCAGTATGGCTCCTCAGCAGCTCATCAGTCGCCAGGTTCTCTCCGCACAGAGTACATGCTCTATACACAAAAATAGGAAACTTATAAACAGCGAAAACAAACATGATTCCGGTGTGGCTCAGTCGGTAGTGACCCTGCCTGCTAAGCCGCGGTCCTGGGTTCGAATCCCGGTAAGGGCATTATTTGTGTGAGGAGCACAGATATTTGTTGCTGAGTCATGGATGTTTTCTATGTATATAAGTATGTATTTATCTATTTAAGTATGTATATCGTCGCTTAGTACAAGCTTTGCTTAGTTTGGGGCTAAGTTGATATGTAAGGTGTATCCACAATATTTATTTACATACATACAATCACGTCTGTATCTCAAAGGGGCAGGCAGAGATCATGTATTTCCATTTGCTACGATCCTGACAAACCACTTTCGCTTCACTCACTCTCATAACGTTCCTCATAAATGCTCGTCTGATTCGTGATTTCTGTTATATACATTGTTTTTCTTGCAGCCGTGAACAGTTTTGAACTTTGTCAGTGTTGTTGTGTTGAAGTTGCAGTTCCGCAGTGTAACTACACCTCATACTCTTTATTTCATTATATTTCTTAGGAAGATGTTCGGTCCAAGAACACCACCCTGAGCGACACCGAGATATGATTTACTGTTTACCATTTAGACTTCATTCATTCTCATCACAAAAACATCTTCGCATCGGTAGGAAATCGTCTAAGCTTTAGATAAACATACGTTATCATTCCAAAGTTCTTGGTTGTATTAGAATATGGAGATAGAGTCAGTCAAAAGCCTGAGTAAGGTCACCTGGCGCTAGGGTTGCAGAGGTTGTCCGGCGCCGTGAACGTGTGTCGCGCCATGGCGTACGAGCTCGCGAACTGCACGCCGCACGTGCTACAATTAAGGGACTCCGATTCGTTCTCCAAATTCTGCAAATGAAATGTCATTAAATTTGAAAGTCATTTGTGTTAGAACGGGGCAAATTTCTTTAATCGCACGTGCCAATATTGATGACCGAGCAAACACAAGATTCGAATATTAAAAAAGTGGAATCTTGAGCGTTGTAAGTGGTTCCGGGTTTCAAGGCACGAAGGTTAAACAAACTTTGTCAGCGAGTGAGACAATAAACTAAATCGAATTCATCATAGAATAGAATTGCGTTGTGCCATTCGGCTACGCACCCAGGTTTAAAAATGTATGAAATTACTTTGCGCTCTTGTGGATAAGAAGAAACTTTGTCATTTGTTTTTGAAGTTTCAAGACAGCGAGAAAGCCAAAACAGCGAAAAAACCAGTAGGCGTGGGGAAAAAATTGTAAACCCTACCCGCAGTCTAGATGGCACTGAATACCGCCTCGCAATTGTGGCCGCGTTCAGATGTTTCGGAGGGGCAGGCCGTACAGCTGCGTTCGTGGCCCACAAAGTGGTCTCGCCGGAAGATCAGCGCTGACCCCTGGGTCAGCATCTATGCTGAGGCGGGACCATTTCGTGGTAAACCCGTCATACATTTTTTTTAATATTAATTGTAAAATTGTATATAATACTTATGTAGATAATTATGTGTTTACCATGAATAAACTATTGAATCTTGAATCTTTAAACTTAAGACGAAGAAAACGATACAATACATTCAACAAGAACCAAATAATAAAAATGTCTGTGTGTCTGTACTACAGACCTGTTTGTGTGCTCGTGTCTTGTGCATTCTCAACCCGAAGTCCCCCTGAAAGGTCTCTCCACACACGTCGCACGATGTATTCTCCTGCGGGTGCTGAATGCGCACGTGCGTGCCGTGTGTCGAGGGTTTCCTAACAACAATTTAAACGATTACATTTAAAAATACTACGCTCGTAAATTGCAATCCTACCGACTGCGTCATCATCCTCCTTGCGTTATCCCGGCATTTGCCGTGGCTGATGGGAGCCCGGGGTCCGCTGTGACAACCAATCCCAAGATTTGGCAAAGGCACTAGTTTTACGAAAGCGACTGCCATCTGACCTTCCAACCCAAAGGGTAACTAGGCCTTATTGGAATTAGTCCGGTTTCCTCACGATGTTATCCTTCACCGAAAAGCGACTGGCAAATATCAAATGACATTTCGCACATAAGTTCCGAAAAACTCATTCGTACGAACTGGGGTTCGAACCCGCGACCTCCGGATTGAAAGTCGCACGCTCTTACCGCTAGGCTACCAGCGCTTACCGACTGCGCCATGTAAAAATTTGGTTACATGCTTACATACATACATCCTTAGAATGGGCGACCACCGTTTGCCAAAAACTATTCTCTACTCTGAGTTAGCGGCGGGTAAGCGAAGGCACGGTGGTCAGCACCTGCGCTACAAGGACGTGCTCAAACGACATCTGAACGCTTGCGACATCGACCATGAGCGTTGGGAGGAGCTTGCTGGGAAAAGGTCATCTTGGCGAACTACCATCTACAACGGTGGTAAGGCATTTGAGGATAACCGCCTCAAAACCTTAGATGAAAAGCGCCAATTACGAAAAGAGAGACCTAAGCCCTCCTACGTGTACACGTATAACTCCGCTGACGAACTTTATTGCCACCCGTGCCAGCGAGTATTTAAAAGCAAGTTCGGCCTGGCCAGCCACATTAGAGCACACGCAAGGAAACGTCCGTAAGGCTTATTTAGGGTCGCCGTCATCGAAAACGATGAGGAGGACTATATACATACATACAAAGGCATATGTAACTCTGTATAGACAGCTACAGTAAATAACGTACCTCAGAATCTTATAGAAACAGGTACGGTGGCCTAGATGGCGTTACACCTTTGGGAGACGCTCGGCTAGATGGCGCTAATATTAATATTTGACATTTTAACACATATCAAGCTAACAATATGGGCCAAATTGTCAAAACTGAGGTTTACAAGTTTTAAACTTGTGTCGAGAGATGGCAGTCTATGCACTAACTTTGACAGTAACTCTCTATAATACTCGATCCTCTTTGATACATATAATCACGCCTGTATCCCTTAAAGGGGTAGGCAGAGCACATGAACTACTCAAGTTTCAGTGCCACTCTTGACAAAAAGGGGTTAAAAGAAATCCAAATTGTGACATTGCAGTGACAGGTTGACAGCCTCTCGCCTACGCCACAATTTAACCCATATCCCACAGTCGACTTCTACGACACCCACGGGAAGAGAGGGGGTGGTGAAATTCTTAACCCGTCACCACACGGTTTTCGGATAATACATACAAAATACTACTTTTATTTTTTCATACCCTTCGGGTTGGAAGGTCAGATGGACAGTCGCTTTCGTAATACTAGTGCACAAGAAAAATCTTGGGATTCGTTGACAAATCGAAACCCAGGCTGCCATGGCGAATGCCGGGATAACGCAAGGAGGATAATTTTTTTATACAAATTGACGTGATATGTTAAGTGGACATAGATGAAGGTATGAAGAGTGGCATAGGCTACTTTTTGTCTCTTTCTAATGCGAGCGAAGCCGCGGGCAATAGCTAGTTACAATACAATACAATACAATACTCTTTATTGCACACCTTAGTTAATAAAGCACTCACTTGAAAGTAGCTCCACAATACTTGCAGACGTACTTGAACCCGCTGTGCTCGCGGAAATGCGTTATGGCGTGGTACCTGTTGAAGAAATATAAAATAGAACCGTTTTTCCCCCGAAGGGTAAAAAACGGATATTTAGGTTCCTGCCGAAGCTTGAACCACTAATGAGATTAACACCTTCATAACTCGGCCCTAATCGAGTGAATTCCTCGACTAGTAGCGCCATCTGGCGCGCCAGTCAAGTACTAGTGTCGCCCGGTTACCAGCGCTCGGCTGCTTTTTCCTCAGTACCTTTAGCCGGCAAGGCCCTTAAGGGTGGTTCAAGCTTCGGCAGGAACCTAAATATCCGTTTTTTACCCTTCGGGGGAAAAATGGTTCTATTTAGGTGTCCGTGCCTTCGCTTGAACCACTAATGAGACGTGTTTAAACCTCTGCCGGCGCTGGTTAGGGCGTACTGTGACTGATATACTTTATTTATACAGAAATATTATAATAAGAAATAGGAAGGTATACAAAGGGATGCTTCAAAATTTAGTCACTAAGGTTTCATGAGTTGAAACTGACTCCACACAGCACAGCACAGTTATCCATTATGACTCTATGATGGTGGTGAATTACTTAATTTATGTATAACATAAAACCGACAGGAAGCCAGTAGTTAATAGATCGGTATTACAATATTTACGGAAATAAAACCTGTTATTTCAATAACATTTTTGTGAGAAAATTTTCTGTAGCAACCCAAACTCTGAAGAACTTCCCCTTCCTCAATGGGTGTTACATCAACGTCGGCTAAATTTGTCTCACGTTTCCCTTACAACAGTCCCTAGTCAGAACAAGATCATATACATGTTTTTTGTGTTATAAATTCACCAAGATACTAGTTTTCTTCTGCTTAAGATAACTATAATTATATCATGTAACTATAATACACAATTATATCATAGCACTGCCATGAGCATTATGACATTATGTTTAAATTTTTATTTTTCATGTAAATTGATTACTGTACCATAAGTAATGCGCCTATATGTATATGTAATATGCACATACTATTGTTACAATTTATTTATTTATGCATAAATATCAAACGCCTGTAAAAAAGTGATATAGAATTTGTGCAATCTTTGTCAAAAGAGGTAGGACACGCCAAATTTGGTACCATACAACAAAAAAAAAAAAAAAATTGCCCTGTTAGTATACTGAGTAATAAGCAATATTGACATAGCTTAAACATTGTCTTACATAGCCCACTGCCAAATGTCAACATTTCCCATAGCATAATGTGTTATGAATTCTGTATATGAAATATACATTTGCCAAAACAATTGAAATGGACGCTTGAGTTGGAACAAATTGTACGCTATCATATGTTAATTTGTAATGTATACCCACATCACGATAATGTATGCGTTACTGCTGGACTGGTAGCAAAACTGCAAATAAGATGATAATACATTTTCGGCTTCTGACTGAATTGACAATACCATGGCCACGATTAGCTTAGGATCCATATATTAAAAGGTAAGCTCCTACTCAAAGTCTTTACGAGAACAGAAACTATGCAAATTTTTCCTATTAAATTAAAATGGGTCAACTGAGCAAAAAGCTTTGGGATACAAGCGATTGAAACGAATCAATGATCTAATGAGTCACACATACTTAGGCGAAGATCAAATGAAGGCAATTATTTCTAATTAAATTGACTTTGATACTTCCATGAATATACATGAATGTTAATGCGGGAATCCTCTTTACACTATACGCGTCAACTTTATTTAGTCTTTTACTATGTCTAGCTAGTATGCTTTTTTCGATATTTGAAATATTTAATTTGTGTTTGAATAATTATGAATATGTGATGCATATATTTTTAGGCTTATCATTTTTATGACTTATGTGCTGACTAGCCGAATTTATAAAGGCAAAATTGTACGATTCGTGAGCTAGTAATTCTAAAACATTACGACTTATGGCTCTTTAGTCCATTTCGATATTCTAATAAGAATGTAAGACGACAGATAACTCTTCAAATAAGGGTTAATGATGTACGATTAATTACCCATTTATAATTAAAATTCAGTCATCAGCTTAAGATAGTAAATAGTTTTCTTTTCAGAACTTTCGTAATTTATCACCAAATTGCAAAGCAATATATTCTATATTGCTCTTTTGTGCGAATAATATAAATGTCTCACGTTCTTTATAAACTGATGTATACACATAAACATACGGGTTAATATTTACTGTATAATATTCTTGCTTATTTCCCAAAATCCATATGCAGCGGGACGTCCCACAAACAAGATGCAACTGTTATGTAGGGTAATACCTGATTCTACAATTATATCGAGATGACAATTATTTATTTATCGTATGGCATGTAATTAGAATTTTCTTAAAAGTCGTACGTGCGCACGGCTGTAGCATGTAGCGCCACGGACGATGACAATGGTATTTACACTTGCCTGTCATCCGAGACCAATAGGTCAAAATATCGTAGCTATAAGTACTGCGTACATTAAGCGCTGAGCTTTTATTTTTCATTTAGGTGTCAAGACCTTACTTCTGATAAATATAGTTCATCAATATCTATTTAAACGGCAATAATTTTAAGTTTTCTGTTACGACTAGAAACCCATTCTGCCTAGAATCTGCGCTCCCTTTTATGAGTGTCCTAACAAATTCTTGTATGTCAGGTATATTAGGAGTCCGAAGTCTTCTAAATTAAGTCATAAGCACAGCAATGTTATAAACATCATATTTCTAGTTCCTTACACTGAATTCAATTGGGACTGGGACTCGTCCTCTGACCTTACGAACCGTTTTTGAATAAGTTGTGGCGTCTCCTCTGTTACTGACAAATAGTCGCGCCGCAAAATTCTAATAAATGGCGCTTAGTAAGCAACTGCGGAAATGTTTATCGATCCTACAACGCGCTAATGGATTCCAAAAGTTAATTGTAAATATACAACTTCTGTTAATCTCTCTAGGCCCCAGAAACCTATTCGGAAAACATTTGTCAAATGAAATAAACGGGAACTTTCTGTTAGTAATACCGCAGTAGCGGGCGATAATTTTAGGATGCGAGCGCCTCTTTATTTGTAAGAGGAAACTGTGGTCTAAAATCGAAAGAGATTCATCCTTCAATTTCCGTTTAATTTATTATTTCAGAAACAGGCCTCCACATTCACTGACTACCTTTCAACATTTTATCCATAAGAGTGCCTTAGCAAATTGTGAAAATCGGCTTCTCTCGGAAAATGTATTGCCCTATTGGTTTTAATGAGCTTAAAGTGTTTTCGATATATCATACTCATACCACAAATAAGCACTTTGAATACAATTTACCTACACGGTTTTTTGCTTTGTTTTGTGTAGTTGTTTAAGTTTAGGACCAACTTCATTTACCTCGGTCAAGAGATGTAAGCCATAGTTCTTCGCTGTAAATAGTTTGAGAATATTGTTCGGTCGTCTCTTTAATCTAATTCGTTAGTTATTTATAGAAACATAGGATTCGTAACATTACGCCATCGATCTGGGCAACCGACAAATCCTTTTACGACGAGAGTCCGTCCTGAGTAACAATGCAACAAGGCATACTAAAATGCTATTGTACTAAATAACATATCCTTTAAGTCATTTTGCCAAACTATCCACAAAATATCGTATATATTTGGGAGTCAGATTTCCGGTACGAGTTTGTTGTCTTTGTAATTAACCTCTTCAAGGATTGTCTGTAACCTTGGTCTAGATAACGTTAGTAATAATGCATGATTGAGTATTCTAACCGTTGGTCGATTAACGGCAGTTTGAGGTCAATTTGTAGTACATATATGTATATATCGTACTTAGAAAACTTTCCGAGCTGTAGCTTTTTATTTCTAAATGAATTGGTTCAGAAGTCTCTACTGGGTCGATTGTTATAGAAGTAATACTTTTGTCAGTTCGGTATACTGAACAACATATACTGGAACATTATCCGCCATTAGTCCAACTGGATGTTTCAGCCGGACAGCTATAAGTTTGCTGAAATACAGACGAATATCCAGGTTTCACAGAGTAATGAGCCTAGTACAAGAATTTTCCTTTGCGGTAAGTTATTTTGTAGCTAATAGTCAACATTTGCTAAGTACCTGAGTGGTTCTTCTGCATTTCTAAAGTCCGTATCAAGACCCAAGACCATGCGTCAATTATTGACGCCCCTGACGCCGCCTCCTTCATTTAAAAGAATCTGCACTCTAGGAATAGCGTAAAACAGTGGCATAAATTATGTAATGGATTTTCTTTTTCCCATTGGTATCTTCGCCGCCCCCTCTCCCTTTCAGATTGGGCAAGAAGGGCTTTGTAATATAAAGTAGTTTTTCATTCTGTTTAGCATCACTATTATGTATATTTCTTAATTCGCTTAGTATCTGACAACAAAGTGCTACTTAATTGCTACCGAAGCTCCACCCACACGTTTTTAGATGTGGAAGTGGATTTTCACAACGTCAAACCTGCTAAAAAACCTCTATCATGACGAGCATTCTAAAAGTTGACATGACAAATTAGGTTGGCAATAACGGCGTTGCTTTACAGTAATTGGATCACACATTCGTCATCATTATGGCCGTTCAGATATTCACGAGTGAGATAAATTTGGACATTCCTCACAATCATTCATCTGTTGGTCAGGTGACCACGCTGATTATGTATTAGCTAATTAGGCAATTGAGACGACGCCGATTTCGTTCACTTTACCTGTCTAAAACGACCCCACTTATGGGAACCCATCACGTGATGATTTTTGTCTAATAAGACAATGACTAAACTGTGTAATTGTGTATGTCTCAGGTTAACACGTACGCTGTGGTTCTGATTCGAAAGACCTTCTACGAAGTACATATGTTTAGAAATACCTTATACAAAGTATGTTTAGTTAAGAGTTGTGCTAATTACCGCAAAGTAGATGTTAAAGCGACATAATCTCATTGAGATTCGAGTACAAATACAACATTTTGCCTCGTGATCATAACGCTCGTCTCATGACACGAAAGGTGAATTAGTGCATAGCATGTAATAACCCAATGGGTTCTCACAGGATGTCGTAAATCATCGCATAGGGCAACGAAATCCAAATTCCAAGTCGCTGCAAAGTTTAATCTTTTACGGGGCGACGTTTGTCAATTTATATGACAGTGTACTTTTTCGCACAGCACAACTTTACTCATGTTGTCTCTAATGACAAATCATGTCTGCACAATGAATGATCTCCTTTGTCATATCACGAGGCGATGCCCTATCGGATCGTGGCCCTATCTTTTCATAGGCCAGGTTATCTAATGGGAGCTCATCTGTCGTTTCAAGACATCTCTTGTGTCCTGTCACCTCACGAGGCGAAGCTGTGACTTTTCAAGGGACGAACCTATGTCGTCTCACGGGACGTCGCTCTGTTTCGTCTTACGTGAGCGTGGCATTTGTCCCTTATATTCTTTATGACGGTGCGTAGGATTACACTGCGTCCCATCGCTGTCAATTTTCTTCATCGTCTCCATGCCACCATACAGGAACAACCCTGTCGTCTCGCGGGACAATGCAATGTCGTCTCATTGGACGACGCCTGTCGTGTCACGGCACGACGCCATGTCGTCTAACTGGACGACACCTGTCGTCTCACGGGACGACGCTTGTTGTCTCACGGGACTACACCATGTCATCTCACTGGACGACGTCATGTCGTCTCACGGGACGACGCCTGTCGTCTCACGGGACGACGTCTGTTGTCTCACGGGACGACATCTGTCGTCTCACAGGACGACGTCTGTCGTCTCACAGGACAACGTCTATAGTCTTACGGGACGACATCTTTCGTCTCACGGGACGACGTCTGTCGTCTCACAGGACGACGTCTGTCGTCTCATGGGACGACGTCTGTCGTCTCATAGGACGACGTCTGTCGTCTCACGGGACGACGTCTGTCGTCTCACGGGACGACGCCATGTCAGTCTCACGTGAGTGAGGCATATGTATCCGCGTGTTTATGACGGTGCCTACAGGAGGTCACTGCGTCTCGTCGCTGCGCCAAAGGCACCGAGCGGAATATCACGAAGTTAGAAGTAATCATAATCTTTTCGATGTTTTAAATTTCTCGAACTTTTTAAGACTTGCTTTTGTAAACGTGTTGCTCGGCCGAGTTACAAAAGCGTACTGAGGAAAAAGCAGCCGAGCGCTGGTAACCGGGCGACACTAGTACTTGACTGGCGCGCCAGATGGCGCTACTAGTCGAGGAATTCACTCGATTAGGGCCGAGTTATGAAGGTGTTAATCTCATTAGTGGTTCAAGCGAAGGCACGGACACCTAAATAATAGGTTTTTTATCTATTTATTTTTATACTACGTCAGTGACAAACAAGCGTACGGCCCGCCTGATGTAAAGCGGTCACCGTAACCTATGAACGCCTGTAACTCAAACAGTGTCACATGCGCGTTGTCACCCCATTAGAAGCTTGTACATTCCCTTTTACAAGTACACAGCAAAAAGGAGTGTACAAGCTCCAAGGAGGCTTCGGGTTGCCGACAATTCAAAGGAAAATAGACGGAACAAGTTAGTTCCTTAAGTCCTCCCGTCATCAGCACACCGCACCCTCGTTGAGCTCTGGCAGACTTACTCACCGGCAGGAACACAACACTATGAGTAGGGTCTAGTGCTATTTGGCTGCGGTCTTCAGTAAGGCGGAGGTACTTCCCCAGTTGGGTTCTGCTTTAGATTCGAGCGAGACGATATCCGCTGTCCTGTGCCCTACCACACAAAGCGGAATATCATTCGCTATGCCCTACCTCCTACGATTCGCTGTGCCCTACCTCCCACGATTCGGTTTTTTTTTTTACAAAAATTCCATTTTTGGCACAAGCGTTTATCGCTGACTGTACCTTTCTTTCAACAGTCATCTACTGCTCTCCGAGACGTTTCTAAAAACCCCTTACTCGATGGGGACACGACGTTTCATAACAGAGTTCCTATGACCCCTTTCTGCTCCATCATCAGATCAAACAAATCCATGATACCATAACATTGCGTTGTCACGTGATTGGCATATACATACATACATACATACAATCACGCCTGTATCCCATAAAGGGGTAAGCAGAGCACATGAAACCACTAAAGCTTCAGTGTCACTCTTGGCAAATAAGGGGTTGAAAGAAAACGAAACTGTGACATTGCAGTGACAGGTTGCCAGCCTTTCGCCTACGCCACAATTTAACCCATATCACACCGTCGACTTCTACGACACCCACGGGAAGAAAGGGGGTGGTGAAATTCTTAACCCGTCACCAGGCAAGCAGGATTGACAGGAAGTATGTAAAATTTCAGCTCAATCGGAAACCGGGAAGTGGGTCAAATTTAGCTTCTACGTTTTCACCCAACAAAAACTTGTCAAAACAAACAAGGTTTACCAAAAACTAGTAGGGATTGTGTTAGGTTAAGAATCATGTTCTGAGTGATAATACTTATTTGGAGAGAGAGAGAGAGTCACAGTGGTGTATCTCACCTTTTGACCTAGCCTGCTAATTCGCGGTCCTCGATTCGAATCCCGGTAAGGTCATTTATTTGTGTGATGAGCACAGATATTTGTTCCGGAGTCATATATGTTGTCTTTGTTTGTATACAGAGTGGGGCCTGTAACAAAGGCGAAGAATTGAACTCTAGGCTATTCTCCTTATACTGATCAACATTTGTTCGGCGACTTTTAAAAATAACTTGTATTTTGATTTTTATCACCCTTGAAAGTTTTTTCTAAGAGGTAATGTATTGCGAATTCTGTTAAGTCTAAAGTGTAACAGACAACGTCAATGACAACAATAATGGCGTACATTGAAGCTAATATTTATTTTGTATGAAAAATTAAAAATTTAAAGACTTCATAATTTTTAAAAGTCACTGAACAAATGTTGATCAGTATAAGGAGAATAGCCTACAGTTCAATTCTTCGCCTTTGTTACAGGCCCCACTCTGTATAATATAAGTTAGTATTTGTATATGACAGGGATAGGTCCGGATTGCCACCATCTTCAGACATCAGGGCGTTGCTGGGTCATTCAAGATTAAGACGACGACGATAGTAATCAACGATTTATGTTACATACTTAAGATTTTACAATAACTTGATTTAGAACAATTATAGCGTGGACAGTTCCGAGGTAGCTCTAAGACTTCTTGTCTCTAGCGTGGTCCGCCAGAGAGTGCTGGGTCTCAGGTATCCCGGCTCCGTCCTAACGCACGAAGTGGGGACAACTCTTCGCGCGCTGCGCTACAATTGACTGTCCAAGCCAATATTCGGTTTGTCTCCGACATACGAGTATATATATCGTTGTCAAGTACCCACCACACAAGCCTTCTTGAGCTTACCATGGGACTCAGTCAACGTGTAAGAAGTCCTATATTAATTTACCTGTTGCTGGCGACGAAGCGGCAGTCCTTGCAGACGAACTTGAGGCGGTGCGTCTCGGCGTGCGTGCGCAGGAAGGCGGGGATGCGGAATCGAGAGAAACACAACTCGCACTGCTGCGCTCCGACACTCTGTACACAAACATATTTAATGTGTCACCTGTTGCTGGCGACGAAGCGACAGTCCTTGCAGACGAACTTGAGGCAGTGCGTCTCGGCGTACGTGCGCAGGAAGGCGGGGATACGGAACCGGGAGAAACACAACTCGCACTGCTGCGCTCCCACACTCTGTACACAAACGTAATGTGTCACCTGTTGCTGGCGACGAAGCGGCAGTCCTTGCAGACGAACTTGAGGCGGTGCGTCTCGGCGTGCGTGCGCAGGAAGGCGGGGATACGGAATCGAGAGAAACACAACTCGCACTGCTGCGCTCCCACACTCTACACAAACATAATGTGTTAACATTCACTACCAGACAAAATACTATTTTTCATTACAGATGGTGATTTTTTTTACGCACTAGTGCGAGAAGTGGTTCTAATAAACATATCAAGTCCAAACTTCGGAGGGCCATCTGTACTGATAAACTTCGTACGATACACGTGCGAAAAGGAAATTCGTAACTCGAGTCGATTAAAAACAATCCCTTTGGTCATGTTGTAATTTATCGCCACTCGTTTCGAACTTACTTTTTTTCGCACTCGTATCGTAATGTACTATTATACAATCGTGATATAATATAGAGCTTTTCAGTCGAGTACAGTGTTTAGGCTACGAAGCTTGCTGAGTGGCCTAATAGTACTGTACAAGAGTGAAAAGCTTAAATATATCACTATTGTATACGGGTGAATCAACTTTTTCTTGCCTGTTATTGCCATGGTTACGGTCCCCGCTGCGCCGCGAGTCACGCTGGTTTTATGCAAAATTATGCTGCTGAAATTATGCAAGCATGCATGTATTCCATGTTTGTAAGTAGGTGGCAAGTTAAGGAAAGGGCTTGTTGACACCATAAAAATGCATGTTTGCATAGTTTAAGTCGCAAAATTTTGCATAAAACCAGCGTGACTCAGGGGACCATGGCAGTAACTGGCAAGAAGAAGTGGATTCGCCCAATACAATACTTTTTCTATGAGTTTTCATCATCATCATCACCCAAACTGTCCAAGACCCCAGCAGAGGGTAATAGCACACTCAATGAAGCCTATCTCGCGGGAAATAATTCGTGTATAGGCGTATTTTTGCCTTTGAAATCCTTCCGACATCCGATATCGGATCGGATAATGTGAAAACGCACTAAGGCGGGCTGCTAGTACCGGGCTTATTGAGGAGCGCTTATAGCTCATACTTTTACTACGCGCGTTGGTATCTTTTTACGTTGCATTATAACACGTTTATGTGAAATAGTTTTTGAGTTAGAAGGGGGTCAAATGTGGCTCCAAACGGTTCGTGTAATATTACACACGGTGCTGCTTGCTACTTTTGTTACTTGAACCTGGCTTGACACGTTACCGCGTCTCTATAAGAATAAACGTATTGTTCATAAACAAATGAGTTTATTCCTTTATTGTCCATCTTTTCCCTTCCATATCTCATGAACGATTGGTCCCAGATAAAAAGTGTATAAGACTTTTTTGTAGAGAATTTTATGAAGATTACTTGTGTTTCAGAACATTTTTTGCTATGTGCCACAGTTTAAGAGTTATTCGCGAAAAACTAAAAAAAGGGACCTTTACACCCCCCTCCACCCGTTAGCTCCTCCCCTACCCATCAGTACTTTGAGTATGTGGATTAGAACACCATTCCCTACAACTATGCCAAAATTCGCCTATACACGAATTATTTCCGCCGACGGACAGTTAAATGTCTTCGTTAGGCGTGCTATAACAGGATGTAAAGAAGAAGGGGCAGTACAATAAATAAATTATGAATCACATTGACATTCTTCAACGTGGCTTCCGACGAAGGCCCTTTAAAGCACAGCTGACACTTGAACAGAGAGTTGACGAAGTTGGAGGAGTTCTTAACTACGTCAGCCACGATAGCTGGAGACCCGGGTTCGATTCCCGGCTTCGCCACCAGTGGGCTTGATCGCTTTCTCTTTAGTGCATGGTATCTATTTCAGTTTATAAGTTCTTAAATATAACAAGATCATACCATCCTCTCATACATTAAAATACGCCTAAGAACTCGCATACACTACACCACACATAGATGGCGACACAAAAAATGTCTTGTAGTTTTCGATTATACGCGTAGATGGCGTTAAGTGTCACTTTTGACATCGTTTTATGGCTCGAAAGCAAAGACATTATGTAACTCCGTATAGAGGTAGAAAGATAATTCTAAAAAAACGTACCTCAGAACCAGACAGAAAAAGGTACGGTGACCAAGATGGCTTTACACCTTTGGAGGACGCTCGGCTAGATGGCGCTAATATTAATATTTGACATTTTAACACATATCAAGCTAAGAATATATAAGTTTTAAGCCTGTGTCAAGAGATGGCAGTCTATGCACTGTGATTACACATTTTCCTTAATAACTCTTTATAATACTCGATCCTCTTTGGTACAATAAATGAGCTACGAATGAATTCTTACCGGATCATGATGTTTCAAAGTATGATTCTTAAACGTGGCTTCCGACGAAAACCCTTTAAAGCACAGCTGACACTTGAACGGAGAGTTGACATAATTGGAGGAGTTCTTCCTGGCCGCCATGTTTTCCAGCTGCTGTTCCATCGTTAACACGACTATCTCCATGTTGTACTTGGCCTCGAATGCGGGGAAATCCGCTTCGCAATCAAACATTTTCTTTATCTTCTTTTCTGTAAAGTTTAATAGTAACAAATACATATTGTAACTCCGTATAGCCTCGTAAGGCCCAATGTACATTACAATGTACATAGTATTGCAATCTAATGTGAACCTTCCTTGAACTGAATAAAGTAGAATTTCCATTGTTACATTGATTTTAGAAACAAACGAAAATGTTACCAATTTATTTATAGAATAAGGTTCAAATTCAAAATGGGAAAACTAACTATGGTGGGCCTTACGAGGTTAGACAGCTACAGTGCAAGAAAAAAACGTACCTCAGAATCATATTATAGAAAATCGGCCAAGAGCGTGTCGGGCCACGCTCAGTGTAGGGTTCCGTAGTTTTCCGTATTTTTCTCTAAAACTACTGAACCTATCAAGTTCAAAATAATATTCCTAGAAAGTATTTATAAAGTTCTACTTTTTAAACATATGGTTCAAAAGTTAGAGGGGGGGGGGACGCACTTTTTTTTCCTTTAGGAACGATTATTTCCGAAAATATTAATATTATCAAAAAACGATCTTAGTAAACCCTTACTCATTTTTAAATGCCTATTCAACAATATATCACACGTTGGGGTTGGAATGAAACAAGATATCATCCCCCATTTTACATGTAGGAGGGTACCCAAATAAAACATTTTTTTCCATTTTTTATTTTTGCACTTTGTTGGTGTGATTGATATACATATTGGTACCAAATTGCAGCTTCCTAGTGCTAACGGTTACTGAGATTATCCGCGGACGGACGGACGGACGGACGGACGGACAGACAGACATGGCGAAACTATAAGGGTTCCTAGTTGACTACGGAACCCTAAAAAACGTACCTCAGAACCATATACAGAGTGGGGCCTGTAACAAAGGCGAAGAATTGAACTGTAGGCTATTCTCCTTATACTGATCAACATTTGTTCAGTGACTTTTAAAAATTATGAAGTCTCTAAATTTTTAATTTTTCATACAAAATAAATATTAGCTTCAACGTACGCCATTATTGTTGTCATTGACGTTGTCTGTCACACTTTAGACTTAACAGAATTCGTAATACATTACCTCTTAGAAAAAACTTTCAAGGGTGATAAAAATCAAAATACAAGTTATTTTTAAAAGTCGACGAACAAATGTTGATCAGTATAAGGAGAATAGCCTAGAGTTCAATTCTTCGCCTTTGTTACAGGCCCCACTCTGTATGTAGAAAAAGGTATGGTGGCCTACATACCTTTAGGTATCTTCTTTTTCTCCCTAGGACCTTCTTTCTCAACCTTCCTCTTCCTCTTTCTTTTCTTGTCCACTTCGTCTTTATAATCCTCATCTTCATAGTCTATATTATCTGAATCTTCGTATTTCACAATATCTTCATTTTTGGGTTCTTCCTCTTTGACTATAATGGGTAGTTCTGGGTCTTGGTATTGGTATTCGATAAGCGTGTTGGTGTGGCTGGTGAGGATGGCGAACTGAGGGTTGATGGTGGCGATGGTGCTTGTTGTAATCTGCAATATTTTTTTTTTTGCAAAAATTTCATTTTTGGTACAAGCTTTTATCGCCAACTGTACCTTTCTTTCAACACCCCGTTCTCGATGGGGATACGACGTTTCATAATAGAGTTCCTATGACCACCTTTCTGCTCCATCATCAGATCAGCTCCATGATACCATAATATTGCATTGTCACATGATTTACATATGTGTGCAAAATTTCAGATCAATCAGAAACCGGGAAAATAAATTTGTCGGCATCATTAGTGTAGTTATGATAGTATTTAATACAAATAAAAATCAAGTATGTAAATAGTATATAAATAATCCTAACTAATAGTTAAAAATGTAATACTAGAGTATGTGGATGGCAACAAGCACAATAACTACATCTTCTTCAGTCGGTCCCTCAATGCTGAGGATGGTGACATCATGTCATTCTGTTGAAGACTAGGTCCCTCCATAGGCATCTATTCCTCGCCAAGCGCATGGCCTCGTGCAGTTTTAATTGCATGGGTGCAGTAATTTGAATGCACCATCTAGTAGGGGGAGGAGGAATGACTACATATACACTACATAGTTTGGAACTCACCCCATGCTGTTTCTTAAGGGTCCACAGGAGCTCTTGAGCCCGCTGGCTTCGCACTCGTAACTGCTTATACTTGGATAGAAGTGTACGACAGAATACACACATGTGCTGTGGATACCCATCTAATGCTGACACCTACAACAAATAGACAAAACATGCTCAAGAGCATATTAAGTGTTACACCATAACCCATCTGGGATGGGATAAACATTAATGATGGGTGAATCAACTTTTTCTAGTCTGTTATTGCCATGGTTATGGTTATGGACCCCTGAGTCACGCTGGTTCATAATAAGCATGCATGTAGTCCATGTTTATAGGTGGCAAATTAGGGAAAGGGCTTGTTAACACCAGAAAAATGCATGTTTGCATAGTTTAAGTAGCATATTTTTGCATAAAACCAGCGTGACTCAGGAGACAGTAACCATGGCAATAACAAACAAGAAAAAGTTGATTCAAACGGATGAATATGATCAGTAATTTTCACTTGTTTCTTATGATATAAGTTTAGGTAATATTTTTATTAAGTACTAGCTTTTTCCCGCGGCTTCGCTCGCGTTAGAAAGAGACAAATAGTAGCCTATGTCACTATCCATTCCTTCAACTATCTTCACTTAAAAAATCACGTCAATTCATCGCTCCGTTTTGCCGTGAAATACGGACAAACAAACAGACACACACTTTCCCGTTTATAATATTAGTATGGATTATAAGCATTATAATTATATTTATTCACATAGATAAAAACGCACGACAACCTCACCTTGATGCCTAAAAGCTCTAGAATTTCTTTTTTTAATCCATTTTCATGAATACCGTACAACTTAGCTTCAGTAGCTAAACAAATCCGGCAAGCAAGCAAACGCTCGGTGCTGCTAGCAATTTCTGTTTTCACTGGACGCATCTTTACTAAGGAACCCAGTAAAATAGTAAATAGTACTATTTGTAATTCATAAATTCATGAATTGTTATTCATTTCGTGTATTTCTATTTTTCGTTAGTGCATTTTCAGTAATTTCGTTTGACGTTTACTGTCTAATGTTACCACATTAGCATAGTAGTTTTCTTGAGAATAATAGTAGAAAAAAGTATCTTGGTCAATCGGCGAAACATAGCTGATTAACTGAAAAAATTGTTCTGTTTACAGAATGATATATTTTATGTCTTATCCTTGAATTTTTACACTTTTAGTATGGAGTTTTTTTTTTTTTTTTCATTCTTTATTTGAGGCTTTTTCGTTTCACGAAGATGTCGCCTCTACAGCAACATAACGACTTAATTAACAGAGTTAAAATTTAAAACAAACTACAACCAAACCTAACTTATACGTTTCTGTCTTTTAGACCACATTTAACCAAATTTAAAATTAACTCTATAACCTTAGACCTGGGGTCTGACAGGTACGAATTGCACAATCCCACGCAACTGCCATGAAACAATTGGCGTCTAGGGTGTTCGTTACGGACACATTCCATTAAAATATGGTACACATCTTCGACGCGATTGCATAAGGAGCACAACTCCGTGTTCACTTTGCGCATGAGAAAGCCAAATTTATTTAATGGAATGTGTCCGGAACGCAATCTTAACAGTAGAACTAGGTCCTGCCTACCCAATTCAATGTTGTCGATCCAAGGGGAAAGAAATGGTTGTGGCTGAATAGTCCTATACCAGATACCCTTATCCCGAGACCTTTTATCAAAATATTCCTTCCACAATTCGCGACAATTAAATTTCACTATATAAAAACAATCATTATATTGGGGAAGCAAGAAAAAATCGATCCCGTCGATGCATGCCTGTTTTGCTAGCAAATCAGCTGTTTCATTGCCAATTATACCTACATGGGATGGAATCCACTGTAAAATTACATCTTTTGCCAAATCTTTTAATTCTAGAATTAACTTTATTATTGTGTAGGCTATCGGTACTCCTCGAAAGGTCGTGGTACACCGAGCCAAATGTTGCAGTGCGCTCTTAGAATCGGTGAAGACTACTATTTTGTTGGCATTTATGGATTTCGCGTAAGAAAGCGCTTCAGAAATGGCAATCAGTTCCGCGTGCATTATGGATACATTACAGTTTATTTTAAGTTTTATATTAGACCTACTTGTTTCATCAAAAAAGGCTGCCCCCAAACTTTTATCCATTGCTTTGGAACCATCGGTAAAAATTTTATGAAATGAAGAATATTTTGCTATAACCTCGCTACAAATTTTATTTATCTCTAACCTATCGTACTTTCGTTTAGCTTTTTTAAAATTATCCCTAAATTTTATTATGGCAGTTAAGTCAATGCTGTGGATCCAAGTATTAAATGTAAACATTTCTAACTGTTTGATGGAGTGAACAGGTGTGTCTTTTAACTGATCATGAGACGTAACAAGTAAAGGCATCTTTTTCCGACTCCAATGCCTGCTATTTTTAATAATATGTATATTATTTTGTGTTGTATTACCAGGACCGTTATTAAAGGATTTCAATTTAAGGCAAAATTTTCCTGCTAGGAATTTCCTCCTAATCTCAAGGGGCGGGAGGTGAAGCTCCACTTCCATGACATGAATTGGGGTAGTTTTAATATACCCTCCTATCACTCTCAAGGCTTGATTCTGCAACCTGTCCAATTTAATAAGGTTCTTTTTGCAGCTACTGTCATACAAGAAACAAGCGTAATCCATTCGGCTTCGAATTAAAGATATATACAATCGTCTAAGATGTTTTTGGTGTACCCCCCATCCTGAGCCTGCTAGGACTTTAATTAGATTTATATGCTTAGTAAGTTTAACGCACATCTCATTTATATGCTTACCCCACCGCAAGGAACGATCAAGCCAGAGACCTAGATATTTAACAGTGTCAACTACATTTAAATACGTGTCATTAATTTTGATATCGACACAATGTCTTATCGGCTTATTTCCAGAATTGAACAAGCACAATTTTGTTTTTTCCGATGATATCTCCAACCCAAGGTTCGCTAATATAACGGAGAAAGTATTTATTGCTAACTGCAGAGAAATTATTGACTCTGATAAGTTTGCCCCAGTTGTAAATATGACAAAATCATCAGCGTACTGGGAAATATGTGCGTTTTTTATATGTTTACAAATGTCGATTGTGGCAATATTAAATAACAACGGAGACAGTGGGTCTCCTTGCCCCAAACCCTGGCTTGATCTCCTAGACGCAATAGAATTTTCTAACTTTATATTTAAGTTCCTGAAAGTTAAAAAGTTCCACAGGTAAGTACATATTGCCTTATGAACATCAAGTCTATCTAAAATCAATAACAGTTCCCTAATATCGACATTGTTGTAGGCGTTTTTTATGTCAATGAAACAGACTAATGAGACATGCTTCTTCGCAAACCCCGCATGTATACATGATATCAAAAAACATAGGTTATCCAGGCAAGACCTAGACTTCCGAAATCCAATGGTATAGTCAGAGAATAGTTCATTTTTCTCAAAAAACCACTCTAACCGTTTATTTATTATTGAGTGAAATACTTTACATATACATGACATAAGAGCAATAGGCCTTAACGATGACGCGGAATTTGGGTCACACCCCGGTTTAGGGATCGGAATAATGAAAATATCACGCCACTGTAACGGAACGAACCCATAGAGAAGGAACCTATTGTACAAGCATTTTAGGATATCTTTACCTACGGATGGAAGGTGGCGAAGCATTGAAAAAGAAATATCATCACACCCGGGAGCAGTGTCTGATACCTTAATACTTTT
Organism: Leguminivora glycinivorella; assembly: GCF_023078275.1. Classification (NCBI taxonomy): domain Eukaryota; kingdom Metazoa; phylum Arthropoda; class Insecta; order Lepidoptera; family Tortricidae; genus Leguminivora; species Leguminivora glycinivorella. Next base: position 11,650,693 of record NC_062995.1, on the reverse strand, counting down.
TTCTAACTCCTGAACTGTTATTAGGGCATCTAAAGTATTATTGTTAGAAGTAAAAACCGGTTTTTCATAAGATACAAAGTCGGGCGTCAAACTTTTTAGTAATAAGGTTGCGCGTTCGTTATCCACATATTCGTTATGGTGTTTAATGCCTTTTAACCATTTCATTCTCTTCCACATATCACTAGATGAAGTCGCGTTATCGATTGATGTACAAAAATTATGAAAGGATTTGAATTTAGCCTGTCGGATTAGTCTCTGTGCAACGGCAATTTTATTTTTTAGAGATATGAGATTATTAGGTATGGGGTTTTTCCTAAAAGTTCTGAGTGCAAGTCTACGTTCAGCTACGACTTTGGATAAGGTGGCATTCCAATATGGTTTAGGTATAAATTTGCTACTAGGGTTCTGACAACGTTTAATGAAGGGAATATGTAAATCTGCCGCTTTGTTAATTTCGGATGTAAATTGATCATACGCACGTTGACAGTCATCAGGGATCATGAAGTTAGAAAGAGACTTTTCCAACTCCATAGAATAGGCCGACCAGTCAGCTTTACTAAAATTTCGCTTTTTTGCGGATTTTAGATTAGACATGCATTCCGTTGTAATTAAGATTAACAAATGATCACTGCCAAGGGATTCGTTACTGACTTTCCAGTTAAAGTTTAATGCTATATCAGTAGAGATAAGTGATATGTCAGGAGATGATTCTCTTAGCGTCCCGTTAACAAGTTGAATCCTAGTGGAAGATCCATCGTTTAAGGTTACTAGATCATGACTAAGTACGGAATCATATATTTGACTACCACGTCTATCTACTTTATACGACCAGTTAGTATGATGACCATTAAAATCCCCTAATATTAATGAGTTACTGTTAAATTTTGAGAAAAGTTCCTCCCAATCGGTATCACTAGTTTGGACAGATGAAGGGCAGTACACGGAAACAATATATTGTAGTCTATCGCAGTTGAATAATTTTACGCAAGCAATTTCTATACCTCGGTTATTGATTTCTACTTTTATAGCTTTACATATTATAGATTTGTGGACTAAAAGGGCCACACCACCGTAAGCATCGTCTCTGTCATTTCGGAAAATATTAAATTTGTTTAGTTTTAAAGAGCTACTGGGTTCTAGCCAAGTCTCACACACCGCTGCGATGTGAATTTTTTCCATAATTAAAATATTTTCTAAAGTTAAAAGTTTTGGTCTAAGACTTTGGGCATTCCACTGCAAGATATTCAATTTAACTAATTTACGAGAGCTAGCCATAATTAACAAATTGTAAGAAACCTTTCATTATGCTTGAATCTGAGAAAAATCCTGCCACCAGAATAACTAGCCATTCTACAAACAATTTAATAACGCCCTGGATTTTGTCCTGAATACTAATGCTATTAATAAAAATAACCTCCTTTACCCTTCTCAACAGCTCGCCAATTGTAGTCTTACGATTATTACCATCATCGTTTTGAGTGTTATCAAACTTGCATTCATTTTCCCGACTATGACCTTGATCATTATTACTATGGTATAATTCCGTCATTGGTGGCTCGGCAGCAGATATCTTCACTTTTTCGCTAGTTTTTTGTGTTTTCACCTTTTGTTTTAATGGTCCAAGATTAGAAGTGCCACTAGTACCAGGTACTGCGTCAGGAACAGGAGCTTTATTGTTGCGAAGAACTTTACCTTCTGCAACAGCAGTACTGTATGATGTGACTGGGGTAGATTTATCAGGGACATGTTGGAGGAAAGGTGTGGACGAGTGACTACTTGAGCTTACGTTTCGATTCTCTGTAGAACAAGGGTTGTCAATGGAAGCAGTATAAATAGCTAATGCCTTTCTATAAGAACAACTATGTTCAGACATTAACTCTCGAAGCTTTCGTTCCTTTTGGTACACTGGGCAGATCTTAGCCATAGAAAGGTGATTGCCATGGCAGTTTACGCATTCAAAACAGGTTGTGGTGCAGTTTGGGTGGTCTCCTCCACATTTCGGACAGATAAACGACTTCGATGCGCAGTTTCTCATGCTATGCCCAAAATTCCAGCATTTATAGCAGCGAATAACAGGATGCACGTAAGGGTCAACTTTAATCCGTAGACCATCTACATGCACGAAGCCGGGCAACTTTGTACATTTAAAAGAGAGACGAACCACTTCACTGGGACACCAATGACCATCATTTTTATCCCTTTGATTTAATCTTTTGGCAGAAATTACCTTTTCACTACAACACACTAGTTTTAATATATCTTCATCAGTCACATCAAGATCTACATTTCGAATAATACCATAACTCAATCCAGACTCCATTAAATTTTGAACATCCCAACCTTTATCAAAAATTTTGTCGCAACTAAATAATTTATTCATGTTTTCTTTTTTATCAAAATCTATCCGAACTTTATAAGGGTTAACGTACTTTACGCCACAGATGCCTGAAATGTTAAATTCTTTAAGTAGACGGGCCATGGCAAACTGTTTCGGCAAAATGTCCTTACTAGAGACATGTACTTGAAGGCAAGCTGCATCATTATCCGTTGGGATCTTTGGGGTATTCCTTTCTTTTTTCCTTTTTTTTTCTATAGAATTCCAACCTCGATCTTCATCTGTACTCCCGTTTTCGTCTTCCCTTTGTCTTTTAGTAGATTGTCTGGACACATCCATCAATCGCTCATCATCTTCACTTTTGTAGTTATCGGTATCATCGTCCGAGTCCATCGGCAGTTTTACTTCCTGTCCCTGTAGCATCTTTTTCACTTTTACACTAATTGTTGAATTAGTTTTTGTCTTTGGGTGCTGGGTTGGGAAGGTATTACTGTCCAATTCATCTTTCAAATCCAGAGTTTGGCCAAGAGGCAACTCAGAGTCCTGTGATTCCTGGGAGACTATCTGCGGTAAACTAGAAAAGGAATTCTTAAGAGGAATTCCCACCATTATATTAGGACTAGCGATCTTGGCACTTGTACCAGCCTGAGAGAGATGAGGACGAGAGCTTGACATCACTCTTATCTTAAGATCGCTAATGGGGATGCGGGATAAGGATTTATTCTTAGGCTCGATATCAAGCTCATTATTGCGAACAGTCACAAATGCAGCGGGAGAAGGAGGGTTCTGGATTGTAATAGAAGTAGGTGTCCCCCCAGGATCGTCAATGGATTTTTTTCCCTCCATTTATTAAATTGTAGGTACCGTAAAATACCGTAATAAAATAAGGTATTTTAGTATGGAGTTGTTTAGCGTTTATTCTTCGATTAAGGCTCCCCACAGACAGTCTTAAAAATTCATAATCTTAAAAAAAACTTGTATGCAATCTGACAGTTCAGATCTGTCAGTGTCTTGTCAGTGTCAGTTTGAACTGTCAGATTGCATACAAGTTTTTTTTAAGATTATGAATTTTTAAGACTGTCTGTGGGGAGCCTAAGGCTTCTCGAATGGCATCCTGTAACAGACGGGCGTACTGGATGAATTTTGGTCTGGTTTGAAGAGACCACTTAACAAATTCTTTACTGGCAATGTTAAGAACGTCAAATTGACAGAAAGGAATATCTGAAAATTAGGTCACTGCCCTCCAATGATAATATTGTTTAATAAATTAATAATTCAATATTATAATTCTAGAATCTACCTATTTTTTAAAGAATATAATACCTTAGGGTTGGTCAAAGTTATCGCAGTTAAAATCAAATGAATAAAACTTACGGGTATATTGAAAACTGAATGTGTATTGTTGGTTATAAAAATCAATAACAAGTTTTTAAAACAACAAAATGAAGGAAATCAAGATGTTTACCGATCACTATAACGCAGGGTTTTCAGAGGTGTCTCCTGGTAATTATTCTTTCCTTTATTGTATAGTATTTAGTTACAAGAATCAATTTTATGAGGTACAATAAGAACAAAAAGATAAGATAAGATGCATTTATTGATAAAAATTAATATTTTTTTGTCGTCAGAATATATCATATTAAGTTATAGTTACAACTATCATCAAAGCTCGGAACCGGTCTATTTTTTACCAGTCAAAACCGGTTTATTTCGATTTTACTCCGAACTTTGAAAAGAACGCGAACGTTATGAGAACTTTATTTCAACCGAAATAAACCGGTTTCTTTGACGAGCGGCGAGACGCACGTTCACGGTTTCAAAATAGCGGTTTTTTTTTTCTTTCTCTTTATTTTCGAGCAAAAACGGAATTTAAAGGTTTCGCCGCAAGTACATGATAACGGTTTGATAAATTTAACTGGTATCCGAGCCCTGACTATTATCCTAATTAACAATTTTATTAAAACATTTTACTATTCAAAAACCTTATTTACATTTTATAAATTTAGGTTCATGCACAATTTAATTTGTTACATTGGTAAGTCTTACTAAAATAAAGAAATTACATACATTATTACATGTATTTTGTATTATTTTATTTTTCCTGATAAAACAGGCTTGGAGGCGGACCTAGTCGCATGCCGGGCATGTCTCGCTACGGACACCAAACTGTACAAGCTTGTTGGTGTACTGAAGGACACTTATGAGTGTGTTACCGGCCTGCCGGTAAGTATTATACACTCTATTCATTCTGTTAGTGTCAGATTTAGAGTCAAAATTTTAAGAATTATAGTATTTATATGTCCGCACTAAAAACATAGACATAGACATAGAAAGGCTTTATTTAATATCACATTAATTCTTATATACACTCTGTTTTTATTGAATTCCGTTAACTTTAAGGCAAGGTTCTTTAGATCAAATACAATTAATTTCTCTAAGAAACTAGCGTCTTAACTGTTACGGTTCTCGAGTTATTATAAAAATAAAGATAATTACTGAACACGTGTGTGACAGCCTTTACCAATTCTTAATGATATTTGTTTTGACATGCGCCGTCAATCACTTGACACTAGCTTGAATGTTATTCTTAAGGGTCTCTCACACTAATAAATTCATTTATTATGTATGAAAATAACGAAAAAAATTTTTTCGCGAATTTAACTAAAAGTGGTATACAGGATGGTTCCTGATAATGAACCTAGCTACGTGTCGAATTTAACGGAAAACTTAAAAAAAAACACGTTGTATTAACATACTAATGTATAAAGTAATGTAATTTTATGAAATAAATAATATCAATATCAAACAGCTTGATATTAAAAAGGGCCGCGAGTCAGCATAATGTTGCAGTAAATCAGTTTAAAAATAGACTTGACAAGCATCACATCTACAACTCGGCTATGATTACTGTCATAATGATCACTGGATACAGGCTATATCAGTTTTTTAACTGCATGCCTGCTTATTAAATAATAAATAAATTTTACTGCAATGCTGGTTTTCAGTCCGACCTAATAATTAAGACTTGTAACAAGACTAGTAACAGTAAGACTTGTTATTTTCTCTTTACATATATAAAAAAGATTTTAAATTTTGAGTAGATCTAGACCATTATTGTGTTATTAAAGTACCTACTCTAGTCCACATAGTAGTCTTGTTATCATTTGGGCATTTTCACGAGAACAATAACGAGGCATATTTTTGCTAAGACAGGTAAATTTTATAATTTAAAATATTATTGCTACTAAGGATCATAAAAAACAAGAGACAAAAAATGGTCCGAAATTATCTATTATTTTGCATACTTTCCAAAGTATGCAACATACAAAGTGTTTCAAAAATGTTAACCAAGTGGATAAATTAGGAAAGTTTTTTTTTACCTAGTAGGATCGAAAGGGCTCGTTTTTTCGCGAAAATGCCAATTTAGACATCTTAAATTCCAGGTGTGACAAACAGACAAGCTGCCGCAGCATGTCTGCGGCTGCTGCGGCAGTTTGCTCACCAAATACAGGTGCTTCAAGGAGCGCAGCAGCGCCGCGCACCGGATAATGGGCGACATACTACAGCATTGCGGGGTGAGTCCCTTTCCGAACGCTATAGCTAAAATGTAGAAATACAGACACAGTATAATAAAGAGTACTATCGTACAGTATGGCCACTCCCTCTCCCCGCTAAAAGTGCCGCCCACCCCCAGTCGACCTGTTATATCTCACTCATACAAGCATAGTACACGTTCACCTACACGAGCTTAGAACGCGCCTCTTTCATATATTCGAGCGCCTGTGTCCGAGGTGTGATACAGAGCTCTAGGCATTGATTCTGACAGCCCAGTCGGTGGAAATGTTATTTTTAATGTAAAACTTCCATGAAACTGTGATGCTTACGTACTTAATCCTTGTACAGGTACTAGTTTTGTCATAATTTACAAAAAATACTTTAATATTTCACCTCCATTCGACCTCGGTCTCTTAAAAGTAAGAGTGAAGAGGCTATTAATGCTATTACTGAATCGGCGAGCTCCATCTTAGACTCTTTCTTCACTTCCCATCAGGTGTGACTAGGGTCAATCGCTGATCAGTCCATAATAAAAAAAAAGAAAAAAAAAACCGTAAATGTTCTGAGTTTGAATGCATTATTTAGACCATATCGTTTTAATAAAAACAATAATAAATATTGGGGGACACCTTACACAGATCAACCTTACCCCAAACTGAGCAAAGCTTGTACTATGGGTGTTAGGCGACAGATAAATACATACATATATACATAGAAAACATCCATGACTCAGGAAAAAATATTTTGATGTATTTTTTTTTATTAGTTAAACAATAGTGCTGAAAGTCAGAAATATTTTTCAAATCACCTCTTATACCACTGACCGTAATATAATATGCATATAAACAGATAAGAAATCAGGTAACACATACCAACATTTTCAGCTCACTACGAATATAGTTCGCAACGTCGACAGAGTATCAAATAAGCTCCTTCTTAACTTCACAATCGACATAAACTCAAAAATTATCCACATTGTACACGAAGATAGCGACGTAAAGAAATCCAACCAACAAGATCCCAAAACTATCGATAAAGATGAGACAGACAGACTTACAGATGTCCTAGACGATTTCGAGGAAATAACAAAAACGTTAAACGATGACGTAGATTTAGATTTAATTGATAATGAATTGGACATGAACTATGGAAGCCCTTGCATAGACAGAGCTAAAAGCTTTAGTGTCGAGGAATTGTTCAGAGGAAAAATCAATAATGATTTAAGTGACATCAGTAAAAATATAAGTCATGATATTGGAGATCTTATTAACAAAACTTTTAAAGGGAAAGTTTATACTAAAAATTCTGAGAAAGTAAATCTTATTGCTTTAAAAAATGAAGATACTAATAGCACGTTTCGTGATGCAGAAGAGGTGCTCAAAGCAAACATTAATGATCTACCACCAGATATAACATACAATGATGTTTCAATGATTGCTAATGATGTAAACGATAATGATTCAAATCTAGTCGACACTTTCAACAATTTTATTCTAGACCACGATTATTTAGACGAGAAATTCTTAATTGAAAGCACTGATCTTGAATTTACGAAAAAACATGTCATTTCTAAGAAAGCAGATGAAGATTCTTTACTTAGAGAGATAATACCTAACACAACTAAGGATAAGAATGTTACCTTCAAAGAACGCGATATTAAAACTAAGAATAAGAAAATCAAACCGGTTAAAAATCTTTTGAAACTTAAACTTCTTAATAAAGAAGGTAAACAAGATACCAAAGATTCAAAAACGAATAATAAATGTAACATAACTATAAAAACAGAAGATTCCAACGATAATATTTCTACTAAACCAATAATAATCAAGCCAGAACTTCCTATAGATGATAATATTAAATCAGAACTATCGAAAGAGTTTATCAAGTTCGGAGCGGACTTTAACTTTAGAATCTTCGAGCTAAGCAGAGAAGAGCAGTTGGAAGAGTTGCAGAAGAAGAGAGAAGGAACGCTGTATGTGATCGCTCCGTACAAATGCGTGGATTGTGCGAAAGGATTCAAGACTGTGGCGACGTATGAGAACCATCTAAAAGTACATCAACCGGTGAGTGATATTTACGGAAATTGATAAAAGTTTTTTTGCAAAAAAAATCATTTTTGGCACAAGCTTTTATCGCCGACTGTACTTATCTTTCAACAGTCATCTACTGCTCTCCGAGACGCGTATTCATATTCATATTCAAAACGTAAAAGCTAAATTTGACCCACTTCCCGGTTTCCGACTGAGCTGAAATTTTGCTCATGTATAAATCACGTGACAATGCAATATTATGGTATCATGGAGCTGATCTGATGATGCAGCAGAAAGGTGGTCATAGGAACTCTGTTATGAAACGTCGTATCCCCATCGAGTAAGGGGTTTTTAGAAAGATCTCGGAAAGCAGTAGATGACTGTTGAAAGAAAGGTACAGTCGGCGATAAAAGCTTGTGCCAAAAATGACTTTTTTTGCAAAAAACTTATTATTTATTTTTTTATATAGGTTTAGTTTTAGTTTTCTAAGTCTAGTATAATTTTAATAGTGTAATTTGTAGTATGTGTTATCCTGTATATATCTTACGAAAGTCGACTTAAATTACAAATAATTTATTCAGCAAATAGGCCACAGGGGTAGTTTTACACGCCATAGATACAAAACATTGAACGTTTTCGTTAGTGATAAATTGAAATAGATATCATAGGTACACGAAAGAAAAAATGACAAGGCCCACTGGTGGCCACTGGTGATTCCTGGCTCGGCCACCAGAGGGCCTTGTCGTTTTTTCTTGATGATATCTATTTCAATTTATAATTTATATATAGTAGTGACTACTTGAAAAAAAAGAACAAATCAAAAAATATTCAATAAAAAAATTTGAGTTCCCTAGTTGTTTGCGTTAGTGATTAAAGAAATAGTACATTTTGATACAAGTGCGGAAGATAGGAAATTCGATAGTGGTCCACGTTTCAGAGTTACGGGCCATTCGCGTGCGATATCTGCCGCTCGCGGCACAAGTCCGAGGCGCGCCGCCGCCGCCACTCCGATACACACCGGTACAAGTACTGTTGCACGCGCTGCGAAGTCGTCGCTAGGACCAGGTGAGTTTTACAGCTTTCGCAACAGTATGGTTTGCTTATATCTGGCACACAAGTCCGAGGCGCGCCGGTACAAGTACTGTTGTACACGCTGCGAGGTCGTCGCTAGGACCAGGTGAGTTTTACAGCTTTCGCAACAGTATGGTTTGCTTATATCTGGCACACAAGTCCGAGGCGCGCCGGTATAAGTACTGTTGCACTCGCTGCGAAGTCGTCGCTAGGACCAGGTGAGTTTTACATCTTTCGCAACTGTGTGGTTTGCTTATATCTGGCACACAAGTCCGAGGCGCGCCGGTACAAGTACTGTTGCACGCGCTGCGAAGTCGTCGCTAGGACCAGGTGAGTTTTACAGCTTTCGCAACTGTATGGTTTGCTTTGTAGGGGCGTATATCTGGCACACAAGTCCGAGGCGCACCGGTACAAGTACTGTTGCACGCGCTGCGAGGTCGTCGCTAGGACCAGGTGAGTTTTACAGCTTTCGCAACAGTATGGTTTGCTTATATCTGGCACACAAGTCCGAGGCGCGCCGGTACAAGTATTGTTGCACTCGCTACGAGGTCGTCGCTAGGACCAGGTGAGTGTTACAGCTTTCGCAACAGTATGGTTTGCTTATATCTGGCACACAAGTCCGAGGCGCACCGGTACAAGTACTGTTGCACTCGCTGCGAGGTCGTCGCTAGGACCAGGTGAGTTTTACAGCTTTCGCAACAGTATGGTTTGCTTATATCTGGCACACAAGTCCGAGGCGCGCCGCCGCCGCCACTCCGATACACACCGGTACAAGTACTGTTGTATTGTACACGCTGCGAGGTCGTCGCTAGGACCAGGTGAGTTTTACATCTTTCGCAACTGTATGATTTCCCGCCTTTGTAAATATCGTCAGTACTTTTAAAAAAACTTGTATCTTCGTCTGTCAATGAAAAGAAAATTGTTGTAAGTATGTATGGAATGCATATAGACTTACTGCGTTTTAACTTTGAGGAGCAGCGTGAGATACGAGATTTTTTAAAAGTAGTGACGATATGCTTATTGCAATCTGTTTGTATTGATTTCAGTTGACTTTGTCAATTACAATTAATTTTTCTAAGAAAGTAGTGTCTTAACTCTTACTGTTATTCGAGTTATTCAATAACCTAACCACAAAATTAAAAAAAAACCTGACAGAGTGAACCGATTTCCCATGAAACATTTCTATGAACTCTTCCCTCTAATTCAGCTTTTAATAAAAAAAAATCAAAATCGGTTGACCTTTTCGGGATTTACGATGCCACAAACACACACAAGCAAACAGACACGACAAAGTTATAACACTCCGTCGTTTTTGCATCGTTAAAAAATAAATTTGCCCCTCGGCCACTTGTTCATTCGGATGAACGGCTAACGTGTAGGTACTTAACGCGCGACCGCGAGCAAGTGACGTAGGCCTGATTTTGTGTTATACCATAGAGGAATAAGTAAGGGAAGAGTTGTAACTCCATACATCAGTAAATGCGAGTTATTTGTAGTGACATCTATCGTCATTCACTCGTCAATCACGCGCCAACTAGCGTAAATTATCAGTACTGCTACTCGACAGTAGGTGCCGACACTATTGCGTCTGCCAAAAATGTAATATTAAAACAGTTTACACCTTATATTTTAAGCTGAAGTAATTGAAAGCAAAGTACTGATTAATACTATTGTAATATTAGCTAAAAATTGTTGAGCAATAGACTTTTTGTTCGTCGTGACGTCTATTGACAAGTAGCAGTACTGATAATTTACGCTAGTTGGCGCGTGATTGACGAGTGAATGACGATAGATGTCACTACAAATAACTCGCATTTACTGATGTATGGAGTTACAACTCTTCCCTTACTTATTTCCTCTATGGTTATACTAGCTTTTGCCCGCGGCTTCGCTTTGACGACCGGTCTGGCGCAGTCGGTAGTGACCCTGCCTGCTACGCCGCGGTCCTGGGTTCGAATCCCGATAAGGGCATTTATTTGTGTGATGAGCACAGATATTTGTTCCCGAGTCATGGATGTTTTCTATGTATATAAGTATTTATATATTATATATATCGTTGTCTGAGTACCCACAACACAAGCCTTCTTGAGCTTACCGTGGGCCTCAGTCAATCTGTGTAAGAATGTCCTATAATATTTATTTATTTATTTATTCGCTCGCGTTAGAAAGAGACAAAAAGTAGCCTATGTCACTTTCCATCCCTTCAACTATCTCCACTTAAAAAATCACGTCAATTCGTCGCTTCGTTTTGCCGTGAAGGACGGACAAACAAACAGACACACACACTTTGCCATTTATAATATTAGTACGGATTCTTACAGAGAGCGCGCTGAGGCGCATTACCACTGGCACGCTGGCAAGACGTTCTCGTGCCAATACTGCGGCGAACAATTCGGGTGAGTTCATAATTCATATTAAAATTGAATAACCACGATACAAAATTTAAATTTTGAAAAAATCCCGACATAGTTTTTTTTTTAATACCACGTCGGTGGCAAACAGGTATACGGCCCGCCTGATGGAAAGCGGTCACCGTAACCTATGGACGCCTGCAACTCAAGGGGTGTCACGTGCGCGTAGCCGACCCATTAGAAACTTGTACACTCCTTTTTGAAGAACCCCATACTGTAGTTCAAAGGAATAGTGGACCAGTTTTGACCAAACATGGCTAAGATCACTCCCGACTAATTCAGCTTTCCAATTAAAAAAAAACTACTCTAAATCGGTTCATCCGTTCGAAAGCTACGCCACAGACAGACAGACAAATTGTTTTTGCGTCGGGGGTTAAAAAAAAGGCTGCATAAATATCTGACACTCTTTGATGGCTTTAGAAATAAGATTACCGGTGATTGTACGAATATATTAATAGTGATTGATAATATTTGTGTTTTTCTATGTCACAGTAAAGTGTCGACACATCTGTCGCACATACGCTTGCAGCACCCGGCCGCGTGCGTGTGGTGCCCGCACTGCGGGGCCCCATTCGTGGGAGCCCTGGGGCTTAGACAACACATGCACCGCCGGCACCCAGATGTGAGTCAACTCGATATTCAGATTTTAGGAGTGTCATATAAAACCCGCACTGCGGGGCGTCGTAAAACGTGAGCCGCAGTCACCCCACCGTGAGTTAATCTTGTATTCAGATTAAGACACGAGTGGCCCCGCTGTGCGGGGCTTCGTCACACATACACGTGTAGACAAGGCACCCACGTGACTCAACTCTGTATTCAGATGTTACGTGGGGGCTCTGGGGCTTAGACAACACATGCACCGCAGGCATCCACACGTGAGCCAACTCCCTATTCAGAATTTAGGAGTTTCATACAACACTGGCGTGAAGCCCCGCGCTGCGGGGCTTCGTCACACAAACGTGAGCCGCATTTACCCCACCATGAGTTAAGGTTGTTTTCAGATTTACATTTACAGTTTTCAGATTCACATATAGCACTCAGCGTGTGGCCCGCACTGCGGGGCTTTGCCACACATATGCGGTGTAGGCATCAAGACGTGATTTAGCTCTCTATTAATATGTTTCATGGGCCCTGCCTGCGGCTCATACAACAGATTTTAGGAGTATCACGAAACTTCGGCGTGAAGCCCCGCAATGCGGGGCTTCGTCACAACAACATTGATTATGAAATGTATTTTGTCTTTAGGTAACGAACAGTGAGGGTTGTGTGGAGTGGTACTGTTTCACGTGCCGCATACAGTTTCTCAACGCGCCGGCGTTTCTGCGGCACAAGGAGGCTGGCACCGCCTGCACAGACCTACGGTAACTCTCACACATTTATAACCACGGTCCTGAGTTCGATTTTTTTTAATTATTATTATTATGAACTGATCAGCGATTGACCCTAGTCACACCTGATGGGAAGTGAAGACAGAGTCTAAGATGGAGCTCACCGATTCAGTAATAGCCTATTCACTCTACGTTTAAAGAGACCGAGGTCGTATTTTTCTGGGAACACCGATGCTGGGAGCGCATTCCATTCCTTTGCAGTCCGCATTACAAAGGATGAGGCAAATCGTTTTGTGCGGATAAATGGAACACTAACCACATACGGGTGCATTCGTTCCCCTCGCGTGGACGTCCGAAGATGGAAAGGAGAAGGAGGAATTAGGTCGTGCAGTTCTTGAGCGCACTCCCCAGAAACAGACACTATTAAACCACTATCGACAGACAAGCGACTCGACGGCGATGTTCTAGGGTCTGCAATTTAGCCTTAATAGTAGGGTCAACGCCGAAGAGCCTATGCGCCCGATGCTCTATCGCATCCAGGGCCGCCAGCTGATACTTGGCGGATCCCGGTAAGGGCAGATATTTGTGCGATGAGCACAGATATTTGTCCGTGAGTCATGGATGTTTTCTGTATACAGCGTGTGTATACGGGTGAATATCTTAATAACGATTAGTATCGGACCTACAGTCGGTTCATCTTTACTTGTCCTATCATGTAAACCTGATGTAAACAAACGAAACGTCAAATATGATCAAAGACAATTACTAGTGATTGGAAATGTCGATAAAATGATGTATTAACGATAATTTGTAAATAAACGCTGCTAACGTCATCAGAGGATTTTCAATTTTACGTCACACAACATCTATGTAAAAACCAAAATTTATTTAGGTTTCGTCACATTTGCAACAATCATATGGAAAAGGCTAGTACATTATTCATTTTATAGTACCTGACATTAACATTGATACAACAAAAAATATACTGATAGTAAAATATTCATTGTAAAATCGCTGTCAATAGAAATTGCCAACAATGTAAACAAACCATTATACAAAATATCAATATTTTAGCACAATTTTATTATTTCAAAGGTTGAGGATCACAATTTGATATGAATTGATTAAATAACACCCAGTATCTGATGAGTTAGAATGAAAATTAAAGTCATTTTGACTACAAGGTTTGTTTACATTGTTCACAAATTCTATTGACGGCGACTTTAAAGAGGTAGGAAATAAAACGTAACGAAGTCGGTTAATAAATCTGATAAATTATTGCAGTTAATATCAACGCATTTTTTCCAAGCTATACAAACTCAAACGTTAATATCGATCGTTCATAACGATAAGTTGTCATCCCAACATTACGACTCATAGACAATCTAGACTTCGTAATGTCAGGAGTTTTTAATGTCATCCGTTCGTAATTATAATTATTGATGAAAATCGTTTTAGAAATGATATTTTTCAGTGGTTTTTTGATTGATTTCAATACTTTGTGAGTTTATTTAAGTGTATAATAACATTTTAAGTGATGATTAATGTGCAATTCCAGAGAAAAGAGAGATAATGTTTTCCAGCAGTGTTCGTTTACATGGTTGGACAAGTAAGGTTGAACTGAGTATAAGAAGCCTATAACAATTTTTTTTTTAATAGGTAGATGGGTTTTTTTAATGGCTTTTTTTTTAAATGGGCGAATCGTATTAAATCCACACTCTGTATATGTATAAGTCTTTGTATAAGGTACAGCGGGGCAAATCTCGACTGGGGGGCAAATGTAACTGGTCCATTTTTCCATGTTTTACAATATTTGTAGTATTAAATAAAGTGTCCACCGGTTATATATGGTAGGTGTGTTCAATGGATACATGTAGAACTCAACATGATAGTGTAATAATGAAAAAAATGGACTAGTTACAATTGCCCCCCAGTCGAGATTTGCCCCGCTGTACCTTATTCTATTTATCCTTATCTGAGTACTCACACCAGCGTTGTTAAGCCGTAGTATGAAAGAATGTCCAATTATTTTTTTTTCAGATGTTCATAAAATGTTCTTTCATTTCTTTTTGTTTCATGTCCAATTTTTTTTTTTGTTACAGTTTTTGCTCTTCGTGTGGAGACGGTTTTGAGTCAGATGAGGCGTTGCTGTGTCACCGAAAACTGCATGCCGACACGCCAGCGCAGTGCCACATGGTATGTCTTACATTCTCGTATAATGCAGGTAACGGTTCACTATTGTCATAGATTGAATATAAGATTAGCATAACATCCCATACATTAAAATGCGACCGCCTAAGAACGCGCATACATTAGGCTTGTGCCGTTTCGTTCGTTGATCGGAGCGCTCCGATCTCGTTCAATCGCTCCCACGAACTAGTTCGCTCTTTTAGGTCTTTTGCTCATTTAGTTCAGCCAGACCAGCGACCACTGCGGTCGGAAAGATCAGAACGAATGGGACCGAATAGTGTCAAAATGGTACGAATAGTCCACAGATAGTAACATTCCGGGCCGAAAGGTTGTAAGTAACCGAAGTTTAATATGAAAACTTGACTTTTTTTGTTGCTCTGCTAAGTAGCTCTCGCTCTCGGTCGGCGCAGTCACACATTCGTTCTCGATCCAAACCGTTCGCGCTCGCCGATCCCATACTGAACTAAATGAGCAAAGACCGATTCACAGACCAAGTAAAGATTCAGTTCATTTCGGTCATTGATGGGATTTTATTCCTAACAGTTCATAGTTCGTGAACGACACAAGCCTAGCATACATTCCACCACACATAGATGGCGCCACATGTGAGACATTTCCTTCTGTACTGGGCAGTATGTAATCTATTAACCCTTAAATGCATGGTGATGTATATATGCATCATATATTTGATGGCCCGTAGCTCGATAGCTAGTTATCCAAAATCACATTTATTACTTAATTATTATTCATTATTTCATCATCATCCTCTTTGCGTTATCCCGGCATTTGCCACGGCTCATGGGAGCCTGGGGTCTGCTTTGACAACTAATCCCAAGATTTGGCGTAGGCACTAGTTTTTACGAAAGCGACTGCCATCTGACCTCCCAACCCGAAATTGGGAATTAATTATTAACCCGAATTTAATTATTATTCATTATTTATGATTGTTTAATATACAATTAAATAAATTAAATAATATAACGATTTACTATTTATTATTTAAGGATTTAGATGAAATGGCGGAAAAGTGTGAAAAACAGGACGATGGCGATTTTTAGTATGTGATTTAGGTTGATTTTTTCGGAGTTAGTAATTAGTTTATGTTTAAACATTTTATCATAAAGGTTTCACAAATAGTGTACGTTTATAATAGTAGCATTTTTTTTAACAAAACTTACCAATTACGATATATTTATATAAATAAGATTTGGCCTATTTAACTTATAACACTGATTTAGTATAAAAATCGATCTTTAATATTTTTTTAATTATTTTTCCCAGAGTCAGAAAACCATTGTCTATCAGATCACATATATTAATATCTCGTTAAAAGAAAAAATCATGCATTTAAGGGTTAATCCTCTCGCAGTGTCCCGCCTGGTTCTCATCAGCGCGGTATCTGGAGGCGCACGTGTCGCGCGCGCACGCCGCCGCCCCGCCCCGCGCGCGCGCCACCACGCGCCGTGTCCGCCCCCGAGACAAACCCGCCATGTGCGAGCACTGCGGGAGGAAGTACCACGTAAGTATTATCTGAGCATTTCTTTATTTTTGCCACTTTTATGAAGTGTGATATTTTTGAAAAAAAAAAATGCTATTTCTACTCAGAATTACTACCTTTTCCAATTCTAGTAGTTAAAAAAATTGTCCCATAGGATTTTTTCTTATTTTGTTACCATTTTCCGTACATGTTGTATGGGGTAACAAAAGAGGAAAGTAACAAAAATGTATGGAAGTTCTGGGACACTTTTTCTCCCAGTGAGATTGAAAGTACTCGTGATTCTGAGTACAATTATAAATATATAAATATTGGGGACACCTTAATACAGATCAACTTAGCCCCAAACTAAGCAAAGCTTGTATTGCTATGGGTGCTAAGCGACGATATACGTACTTAAATAGATAAATACATACTCATGTACATAGAAAACATCCATGACTCATGAACAAATATCTGTGCTCATCACACAAATAAATGCCCTTACCGGGATTCGAACCCAGAACCGCGGCTTAGCAGGCAGGGTCACTACCAACTGAGCCAGACCGGTCGTCTACCCCGGTAATTGACCTAAAATTCCCTAAAACTATCAAATTTTTTTTATTGGCAAAAAAAAAGAAATGCTCATCTCACGGTCTAAACCTACTTTCGCTCTTTCCTGCTGTAGCACACAGTATGCTAAAAACTCTTTCTTTGAAAATGAAAATGAAATATTTATTTTTCAAGTAGGCATATTACAATGCGCATATGAACGTCAAATAAAGCTACGCCGGCTCTAACCCTACGCCTCAGCCTCGAGAAGATTTCAGTCCCCCCTCAGTTGGGAGGGGGGTATCCACTATGGGACCGGCAAGAAACTCGGCGGGCAACTTCTTTTCAAAACATTACATCTTATAACTAACATGCATTAAATAACAAGATACAATTTAACATGCAAAAGTATTCATCAAAGAATATGAACAGACTAGGTACTCTATGGAAATTAATTTCAATAAATTATATTATTGCTTAATAATACGTCGTTCTTCTTCAGAGAAAACATATCAAATTGTCACAGAAGAAAAAGATAATATGAATCTCAATATCATTAAATATGTAATTTACCTACACAACATAAAATATAAAATATTTGATGTGCTTTCTTATCTGAACTGTGTTCTCTATACATAATACAATTATTTTAATTGCTATTCGTTTTTTGTAGTTTCTGGTTCGGGCCATGCATGTTTGTCTGCGGCGGGCCATGCATGTTTGTAGGCGCACTTATAACTTTTATAACAATTCGATTAATAATATTGATATTTTTACTCATAATTTGTCCAGTTTCAAGAACAAGGTTCGGAAATTACTGTTGCC
The DNA here is from genome assembly GCF_023078275.1 of Leguminivora glycinivorella. NCBI lineage: Eukaryota > Metazoa > Arthropoda > Insecta > Lepidoptera > Tortricidae > Leguminivora > Leguminivora glycinivorella. Next base: position 11,632,922 of record NC_062995.1, on the reverse strand, counting down.
TTATTAACTGTACCATTTTTTCATTAAGTAGATTTTTTAAGATGTATCTCATTCTTGAATTTAATTACCCAGTAATGTAGGAAACTCAAGGCCTAGATTTATATATATTTTTGTAAATCGTAGTTGTAAATGGCTGTTTGTTCTCTAAATAAACTAAAAAAATAGTTCTTCGCGATCGGCGTGAACCGTAAAAGGGCATTTCTCAGAGCGTTTCCAAGAGTTTGTTTGTATGTATAAGCTTTATTGTACCAAAGACATGTAACTCCGTATAGACGGATAAAGTCTAAGAAAAAAACGTACCTCAGTCTCTTTTTTTGCTGTGTACTTAACACAGCAAAAAGGAGTGTACAAGTTTCTAATGGATTGGCAACGCGCACGTGACACTCCTCGAGTTGCACACTTCCATAGGTGACGGTGACCGCTTTCCATCAGGCGGACCGTGTGCTTGTTTGCCACCGACGTAGTATTAAAAAAATCTCTAGAATCAGCGGTATCGGCTGTGCGTTCATATGTCAGTCAGTCAGTTTCTTCTTTTATATATGTATTTAGATGTTAATAATAACAAAGTCCCTCGCCACGTATGTCTGTCTATCTATTCGCAACGGTTTACGTAGCTCACCTTTTTTCCTCCAGTCCGCAGCCGCCCTGTCGTACCACCAGCGCTCGCACACGGGAGAGAAACCCTACGCCTGCACGCGCTGCCCGAAAAGCTTCGCCGTTAACCACTCGCTGCAGGTACTTTCAATACAGGCTTTTATTGTCAATTGCGAAAGATCATTATTACATAACATAAAGACAATTTACAGCACATGTTAGGTAATGAGATCATTACGCAACTATGTTAAAAATGAAAGTAACCAAATGTACTGTAAAGCGTCGTACGATACACGTGCGAAAAGGAAATTCGTAACTCCGGTCGATTTAAAACACTTCCTTCGGTCGTGTTTTAATTTATCGCAACTTGTTTCGAACTTCCTCTTTTCCGCACTTGTATCGTAACCGCTTGGTGTTCAATGTCTTAATACTAGTACAAAGTACAAGTTAAGTAGTAGTAAAACACTTTATTGTACCAAAAAAATAATACAACACACAAGAAGAGCTTATCACTAGTACAAAGGCGACCTTATCCCTTTAAGGGATCTCTTCCAGTTAACCTTTGATCAATTGAAGGAGAATTGCAGATGGCATACAGTACAAACGAAATAGAATTGCTTTTGTTTTGCTTCGTTCGATTTAAAAAAAAATCTACTCCCTTTTCTAACGGTATTGGTTCTTTGATTGGCAATTGTGGGTCTTTAGAGGGTAATGTACTATTCTGTGAACTAATCTTGAATGTGTGTGTGTGTGTGTGTGTAGGCTCACATCCGCACACACACAGGCGAGCGCCCGTACCAATGCTCGCGATGTCCGCGCGCCTTCCTCAACGCCAACAACCTCGCAAGGCACAAGAAAACCGTAAGTAACCTGTCACGGTCGCCATGTAATAGGCATAGTGCCGAGAAGGAGATAAACTGATAAACCATACAATAGGCTAGTTTCCTATACTTGAAATAAAATATTTTATACAGTGCAGGAAATACCACACCACATAATTGTAGAAGAAATATATGGACAGTGGTTATGTTTAAACATAATTTCTATTTAATAAGTCAAAGAGAAAGATATAAAGTAAATGAATTGACCGTGACGTCACTCCTCAGTATTTCATAGTAATTCCATATTAGCAAATCGTTTTGACAGTTCTTAAAAAGAAGCTGATTTGACTAGTAGGAAACTAGCCTATTGTGAATAAACCTACAACTGTGAAGTATGTAACTCAGAAGTCACATAACTACAGTCGCCATTGGCGATGACGACTGTACAACGTACAACATGAATGAACCCTGAAAACCAAATCACTGCTAAATATGTAAAACCTGAACGCTTTGAATTATCGTTGCGGCAGGCACATCTGGGGCAAAAGCAGTACGCTTGCTGCGAAATATATAAAACCAAATCACTGCGAATAAAGGTGTAACACCAAACCATTGCGAAAGATGTAAAACCCCCTACGGCTGCAAAGGATGTAAAACCTAACCAAACACTTAATTATCGGTTGCAGATACTCCTAGGCTAGAAGCAGTACGCTCGCTGTGAAAGATGTAAAACCCCCTTCACCTGCGAAACATGTAAAACCTAAACGCTTTAATGTCGTGTGTGTAGGTACACCTGGGCCAGAAGCAGTACGCTCGCTGCGCGGTGTGCCGCCGCTGGCTGTCGTCGCCGAGCGCCGCGCGCCTGCACGCCGCCGCCATGCACGGCGCCACGCACAACCAAACCACAGTTTAAACAAAGAGTACTATCGTACAGTATGGCCACTCCCGCTCCCCGCTGTGCCGCACACCCCCTCTCGGTTACCTCACAGTTACCGCCTGTAAAAAACGCGAAAAGTCGATCTGTAATTTCACTCATACAAGCATAGTACGCGTTCACCTACACGAGCTTAGAATGTGTGCTAGGAACGCGCCTCTTTCATATATTTGATCGCCAGTGTCCGAGGTGTGATAAAGGTGTCATCAGGAGTTCTTCAATAAATTTAATGCACTGAAGTTACATACTAGTTTTATTACTTTAGTAATTAATTTACAAAAAATATTGATATTTGGTAGTGCGCGATCGGATAGTATCAGTGCCGCCTACGTAGGTGCACAGTGCTTTATTGTGCCTGAACATATGTGAGTGTGCACGAGAAAACGTCCCACTTTGTCGATTTCTATAAAGCCGCTTTGTCAGTTTATCCATTTAAAGAAACAAGTAAATCTCTCCTTATTGGTAATCGACAAAGTGGGATGTTTTACTAAACGCACTCACATATAGTATTAACCCTTTAATAGGTAGCGGTAAAAAAATGCCATCATAGTTAAAACAAAAACGCATCTACCATAAGAACTACAGTTCAAAATCGAATGACTAGAACAAACGTCAGAATAGTTAAAGAGTTAAATAACTTGGCATTATCTCCCGAAGAAATACAGAAAAGAACTAAATAAAACAAAGTGTTACTATTAATTTTTAATTTTAAAATAACAAATTAAACATGTAAAATCGGGTCACTCACGCAAAATTGTCGAAGATAGCTCAATCACCAAGAAGACCATCAGAATCGCGCGTGCTCAATGAAAATGCTCCTCGTTACGGAGCGACACATATCGAGCGACCGCCTACGAACGCGCTTACACTCCACCACACATAGATGGCGCCACAAAAAATGCCATTAAGTGTCAATTCCGATCCGTAAATCTATGTCAAAAATGACACTTAACGCCATCTACAAGTATAATCGAAAGCTACAAGACATTTTTTTTGTGGCGCCATCTATGTGTGATGGAGTGTAAGCGCGGTCTTAGGCGGTCGCATTTTAATGTATGGGATGGTATGATCTTGTTATATTTAATTTATGGTCTAATGAAGATAACCGTGAATCATTCAAAACTCCTCCATATGTTCATCCTGTGATCTCTTCAAGGATATACGTTTATATCTTCATCCTGAGCGTGTTTTATAGTTGTTTGTTTCTTCCTGGGGGCACGTTTCGGCCACGGCTCGCCATTGTGCACAGTGCGCACGTGCATAATCATCGCGAACTTTGTTGAGAACACGCGCCCGCAAATGTCGCAAACGGAGTTCTTGCGAATGCCCAAGTGCACCTGGATAAGAAAGAATAAATAAATAAACAAATAAATATCGAGGGACATCTTACACAGATCAACCTAGCCAAGATTATATACTGTGAGTGCTAAGCGACGATATACATACTTAAATAAATAAATATTATAGGACATTCTTACACAGATCGACTGAGTCCCACGGTAAGCTCAAGACGACGTGTTGTGAGTACTCAGACAACGATATATTGTATATAATATACAAATACTTATACAACATAGCATCTTAGTTCGGTGTAATAAGAGCGTAGTACCATATTTATGAGACGATTATTTCGATACGTATTTTTGCACTTGACTGTACAACATGAATGAACCCTGAAAACCAAATCACTGTGAAATATGTAAAACCTGAACGATTTGAATTATCGTTGCGGCAGGCACATCTGGGCCAGAAGCAGTACGCTCGCTGCGAAAGACTTAAAACCAAATCACTGCGAAAGATGTAACACCAAACCATTGCGAAATATGTAAAACCCCCTACGGCTGCAAAGTATGTAAAACCTAACCAAACACTTTATTATCGGTTGCAGATACTCCTAGGCTAGAAGCAGTACGCTCGCTGTGAAAGATGTAAAACCAAATCACCGCGAAAGACGTAAAACACCCTACAAGTGCGAAAGATGTAAAACCCCCTTCACCTGCGAAGCATGTAAAACCTAAACGCTTTAATGTCGTGTGTGTAGGTACACCTGGGCCAGAAGCAGTACGCTCGCTGCGCGGTGTGCCGCCGCTGGCTGTCGTCGCCGAGCGCCGCGCGCCTGCACGCCGCCGCCATGCACGGCGCCACGCACAACCAAACCACAGTTTAAAAAAAGAATACTATCGTACAGTATGGCCACTCCCGCTCCCCGCTGTGCCGCACACCCCCTCTCGGTTACCTCACAGTTACCGCCTGTCAAAAACGCGAAAAGTCGATCTGTAATTTCACTCATACAAGCATAGTACGCGTTCACCTACACGAGCTTAGAATGTGTGCTAGGAACGCGCCTCTTTCATATATTTGATCGCCAGTGTCCGAGGTGTGATAAAGGTGTCATCAGGAGTTCTTCAATAAATTTAATGCACTTTAAAATTACATACTAGTTTTATTACTTTAGTAATTAATTTACAAAAAATATTGATATTTGGTAGCGCGCGATCGGATAGTATCAGTGCCGCCTACGTAGGTGCACAGTGCTTTATTGTGCCTGAACATATGTGAGTGTGCACGGGAAAACGTCCCACTTTGTCGATTGCTATAAAGCCACTTTGTCAGTTTATTCATATAAAGATACAAGTAAATCTCGCCTTACTGGTAACCGAAAAAGTCAGACGTTTTACTAAACACACTCACTTAGTCTTAAATAACTTGGTATTATCTCCCGAAGAAATACAGAAAAGAAGTAATAAAACACACTGTTACTATTAATTTTTAATATTAAAATAACAAATTAAACATGTAAAATCGGGTCACTCACGCAAAATTGTCGAAGATCGCTCAATCACCAAGAAGACCATCGCGCCTGCTTAATGAAAATGCTCCTCGTTACGGAGCGACACATATCGAGCGATCTTCGACAATTTTACGTGAATGACCTGATTTTATATATCAGTGTCTCACGGTAGTTATTAAAATTAAAATAAGTCCTCTTTACGGAAAAAAACTTCAGAAGTGGGATACTTTGGTAATATAAATTGGCGACGAGTTAAATATTCTCTTATATACTTCCTCTTCTATTTCTCTTATAATCTCCTCGATATTAGACTTATATTGACCCGGATATAGACCGTGATTACCTTTTTGATTTTTGTCGAGCTCCCGATATTGCGACGCAGTTGCATGAATCATGATCACGGAAAACTGACGAAGGCGGGTGGATGTCAAAGTTGCGTAGACAGCGCGCGATTTACCCTCGGCTGCGTTCACTTTCAGCGTTACCACTGGTCGCATTCACACTCGATGGGTTGTCCAAACACACTACACTCACACGCGGTCAATATAACTCTAATCATAAATTAAATATAACAAGATCATACCATTCCAAGCGGACCCCAGGCTCCCATGAGCCGTGGCAAAATGCCGGGATAACGCAAGGAGGATGATGAAGATCATACCATCCCATACATTAAAATGCGACCGCCTACGAACGCGCTTACACTCCACCACACATAGATGGCGCCACAAAAATGCCATTAAGTGTCAATTCCGATCCGTAAATCTATGTCAAAAATGACACTTAACGCCATCTACAAGTATAATCGAAAGCTACAAGACATTTTTTTTGTGGCGCCATCTATGTGTGATGGAGTGTAAGCGCGGTCTTAGGCGGTCGCATTTTAATGTATGGGATGGTATGATCTTGTTATATTTAATTTATGGTCTAATGAAGATAACCGTGAATCATTCAAAACTCCTCCATATGTTCATCCTGTGATCTCTTCAAGGATATACGTTTATATCTTCATCTTGAGCGTGTTTTATAGTTGTTTGTTTCTTCCTGGGGGCACGTTTCGGCCACGGCTCGCCGTTGTGCACTGTGCGCACGTGCATAATCATCGCGAACTTTGTTGAGAACACTCGCCCGCAAATGTCGCAAACGGAGTTCTTGCGAATGCCCAAGTGCACCTGGATAAGAAAGAATAAATAAATAAACAAATAAATATCGAGGGACATCTTACACAGATCAACCTAGCCAAGATTATATACTGTGAGTGCTAAGCGACGATATACATACTTAAATAAATAAATATTATAGGACATTCTTACACAGATCGACTGAGTCCCACGGTAAGCTCAAGAAAACGTGTTGTGAGTACTCAGACAACGATATATATAATATACAAATACTTATACAACATAGAAAACATCCATGACTTAGGAACAAATATCTGTGCTCATCACACAAATAAATGCCCTTACCGGAACTCGAACCCGGGACCGCGGCGCAGCAGGCAGGGTCACTACCGACTGCGCCAGACTGGTCGTCAAACCAATAAATAAATAAACAAATAAATATTGAGGGACATCTTACACAGATCAACCTAGCCCAAACCATAGATAAATCAAGAAAGATTGGTAACTCAGTACATCGCTACACGGCCTACTTAACGCGAGTTATCGTCGCTGGTACCTCTTAGTTTTCGAGTTATTTACAGATGGCGCTATTTTCAATGTTTAAAAGTGTCGTCTAGTGAGATAATAATTAATTACATTGCCGAGTAACCTTATATGAATATGATTCAATATTTTGAGCCGGGCGGCTCCTTGTTTTTTGGCTTAGGGGTTAGTGTATTTGACATGCACGTCTATGATCCCGAGTTCGAGACCCAGGTCCGGATTTTTTTTAATATGTTTGAAAAACAGTTATATTGTTGTTTTTTACTTTTTTTATATATAATTGAATATTAGAAAAATAAAATATGACGTGAAGTTGAATCATAGAAAAGTAAGTATAAATTGTTCGCGCCTACTTGTTGTATGTGTGTTTATAAAACCGATAGGCCCATAGGGAAGTACCTATCTACCTACTCGACTCTCCAATCACTTGCCGCCATGTCAAGAGGATCATGTACTAAAGGACTGAAGTGTTTTTTTGCAATGATTATGGTCCAAGAGCTGGCAGGATTTTAGAGTAGGTCCTTGAGGCAACCTGGAAAGGTGCTCAGATGCTTCTCTAATCATGACCAACATCAGGTCTGCAAGTCTGGCAGCTAAAGGGGCGGGGCTTTATCGAGCTATGAATTTTTAAAGATTTAATTTTTTGGGGCCCAAACAGAAAATATCTATGTGGACGTCATATTTTAATTTCCTACAAGAAAGGTTATGTACGTTTTTTCGATAGGATCAATATATAAATGGATAATTTAGTAAGAAAGTTTTTTTTAATCGATTACATGCTCCGTTTTTCGTCAATACCTCGTAAACGGTGGCCCACAGCAAAAGGAGCTGCCAGCTCTCCGTCTATTATGACTTATGACCATATAAGCAGCGACTCAGCGAGTGTCCTTCGAAGACCTGGCAAGCAATTATGGTCGCTCGATAAGTGATAAAATAGCAGGCCGTCCCAATCGCACTATTTGTAAGTGCGATAGGGACGGCCTGATATTTTATCGTCTATCGCGCGACCATGCTGGTTGCGCAGATCCGTCGGTAAAGCAGTGTTGCACCTATGGCTCGGGAGAAAAGGCGAATCATCAGCAAGCGGCTCCATCGGTAAAGCAGTCCGCGGCGACAGATATTCGTCGACAAGCGGTCATATTTGGAATATTGGCCAATGACGAGACAGCTGTCAACATGGCGGAAACAGTTGTCGGCACGATGTAAACATTGCAACAAAATACTTAATACGATAATGTAGATGATATGAAGACGAAAACTACTAAAAAAAACCTTTAAAGTTTATGTGACGTAGAAACGCAGGCGTTAATAGACTCTGGCAGTGGATATAACCTAATCAACAAAGACTCTTTCGACGAATTTAAAGTGGATTGCGTGAGTGAGGACTTCACTGTTTCTGATCGCGATGGTACTGTTAGGAAAACGTCGAGCATTTGGTTGTCGAGTATGAACCGGTGGAGACTAAGGAAGCGCCGATCGAGCTCAAGATCACTCTGAAAGATGATATCCCTGTGGCGAAATGAAGAGCTCAATGCGACTAAACAGCTGATTTTATAGCCAATAGTCAATCGTTTATTGCAAGAACATAGTGAGATTACATAAGATGATAACATTGAAAAGCAGTTCTTATGTTCTACCAAGCAAGGCATGCAATATTTAACAATTATTTAAAGTATGTACAATATAATGTCAATATACTTTGTTACACAATAATTCATTACAAATATACACAAGGATTGAGTCAATTTATTACATTTTATAAATTACACAGCTAAGATGTCAAATATAGGCATAGATAAATTACTTAATTAATAATTAAGTTTTGAAAGATGGTGACTATAATGACTTGTGTTTGGAAAATGGCATGCCAAACAAAGGAGACCAACAGCAAACGGTGGTGCCTAAGGTAATGGGGAAGGAAGTTGCATATAAGGTGCATAGTAATGGTCATTTTGCTATGAGAACGAGGAAAAGGGCATTCACTGAGACGAAGAAGCCCTACGATCACACAATTACAGTTGTTGATGCGTTCACCAAGTGTGTGTGGCCCTACCCGATGAAGTCGACATCTAGAGCAGAGGTGATTAGCAAGTGGCAGTTGCAGCGACAGACGTTTGGTAACCCTATTATACATATTACCTTTGCCCGAGGTAAAGCATTAAAGAAAAGAGCTTTCAGAAGTACTGTGAAGATGAAACTTTAACTTTGTAAGAAATTCTTGGTGCCTAAAAGTTAACTTGATTTGTTACTTTATTAAGTTTAGTAAGTTTGGTGAATATTTAAAATGTTGTTGTGTTGTAAAATGCTAAAAGTTGTTACAGTCATTGTTTTTATATCTAATGCTTATATTGTCGGATGTTTTTCAATTTATGTTGAAATGTAATGTTGAATGAATGAGATGTAGTTAGATGAATGAACGTTGAAGTATATCTGGGCATTTCTCAGAGTGTTTCAACTTTTTGATTTCGGTGGCAGCATTAGTACCCGAACCCCGTAAGCGTAGCATGAGTTTTCTTTGTTTCTGGTAGAAATCCGCGACTTCTATTTAAATTGACAGAATTTCATGTGACTCTTTACAGGATTCATGTAAAACTGTTGCCACCGAAAACAAAAAAATTTAAACACTGAGAAATGCCCATCTGAAGGCAGATATGAGAGCAGGACAGCCGAGAATGTGGGATCGGAACGTAAGGTGATGGCGTGAAACAGAACGTTGTATGATAGTAGAATGACAGGAGGTGTGAAAGGCGATGGGAGAACAGTTTTGAACGATGAGCGATCGAACGTGAAAGAATTTAGTAAAATCTGTTAATTTCTTATTTGCTGCTTAATAAAAGTTATTCGTTGTTTATTGCTGGGTTTTCATTCGAGGCATAACAATATCCCACAAATATATTGTTTTATTCCCCATTAATATTCGATATGTAAAAAATACCCCAAATAAATAATAGCACTAGACATAGTGTTGTGTTCCTGCCGGTGAGTAAGGGTGCCAGAGCTCAACGAGGGTGCGGTGTGTTGATGACGGGAGCACTTACGGAACTAACTTGTTCCGTCTATTGTCCTTTGAGTCGTCGGCTACCCGAACCCTCCTTAGAACTTGTACATTCCTTTTTGCTGTGTACTTAACACAGCAAAAGGGAGTGTACATGTTTCTAATAGGGTGGCAACGCGCTTTTGACACTGTTTGAGTTGCAGGCGTCCATAGGTTACGGTGACCGCTTTACATCAGGCGGGCCGTATGCTTGTTTGCCACCGACGTAGTATAAAAAAAATCCGTAAATCATTTGACAACTTTTGTCTCATTTTGATTATAGTGCCACCTGATTCTGTCGTGCTGATATACATATATGTAGCTGTTTGTGGTAAAACATTTTTATACTAATAAAAATAAAATAATCAGAAAGTAATACTTCCGTCTTAGTGCGTTTTCACATTATCCGATCCGATATCAGATGTAGGACCGATATCCCATATATTTAAGCCGCCTTTTTTCGATTTTCGCCTTTGAAATCTTTCCTACATCCGATATCTGATCGGATAATGTGAAAACGCACTTAGTGTTGTAATATTTTACGTAGCATATTTTGCCTATTCTGGAATGTACGTCCAAGGTAATTTAGAACTATCTTGGAATAAAATATTATTAAAAACTCAAAACAAATACTAAAACTGTTATCTTCAATATGGCAATTTTGTTTAGCATGCAGCGCATGCAGTTTTGTGCATCTTGCATACGCGCCATCTACCGGATTATAATGTTTGCTATTAGTCATCAAACGTACAAAACACCATGAATTGAACCTGATTCAAGTACCCGATTGGTAAAAAAATAATTAATTGTTTTTGTAAATTTCGGTGTTATATAATGATAATGTTGTATGATCAAGTTCCAAATTTTTAAATATTACGACTTGGGTCATTTAAATGAAATTATTTCGTGAATTGAACAATACCATTTGTCGCGAGAGTATAGTAATGCCATCTATTGTTTTACGAGTCAAACATATAAATTGGACTACGGAGTTCCCATTCTTTGTAGTCTAATTTTTCTATGCCCAAACTAAGCAAAGATTGTACTATGGGTGCTAGGCGACGATATAAATACTTACATAGATAAATACATCCATACTAATATTATAAATGGGAAAGTGTGTGTATCTGTTTGTTTGTTCGTCTTTCACGGCAAAACGGAGCGACGAATTGACGTGATTTTTTAAGTGGAGATAGTTGAAGGGATGGAGAGTGATATAGGCTACTTTTTGTCTCTTTCAACCGCGAGCGAAGCCGCGGGCAAAAGCTAGTAATAAATAAATAAACAAATTAATATTGGAGGACATCTTACACAGCTCAACCTAGCCCCAAACTAACCAAAGATTGTACTATGGGTGCTACGCGACGATATACATACTTAAATAGATAAATACATTCATAGAAAACCTCCATGACTCAGGAAAATATCTGATCTCATCACACAAATAAATGCCCTTACCGGGATTCGAACCCAGAAGCACGGCTTAGCATATTAGATAGTACATAAATAAAAAATAAACAAATTAATATTGGGGGACACCTTACACAGATCAACCCAGTCCCAAACCACAGAATATATGTATAATAGTACAAGTACAGAAGGCTCACTCCTTTGATATTGACCACATGCCGCCATTCTAAATTCTTACCTACATTAACAAACGGACCGCACGCGACCAGCTGAATCATATTGTGCCGCGCGAAGATCGTCACCACTGAATGGGCCGTGAACTCGCGGCCGCCGGCATGTACTTTGTAGCGTGCTTGTGCGCATTTGTGCTGCTCGCGTGCGGTCCGTTTGTTAATGTAGGTAAGAATTTAGAATGGCGGCATTTGGTCAATATCAAAGGAGTGAGCCTTTTGTACTTGTACTAAATATTATATATTCTGTGGCCTAACCATGAAATGAAATACGCGGTGTAAAGCCATACCAGAAAATACGACGACGCGCCATGTTGCGGAATTAAGGCTATTGCCTATTGCTATTCAGGCTAGTTGCCTCCTAGTCAAATCAGCTTCTTTTTAAGAACTGTCAAAACGATTTTGAACGACTTGCTAATATGGAAATAATATGAAATCGAATTGAGTGACGTCACGGTCAACTCAGTTACTTTATATATTTTTCTACCTGACTTATTAAATATAAATTGGATTTCAAAATAACTTATATCTATGCTTTTCTTATATCTATGTTTTTTTTTGTTTTCCGTTAAATTCGACACGCAGTACATGGTTTTTCGTTAAATTCGAAAAAAAAAAATATTTTATTCCTTTCCATAATAAATGAATTAATTAGTGTGAGAGGACCTTAATCTTAACTTACGTTTCGCACGTGACGCTGCATGTTGCACTTGTCTGTGAAGGCGACGCCGCACTGCTCGCACGTGAATGGTTTCTCCCCCGCGTGTGTCATGTGGGCCTGCACGCACACAGACACAATGAGGAGGCACACTAACATTCTATCCAGCCAGGCGGCGCCTGTGCAAGCGAGCATGTCACTGACATTCACAATCTGTCACTACAACACAGCAACAAAACGCGGGAACTTAAGTGTTATAATCGTCACTAAGTGTCATAGCCCTACACATTACCGGTAAACGTCATTTCATTTTTTTGTACAACGTCGGTGGCAAACAAGCATACGGTCCCCTGATGGAAAGTGGTCACCGTCACCTATGGACGTCTGCAACTCAAGGAGTGTCACGTGCGCGTTACCAACCCATTATAAACTTGTACACTCCTTGATCTGTGTAAGGTGTCCCCAATATTTATTTATTTATTTACGACAACCTAAAGATAAAGCAAGAAGTAACTTCTTACCCCCTTATTTATAAAAAAGTCACTGAACCTATTAGTTAAAAAGTGTTTTGTCCCTTTCTCGCAAATACAGAAGTCAGCATGACAAAAAGAGACAAAACACATTTTTAACTACCTAAGTTAAGTAACTTTTTATGAATACGGGGGTGTGTAATAAGATGGGGCCACCTGTCAGCTTGAGTGTGCGTCCTCATGACAGCTGACTCCAGAATACACGGTGTATACTTACATTTCGCACGTGCCGATGCAGGTTGCACTTGTTGGTAAAGGCGGCGCCGCACTGCTCACACTTGAACGGTTTCTCCCCCGTGTGCACGGGCATATGGGCCTGCACACAAGCAGAAACTATTCAAATTTGTTTTTATCATTCAGAAGCGCTGGTGGTAAGAGCGTACGACTTACGATCCGGAGGTCGCGGGCTCAAACCTCGGCTCGTACCAATGAGTTTTTCGAAACTTATGTGCGAAATGTCATTTGATATTAGCCAGTCGTTTTTCGGTGAAGGAAAACATCGTGAAACCGGACTAATTCCAATACGGCCTAGTTACTTCGGGTTGAAAGGTCAGATAGCAGTCGCTTTCGTAAAACTAGCCTACGTCAAATCTTGGGATTAGTTATCAATGCGGACATCAGGCTCCCATGAGCCGTGGCAAATGCCGGGATAGCGCAAGGCGGATGATGATCATTCAGAAACGTCTGTGAGTGATACAAACTATACCTATTAATATTTTATCATGCAGAAAAACAGATTTAGTATAGGTCGGCACACTTTAAACGTCGTACCATACACATGCAAAAAGGAAATCTGTAACTCGTGTATATTTAAAACACTTTACGTTCGTGTTTTAATTTATCGCCACTCGTTTCGTAAAATCGTAATATTACAATACAATACAATATTCTTTATTGCACACCTCACATAGTTTACAAGTAATACACAAGAAATAAAACAAATTAAACAGAGATAACAGGCGATCTTATCGCTTAAGAGCAATCTCTTCCAGACAACCTTTGGGTACTGGAGTTAATATAATCAGAATATATGGTAGGTGGCTCTAAGAAATATGAGTAGAATTTAAATACAACCAAACAACACAAAACACTCATTCAAATAGACATACATAAATAAGTATAACCATAAACATACACACATAAATACACATATAAAAAGGTTTATATTCATAAAGAAAGAAACAACAGTGTCATTCATAAAATCTAAGGAAGGGAAAGATAGTATTTTTTAAGGTTTGATTTAAAAGAGGCAATAGATTGAGAACGTCTTAACTCAACAGGGAGAGAGTTCCACAGTCGAATAGCTTGGAAAGTAAATGAACGATTATAAAATTTAAATATTCTTAAATTCTCTTAAATTTAATACTCTTAAATTCGTAATGTACTATATAGTACAGTAAAAGAATACTTTACCGCTATTCTTTGTTTTGTGACGAAACGCTTCGGGCAGTGCTCGCAAGCGTATGGTGTTTCTCCCGTGTGCTTCCTCAAGTGCAGGCGCAGGAGACCAATGTTCTACGTAAACAGTGAAATAAAAAGGAAGGGCCGTTTAAACTTTGCATAGTGACTTTTGACGTCATACATAATGAATAACTTTTACTACGGGACCAATGCTGAAATCGCGAAAAAAAAATGTCTCTTCCATAGAAATGAGCGACATCATGATAGACTAAATGTATGAAGCACCCAAATTTTTTTTACTGTATTTTTGATGCCAATCGATTCCGTTTCTATTCAGTATCATTACTTGCTTAGGGGTCAACTCACCGCAATGCACTAAAACCCACAAATCATTGGATACCTTTTCCATAAATTTTACTATGGGGAAAATGTGGAAAAAGTTTTCTTCAATTTGTGGCAATTATATACTTAGAACATATAAGACCGTAAGAGGTACGGAATAGACCTAATAAAACAAAACAGACGGTAGTTTTTATTAATAAAATTACGATTCTTAAAGATACAATGAGATTTGTAACCACTGAAAACGGATATATCAACAGGTAGCAGTGTTTGCAGGCGTATGGTTAACCCTTCGAGCCCCAGCGACATCATATGATGTCAGTAAAATATAAGTAAATACATATAGATGTTTGGGACTCGAAGGGTTAAACACATATACCTGAGAAAACTGTCTTCGAAAATCAAGATTAAATACTCACCGTGAACGCCTTCCCGCAATGCTCGCAACAAGACGTATATTTTTTTTCTTTCTTTACCGGATTCCGGCACCGGAACCGGAAGGGCGGCTCTTGGCCAAGTGCCATCGTGTGGAGGTTGGCCTCCTTTCTCCAGGCGGCTTGTGGGTCGCCGTAATGCTTGCGCTCGATGTGCACGTCATATGACTCCGCGTCCACGAATGTTGTATTGCACTAAAAAGGAAATAAAATTTCTAACAAAAATATCACATGAAAATTTCATAGCATCATTATTTCGCAGGCGTAACGTTAAACACATATACTTGAGAAAGCTGTATTTTAAAACGAATAAAAATGCCGAGGTGTGTATTTATATGTAGCGTAAATAACATAGTATTACAGACACAGAGTTAAGTTTGCATAAGAATCACGAAGAAAAAGGAGTAAGAAAACGAATAAGGAACCGTCCATGTCTTTCATACGCTCCACGCCATATGTCCTGTCACGGTCGCCATGTGGTATGGAGTGCAACCTACTTTTTTAATAGCACCTTTTTAGTTTTATGTACATTCGCTTAAGTTGTGAGTGTTTTACCGCCACTACTCACCTCTTCGCAGCTCGGATGCTCGCCGTCCACGTGTTCCTTCAGCGCGTCCGCAGTATCGAAGTTGTCCCCGCACTGCGCGCACGGGCTGAGCAGAGCGTGGTCTTTCTGTGCGCCGGTTTCTTGATGCTTCTTCAACGCGTCTTCGCTGACGAACGTTACTGAACAGATCTTGCATTCACGATACTTTTTGAGCGACTGAAAACAAAATTATCGCCTTACAGAAGACCGCAGCCAAACAGCACTAGACCCTACTCATAGTGTTGTGTTCCTGCCGGTGAGTAAGGCTGCCAGAGCTCAACGAGGGTGCGGTGTACTGATGACGGAAGGACCCACGGAACAAAATTTGTTCCGTCTACGCTTTTTTAACTTTACTTCATGTTAATGCCATCATCGGCAAAACTAACTCGTCATGTACAACACACATTTTTCCATGCCAGCTCTTCTAGACCTGTAAGGTACTCACCACACCGTGCTCGCAAGCCTTGTGGTAGCTCAAGCCTTTGTTGTTGATAAAGGTCTCGCCACACATCTCGCAAGCGATGTGCATCGTCTTGTGCCGTCGCCGAACGTGCCCGAGATACGTCGAAAGTTTTCTGATGGATAATAAATAAGACTAAGAGTTTTGAATGATTCACAGTTATTTTCATTAGACTTATATTGACCGGGATATAGACCGTGATTACCAAAGAGCGGAATTCTTCATAGCAAAAATCAAACTGCCAAAGGGATTGACCTAACTGTTATATCGACTTATCGGTAAATATTTGTCACTTAACGAAACAAAGTTAAAGTAATGAAATCAGGTTTTTGGATATACATACAAACCAATTAACGGTTAAACATTTAGAGCAATATATTGTGGAAGAATCTTCTTTGAAACTAAGAGAAGAATTTTTCTGTATCCATTTTTTTATTGTTTATCTTTTAGGATTATTAACCATTTTAGTAACACGGCACGGAAACTCAAGTGATGACATATGTAACGCTGACATGATTTACTTTAATATGGAGATGCAAGTTGCTTATCAAAAAGGTCAAATGTTACAGAATAATCTTTTAAGTTGATTATGGATACCTAATGCGATATTATTCCGTAACATCGATAAGTTGATGAAACAGTTAGGTCAATCCCTTTGACAGTTGGATTTTTGCTATGAAGAATTCCGCTCTTTGGTGATTACCTTTTTGATTTTTGTCGAGCTCCCGATATTTTTTAATTCGTAACTTTTTTCTGAAAAACACCATACACCTGCGATAAATGTTACATCAATTTCCGAAAAAGCGGGCTTTGTGTGATCGATATACGATGGACATGTCATAGTTTTGACACCTACTTAGTGTGAGTTAATTGTAAAGCCCGTTTCTCAATCAGCAATAAAAGTAACATCTATGGCAGGTGTATGATTTTTTATAAAAAAAAAAATGAATTTAAGAAAACTAACTATGCCATTCTGTTTCCTATAACCTAACTATATGCCGAAGTTAAAGGAATTCAATAAAAATACGGTGTATAAGTATTTGTATATTATATATCGAGTACCCACAACACAAGCCTTCTTGAGCTTACCGTGGGACTGTCAATCTGTGTAAGAAAGAAAGAAAGAAAATACATTTATTACGACCAGAAGGTACTTATATACTAGTGTAGTAATGTACTATTAGTAGTTATTTAATTAATAATCTACAGTAATTACCTGAACTGTTTCCTGCAGTACTGACAGGTATACATCTTGCCTTCGTGATAAGAGTGATGTAGAACCGCTTGTTGTCTAAAAATAAATAAAGAGATATATAAACTGAAATAGATACCATACACTGAATAAAAAGCGATCAAGCCCACTGGTGGCGAAGCCGGGAATCGAACCCGGGTCTCCAGCTAACGCGGCTGACGTGATAAATCGCTACACCACCTCGACCGCGTGTAGCGGTTTATCACGTCAGCTGCGTTAGCTGGAGACCCGGGTTCGATTCCCGGCTTCTCCACCAGTGGGCTTGATCGCTTTTTATTTAGTGTATGGTATCTATTTCAGTTTATAATTTATATATAGTAGTGTTACTACTTAAAAAAAACAAATCAAAGAAAAAAATGTTTAATAATAATTGGATTTGTTACCTACATTGAAGAGATATAGTTAATAATATTTTGACTACCAGGTTGGCCTAGCGCGTAGTGTCCCTGCCTGCTAAGCCGCGGTCCTGGGTTGCAATTTGGAATCCCGGTACGGGCATTATTTATGTGATGAGCACAGATATTTGTTCACATAAGGAATGGAATCGATTGGCTTCAAAAAAACACCATGCGAAAAAAAAATCTTCATACAAATTGTATAGGAAAAGTTTTTCGCGATTTGTGACGTTTCTAGCCGGAATTTTTTTTTGGTCCCATACAAGCTTTAGACCCTGGATAAGAATGGGAACGATTGGCGTCAAAAAAAAGTTTGTCAAAAATGACCTTTATCTCGCACCCTGTATGGTTTTTCCAAAATCTGTAAATGCCATTTTTCATCAATTTGAAATCGATGGATGGTCCCCTTAGACCATTTTCATGTAAGACTACGGGATCTCATAGCTGCCATTACTGACCCGCTATCAAAATACACCTTGTATACAGTATATAGTTAATAGTTATATATAATTAATAGTTATTAAGTAACTGTAAATTATTAATTATATATTTTTGTTAAGTCCCAACATCACAAGCCTTGAATTTTTCCGTGGGACTTAATCAATATTACCTAGATCAGAATACAGAATTTATTGATAAAATAAAAGTACATTTTACAAGTCAAAAATAATATACAAAATTTACACAATTAAAATTTAAATATCATTAATATTAGGGATGTTACGAATATTTGCATTCGCATTCGCATATGCGAATGATTCGCATTCTTTTAAACATTTGCATTGACATTCGCATTCGCTTCAAACGATGCGAATGTTTTGCGAATGCGAATGTGTGCAAGTCGCAGCTTGTTCCTCGCCCGCGCCGGCCGCTCCAATTGCTACTTGTCGACTGACGACTCGCACATGCGCAGATAGCTCAAATTCGTTACGGCGTGAAGTTCGTACTAGGCATTTTGACCAATAGTAAGCATTTTTACCTAGCGGGTTGTTGGTGACCGTGATTGCTTGGTTTTTATTTTGGTTTTTTATGAAATTCAGCGATATTCGCATTCGCATTCGCACATTCGCATTCTGAATATTCGCATTCGCATTCGCGAATGTGACACATGCGACATTCGTGACATCCCTAATTAATATAACACTAATTATTTGCTCTTTTTTTTTAGTGCAATTTTGGGTCAACGATCCTGAACGATCTGTGTAAGATTGTCCTATTTTAGTCATGAGGGATCATCTACATATTACGTCACACCAAATTTCAGGTTTTTGGACCCCTCCCCCCCCCCCCCCCCCCATGTCACGCTTTTTTGTATCCCTTTAACAGGGATTGTCACATTTAGTATGACCCCCCCCCCCCTTACACTGTGACGTAATATATGGATGACGCCTGATGTGTATTTAACTAAGCATTATTTTATTAGACAATCCACACGCGGATATCGTATATGAACCTTAGAAATCTTGCGACTTATGTGCGTTTTCACATTATCCGATCCGATATCGGATGTCCGTATGATTTCAAAGGCAAAAATCAAAGATGGCGGCTTCAATGTATGGATTATCGGTCCGGTCCTACCCCCGATACCGGATCGGATAATGTGAAAACGCACTAAAGTAACAATATAAAGTGCGAACGAGCGTTCCGTGAGAACGCGCGCCACCCCTGATGAGGCCGCGAACTCGCGGCCGACTGCATGTACTTCAGCAGTTCTCGAAAAGTTTGTACAAAAATTAAGGAAAAAGTAAAATTTGTTTTTATTATTCCTATTTTGTTACCAAGATTTTTTTGATGAATTGAGATTTTAATAAGTTTTATTTGGTCATTAAGGTTCTTTAGTATCTATATTTTCTTAATTATAACAATTATCCTGTATATATCTTACGAAAGTCGACTTATATTACTAAATGTTGGTAACAACATAGGATCAATTGCAATTTTCTGACGTGGCTGATCTACAAAGTTGCCGGGAACTGCTCAAATAGTAAAAAACAGATTAAATACAGACGAGAAAAAAAACAATATTCTATTTAGTAGGCTTGTGTAGGACGTGTACTAATAGTACAAAAGACACGATTCCCTGCACTGTACTAGACCGAACTACTCCCAAATGATTCTGCTCTCTAGTACATTTAGTACACTCACACAAGGCAGTTGCTCAAATCGCGGAGCCGCCCCTGGCACAACATACCTGGTCCGGGAGACGAACCCGCACTCGCGGCACACGTACTTGAAGCGGTGAGTGTCTAGGTGGCGCCACATCCTGCATTGCAGGCTGAAACGAATCGTGCACACTGGGCACTTGTGTTGTCCTTTCTGAAATAGTACATTTTTTATAACCAAAAGAAAAAACAAAAATATTTTCACCACACCAACTGTTTAAGGCTTACTTTGCTATTCGAAAACAGATATCACTAACCTAACCACAAAATTAAAATTTTGAAAAACCCCCGACCGCGACATAGTGGACCGATTTTCATGAAACATGGCTAAGAACACTCCCGACTAACTCAGCTTGCAGACAAAAAAAAACTAAATCAAAATAGGTTCATCCGTTCGGGAGCTACGATGCCACAAACAGACACACACACAGACAGACAGACAAACAGACAGACAGACGGACAGACTGACAGACAGACACGTCAAACTTATAACACCCCTTTGTTTTTGCGTCGGGGGTTAAAAATTAAATATGAATAAAAAAAAATACATATCCACCGGCAAGGAATTCCACTCCTTGGCCACAGTATAATAAAGAGTACTATCGTACAGTATGGCCACTTCCGCTCCCCGTTGAAAGCGCCACCCACCCCCTCTCGGTTACCTCACAGTTACCGCCTGTCAAAAACGCGAACAGTCAACCTATCCTATCGCACTCATACAAGTATAGAATAGAATAGAATAGAAATCGTTTATTCGTGGTAAATTACAATAGGTATTAAAAATACAAACATTTAATTATTAAAACATAATATAAAAATTATCGTTTACCACGAAATGGTCCCGCCTCAGCATAATGCTAACCATACCAGTATGGTACGCCTTCACCTATACCAGCTTAGGATGTGTGCTAGGAACGCGCCTCTTTCATATATTTGACCGCCAGTGTCCGAGATGTGCCTTGGCAGTGCGCACAATAAAATCTTACCCTGTCGTGTTTGAGCATGTGGTTCCTGTAGGCCTTCTCCACCTGGAAGTAGCGCCCGCAGGGCTCGCACGGGTACTGCGCCTGGCGGTACTCGGCGGAGTCTCGGCGCTCCGCTATCTCCGCCAGCTGCTGTTCCTGTCGACAAACATAACCACTGTTGTATATGTAGGTAGAATAGGAATGCATGTATTGAGGGTAGGCTTGATCGAAATAAATCAGTTCTCTTTGAGTTGGCAAACGGATTGTTTCATTGCACTTTTCCTAAACATTACATGGTGTCAGGTGTGAATATTCGTGTTAGATTGATCAAAAGATTGTGACAATTGCTTAGTGGACATGAGTGACAATGAAAGCAAAAGTGATAAGGCGGCGCGTAATAAATCAGGCGCGGTCACAAGCGGCACAGCGTACACGGCGGTGCAGCAACCACCCGCCATGTTGGGCACGGGCAACCTCGCCGATAACTGGCGGGACTGGAAGCAAACGTTCGATTGGTACCTAATTGCATCGGGTCGAGAAAAGTCATCAAGTCGTGAAAAATGTGCCCTGTTACTTCATGTAATAGGTAAAACTGGCCGTGACCTTTATGAAGAGTTTGATATCAGTTCGAGTGAACAAAGTGATTACGAGGCTTTATGTACAAAGTTCAGTGACCGCTGTGACCCACAGAAAAACGTTAATTTCGAACGGCACTTATTTTTTGAGACATATCAAACGAATGAAGATTTCGATAAATATTTAGCGTCACTTCGTGTTAAAAGTAAAACGTGTGAGTTTGGGACATTGAGGGAAAGTTTGATTCTAACTCAAGTGATCCGGGGAATTAAAGATGGTCAATTAAGAGAGAGAATGTTAAGGAAAAAGGATTTAAAATTGGAGGATGCGACGGCTTGGTGTCGCGCAGCAGAATTAGCGAGTGAGCAGGCGGGAGTGGTGCGGGGGGGGAGCGGGCGCGGAGTCGACACGAGCAAGTACGAGCGCGCCGCTCGCCGACGTCGAGCAAGTTCGAGCGCGCCCTCACCGCCGCGCGCCGGCGCCGACGCCGACGCCGTCCAACTCGCGCGCCGCTGGGGCGGGCGCGCCAGCACCGCGACGACCACAACAACAAT
Source organism: Leguminivora glycinivorella (assembly GCF_023078275.1). Taxonomy (NCBI): domain Eukaryota; kingdom Metazoa; phylum Arthropoda; class Insecta; order Lepidoptera; family Tortricidae; genus Leguminivora; species Leguminivora glycinivorella. The sequence goes on along the minus strand of NC_062995.1, from coordinate 11,611,129 downwards.
ATCGTGGCGGGAGTGGTTCTAAATTCAAATGTACAAACTGCGACTACGTACACGAACGTGACCAGTGTCCCGCGTACAAGGTCAAGTGTTACAGATGTGATCGTTTCGGACATTTTATGCGGTGCTGCAGAAGTAATTACGTACGGGAAGTGTATAATACTACGGACGAGATAAGTGATTGCGATGAACTAATAATTTATTTATTTATTTATTCAAACAAAAATTAATACAGTATAACAGAATATACCAAATAACTGTACAATTCAGACTTAGATACTAGAGTAGGTAGGTACACAAGACAACACTTTACAAATACAGTTTTATAAAACAGCACTGCCATCCATCATCTCGCAATACTTCAGACAGACGCTGCACACACTTACCCATCGACTCGCAAACAAATCATACATGGAGTGGAGATTTTGTCGCTCGACAGCAAAGGGTGGTTCGAGAGTGTAGCGGTGAATGGAATTCCTGTGACGTTCAAGTTGGACTGCGGCGCGGACGCCTGCGTCATGTCGCGCGACAGCTTCCGGGCGGCAGGCTACAGTGAGGACATTTTGAGTAATGCCGGTACGGTATTACGTGAGGTTAGTAGGAACATTTTACCTGTGGTGGGATATTTTATAGCTGAGTTTTCGCATCATAACAGTGAGAAAAAATGCAAAGGCAAAATTTATGTGCTAGACGTTAATTGTAATAATTTACTGTCACGAGATTTATGTAGTGAGTTAAATTTAGTTAAAAGGATATATGAGATTTCAAATAATAGTAATTGCATTGATTTAGTAAACAAATATAAAACTGTGTTTGAGGGAATCGGTCGTTTACCAGGTGTACACAAATTAACTGTAGACGATTCAGTTCCTCCCGTCGTAAGATGTTCAAGGAAAATACCTATTAAACTAAGACCGCGACTGAGAGAGGAGCTGGATCGGCTGCAGGAGCTGGGCATTATTGAGCCCGTGGATGAACCTACCGACTGGGTGTCGAGTATTGTTCTCGTTGAGAAACCGGACGGCAAATTGCGATTGTGTATTGATCCCCAAAATTTGAATAAGGCCATTAAACGTAGTCACTTTCAACTTCCCACACTAGACGAGGTTACAGCAAATCTAGCAGGAGCGAAATATTTTTCACATTTAGATGCTAGCAAGGGTTTTTTCTCAAACATGCAATGAAATATTGTCTTTACGTTCCTTAAAATTGGCTGGGAAGTATCGCTTTTTGGGCGCAACAACTCGAGAGGACTGTAAAGGGATTTCATATTATTTTTTAGGCCTAGGCCTGCAAAGTAACTTTTTTAAGTAAGCTGTCAGAACGGTCATGTCACTTTTTTTTTAATTTTTGTGTGACCTGGATACTTGTCACACTTGACGTTTGAGTGTATTTGTATTTTGTCACTTAATAAATAAAATATTGTCCTTTAGAGCATTTTTTTTTATTTCATTGTATGTTTGAGAAAAGCACTATACATGCCTCGGCGTGAAAATGGATTCCCGGCCTCGTATCCCTATCCGGCCTCGCTCGCACGCTCGCTCGGCCGTATATACCCACTTGGCCGGAAATCCTCATTTTCCCGGCCTCTGATGTAATGTACTATTACATGATCGTTCTTGACGAGGAAAGTTCAAAATTATGTACCTTTGCTACACCATTTGGAAGATGGAAATTCTTACGTTTACCTTTTGGCATCTGTTCCGCGTCGGAGGTGTTTCATAATGCTATGGTAAAGATATTTTCAATGGAGGGAGTGGAATGTTTTATAGACGATTTGCTCGTATACGGGAGAACAAAAGAAGAGCACGATTCTAGGTTGGAGGCCGTACTGCAGCGCGCGTTAGATAACGGAGTGAGATTTAATAAAGAGAAATGTGTTTTGGGTGTGCAGGAAGTCAAATACTTAGGTCACGTGTTTGATTCAATGGGCATGCGCCCCGACAGCGACCGAGTGAAAGCGATCAGGGACATGCCCCCTCCTGGCTGCAGGAAGGATTTAGAGAGGTTCCTAGGGATGACGAATTATGTGTCGAGATTCTTGCCAAACTATGCTGAATTGGTAGAACCATTAAGAGGACTGTTAAAGAGGGATAGCGAATTTCAGTGGTATGAAATTCACACAAACGCGTTCAATAAAGTAAAAAGATGTTTGATGGAGGCGCCAACGCTGCGATATTATGACCCCGGAGAGGGGGTGGTAGTGTCGGTAGACGCGAGCTCGCGAGGGCTGGGCGCGTGCTTGCTGCAGGGCGGGCGGCCGGTCGCCTTTGCTGCCCGCACACTTACGCCTGCCGAAACGCGTTGGGCGCAAATTGAAAAAGAATTATTGGCAATTCTGTTTGGTTGCCAAAAATTCCATCAATTTATTTATGGCCATAAAAATGTATTAGTGGAGAGTGATCATAAACCTCTAGAGGCGATTTTTAAAAAGGCCCTCAATGACACGCCTGTACGACTACAGAGGATGCTATTAAGACTCCAAAAATACTCTATACAGATTAAATATGTTCCCGGGAGGCTAATGTATGTCGCCGACACACTTTCACGCGCTCCGACCGACGACGCGTGCGACGACAAAACTGGAAGTGACATTGACGTTCACGTAAACGCTCTATACGACAGCGTCAACTTTAGCTCGGACAAGCTGAAGAAGATCAAAGAGGAAACGGACAAAGAACCAGGGCTCGACAACGTCAGGCAGTACTGTATGAAAGGCTGGCCACATACCAAAAATATCCTTGAAAGTGAGGCTAAGCCGTATTGGGGTATCAAGGAGGAGCTTCACGTAATAAAGGGCATAGTTTTCCGAGGCAATCGCGTGGTAATACCTACTAGCCTCCGGAAAGAAATGCTGCAAAGAATCCACGAGGGACATTTAGGCATTGAAAAGTGCAAATACCGAGCGCGAGACGTGATGTGGTGGCCCGGCATGTCGGCGCAGGTGGAGGCGCTGGTGGCGGCGTGCGCCACGTGCGCCGAGCGCCGCGCCGCGCAGCCGCGCGAGCCGCTGTTCCCACATCAAGTACCTGGGAGACCCTGGGAAGTGCTAGCCACTGACCTATTTGAATTTAGAAATAAACATTACATTATAGTAGTGGATTATTATTCCAAATATGTCGAAGTTGCTTCTTTATCGGATATTCGAAGTGAAACCATTATTAACCAGCTAAAATCTATTTTTGCCCGTCACGGCATTCCCAAAAAACTCGTGTCGGACAATGGTCGGCAGTTTACTTCGGCAATATTCGAATCTTTCGGCAATATTCGAGTTCTCCTTATTATTCAAGATCCAACGGCCTTGCTGAACGAAACGTGCAAACGATTAAGAACCTTATGGAAAAGGCGCACAGTGAAGGCACCGATCCATATTTGGCGCTTTTAAACTTCCGCAACACTCCAGTCTCCGGCGAGTCATACTCTCCGGCACAACTCCTCATGGCGCGAAGGCTCAATACTAGACTGCCCGTTTCAGAACAATTACTAGCGCCAAAGGTACCTACTTCAGTAACTGTTCAAAAATTTAGGTTAAATAAATATATAAAAGCAAAAGAACGATATGATATCGGAACCCGGCCACTAAAACAGCTTGCTCCAAACGAACAAGTCCGAATGCGGGAGCCGAACACTGGCCGTAAAGCACGCTGGGTGCCAGCGCGAGTGGAGGGAGAGGCGGCTCAGCCTCGCTCCTACTGGCTTCGCGCGCCGGACGGCTCACGGTATCGTAGAAACAGACAGCACATTCTATCACAGCCACAAAATAACCAAATGTATAGCCAGCCTATATGCGAAAGAAACCATAACTCTGCTTACAATTCGAACAAATATTATGATGATTTTGAAGACAATAACAACACGATTTCCAATGCACAATCGCAACGCATCGTCAGCAATGATAATCCTGGGCGCGCGCAAACAGCTGGCTGTTACGTAACGCGCTCCGGCCGGCAGGTCCATCCACCCGACCGTTTGTGATAATAGTTATAGATATAGGTAGGAACTTATCAATTAAGCATAGTAAAAACACACACATATGTCATAAACAACAACAATCTGCTTGTTCCTTATTAAATTGTAAACTAATATAGGCTAATAAAGCATGTAAGTAAAATAAATGCATTTACAATGAAGGAATATTGTTACCTAACTATTAAAATACCTCTATTTAAACTTTTCTGCTCAATGTAATAATTTTTAATAACTATGTAACTACATGTTTTATCTTAACCGCTTCACTGTGAGATGATAAATATAATTAATAAAACGATACAGTACATTTAATAAATATAATGTAGAAATAAATAACATAGCAATGTAAAAATAAATAGTAGAAATAAATAACAAATAATTAACTGTAAATAATTTGGCATGATAATTATGCAATCATTGTTATCTTGTTAGACTTTTGTAAGAAAAGTGTAATTAAGATTACCACAAGTATTAGTCCTAAGTACCTATACCTATTCTAGCCCGTTACGAAGAAGGGACATGTTGTATATGTAGGTAGAATAGGAATGCATGTATTGAGGGTAGGCTTGATCGAAATAAATCAGTTCTCTTTGAGTTGGCAAACGGATTGTTTCATTGCACTTTTCCTAAACATTACAACCACGATGGCTAAATCCATACTGACGACCGGTCTGGCTCAGTCGGTAGTGACCCTGCCTGCTGAGCCGCGGTCCTGGGTTCGAATCTTGGTGAGGGCATTTATTTGTGTGAAGAGCACAGATATTTGTTCCTGAGTCATGGATATTTTATATATATTTACGTATGTATTTATCTATTTAAGTATGTATATCGTCGCTTAGCACCCATAGTACAAGCTTTGCTTAGTTTGGGGCTAAGTTGATCTGTGTAAGCTGTCCCCAACATTTATTTATTATAATAATATTATAAATGGGAAAGGGTGTGTGTCTGTTTGTTTGTCCGTCTTTCACGGCAAGCGGCAAGCGGAGCGTGATTTTTTAAGAGGAGATAGTTGAAGGGATGGAGACTAACATAGGCTAAATTCATTTCTTTCCAACCCCCCCCCCCCCCCCCCCCCCCCCCCCCCAACTTCCCTAAAATATGGGATGGAAGTTTGTATGGAAAATTCCACAATTTTCTAATTTAATAGCCACGGGCAAAAGCTATTGTATTATATATGTCGTTGTGTGCGTACCCACCACACAAGCCTTCTTGAGCTGGGACTCAGTCAACCAGTGTAAGAAAGTCCTATAATAATTATTTATTTATACTTACATGTGTTAATATTTCGACATCCACATTCCAGGTTTTCTTGAGTTCTTCCACATCCACTGCCGGCAAAAAATCGTTCTCTGCGGACCTCGACAAATGAGGTTTTTTCCTCCTTTTTCTCCTTGCATAGCAAACTTCCTTCTGCCCTTTTATTCCCATACATGTATCTACACTTTGCGTTGTATCATGTATCTTATCTGAAACATTTTCTAACTTGGCTTCGATAAACACTGTATTTTCAAAACCATCTTCAAATGTCTCATGATATTCATCATTATCGAGATCAGTTTTTTTTATTTCGTCCTTTACATGAATCTTAATCTCATTTTCGTAGGAGCTCTGTATATCCACAAACAATTCTTTCTTTTCATTGTTCATTGCTATTGGTTTCAAATCAAGCGGTACACTTGATTTTTCATCGGTACCTTCAACTTCGATGTCAGTCAGAGTCAGGTTTACCAGTTGGTTAGCGAAGCGGTCCATGGCGCGAACAGAATCTATGGTCAACTAGAAATAAAAGTACATTAAAAGAAGAAAGAGAAAAAAGAAAAATATTATGGAATGTAGTTTCACCCTGTTGGTCACCACAATTTTTGTAGCTTCCACATAAAAAACTCAACTTTAACTTTCACTGCATCATTTATTTCATAATAAAAGTAAAAAATACATTCAATCCGCCTACATATTTTTCCCCATTTTCTTTTCTTCTGTCCTCTATTGTTTTTCAACCATAAACCAGTTATAGACTTTTTACTTAAAAAGTTTCACACACAAAAAGTTTTAATACAAATTAAACTTGTGTTCTGTTCTGAACATATTGGGGGCCAGGCCAAGCAATAACAAATATGTACAACGTTAAAAAACGAACTAAACTTGAAAGCTAATTCTGTCAATTAACATAAATTAAACAAAACACTTATCTACTTCACTATAGTCAATCGGTAAGGGACATATTTTAGTGACACTCATTTTTACAATAAAACCCTTTGTATTTTTTACATGCAAGGCTCGGACCTTACCATCCTTACCGGGTTGAACATCCACAATCCGACCTACTGGCCAACACAACGGAGAGATATTATCTTCCCTCAACAAAACTAAAGATCCTATTTCTAAGTTAGGAGTCCATTTGAAATGGACGAGTCATATTAACACGATCAAGAGGCAGAGAACCCATTAATTGAGAAGCATGTTTCGCCTTAATTCTAAAGCATTTTATACATTTATACAGAACATATTTGAGTTCCCTATTTGCATTCATAATCCAATATTTTTCATTAAGGGTACTCAACAACAAAGTGGTACTAGCATGTTTCAATCTTAAGTGCTCATTATGAATAATAATTTTAGTTACATGAGAACCTTTCGGCAATACAATCGGATGTTTTTGGTCATAGGATAATCCTGTATTTTCTAATCTACCACCTACACGTAATAACCCTTCAGAATCAAGAAAGGGATGCAAACTATTCAAGCTAGATCTCAATGGCAAGTTGTTATTTAAGTTATCAATAACATTACTGAAAAACTTTCTTTGTTCACATTTAATTATTTATTATATGCAAAGCACAATCTAGTTCTCGAGGAGATAAAAATCCTTGACGTTTGTTAGTATTTACCTTTTTACAATTAAATACAAATCTAAGAAGAAATGCTACAATCCTTGTTAATTTGTTAATACTTGAATGTTTTTGTATCAGATCATCAATAGAATTCGAGCTTACATCAACACACGTACTACAACATTTAGTTGTAGGCCTGAACTCTGGCAAGTCAGAAGATTTGAAAACATCATCTTCTACAGTCTTGTGATGGAAAGTAGGGTCAGACAAAAACTTAGGCCCATGCCACCATAAGCTACATTTTTCCAATATTTGGGGCTCTACACCACGAGATAACATATCCGCGGCATTGTCCTGAGTATTTACATAATGCCATTCAAAGCCGGAGGATAACTTTTGAATCTTGTCAACTCTGTTACCTACATACACGTTAAGCTTTAATACTGGAAGTGTTTTTAACCATGCCAGCAGAATCATAGAATCACTGTAAAGATACACATTTACCGAGTATTTCAAAAACAAAGCGGAATACACCTTCCGAGCTAGAATCGCAAGTAAAAGCGCGCCATTCAGTTCCAATTTTGGGACCGTTAATTGTAATTTATCCTTAGGATTGATTCGGGACTTTGAACATAAAAGGTTCACCGAAACCCTGTCCTCAGTATCAATTACACGTAAGTACAAACAACATCCATGAGCAGCATTGGAAGCATCCGAAAATCCTACTAACTCCAACGATTTCACTCCGTGAACATTGATATTCCTGCCAATAGAAATATCAGACATCTGAACTAAACTATACTAAAGTCAACCCATTTTTTATTTAGATCCTGAGATAGAAAATCATCCCATTTTAACGATTCAAACCAAACCTGCTGCATCAAAATCTTTGCCTGCACTAACACAGGGCCACACAATTCTAACGGATCAAAAAATTTGCTTATGAAACTAAGCATTTGACGTTTCGTATTTTCTTGAACCTCCTTAACAGGGCACTGCATGTGAAGAGTATCAGTAATAACATCGTATGTCAGTCCAAGAGTTTTGACATATTCATTATTTTTGTCAAAGCTCCTACTGTCGAGCTGCTGCAGCTCGACTGGTATGTCGCTCAATATTTCCCTATTATTAGAGCACAATTTGTGTAGAGACAAACTACCCAACCTCATGATATCAATCAACTCCTTTTTCATCTGACAAAGCTCATCAAAATCATTTGAACCACACTGAATGTCATCCACATAGCAAGTATGCTTCAACACGAACGAAGCCAAAGGATATTGGCCCTTGTATCTTTGCTCTAACAAACACCTACATGCCAAAAAGGCAGAATTTTTTAACCCATAGGTTACTGTCTGCAACTGCACACATTTGACTGACTCGTCAGGAGAATCACGCCACAGAATATTTTGCAAACAACGATATTTATCATCAATCAAGATTTGCCGATACATAGCCTTTATATCACACAATAATACATATTTGAAAGTTCTGAATAAAATCAGAATTTCAAAGAGATCCTTTTGAACCACGGGACCATTTATTAAAATATCATTCAAACATATCCCATTCTTTGTGACAGCACCAGCATCAAAGACAGCCTGCACAGGTGTTGTTTTACTGGCACTAATTACAGGGTGGTGGGGCAAAAACATGACAGTTCCCGCATTAAGGTCATAATTAGACATGTCAAAATATTTGGCATGACCTTGACGTATATAATCAAGTATAAATTTTTTATACTTTTGACTCAAATCAACATCTCGCGCAAACCGCTTTTCTAAATTGTAAAGTCGTTGCAAAGCGCTACTAAAAGAATCGCCTAACTCCAATTTATCCATATCAACCTTCACCGGCAAGGCTACAGTAAACTTATCATTTTCCAACTTGACAGACTCCTGAAAAATCTGTTCAGCCTGCTCGGCCTCAGTACCAGTCTCTTTGATGATATTAGGTACCTTCTCACAATCCCAAAATTTCGACATTATATCTGCAATATCTTCGGAAGCCTCACAATTCCTTGACAGGGAGGAAACTTCAGTTTGTTTAAAACAAGGAAAGGGAGCTTGTAAATCATCTTCTACAACATTATTACAAGTAAAAGCCTTACCTTTGGAAGCAACACAAAAGTTACTTATGGACTTCTTGCCAGCAGGGAAGGGCAGCCTCCCGCCTACAATATGACCGAATCTCGTCTTCACCAAGTAAGGACCCACAGGTGTCAGCTGCCTGCAGACATACTGGAACGCCTGGAAAAAGACATCGGCCCCTAATAATAACGAATTCTCACTCGATTCATTAAACTTCTCATCAGCCAATTCGGCATAAGATGGCATATTAAATTGAGAAGTATCAAATGACTGCTGTGGAAGGGCACGAGTAACCCTTTTTGTTACACAGCATGACACTTCAACCTTAAAATCACCTACAGTCGAATAAACAACTAAATCCACCATCTTTGCAATTTCATTATCCTTATCACACACACCAGTTACTACCTCATCAGACTTGTATACCGAAACACCTACCTCATTTATCAGTTCCTCACTAACAAAATGCACCTGTGAGCATGAGTCTAGCAAGGCCCTAGCATGAACAAAAGTGCCATCCTTTTTCTTTAGTTTAACAATTATGGATGGAAGCAATATACTGGCTTTCTGCGGCCTAGCAGAAAAGCTCACAGTTTTAGATGAGTGGGTAGGCAAGCAACAATCATCAGTATTGGAATTGTCACTTACCTTCTGAGAGGCTTCATCAGCTAAGGAGACATTAGTTACTTTTCCTGTATTTGGAGGATGTAATAATGTATTGTGCAATTCATGACATGTGGCACATTTCAACTTCAGTAGACATCTGCCCTGATGACTATTGAGACATAACATACATAATTCATTGGCCTCAACAATCTGGCATCGCTCCTGGTAAGGAAGCAACTTAAACTTGGGACATTTATATATTTTATGAGAATTCTGGCAATACTTACAAGAAACTCCCATAGTGGCCGCGGCACTCACAGTAGACTTTACTGTCTTCTTGGGCTCCTCCGTACTGGTAGCTTCCAAGGCAATCACTCTCTTTTCTAGGAAAGTAAGGAATTCACACAATTTAGGAACCTCTTTCACATCATGTTCAAGATGAAATCCACGGTATGTATAGGAATCAATCTTCTTAGCTAAAATATTAACCAATATAGTATCCCAGAACTCAACTTTCTCATTTAAGTTTTTCAAAGCTGCAAGATGCATATTTACAGTTGACACTACAGACCGCAGGGCAGAAGCTGTACACTTTGTCAAAACTGGCATGTCAAGAATGCTATTTACATGAAAATTTACAATTTTAGGTATGTTATTGTACCTATCATCAAGGAGCTTTAGAGCTACTTCATAATTTTCATCATTTAACATCAAGTTTTTTATCAAGTCCAAGGCTTCCCCTGCTAGAAAGGACCGCAAATAATACAATTTTTCGCAGGTGCTTAACTTCGCATCCTTATGAATGACAGCTCTGAACATATTTACAAATGGATGGTAATCCATAATGGATACACCATCGAAGGTTTTTATATTAATACAGGGAAGTTTTTTAAACTTACTTGTTTCCAGCTCGGAGGATGGAGTCGCCTGTGCAGTCGGCGATACTTGTTTTAAACGAGTCTCGATTAGTGCAAGACACAAATCCCGCTTGGTCTCGTAGGATTCATATGATTCGTCATCCTCCGGCTCTAACGCCAGGATGGCCCTATTGCACAACTCATAATCATTAAAAGATTTTATCAACCTCTCTTTTTTCTGCAAAATCAATTCGATAGAAGCAGTTTTAAAATCCTCTGACATACAGAAAGTTCCGATGCGCGTTATCGCGCCTTTATGGTAGCCCCGATTGGCCTTCAACTGACTCAATTCAGACGACATATTGTACAATTTACACTAAATGTTTACATAAGTCACTAACATAACTACACAATTGTATTACGATAAATTAATACAAACTACGCCCGCCTTTGAACGTCGCGAAAACTTTTGAAACACACCGACGGAGCGTTGACACTGACAGTTCTGCCGGCCGAAGAGTTGAACGTGAGCGGGTACGTTCGGATACTCGTAACCCGTTGCTGCAGCGTTGACTGGAACCGCGTACTCCAAATCACTGCACGGACGGCGACTTCTTCGGACAGGATGTTCGATCGCGCCCTTCTAGTGCTGGCACAATTTTCAAATAACGTTTTGTCCAGCTAACATCATCGATGGTTTTAGTAATGTCGACAAAATTTTTGAAAGCGACTTATGAGGAAAATCTTGAAAATCAATTTAATTTGTAAATCGTAATCTTCTTTTAACTTTTATTTTCAGCAAACAGCTTATATTTTTCACAACTCACTATTATCTTCTACAACTCACTTCTTCACTTAATTCATCTCCATATCTCGAAGGACCATTTTATGTTGGTCACCACAATTTTTGTAGCTTCCACATAAAAAACTCAACTTTAACTTTCACTGCATCATTTATTTCATAATAAAAGTAAAAAATACATTCAATCCGCCTACATATTTTTCCCCATTTTCTTTTCTTCTGTCCTCTATTGTTTTTCAACCATAAACCAGTAAAGCCGCGTATCGACTGCGCGCGGCAAATCATCGAACATTGGCTCGCGCGGCGGCCGCGCAATATGGGGACGGGTCTGCCGCGCGCGGCAGCTTGAACATTGGCGCGCTCGAACGTGCCGCGCGGCGAACCAGTTCGTGTCGGTTTTTGGTGGCGCGGCAAAGGAGCGTCAGTGTGTTGTGCGTGCGCAATTGGGACGGACCTAAATGAATGTTTGGTCACGGATCGCCTGCCGCGCGCCGCTGCCGCGCTATATGAAAATGTTGAGCTTTAAATTGGCTCGCGCACCAAAACGCAGGTTTGGCGCGGTCGAACATGGCTCGCGCGGCAGCCGCCCGCAGTCGATACGCGGCTTTATAGACTTTTTACTTAAAAAGTTTCACACACAAAAAGTTTTAATACAAATTAAACTTGTGTTCTGTTCTGAACACACCCTTCAATCAATCAATCAATAGAAACATTCTTTATTCAAATAGGCTTGCAATAAGCACTTTTAAATAATCAACAATGGACGATTATCATCTTATTCTAAATATCAGAGCAATTTATTGGTGCAATGAACAATATTGAATTACTTAATAAAATAATATCAATCTAAATTGTATAAAAAAGACTGATCTAGAAACTTCTAGAATAAATTCTAAATTTATTAGTTATTATTATTATTTGTAAAGCAGGCAGGCAGTTGTAGTAACTGATAAAGCCTGTATCCAGTTGTCGGTAGAGGTTTCAGGTGTTATGTGGAATTAGCACTGTGCTTGTCTTATTCTTGAATTCGTTTACACTTTGGGCCGATATTAGATCCTCCGGGAGCTGATTCCAAGCTTTTACCACTCTATTACTAAAGAAATGGCTATGAGGATTGTTGTATGACCTGCGAGAGATCAGTCAATGTCAAAAAATTATTATATAAAAATATATTGAATTATCAATATTGATGATAATAACATAATAAATAATTATCGTCCCAAAACTGACAGTGGGTTTTTTTTTTTACGACTACGTTATCCAGGGTCCCAAATTCTGAAAATGTACAAGTGTGTAATTTTGCTCCCTTGTAACACAATCAGCTACCTTGCCTTGCAGCGGTAGGATTAGCTCGTTGACCCGGACACACTTGCTCCTGAACGCAGCGCAGCTCCGCAAGAACGCGGCGCACCACACGCACAAGTGCAGCGGGAGCATGTCCTTCTCAACTACCTAAAGTAACAGAAATTACAATGGTCAATTGTCAATTTTGAAATCCATACTAATATTATTATTATTTGTATGTTCTTTCCAGATCTCGGGACCATGGGGTCCCGGACCTTTGGGAGGCATATGTGGGGCCGAAGCCAACAGTGCAGAGGAGCTTTCGAACAATTTAATCTAAATTATTATTTATATTATTTAGGCAGGCAGCTGAAAAAACAACTTGTAGTGTATCGAAATATGAGGGTACTTCAACAAAACCAGTCTGGATTTGTCAGGTACGCAATCACATGTGCTATCCCGAATTTCGGCGATATTTCCGCGATATAATAGTGGCGACGGGACAATTTGGTAGTAAAAGCGTGTGTAAAGACTGTGTTAGTGAGTTTTTGTGAGGTTTTGAGTGCAAAGTGCAAAAAATGGGTATTAAATTTGGTGAATTTGATATGGCTAATGGCTGCTGGGAAAACTACATTACAAGGTTTGAATTCTGTTTAAGTGCAAATGATATAGTGGATGAGGACAAGAAAAAGGCGAATTTGTTGGCTCTCAACTATTTGATTTAATAGTTTCTTTGTCATCTCCCACTAGTGTAGGTGACATAACCTATAAAAAAATTTTGGAATTTTTGAAGGCTCATTTTCACCCTACACCTAATGAGATTGTAGAATCATTTAAGTTTCACTCAAGAAATCAAGAGGAGGGGGAAAAAGTCAAAGATTATGTAGCAAATTTAAGGAAAATGAGTATTCATTGCAATTTCACAGACTTGGAGAGGACTTTGCGTGATCGCTTGGTTTGTGGTATTCGGAGTAAAGAGGTCCAAAGAAAGCTGTTGCAATGTGAGAAGTTAACATTTAAACAAGCAACAGAGATAGCATTTTCGCATGAGAGTGCCACATTTGATTCCAGTATTATTATATTGCCAGGATCATCTAAACCAGATATGGAGGTTGATGAGCCCATGGAGGTAAACAAAATCACTAACATAAAGGTTGACAAACAGAATAAATCGTGCTTCAGGTGCGGTAGGCAACATAGAGGAGAGTGCAGATTCCGTTGGAGTAAATGTAATTCTTGTGGCAGAACCGGCCACATTGAGGCTGTATGTCTTACTAAAAATAAAAAGGATATGGATATAAGGCATAAATCAAACTGCAATGGATTATATGCAAATGTAAACAATGTTAGAGAAAATAAAGCTGACCTTATTATGGTAAAGGTGTCAATTGAAGGTTCTGTTATTGAAATGGAAGTGGACACGGGATGTGCATATACTCTAATTTCTGAGGAGACAGCCAGACTCATATGGAAGGGGAAATTACCTATATTAGAGAAAGATGGTGTCACATTGTCTACGTGGACAAAGGACCAATTACAGATATTGGGGACAGTTAAGGTGCAAGCTTGTTTCAAGGGATTACAAGATAACCTTATGATAATTATAGCCAGGGGTGATGGACCTAGTCTTTTAGGACGTAATTGGTTCAGGCCATTCGGAATACGGGTTGAGGGAGTTATGCATCTGAAAATAAACAATGATGAGATTAGAAGGCTTCTCCAAAAATATAGTGATGTTTTTCAAGAAGGTTTGGGGAAGTATAAAGGCCCAATGGTGAATATTAAACCTCGGGAAGGAGCGGTGCCCAAGTTTTTGAAAAGTAGACCCATTCCTTTTGCTCTGAGAGAAAGAGTAATGAAAGAAATAGACAGGTTAGTAGAGGAAGGAGTATTGGAACCAACCGCACACTCTGAGTGTGCTACTCCGATAGTACCTGTCCTGAAACCAAATGGTAATGTAAGGCTTTGCGGTGACTATAGGTCTACGGTTAATATGGTAACTGACACCGATACATACCCTCTACCTACTCTGGATGAGGCCTTCACCGCTATACAGGGTGGCACCATTTTCAGTAAGATTGATCTAGAAAGGGCTTACACTCAGGTTAGTGTGGATGAGGCAACGGCACAGCTACTAACAATAAATACACCGAAAGGCCTTTATAAAATGAAACGTTTAGCCTTCGGGGTCAAGGCGTGTCCCGGCATCTTCCAGAGACTTATGTCTTCCTTGCTTGTAGGAATAAGAGGAATAGCTGTATTATTGGATGATATTGTTGTAAGTGGCAGAGATGTCGCCGAGCATAACTCCAGATTAGAAATGGTGTTAAAAAAATTACAAGAAGCTGGCCTAAGAGTGAACAAGGAAAAGTGTAACTTTGCAGTACAGAGTGTGAAATTTTTAGGGTTTCTCATTGATGAATGTGGCATACACCCTTGTGAAGATAAAATACAGGCAATCGAGAGTACGCCGGCACCAAGTAATATAAAAGAGCTCCAAGCATTCTTGGGGTTGCTTAATTTTTATGATCGGTTTTTACCGCACAAGGCTAATATTGCTGAACCACTTTACAAGTTGCTAAATAAGGATATGAAATGGCAATGGACTATGCAGCATCAGAAGGCATTTGAAAAGCTGCGGAAGATGTTGTCGAGTACTGACACTCTAGTCCACTATGATGTAAATAAGGAGATAATTATGTCATGTGATGCGTCACAATTTGGCTTGGGCGCAGTTCTAGAACATGTGATGGAAGATGGATCAGTCAGACCGGTAATGTTTGCCTCAAGGACAATGAACATTCATGAAAGGAATTATGGTCAGATAGATAAAGAGGCAGCAGCTATAGTATTTGGCCTCAAGAAATTCCACCAGTTTATTAGTGGTAGGAAGATTACGATCAGAACCGATCATAAACCGTTATTGGGGTTGTTTGAACCTAAAAAACCCATTACAAATGTTATATCCCCAAGAATGCTCCGCTGGGCATTACTATTGAACTCTTATGATTACTCCATACAATATGTGGAATGTAAAAAATTAGGAAATGCTGATGCTTTAAGCAGGTGGCCGTCCCGGGACCAATCAGCTGAAGAGGAATATTTAGGAGTCCTCCTTATAGAAGAAACTCCATCAGATCTGGAACTGTCCGCCAGTGAAGTGGCGAAACTGACAACTAAAGATAAAACACTAAGCAAGGTGTTATACTGGATTCGAAACGGGTGGCCCAGCAAAGTAGATGTCGAATATAAAGTATACTGGCAGAAACGCAACGAAATATCAGAATATAGAAACTGTATTTTGTGGGGCAATCGAGTGATTATACCGGATAAGATGAGGCCGTACATCCTACAGGAATTACATTCAAATCATGACGGAATAGTGATAACAAAAGCCTTAGCGCGAAGTTATTTTTGGTGGCCGGCTATAGACAGGGAAATAGAAAATTTGGTAAAAAAATGCGAAACTTGTGCTGAAAACAGAAATATGCCCTCACAAGTGAGCCATAAGTGGATAAGGCCGGAGAAAGCATGGTCACGGTTGCATGTTGATTATGCAGGGCCATTTCAAGGAAAAACATTTCTCATATTGATAGATGCCTATTCAAAATGGCCTGAAGTAAAGATTGTCTCGGATATGAGCTCAGGGACACTTATAACTGTTTTACGGGACATATTTGCAGAACAAGGGTTACCAGAGACCTTGGTCAGTGATAATGGCAGAAGTTTTATTTCGGACCAGTTTAGAGAATTCTTATCAGCTAATGGAATAAGACAAGTCTTGACGCCACCGTACCATCCAGCGTCTAATGGGCAAGCTGAGAGGACTGTACAGACGGTCAAGAATAAATTAAAGAAACAGTCCACACTTCCATGGAACATAAGATTACCTACAATATTGTATGGATTGCGTACTACACCGAATAGTACAAATGATAAGTCACCGGCGGAACTTTTAAATAACAGGCGTTTCCGGACCAAGTTTGATCACCTTAATCCACTTACATTTAAGAACCAGGAAGAGACGCAAGTGTGTGACGAGAATGAAAACACTCAAGTACGTTCATTTCAGACGGGACAGATGGTGTATTTTCGGAATTACAGTTCAGGACCGCGCTGGTTGAAAGGAGTCATCGAGAAGAGACAAGGCATTTGTAGGTATATAATAAAATGGAACGGAAAGTTAATGAAGAGACATATTAATCAGATACAAGGTCATGGGGGAAAGGCGGAAGATATCCGTCAGAATGCTACAGAAGATACAGGTCATGAAGTAATACGTGACACTGAGACCAAACCATGTGAAGATAGTGATGAGGATGAAGAACTTAATGTAAAAGTAAATGCTACACCCCGGCCTCTCAATGGGCTGATATCATAGGGGTTTCCGGTCCTCAGGATTATACACTCAATCAGAGCCAAGAACGCATACCGCCAACCAACAAACGAATGAGATCGCCTTATCACCACAAAACATGGAAGCAAAGAGAGTGGCCATGGATTCATATGAGAGTCTGTCAGAGTCTGATTATGAACAGACAGAAGATCCAAACCAAGACTTTTAATAGACAATGATAATGTTAGTTTTAGTATAAATGCATGATAGGATGTAAGGACCTTGTTACAGACAATTTAATAGTGTTAGTGAACTGTCGATAAACAGTGAAAATTAGTGTTAGTGAACTATCAGTGATTTATAGTGAACTATCCCGAGGGAAAGGCATGTAGTGTATCAAAATATGAGGGTACTTCAACAAAACCAGTCTGGATTTGTCAGGTACGCAATCACATGTGCTATCCCGAATTTCGGCGATATTTCCGCGATATAATACAACTGATATGGCCTGTATTCTGATTTCTTCTTCTAGGTTTACCTCGTATTATTATGTTTGTCTAATTTGTTCTTAAAACTGTTAACGTTGAAACGGGTGCTGAGACTACTTCCTCTGGTAGCTTGTTCCGTGGAGACAGCTGACGCGATGGAGAGTGACATCGGCTTTTCGTTCGCACCAGTTGGGCTCAGATATTTATCCGATAATTTCGAACCCTGAACAGTTTATTATACTCACAACGATCCCCGTCACACGGAAGAACTCTTCATCAAGCTTGTGCTCGAGCATATGAACAAGCTTCACGTCCGTCGCGAGACACGCTCGACAACAATTCACTACGCTTTTACGCTTAGCTGGACGTTTCCCGACACTTTTCTTTGCAGAACTCATCTTTGGCTGATTAAACACATGAAGCACGTGCAACTAAAATAAAAACAGTATTTACTTTTATATAATATTTCGTTAAAAACCACAATCAAACAAAACCCTAATCACGGGTCCACTGACAGTGACATGACATGACAGGGGATGTGCCCGTTTTTTTTTTTTGACATCGCGCTCCTGACGCATTCAGCCGAATTTTTCTTATAGGTATCTGACAAGTTCTCTCCCTCACAGCAAGGTAAAGTAAAACTTAGATTATATAATAATCTCTTTGCGTCATATTAGTGCCACGTGCCACGATTCTGCTGACGTCATAAAACTATGATATTGACGACAATTTCCTGCCGACCGATTTGATCAACCCGTTGGACCTGGCCCTTAAAGCCAAGCTGTCAAATGTCAATGTCACTTAACTGTCAATAGTGTCAGTGTCTCTTCACCTCATAGCGTGGCTATTTCATAGTTATTTTATTTAGATTTCGTATCGTATTTGTTTCAATAGGAGCACAAACATCTTCTACATAGTGACTTTGAGTAAGACGCTTTTAGCACAATATAACCTTTGAGAGTGCGAGTTGTGACGCGGGACCGTGAGAGATGGAGCCGAGTGCCGAGTCTGGCAGCATGTCGCCGGCGCGCGTGAAGCTGGAGCCCGAGACGGACCAGTGGGAAATGGGTAAGCTCATACAATAACCGCGATCTACTCCGGTATCACTACTCACAATACTTGTGTGATCTGTTGATAAATACAAGAATTAATATATCGCAATTGCGTCATAAACGTCTTGTCAGGTCATGTCAGGTTAAATGCACATGGTGATTATTTTTAGATAAAAATTACAATAAATTTTTTGTTTGGTTAATAAAAAAATAATAAAAAAAATATCTTTATTTCAGACCAAAGTCCATACGGTGAGCAAATCCATTTTTAAAAATTTATTCTAATTAAATTATTTACTAGTTAACATTTATGTACTGGACAAAAAGCTGAGTGCCTTGGTAACAGCCACATACACACTCAGTTATATGTGTAGGTGGCCACCACCGAGTCCATTTTAGTCCAGTGTATGAGGAGCTGACTATCCCAGCGATCAGCTAAGACGGCCAGAAGGCTGTTGCGGCTGCCACGCGGGCGGCACAAAGATGCCGCGCACCGCGCGCGCAGCATGGCCTGGAAACCATCTACGCGCGCATGCGCGAACATTCCCGATGCACTACACCAGCGCAGCAGCCGCAACAGCGCCCTGAACGCATTGTTATACTGGATGCGGAGGTCACCCTGCGCCCTTTGCGTACAGCTGGCCCATAGTGCACATGTGTATAGTGATGTGCAAAAAGCTTTAAACAAAGTTAAGTTATCTTGACAGGCACTGTGCATCGCCCGAACCTATGTGCAAACAAGTATTTATACTTGACAAAAACACAGACTTCAAAAATGTACAAAAAGGGGAAGGTGAGTATGTCATTTTCTATAAAATAATTGCGGCATGAGCCCAAATGTTTTATGCCAAACATAGCCCTGATACAACGCTTCTGTGTTATAAATAAGGCATCTTTATCAATGCTGTTTCCCCAAACTACAAGTCCATATCGTAAAATTTAGTTTACATAACCATTATAGGCGAGTATTGCTGCCTGGGTTGAAACAGTTTGGATAATTCGTCTAAGTGCAAAGATAATACCATTTACTTTAGATCTGACATTGGCGGCATGCGCCGTCCAATCACAGTGGCTGTCAATGATTATACCTAAAAATCTTGTATTTTGCACCTCTTGTACTACTTCACTACCTAGAACAATGTTTAATTTTTGTGTATTTCCTCTTGCTGTACTGAACTGAATATAGCTAGACTTATTTACATTTACTTTTAAGTTATTCACGTTCAACCATTCTACTGTGCTAACTAACGCCCTGATTATTATTATTATTATTATTTATTATTATTTGTAAAGCAGGCAGGCAGTTGTAGTAACTGATAAAGCCTGTATCCAGTTGTCGGTAGAGGTTTCAGGTGTTATGTGGAATTAGCACTGTGCTTGTCTAACTTATTCTTGATTATATCATCATTATAAGTTTTCATATTTTCACATTTTACAATAATAGTTGTGTCATCTGCGTACAGTAGGCAATCATGGCTGGGTAAGCACATCGGTATGGTAATGATTTACCGATTTACTGGGTTAATGCCTATGGGTTGCGAATAAATTTATCATAAAATAAAAATGAAAGTTTAAAAAGGGGGGTTGAAGAGAGGATAAAATATTAAAAACAATTTTTTTTTTTTTATGCAGAAACGTTTTTCCACTTTTCCTTTAATTTAAAAATAGATAAAAATAATAATTTTTAAGAAAAAAAAAACTGCCGCCTTTGGGGTTCAAGTGAAAGCTACTTGCGAATGTTGGATTATGTAGAAAACTGCTTTTAATATTTTAATTATTTGATGGCAACACAAATGAATATACGTATACAGTTAAGGGTTGTGGAGTTTCCTCAATCCGATTATAAGAAATCGAAGCTTGACAAAATTTGACTTGAAAACTCAATATTCTGAACAAACATAACTAAATAAATATCACTGTTCTGAACTTAAATGCATGCTATTCTTATAAAAATACCAAAGTCACTTATGTGCGCCGTTCAGATTTAAGGAGTTCCGTTCTAACCATCATCAGAAGTTCCATTGCACCAAATGTCACTGTTACGTAAGTGCATGCTGTTCTTATAAAAATAACAAAGTCACCATAAGTGTGCCATTCAGATTTGAGGAGTTCCCTCGATTTCTCCAGGATCCCATCATCAGAACTGGGTTCTGAAAAAAATGGGACCAATCTGTATGCACATACATTCAATCAAAAAAAAAAATCAAAATCGGTCCAGTAACGACGGAGATATCGTGGAACATACATTAAAAAATAATTTTTAAGAGAAAAAAACCGCCGCCTTTGGGGTTCTGGTGAAAGCTACTTGCGACCGTGTAGGTATTTTTAAAACTTTTTTTAATATTTTAATTATTTGATGGCAACACAAATGCATATACGTATACCGTTCAGGTTTCAGGAGTTTCCTCAACAATTCCTAATGAATCCGATTATAAGAAATCGAAGCTTGACAAAATTTGACTTGTAAACTCAATATTCTTAACAAACATAACTAAATAAATGTCACTGTTCTGAACTTAAATAAATACATGCTATTCTTAAAAAAGTCACTATAAGTGAGCCGTTCAGATTTAAGGAGTTCCGATCTGATCTTCATCAGCAGTTCCACTGGACCAAATGTCACTGTTCTGGACGTAAGTGCATGCTGTTCTTACAAAAATTCCAAAGTCACTATAAGTGTGCCGTTCAGATTTGAGGAGTTTGGTTCTGACAATCATCAGCAGTTCCACTTCACCAAATGTCAATGTTCTGGACGTAAGCGCATGCTGTTCTTATAAAAATACCAAAGTCACTATAAATGTGCCTTTCAGATTTGAGGAGCTCACAAACAAACAGACACACACACTTTCCCATTTATAATATTAGTATGGATTTACAGTCTCCATACTAAGAATCATAACTCATTTTTTAGGGTTCCTCAAAGAGGAAAAACGGAACCCTTATAGGATCACTCGCGTGTCTGTCTGTCCCTCTGTCACAGCCGATTTCTCCGAAACTACTAGACCGATTTACTTGAAATTTGGCACACGTATGTAAACAAGTGGCCCAAAGACGGACATGTAATATAATTAAATAAAACTAAACGAAATTTAATCATAGGGGCCACTTTTGGGGGGTAAAATTGAAAATTAAAAATCAAAGTTATTAGAACTATATTGTGCTACATATCAAATGAAAGAGCATTTTATAAGCATCTCAAATATATTTTTTTTATAGTTTTTATTTTGGTAATTTAGAAGTAATTTAAGAAAATAAGCAAAAAATGACCATTCCCTCCCCTTATCTCCGAAATTACTTAGCGTAAAATTTTCAAAAAAATACACCAGATAGCCCTCTACCTGTAGATTACAGGAAAACCTATTAGAAATCTACAGTCAAGCGTAAGTCGGACTTAAGAGAAAAAAAACTCAAATTGAGATTTTCACTTACTGCCGCTGCAAGTACATACTAAATGTTTTGAAATTTTGTGAGCGCCATGGACAGGTAGAAAGAAATTCATTTCTGTTTAGAAATTGTTAAAAATTTTAAGCATTTGCCAAAATGACTTAAGTTCCTACTAAAAAAGAGGCGCTTACGGCTGTTTAGAACTACACTGACCATAATATTGCCCTAATAGGTCCAAAAAATGGTGTTTAGATACGAAAACAAAAAAATTGTTCCACCGACAACCAAAATCTGAAGTCTATTTGCTCTATCTCTTATAGTTTCCAAAATATACGCAAAATCTTTAAAGTACAAATCTAGTGTACGTTGCTATCACATGTCGTCAGGCGCTCATGACCTTTTTGTATGGAAATGTCGAAATCCGACTCGCACTTTACCGATTTTCATAGAAAGTTGTGTTTTATTAAAGTTTTGAAGGAGGTTTCTTGTTTTTAACCACCAACGCAAAAACGACGGAGTGTTATAATAATAATAGGTTTGACGCTTGACATGTCTGTCTGGCATCATAGCATCGATCTAAACTACCTAGATGCACCATCACGGCTTAGAATGTGTCCGCAGCAAATTGTGCTTGAAAATGTTCTAAGCACAATTGGGCGGTCAGTAGCGCTTCATCCGCCGTGTCGGCAACATGCCTAAGTGCTCCGTAAAAAAGTGCAAAAATAACACCTTATATACGTTAAAAAAGGATGACGTATCGTATTTCAGGTAAGTAATTGTTAATAATTTTATAATGTTATGCATTTGTGGCCAAAATGGCTTCCTAACTTACTAAAAACATTTATTTTCTAGAATAATTGAAGTAAATTCCTTGATTTGGTCTCACGCAGTTTGTCTCTTTCTCTCGCGCTATACTAGTAATGAGCGGACGGCGACAAAAGATGGTTGAAGTGGAACATAGTTAAAAATGGAATGATGGAGTCGCTAATTTATATTTTTTGTAAAAGAAGCCTATTTCATATTAATAATGTATGTATTTATTTATTATTATGGACCAATAAGTCTGAAATAAATGATTTCAATTCAATAACATTAATACATATCTTATAAATTACTTTAATTATAAAAAGAAACAACCCGGGAATAGCAAATTCGTTTTTAAGTAATAAAAAAGGTTTTTATTCCAGATTCCCAAAACAAGACGTTGAAAGGGAAAAATGGCGTAAGATTATAGCTGAGGAGCGGAGAGAAGATTTACCCACACAAATCTTTGAAAGAAATTACGTAGAATAATAAATTAATGTCATCATTCAATTCTTCTTTGTTTTAATAGCTACTTAATTCATATTCTCCAAGTGCACCATCCCTCACACACACGGCACCACATACAATCCCTCAACTGTTTACCTTCACATAATCGCTACACATACACTCACTACACGCACACACACACACACACACGTATGTTATATATATATATATACATACATACGTTTGTCAAAAATGCCCTTTTTCTAGCACCCTGTATGTTTTGTCCAAAATCTGTAAATGCCATTTTTCATAAATTTGAAATTGATGGATGGTCCCCTTAGACTATTTTCATGTAGGACTACGGGATCTCATACCGGCCTTACTGACCCGCTATCAAAATACACCCTGTATAAGTCCTCATAGTAAAAATTAAAAAAAATTAAATGCACTTTTACTAAGTTTTGAAAATAAAATGAAGTCTTCTTTCAGCAAAATATGCTATCTACGATATTTAAGGTACTTTCCCTCCATGTGGCATCGCCGTGGGACACCCTGTATATACCTCAGTTGACTCTATTTAATAATGCAAACATTGCAAAACGTGGAGATATTGATCAGTTGCAATTTTCCCCCAGTCCAAATTGTCCCGCCGTACCTTATATATTTTTTTATTTGAGATAATATCAATAAAAATATCATACAGTAAAAACTCATCTTTTTTCGCTTAAAATACGCAAAATCTCGAAAAATGTTATACCAAACGTTTTGTTCCTTAAGAAATTTTCTATCTAATAGGATTTTTTAAAACAGTTTTTCGCAAAAATACCGCAAATTTCCTCATTCTCGCCTTTCATCTCATAGCGCGACTCCCATTATGCCTCTGTCCATCCTCGTTCCCAATGTAAAAATGGCGTTTAGATTGTTGCAGCGCGAACGAAATTAAACTTATGTTGGTTGCAATAAGACGTAGATTTGTTTAAAAATATGCACACCTGCGATCTGCGGTAATAAAATTTTATGGCTTTCGCGATGATCACATTCATTAATGTCATAACCGCCAATTGCTTGCATTTGAAATTGAACTTTAAGTACTAAGAAATAACGTTGTTTTTGTAAAAAATTAAAGTAGTTTTTACTACATTGCGAAGTTTTCGTTTGTCAACTAGACGCACACATTTGCAACTTGGCGATCGGACACTTTTGAGTGTCGAATTTGTAGGTGATAGTGTATCTTGGTAGTTTAGATCGATGCATCATAGGCACCATCAGAATGAGGCGTTGGAAAATTCTACATTGAGAATGCTTTCTGAGCAGTATGATCAATTCTATAAATTATACACTGATGGTTCGAGATGTGCACAGGGTGTTGGAGCAGCTCTGTTTGATCCTCAGTGCAATGTTTCACTCATGTGGAAGCTGCATGATGACGCGTGCATTATGCGAGCTGAACTTGTAGCTATTAAAGAGGCGTTGTCTTATGCAAATAATCTAGCTGATAGTACTCCCGTTGTAATACTATCTGACTCAAAGAGTGCACTTCAACACCTTAACCGTTGTGTTCATGGACAAAGAGGCATGCCTATTGCATATGAAGCTCTCCAGTTGATTAATGAGTTTGCTTGCAATGATAGGGTGGTCAGATTACAGTGGATTCCTTCCCACATAGGTCTAGCCGGAAACGAGAATGTAGATAAGCTTGCTAAGACCGCTGTAATGGATGGTTCTGTACTAGATTCTAAACCATACTCAAGTGAAGTAATTCCCAGAATTAAAAAAAACCGGCCAAGTGCGAGTCGGGCTCGCGCACAAAGGGTTCCGTAGCAGCAAATATAATAAACTTATTATGTCAATTTATACACCTGCCAAAATTACAGTTAAATCAACCTATCTCAAAAACTATAAGAGATACTTTGATCAAACCAAAAATCGTTGAAAGAGTTAATTAGCATGCATCACCTCTATTTTTTTTAGAATTTTATACCCCGTAGTTATAAAAATAGAGGGGGGGGGACATACTTTTATATGACCCTAAACATATTATGTTTGCAATAAATGCTTTGTTTGTTTGTTTGTTTGCTTTGTTTTTACGACTTTGAGAGCTGATATCTCAAAAACCGTTCACTTTAAGAAAAATGTTTTTTAGAAAACTTTATATCATTTTAAAAGACCTTTCCATTGATACCCCACACGGGTATGTACATCGAAAAAAAATTTTCATCCCTCAGTTACATGTATGGGGGCCCCACCCCCAATTCTTTTTTTTTACTATTTAGTGTCATAATTTTGTAGCGGTTCATACAACACATATTCCCATCAAATTTCATCACTGTAGTACTTATAGTTTCCGAGTAAATCGGCTGTGACAGACGGACAGACGGACAGACGGACAGACGGACAGACGGACATGACGAAACTATAAGGGTTCCGTTTTTGCCATTTTGGCTACGGAACCCTAAAAAAGGAGTATTGGGTGAAACTTCAGGGCGTTTAACAAAGAAACCCATTAGTGCACTTCTAACTGTATTTTATTTGAAATCACTTAACATTAAGGGTACATCATTTTTATCAATTCACACGTCTGTCCGTACCCCGGCCCTCTCGCCTGGGCACTCCTGGGTATCAGTTTCCACCATCATCCTGACCCATTAACCTGGGCTCAGATGGTGTCTGTTCGTGCCCCTGCCCTCTCGCCTGGGCACCTCTGGGTCGTCTTCCATCTGAAACTTATGACAGACTGTCTTAGAATAGTGTCTCTAGCACTTGAACAAGGGCATATCTCTCTACTCACGAGTAAACTCTACATATAATTCGACTCTACATATAATTCGACTCTACATATAATTCGACTCTACATATAATTCGACTCTACATATAATTCGACTCTACATATAATTCGACTCTACATAAAAGAACATCAATGATGTTTATCTCCAAGGAGATCCCGGACAAGATAAACATGATTGATTAACCATATAAACCTCCGGACTGACTCCGTTACGGTAAATATAGTTTTGTCTATTCCTAATAATACCTGACTAGAGCGTCAAATATGTCTATCTCCAAGGAGAACCCGGACAAGATAAACATAATTGATTAACCATATAAACCTCCGGACTGACTCCGTTACGGTAAATATAGTTTTGTCTATTCACTTCAATTCCTTTCTATAGTTAACACTTTGTTTTGTGCACAATTTAAACTCAAACACAGTACAGCATAGATTTCACAGAATAATAGTAGTAATATATTTCACAATGAACGGAAATTCATAAGCAACAATATATTTATATTTTGTTTTACTCAATAAATCATGCACCAAGTAAATTATAACGTGAGAGCAAGTAACAAAAGAAAATAATAAAAATGATAAGAGAAAAAAAAATAACTTAACGTTTGTGGGGCGTGGCAGAAATCCTTTCGATCTCTGTTTATCCCAATTTCTGATATTATTGGGTGAAACTTCAGGGCGTTTAACAAAGAAACCCATTAGTGCACTTCTAACTGTATTTTATTTGAAATCACTTAACATTAAGGGTACATCATTTTTATTAGGCTTGTGTCGTTCACGAACTATGAACTGTTAGGAATAAAATCCCATCAATGACCGAAATGAACTGAATCTTTCCATGCTCTGAGAATCGGTCTTTGCTCATTTAGTTCAGTACAGGATCGGCGAACGCGAGCGGTTTGGATCGAGAACGAATGTGTGACTGCGCCGACCGAGAGCGAGAGCAGCAGAGCAACAAAAAAAAAGTCAAGTTTTCATATTAAACTTCGTTTACTTACAACCTTTCGGCCCGGAATGTTACTATCTGTGGACTATTCGTATCATTTTGACACTATTCGGTCCCATTCGTTCTGATCTTTCCGACCGCAATGGTCGCTGGTCTAGCTGAACTAAATGAGCAAAAGACCTAAAAGAGCGAACTAGTTCGTGAGAGCGACTGAACGAGATCGGAGCGCTCCGATCAACGAACGAAACGGCACAAGCCTAATTTTTATCAATTCACAAGCCTCGCTAATACAACCGCTCGCTAGCGCAATCAGTCCGATAATGTCCCGCTCACCAGCTTCGGTGGGGCCACCTCGGTATTGGTAATGGTGGGGACGAGTGGCGCCACCGGAACTAGTCAACTTAACAACTTTTAAATGTATTAAATATGTAATTTCATCTTATAATTAGAAATGTTACAATAAATTAATGGGAATATACCTCGATTAATTGAATACTCCTTACAGGAGTTTACAAAAATGGGTATACCATTTTGGAGAACAATCGCTGTCAAAGGGTGTAGAAATCTGGTACAGAACTATTCAAGCTAGACCCTTATGGATTCCCTGGTTTGACTCTGCCAATCTCGCTAGAAAAGTGTTAGTCTCAGCTTTCCGAGTCCGGTCTGTGCACATTCCTACAAACAAGTTTGTGTATGATGGGTGTTAAGCCATCCCCACTGTGTTTAGACTGCCAGAAGACTGATAACCTGTCTCACGTGTTGTTGTACTTTGTCCGGAATTTGGACTTGAGGAATAGAATTTTTGGTGGCTCGGGCTCCATGTACAATGGACAGATCAATTGCTGGTTGGCAGAGCCAATGTCAGACAAGGCAATCAGTGTATACCACTTTATAGATCTCTCCCTTCAGTAGGGAGATTTGTAAGCACCCATGAGGCTGACATGTTCACCCAGAGTGTCCAAAGCCTCGACAAAAATAAGATGAAAAAAATAATCTATGTCGATTCTCTCCACAACTGTGTTGTACAACTTTGTCCAATTGTACCATTTGTTTCAGCCCCTGTGAAGGAAGAAGCTGTATTCCTGGATGAAGAGGAGCGCCAGCGCGTGAAGGAGGAGTGGTCGGACAGCGCGGCCGGGCTCGGCGTGAGCGAGGCAGCCATGCTGGCCGACTTGTACATCGAGCACGAGGTGAAGGACGAGCTCGTGCTGGGGCCGGAGCGCCCGCACCGCCCCGTTGTCGCCCCGGCCGCCCTGTCTAATCGTGTTGCAGCGTCCGCTCTCGTGTCCGCCGAGCCCGTACACACACCCAGGGTCATCGCCACCGGCTACCAGTGTTACCATTGCGGCAAACGGTTCAGGAACAAGTCGGTTTTAAAGAAACACGTACACACTCACTCACCTTTACATAATTCAACTGGTGATAGTATAAAACGACATCAACACGGCAGCAAACAACTGTGTAAAAAGGCGAACCTGATTATGTGCACCAGAGAAAAGTCTTTTAGGTGTAATCAATGTAGCTACAAGAGTAATTTTAAATCAACCTTACGAATTCACCTGATAACCCACACTGGCGACAAACCCTTCAGTTGTACCCACTGTGACTACAAGTGTAAGAATAAAACACAATTAAAGGCTCATCTGCTGATTCACACTGACGAGAAGCCATTTAGTTGCAGCCACTGTGAATACAAGTGTAAACGAAAGAAAGATTTACAGACTCACCTGATGACTCACACAGACGAAAAGCGTTTTAGTTGTAGCCTCTGTGACTACAAGTGTAGACGAAAAGCAGATTTTCAGGTTCACCTGATGACTCACACAGGCGAAAAGCCTTTTAGTTGTAGCCACTGTGACTACAAAAGTAGACGAAAATCAGATTTACGGACTCACCTGAGGACTCACACAGGCGAAAAGCCTTTTGGTTGTAAGCACTGCGATTACAAGTTTAAAACAAAATCACAATTACGTAGGCACCTGATGACTCACACAGACGAAAAGCCTTTTAGTTGTAGCTACTGTGAATACAAATGCAGATATAAAGAAGTTTTGCGGATACACTTGATGACTCACACTGGCGAGAAGCCTTTACATTGTAACTACTGTGACTACAAGTGTACAACAAAAGCACTTATAAAGTTTCATCTGATGACTCACACTGACAATAAGCCTTTTAGTTGTAGCCACTGTAACCACAAGTGTAGACGAAAAAATCAATTACAGAATCACCTTATGACTCACACAAACATTAAACCTTTTAGTTGTAGCCACTGTGACTACAAATGTAAAAAAAAATCAAATTTACAGACCCACCTGATGACTCACACGGACGAGAAACCATTAGGTTGTAGTCACTGTGACTACAAGTGTAACCGAAAAACAGCATTAAAGGCTCACATGTGGACTCATACAGACGATAAACCTTTAAGTTGTAGCCACTGTGACTACAAGTGTAGAAGAAGATCACAATTAAAGTCTCACCTGAGGATTCACACTGACGAGAAGCCATTTAGTTGTAGCCACTGTGAATACAAGTGTAAACGAAAATCAGAGTTACAGGCTCATCTGACGATTCACACGGACGATAATCCTTTTAGTTGTAACCACTGTGACTACAAGTGTAAACGAAAGAAACTTTTACAGATACACCTGTTGAATCACGCAGGCGAAAAGCCTTTTAGTTGTAGCCACTGTGACTACAAGTGTAGAAGAAGATCACAATTAAAGTCTCACCTGAGGATTCACACTGACGAGAAGCCATTTAGTTGTAGCCACTGTGAATACAAGTGTAGACGAAAATCAGAGCTACAGGCTCATCTGACGATTCACACGGACGATAATCCTTTTAGTTGTAACCACTGTGACTACAAGTGTAAACGAAAGAAACTTTTACAGATACACCTGTTGAATCACGCAGGCGAAAAGCCTTTTAGTTGTAGCCACTGTGACTACAAGTGTAAAAAAAAATCACACTTAAAGTCTCACCTGATGATCCACACTGGCGAGAAGCCTTTTGGTTGTAAGCACTGTGACTACAAATGTAGACGAAAAGCACACTTAAAGTCTCACCTGATGACCCACACCAAAAAGGATCGAGTATAGAGTGTTACTGTCAAAGTAAAATGTGTAGTTTCTGCCTTCTCTCGACACAGACTCCTTTTGTACCTCAGTTTTGACTCTCTCACTCAGTAACCGGTAATCAAAACATTAAGGCCACTTCCAATTATCCTAGCGTTATGAAATTTGGCACACAGGTCGTGTTTGAAATATTGATTAATAAAATATTAAGAAATCGGTCAAGCGTGAGTTGGCTCAATCTCATCGATTTTTAATAAAAAGTATTTATGAACAGTGATACAATGATAATAGGCTCAGGGAATTGTTTCGACCTGATTTACCCACATTATTGTTTAAAAAACGTAGGGTCTAAAAAGTTCCCGACCGGGAGTGGGCTTTGCGGCGCAATTTAGCTCGAGATGAAATTTCAGATGATATGCCTACATAATGGACGCGGGCGTGGTTCAAAAAGAATAGTTATTTGTTATACAAGGGGGCAAAGTTGTATTTTAACGCCGAGTGTGGAATTGAAAAACGAGCAAGTGAAAGGATTCTATAGTTGAACCACGAGCGAAGTGAGTGGTTCGAGAATAGAATCCTGAACTTGCGAGTTTTTTAACACACGAGAAGTAAAATACATTTGCACCCGAGTGATTTGAGTTACAATCAGAATGTTTATTTGAAAAACATAGATTTTTCAAATAAGCATTCTGATTCTAACTCCGGTAAAAAAAAAACAAGTTTCAATTCAATAGGTACTCAATTACTCATCATATAAATTCTACATTTAGCCAGATCGTGTGGTCATGGTTCGTTAATATTTCTTGTATGTGGGTAGCTTTTGCACATTTTAATTTTTCCTCAGTCACCCGTTGACCACGAACGCTGTAAAGAGTTCGAAACGTCGGGATGTATTTTAAATTCATTATACGCGATTTAATCCGTTTCCATAGTTTTATTTTATTGGTGATATTTTTTGCATGTCTTGTGATATGGTTGTATTGTTGTATTCGTGTTATTAATCTGAAAAAGCAATATGCCAAGTTATCAACCTACTATCTAAATATTTGTTTGATAGGTATGTAAAAGGATAAATGTATAAGTTAAAGCCATGTGTTATAATAATAATAATAATAATAATAATCATTTATTTCAGACCAGGTCCATATACATTTAAAATATACAAAAAAAATCACAAAATTTACAAAACAAAACATGTGTTAGTAATTAGTAATAAATAATTATAGCAGCTATGGTTAGTAGATATAAAACAGGACAGGACATAACATAAAAGACACATTTATGTACAGTATATAGGCTTGCCTGTCAGTACATGAATCATATGGCAATGATTGATGTACTGACAGTCAAACCTTGACGCAAATACCCTCAGGAGGCCGCTAGAGCTGTCCCGCACCCTACGCGCCAGGGATGTGCACCGCTTCCGCATCGTGGTGTAGAAACAGTCTACTCTAGCATTGGCAAACATACCTGATGCACTGCAGTAGCGGGGCAGTCCCATCAGCATCCTGAAGGCATTGTTGTACTGTACACGGAGGGCGTTGTACTGTTTCTGGGTATAGGAGATCCACAGGCTGCTCGTGTAGAAAGTTGTACAGAAGGCTCTAAAGAGAGTTAACTTAACTTCAGCGGAGCAACGAGCAAACCTGCGGGCCACCATGTTTGCCCTAACAGACAACGCCCTTCGCTCTCGCTCAATATCAGCATCGTCCTTCAAGTCAGAGGTAACCACATGGCCAAGGTATTTAAAAGATTCTACCCTATTCAATGGAGTACCATACAAACGTATAGGAGGAACAGGTGGCAGGTCTTTACCTCTGACCTGAAAGACCATGCATTCGCTTTTTTTAACATTGTAGACGAGGCCGTGACTACGAGCAAATTGCTCACAGATGCCAAGCAACCGCCTCAGGCCACACGGAGAGGCACTCAACAGCACCATGTCGTCAGCGTAGCTTAAGTTGTTGAAACATACGTCGTCTATATGGCAGCCGACATGAGTGCTGCTGAGCTCCTCTATTAATGCATTTACATACAGGTTGAAGAGCTTGGGTGAGGAAATACCCCCTGCCTCACCCCGCACTCCAACCTGTATGGATCTGAGTATGCGTTTGACCATCTCACCACGTTGACCTGGTTAACATACCAGAATTTAAAAATGTGGTAAAGTTCAGCAGGCATATTGATGCTTTTTAACTTTTGCCATAATATATCATAATTAACCAGGTCAAACGCTTTAGAGAGGTCAAGAAAACAAGCATACACAGCCGTGTTTCGATCCGTATAATACCTGACAGTCTGCTTCAAGCACAATATTGCCGTTTCGGTTGACAGCCCCGGCCTGAAACCGAATTGGTTGTGATGAAGAACCAGGTATTTGTCAAGCTGAGTGCTAAGCAGACTGTCGAGTACCTTAGCAATCACCGTTGCTAAAGAAATTGGCCTGTAATTGGTCTTATCGCTAATATCGCCACCTTTATTTTTAACTATTGGCACAACTACAGTTTTCATGAGTGCATCCGGCAAGTAAGAATGGCTGATGCAGAGATTAAATAATAAGGCCAGTATTCTAGGAAGGTGTGAGCCAGCATGTCTAAGGTGTTCTATGCTAAGACCGTCGTGTCCAGGAGATTTTCCTCGAGCCATTGAGTTAATTACTGCATGAACGTCGCTGGCATCAAATTTAGCTTTAACTTCCTGTCCACGCGGCCATTCATCACCTTTTGTCGGCGATGCCACCAAAGGCGATGTTACGGTGAAATGAGACTTAAATATACTAGCAATACTGATATGATCGCTAACGCCATTTATACTTGCCGGAAGACTCGGCTTGCCATTTAACCTCTTAGTTGATTTCCAAAAGCTACGAAAATCTTTATTTCTATGATGACTTGCCAATATGTCCATTTTAATTTGTTCGCTATGGTTTTGACACCACTTCAGGCGCTCTTTAAAAACATTACGACTATTTCGCATGTCATCATAGACATGTCCGGCTTTAGGTTTTCCATGCCATACCCATAACTTAAATTTATCTCTAGCCTCCAAGTGCACCGCGCGGACATGTTTGTTCCACCCAATCACTGTTGGTTTCTTTTTAAAGACACGTTTCAAGCCAAAAGTTTAGGCTATAACATATAGTATTAATGATAAATTACAGTCGTTAAGCATGTTTCTGAATAAAACATATATTATATAATAATACCTAGTATTTTTAATAACACCATAGATTTAGAATTATTAAACTAGATTGTTTAGTTAGGTCAAAAAGTGTGTCCACATGAGAGGTAATTGTTTGGGCTGGTGTCCCTCTCGCACTTGTTGACAATGTCAACATTATTCAGTGACGTCATCACTGTCATAAATTGGGGATACCAGTCAATTTTCAAAGTTACTACCAAATCTACTAACACCCAATTGAAAGTATTTTTGAATTATACAAATCTTTGATTTACTGGCATCAAAATAATTACATTATAATTATTTTCAAATTTTTTGAAATATATCGAAACCCTAGTTTGAATATAACATTAAAATAAAATAAGAAGTTATAAAGTCAGGTAATATACAGATAAAAATACTACTAATATGGGAACCTCATTAACACTGGCAACACGTGCGAGAGGGACACCAGCCCAAACAATGCCCTCTCATGTGGACCGTTTTCGCTAGTCTGATACGATCGACTTTCTGTTTCAGTAATAAGGTTTAATTTCGTATGGCAAAAAATGTGATTGAGCTGTCCTCTGTAAAGGTCTTTGAATAACACTTACCGAGAACGGAAGCCTGTATCAGTCAGAAGCATGGACTTTCAATAGGGACTGAGCTCACACTTTTTTGCCATACTAAATTGAACCTTATCACCAGTGCAGAAAGGCGTTCTTGTCAGACTAGCAAAAGTATGTCCACATGAGAGGGTCAAAGTTGGGGCTGGTTTCCCTCTCGCACGTGTGACCAGTGTTAAAAGATTACTATAGTAAGTGTAGTTTTTTGCACTGCCCAATAAATTATTTCCTACCACCGTTTCGCTATCCGAAGGTTGTCTGTAAGAGATCGCTTTCTAGCGATAAGACCGCCTGTTGTAATCTGCTATTTTAGTCTTGGCTTTGTAAATTGCATCTTTTTTTGTAGTGCACAATAAAGTATTTTATTATTATTATTTCTTTCCCATCACGGAACAATGGTATTCCGGACCTTTGGGAGGCGTGCGCGGGGCCGAAGCCAACGCGTAGAGGCCCTTTCGACACTTTAATGAAATGTAAGGGGTACACCGAGCGGATGTTGCCCTTGCCCGTATCATGGGACACACGCAGAGGTAACACCCGCCAGGGTGTAAGGACTATTTGAAAGATAATGGAATCTAAAATTAACTGGTCTATTTTGATGAAAGTGATGGACTAATAAATACTGGGCTATGGATAAAAAACCGGACGCCTGCCTAATAAAACGGTATCCAATTTTATTTCCGGCAGACGGTGACTCGTCCCCACAAGATGGGCCCCCACAAAAAGCGACATCCAAGATGGCTCAAGGGCAACACCGGTGTGAGAACTCAAGAGTGTCGAGAGGTGTACACCGCTTTCTGCCCAGTGGCTGTTAAGCCACTGTACCAACTCGCGTCTTATGCAAATTTTCACTTCCACCCCTGGGGCATGTAGCCCTAACGACTCCACACTGGACGGTCAGCCAAGGCAAGCCAGAGGTAGAGAGTACTGTCCCACCCACCCGCCTTACGGGTAACAGAACTCCCCAGGAGCACTCGGGTACGTGGGGTCGCTGTTCCCCAACAGCTCGCCACAAGCTGCCCTGCGTTGACTGATTGCACTGGTAAAATCAATGGGCGACGGGGTCGTCACATCCCCTTATTATTATTCTCTTTATTCATTTCAATTCTTAGGCTAGGCCAAATACAAAACAATACAAATTATATAAACACATTATAAAAAACCTAACCTAGGGTGCCGCCAGCAGCGGGGCGGGGCCCAGGCTGCCGGTGGTTAAGGCTGCAGAGAGAGGAACCGTCGGACTATCCGCGCCGTGTCCAAGATCACCGCCTTCTGCATCTGACCCTTGATCCAACCACCTAGCGAGAGTCTCTCGAGATGTTGGTCGAGACTCTTCGCTATAAGACCGTTCACTGAAACGACTATCGGGACAATGATCGTCGAATCAACATCCCACATGGCGGTTATCTCGTGAGCCAAGTCTAGGTACTTACTGGACTTGTCCTTCTCGGCTTTCACGAGATTCTCATCATGGGGGATGGTGATGTCAACGAGCACTGCCCGGCGTTGCAGTCGATCTATTATCACAATGTCAGGCTTATTGGCTACAATAGTCCTGTCAGTGATAATAGATCGATCCCAATAGAGCGTGGCACGACCATTTTCGAGAACCGGCGCAGGTAAGTACTTGTAGTACAGTACTTCGCGGTCCACAAGGCCGTATTGAAGAGCAAGTTGCTGGTGAATAATCCTGGCTACGAGATTATGTCTGTGCAAGTACTCGCCGTTAGCAAGATGAGAACAACCGGAAATGATATGCCTGAGTGACTCTCCGGGACGGCGGCATGCCCGACAAATGTTGACCGTACCGTCCTTCAGGATATATTTCCGGTAGTTGTTCGTCATCATAACTTCGTCCGCAATTGCACAGGCAAAACCCTCGGTTTCTCCGAAGAGGTCCCCGAATCGTAACCAGTTCACCGATGCGAGCAGATCTACATCGGGTCCCGTGAGGGCCTTGTAGAACCGCCCGTGTAGCTGCTTGCTCTCCCATACCGCCTTGCGGTCCGCAGTACTTAGTACCACAGGTTTGCGCCAGTTCTTAGTAGTAATATTTTTACCTGTATGATAACTAAGTTTACAAACTTCTTAAATTATTTTTGTATTATGTCGAGGTAAGGGACCTTGTAACGAATTGGTAAGTCATTATTAAGGCCGGCAACAGACAGTCTTAAAATTCATAATCTGAATAAATCATAATCTTATGAAATCAGATCGAGTGCACGGATTTCCATACAATTTCGCAACTTATTTTTTAAGATTATGATTTTTTTCAGATTGATCTGACAGATTGCGAACAATCTCAATTTTGAAGAATGTGTGTGGCAAGGTACTCGATCTGAATTTATAAGATTATGAAATTTAAGACTGTCTGTTGCCGGCCTAAGAGGCCATAAAACCAAAGATTTGCGTAATTAAAAAAAACCTTTAATTGGGTGTTAGTAGATTTGGTAGTAACTTTGAATATTGACTGGTATCCCCAAATTATGACATTGATGACGTCATTCAAAATGCAATGATGTCACTTCTGTTCTGTCAGTGTCTCTACCTCAGAGCTTGGCTATTGATTTTATTTGCATTTGGTATTTATTTCCATAGGAGGCATACGAACACATTTAAACGTCTTGACTGTTGAGTAAGACGCTTTTAGCACAATAGTATAACTTTTGAGAGTGAGAGATGGAGACGAGTGCCGAGTCTGGCAGCATGTCGCCGGCGCGCGTGAAGCTGGAGCCCGAGACGGACCAGTCGGAAATGGGTAAGCTCATACAATATCAACCGCGATCTACTCCGATATCACTACTCACAATACTTGTGTGATCTGTGGATGCATGTTATTAATATTTATCATATTAGCGCGCGTTAAGTTTCCAGGCAAACTACTGCGTGCTAGATAGACATCCATCGTTTATTTTATCGACACAATACACACAGAATATACAAAAAAGAGATCAAATACACACTACTCTCTACTCACAATATATGTTTGATATACTGTTATTTGTTAGGCAAAATATATCTCAATTTGCTCGCGTTGCCTGTCCGGGCAAACAGCTTCGAGCTACAGGCCGTCTGAGAACAGTCCCCCGTCGCATGGCACTTTCAAGAAAGAACCCGCGTGTCATTGGCCCTACTTACTATGAACACTTACCTGCTGATCTTAGGAATGAGCCATGTGACAAGGCATTTAAGCGCAAATTGAGAAACCTTTTGTTAGATAACCCTTTGTACTCTGTAAATGAGTACATGGAATTGAATTTGTGATAGCATGCATTTGATTACACTGACTTCGGATTTTATTTCATTTGTTAATTTTATTGTAAATAAAATAATAAAAATAAATAAATAAATAAATATTGGGGACACCTTACACAGATCAACTTAGCCCCAAACTAAGCAAAGCAAAACATACACACTGTGTATTTATTTTACTTTTTTTAAACAAGGATTTAAATTGGACATTGTATTACAAAAAGGAATACTGCAAGGTTTATTTGATTGTGCTTTCTAAATTGACCAGAGCTAATTGGCAGTAAGATTAAAGGAATATAGTCAAAGTTTTCTGATTTATATACGTTAAACCTACTAGGGATATAAATTTATATTAAAGTACAGTCAACGTCGTAAATACCTGATCTAATCTGAAACCGTTTACACTCGTGAAAAATGTAAGCAGGATTTACGGAGCTGCTGTATGTTTTCCAATTTATTCGGAAATACTTTCTACCGCATTATCTCCTAGTTATTTATTAGGGTATAAATCCTAGACAAAGCAATCTTTCAACACAGATTATAATATAAATGGAGGTTTAAAACTTGAAAATTAAATTGCTAAGCGACGATATACATACTTAAATAGATAAATACATACTTATATACATAGAAAACATCCATGACTCAGGAACAAATATCTGTGCTCATCACACAAATAAATGCCCTTACCGGGATTCGAACCCAGGACCGCGGCTTAGCAGACAGGGTCACTACCGACTGAGCCAGACCGGTGTGTTTTGTGTATTTCTCTTTGTAAATGACGATCCTTATTGGGAGAAACTATTCATTTTATTATTTTAAATTTATAATGTAATTTTTGACGATCATGATGAGAAGATAAACATAACTTTGGTATGTAACAAATTTTTAGTGTAATTTTTATCATGAAATAAAGAAATCTAATCTAATCATACTAAGCAAATTGAAAAAGAAATTGTACATAAGACAAAGATTTTTCTTTATTGCAACTTGACATAGCTATCTACGTTTGCGCCTGGGCATGTGACAATAGCCTATCCCTCAATAAAGATAAATGTTCAGTCATTACATATTCGTGTGCTCGGCTCCCCATAACCCATCCATATGTCACAGAAGGCAACCTGTTAAAACGCACCAAGGTAATAAAGGACTTAAGAACATGGTTTGATACTCAGCTTACATTTAATGAGCACATTGCAAAAACCTGTAATGAAGCCCGTAGATGCCTGGGATTCGTCTTACACCAAGCGAAACCATTTACCAATAAACATGCTATGACTACACTTTATAACGCATTCGTAACGTAGTAAACTTGAAACAAATGCTGTTATTTGGAGTCCCCACGAAAAACACTACACGCTTCTAATAGAGAAGGTACAAAAATGTTTTATAAGGTTCCTTTATAAGAAGCTTTACGGTTTTTACCCCCTTCTTTATCCCACTCTGTTCGTTTTAGGTATGGTAGATTATACATCCTTAGAGGCACGCAGAAACATTTACTTAATAAAATATTTTTTCAACTAATCCGAGGACAAGTAACAAACCCATCATTATTACTGCAAATAACACTGCGAGTCCCCGTCTCACTGCGAAACAGCTACGGCCCCGTATCCGTGGTCTGTTTGCCGTGCCTGCGGGCCGCACGCGCCTGCTCGCTGCGTCCCCTCTCCACCAGGCACTGACGTTACTAAACGCCATCCTGGACATCGACAGAGAGCTGGACATTTTCTTAACAACGGAAGCCAAATTTCTAGCTGCAGCAAATCGCTACGTTGAGACAATTGTTACCGCCAGTTCCATAATCTAACCTAATGCGCGCAATAAGTAGTAATACTTTATTCAAATTTGTTTATAATTAAGTTTATATATCTGTCACTTGACTTAACTTTAATTTTATTAAATTGACCAATTTATCGTTGCTTATAAATCATTTGAACTATTTATTTTATATCAATATTATGACTTCCTCTTTGTTTTGCCATGACTATTAATCATTATTGTATTTCCTTGACATATCTATCCTTTCACATGTAATCCCTCGGTTTATTTATTTTATTATCTTGCAATGTCCATTGAATTCAATTTAATACCTTTACCTATTTATAATAATCATTTCACTGCACTTGATATTGTTTAATGCACGTTAGATATTAAGAAATATAATGCCAGTAAACACGTAAGGTTTAACCGTTAGTGTTAATTGTATGCAATAAATAAATTGAAATTTTCACACTGTTCGCACAGACTTTATAAACAGTTGGCTTCAGTCAGGCTATGAACAATTGAATAGATTTCTGTCACAGGGTACTTCCAAGAAATATAATGTATATTTGTCTAAGGGAGCGTTCAAGTATTACGTAACGCAATTTGGGGGGGCAATTTGACCTGATTGTCAGCCTGGACACACAAGTAGCCAATAATCTATGTTGATTCATCCTCAACTTTGTCCTACAACTTGATCCAACTGTACCGTTTGTTTCAGCCCCTGTGAAGGAAGAAGCTGTATTCCTGGATGAAGCTGTATTCGTGAAGGAGGATTGGTTGGACAGCACGGCCGGGCTCGGCGTGGGCGAGGGAGCCATGCTGGCCGACTTGTACACCAAGCACGAGGTGAAGGACGAGCTCGTGCTGGGGCCGGAGCGCCCGCACCGCCCCGTAGTCGTCCCGGCCGCTCTATGTAATCGTGTCGCAGCGTCCGCTCTCGTGTCCGCCGAGCCCACACCCAGTGCCATCGCACCCATCTATCAGTGTCACCATTGCGGCAGACGGTTCAGCAACATGTCGTCTTTAAAAGAACACGTTCTCTCTCAATCACCTTTACCTCATACTACAACTGAAGGATATGATGGTATAGAACGACAGCAAACGACAAAGCCTAACCTGACTACTACAAGAGTACAACACACAGACTACAAGAATAATTTTAAAACAACCCTACAAACTCACCTGATGACTAACTCTGGCGACAAACCCTTCAGTTGTACCCACTGTGACTACAAGTGTAGAAGCAAAGCACAATTAACGTCTCACCTGAGGATTCACACCGACGAGAAGCCATTCAGTTGTAGTTACTGTGACTTCAACTGTAAACGAAAAGCAGATTTACAGACTCACCTGATGACTCACACTGGCGAAAATCCTTTTAGTTGCAGCCACTGTGACTACAAGTGTAAAAGAATATCTCACTTAAAGTCTCATCTGATGATCCACACTGGCGAGAAGCCATTTAGTTGTAGCCACTGTGACTACAAGTGTAGACGAGAAGCAGATTTTAAGTCTCACCTGATGACTCACATTAAAGAGGAGCCTTTGTAGCGACTGCGGTTACAAATGAAGAAGAGAACAGGGGCTCACCTGTGGAGACACCCTTCATGTATGTATACTATGTGTAGTGAGACTTCAAGTGCAGGAGGAAATGAGAGTTACGGCCACACCTGTTGAATCACTCCGGTTAAAAACTATTCAAGTTTCAATACACATACTATAAAAATTGTATTCCTCATAAAAATTACATTTAGCGAGATTTTGTTTTCATTCATTGTTCTGAATAGTTGACTTTAATGAAATTAATATTATTACTGTAGCCAAGCCAATAGCACGTCACTACTTTAAAAACTTTAAAAACTTATATTTCGTCGTCGTGTTGTTTGTTTTGTTTTGTTGTATTTGTATTTCGTCTGTCAATGAAAAGAAAATTGTAGTAAGTATGTATGGAATGCATATAGACTTACTGCGTTTTAACTCTGAGGAGCAGCGTGAGATACGAGATTTTTTCAAAGTAGTGACGAGCAGCCTCCGTAAAGAAAAACCATTGGTGAGATTTTTTGCAGGTTTTGACAGATGATATGGTTTCGTGTTATTAATCTGTAATAAAAAGCAATATAAATTATCAACCGGTCTAAATGTATGATATGTAAACGGTTATGTGCCATGTGTAACAGTCAACACTTCACGCAGCATGTTTCTGAATAAAACATACTACCTACTACTGGCCTTAGCGTCTATTTCAGACGATTTGTACTGCAATGTCCGAGAGACATCGCTTTTGATGACTAAAGAGACCTATGCGAGAGCGACACATTTTGCCACACAGCTGACAAGGGAAGCTTGCAACCGATTGAGACGTTTCGCTATGGTGTCTTCTTTCCCTTTTGTCAGCAAGTGCCGCAAACCAGGTCTCATCGACGAACTTGCGACCATCTCCAACGCACTTTTGCCACTCCGTCCGCTTCTCCGCAAGCTTCTCCCAGTTTTGGTAGTCAATTTTAAAGGCTGCCATGTCCCTCTTGGCGCAGTCTTTGAAGCGAAATGGCAACATCTCTTTTGGCATTCGCTACTTCGCCTAGAAGAACACGGCGTGGGAGGGTTCCATCCTGTGCACATGCCCCAGCCAACGCAGTCGCTTCTGTTTGAGAAGCGAGGCCAGACTGGGGTAGCTGATTTCTAGTCTAGAATCCTCCGGTTTGTCAGCCTGTCTTGCCATGATATGCCCAAGATCTTACGCAGGCAGCGCATATAGAAGTAGTTGACACGGCGTTCGACTTTGGCATACGTCGTCCAGGTCTCGGCTCCGTACAAGAGTATGCTCAATACATACTTAAAATATCATCCTCCTTGCGTTATCCCGGCATTTGCCACGGCTTATGGGAGCCTGGGGTCCGCTTTGACAAGTAATCCCAAGATTTGGCGTAGGCACTAGTTTTACGACAGCGACTGCCATCTGACCTTCCAACCCGAAGGGTAACTAGACCTTATTGGAATAAGTCCGGTTTCCTCACGATGGTTTCCTTCACCGAAAAGCGACTGGCAAATACCAAATGACATTTCGCACATAAGTTCCGAAAAACTCATTGGTGCGAGCCTGGGTTCGAACCCGCGACCTCCGGAACGAAAATCGCACGACAAATAAAACATATTATCCAAAATAATAGTAGTTTTAATAACGTTTACCTACAACGGAATCCTATATCAGTCATCTCTTTATCTGGCTCTGTCGCGCCAATACGCAAGAGCGATATAGATAGATATCTAAGAGCGTTTCGTTTCGTAAGCGTTTGTGCATTCGGCTACGCGCGTTGGTCCCATATGACAACTAAAATTTGCTGAGCCGTTTGTCACTGCAAAAGAACGGCAATTTTGTCGAGCCAAAGAAAATTTTGATTACGCATTTTTCCAAGTGACAAGCTAATTTAACCAAATTTAATAACGCTAACAGACTATCACATCGTCCGAAGATTACCCTGGTCGCGATATTTTCGCTCCAAGAAGTCGCACCGCAAAATATTCATCCTCATAGCCTAGAGGGTAGTATCTTCTTAGTAGTCTGTGCCTGGAGGCTATTTTACATTGATTTTACAATTTCCTTTTGACCGATTTGATCAGCTCGTCGGGTCTGGCCCATAAGGCCGAGCTACCCAAAGATAATAGAATTGAGCAATCAATACTCAATGTCGAATGTCGCCATTCCACATTTTCCACAACGCCATTCATTCACGTAATGATCTTGACAGCGGATTTTTTTAAGTCGAAATTTTATAAATAGCCCGGGACCCAGAGACATTAAACTACATATATAAATCTGTGTAATAGCCATGAATCGTCTGTCAATATATGTTTTACAGATATAAAACGATAAGATACTTATTCGGACAAAGGTCCTTCTGCCCACTTCGCTTGAACAAAAATACTAGCAAATAGTGTACACATCTTCACGATGGAGTCGTCAGCATTACAGGGCACTGAAAGTATTACCGTGAAGACTGAGCCCGGTGAGGATGCGTGTATGACGGATTTATCAACGATCGCAGTGTCTGTGAAAGTGGAGCATTTGCTGGACGATGTGTGCGTCAAGGACGAACCTAGATCTGATGGTGTGTCTATAAAAAGAGAGCCATCGTACTCAGAAGTGAGTGTAAAAGAGGAGTCAGCCAGCGCGCGCGCGGCGGCGGA
This sequence comes from Leguminivora glycinivorella, assembly GCF_023078275.1. NCBI lineage: Eukaryota > Metazoa > Arthropoda > Insecta > Lepidoptera > Tortricidae > Leguminivora > Leguminivora glycinivorella. The sequence goes on along the minus strand of NC_062995.1, from coordinate 11,568,382 downwards.
GCTGTACGCCGGCCACGCGGTGAAGGACGAGCTCGTGCTCGGCACCGAGCTAGTGGAGCGCCGCCCCGTGCGACACGCATCAGCGGGTATAAATTAATAAATATTATAGGACATTCTTACACATATTGACTGAGTCCCAAGGTAAGCTCAAGAAGGCTTGTGTTGTGGATACTCAGACAACGATATATATAATATCTATCTATATAGCCTCTTTTTTCTGAGCCAGGCCGGTTGCCAGTCGTTTTTTAAACTGCCACTGGTTTCAGCTTTGGACCGGGTGATCAAAGTGCAGCAGTCATGTGTCCCTCGGAGACCGTTCCTGCGGGACTGCTCCGTGAGGCTGGAGCGCCTCGGTCTGGAGACTCTGCTCACCGGCACGTGCGACACAGACTGGGACATGGGATCAGGTAAACATTTATACAGGTTGTATTATGTTACTGGGTCAATGAAAGCAGGGAACATAATGAAAGTGTGTGAAGCGAGAATGGTTTGGCAGGATCATAGTAAATGGAAATTCGTGATCTCTGCCTACCCCTCTGGGAAACAGGCGTGATTGTATGTATGTAATATTTGTAAAAAAATATACATATTGGATATTTACATCCACTGATATAAATCCTCGAACCCTGGACTGAACACACAAATTGTATGTAGTATGTAGCACAAAATTAAAATTTTGATAAATCCCCCGACATAGTGGATTGATTTTCATGACACGTGACTAAGATTACTCTCGACTAACTCAGCTTTCAAACAAAAAAAACTAAATCTAAATCGATTCAACAGTTCAGGAGTTACGATGCCACAGACACGCTTACTTGCAAACTTACCTCTATAACACCCCGTCGTTTTGGCGTCAGGGGTTAAAAATACATACCTACTATTAGGAAGTAATGTATGGTTTGTTGAACTACTTTCTACTAGTTTAACTATTTTTTTAATACCACATCGGTGGCAAACAGGTATACGGCCCACCTGATGGAAAGTGGTCACTGTAACTATTGAATTTAGTAATCCAGTAAGAGTTAAGACACTAGTAAATAATTACCCAAAGAACCTTCCCTTAATGTTAACGGAAATCATTAAAAATAGGTTGTAATTTGTTTAGATGTATTAAAGTGACATACATACATAGATAAATATATACTAACTTGATCGAATTGTAATTATAACCATTTGTTTCAGCCCCTGTGAAGGAAGAAGCTGTATTCCTGGATGAAGAGGCGCGTGTGAAGGAGGAGTGGTCGGGCAGCACGGCCGGGCGCGGCGTGAGCGAGGCAGCCATGCTGGCCGACTTGTACATCGAGCACGAGGTGAAGGACGAGCTCGTGCTGGGGCCGGAGCGCCCGCACCGCCCCGTAGTCGCCCCGGCCGCCCTGTCTAATCGTGTCGCAGCGTCCGCTCTCGTGTCCGCCGAGCCCGCACACACACCCAGCGCCATCGCCACCGGCTATCAGTGTCACCATTGCGGCCAACTGTTCTGGAATAAGCTGTTTTTAAAGAAACATGTTCACACTCACTCACCTTTACAAAATTCTAACACAGAAAATTATGGTTCAAAACGACATCAAACACACACAGATATACAGACTCGTCTGAGAACTCACACAGACGATAAACCTTTCTGGTGTACTCAATGTGACTACAAGTGTAGACGGAAAGATCAATTACGGTCACATCTGATGACTCACACTGACGAAAAGCCTTTAAGTTGTAGCCACTGTGACTACAACTGTAGAAGCAAAGCACAATTAAAGTCTCACTTGATAATTCACACTGACAATAAGCCTTTTAGGTGTACTCAGTGTGACCACAAGTTTAGACGAAAATCAAATTTACATAGGCACCTGATGACTCACACTGACGAGAAGCCTTTAAGTTGTAGCCACTGTGACTACAAGTGTAGACGAAAACTTGAATTACAGGTTCATCTGATGATTCACTCTGACGAGAAGCCTTTAAATTGTACCCACTGTAACTACAAGTGCAGAAGCAAAGCAGTATTAAAGTCTCACCTGATGACTCACACTGACGAGAAGCCTATAAGTTGTAGCCACTGTGACTACAAGTGTAGACGAAAACCTGATTTACAGAGACACCTGATGACTCACACTGACGAGAAGCCTTTAAGTTGTAGCCACTGTGACTACAAGTGTAGAAACAAAGCACAATTAAAGTGTCACCTGATGAATCACACTGACGAGAAGCCTTTTAATTGTAGCCACTGTGGCTACAAGTTTAGACGAAAAGCACATTTACAGACTCACCTGATGACTCACACAGACGAGAAGCCTTTTAGCTGTAGCCATTGTGACTATAGGTGTAGACGAAAAGTTGAATTACAGGTTCATCTGATGATTCACACAGACGAAAAGCCATTTAGCTGTAGCCACTGTAACTACAAATGTAGACGAAAAGCACATTTAAAGTCTCACCTGATGACGCACACCAAAGAGGATCGAGTATAGAGTGTTACTATCAAAGTATAATTTGTAGTCACAGTACATCAAAGACCTTTACAGGGGACAGCGAAACCACATTTTTTTCCATACGAAATTGAACCGGGTGCGCCAAAGTTCATATAAAATTGGTATATAGATTATCCGAAAATGTTTCTCATACAATTTTACATTATAACGATCATTATTTATAACAATTTTATGTTAATAACTATCGTAACTTCGAATGACTTATGTTCATAATGTCATTCATCATAAATACGTTTTATACTAATGTTTATGTTTATATACTTAGTGATCATAACGATTGCGAGTAATATAATTTATCGTTATATTATTGTTAACAGAACATAAATCACATGTGACAGTCCAGTTAGGTGCGACGACGAGCGTAGTGAGGAGGAGCGTGTTAGGTTGACCGTGAGCAAACCAGAAACGACTTTTTAATGTAAATTGTATATGTCACTGTAAAAGCTCCAAGCGCTTCTATAAATGGCACAAGTTTTTCATAGAACTTCCCCAAAACTTTTTGAATAATTTTATGATGAATGATTTTCTTAAACACAAAATTATGAATGTTATTAAATATTTGTATAGAATTTATGATTAAAATTTTCGGCTAAATGATTATTATGAACAGTGATAGTAGTACTATTGATAATAATGAAACAAAATTATGATAAGTAAAATTATGAGAAATGATCATTCGGAGCACAAATCGGTATAAGCAATAATTTTATATGAGCCAATATGGACCCAATTGAACCTTATCACAGAATCAGAAAGTCGATCGTATTAGACTAGCGAAAACGGTCCACATGAGAGGGCATTGTTAATTGGGCTGGTGTCCCTATCGCACGTTAATGAGGTTACCATAGTAGTAGTATTTTTATCTGTATATTACCTGACTTTATAACTTCTTAAATAAATAATAAATACATTTTAGTGTTATATTCAAACTAGGGTTTCGATTTATTTCAAAGAATTGGAAAATAATTATAATGTAATTATTTTGATGCCAATAAAGCTCGGAACACACTACGCGGACGTCCGTCGTAAAACGACCGCGACCTATCAGTGTGCACGGAACAAAACATCCAGAGAGCCAGATTTCGATCGGACGTCCGTGCGCTCAAGGCCACGTCCGCGTCCGTCGACCGATAGTTTGCACGGTTATGTGTATTTCCATTGTCCAGATTCCCGTCCGCGGTCGATTTACGACGGACGTCCGCGTAGTGTGTTCCTAGCTTAAATCAAAGATTTGTATAATTAAAAAATACCTTCAATTGGGTATTAGTAGATTTGGTAGTAACTTTGAAAATTGACTGGTATCCCCAATGTATGACAGTGATGACGTCACTGAATAATGTTGACATTGTCAGTAAGTGCGAGAGAGACACCAGCCCAAACAATGACCTCTCATGTGGACACACTTTTTGACCTAACTACACAATCTAGTTTAATAATTCTAAATCTATGGGCTATACACTATGGGCTATGGGGCACTATGACATAGACCAGTTTCAAGACCTGTACAAGCGCAATAATAACACCCGTCTGCGAGGCCACCAGTACAAACTAATATCTGAACTGTCTAAAAACAACCCTCGCAAACATTTTCTCAGCAACAGAGTGGTCAAAACGTGGAACAAACTACCAGAGGACGTGATCTCAGCACTGAATGTTAACCAGTTTAAGAACCGACTAGATAACTACTTAACAAATTTAAAGAACACATCTTAAGAAAGAATTGTTGGATACAGGCAACTATCAGTTGTTATAACTGCCTGCCTGATTAATAAATAATAATAATAATAATATACAGCCACGAACGTAAGTGTCGCAAGGATGCTGCTTCAATCATCTGTTATAGATGCAAAGGCCTATTATTATACGTACTGTTTTTCTACAACATGTTACATATGTTTTTTATATATATTTACATTTATATCCATTGATATATATCCTCGAACCCTGAGCCAATAGCAGCCTCCGTAAAAAAAACCATTGGTGAGAGTCAGTGAGAGTTTTTGCGGGTCTTGACAGGTGATATGGTTTCATGTTATTAATCTGTAAAAATCAACATAGGCCGGCAACAGACAGTCTTAATTTTCATAATCTTAAAAAATCATAGGTAATCTTGGTAATCTTATAATCAATCTGTCAGATCAATCGGAAAAAAATCATAATCTTTAAAAAAAAATTGGTTGTCTGTAAAGTCGGTTTACGGACGGTAGTTTAACGTGATAACGTCAAACATTACAGTAGTATAGACAGGGGCGGTCAGAGTATAGCAAAAGGGGCCCGATTCTGGGACTTTTTTCACGTTTTTTTATTTATTTATTTATTTATTTATTAAAAATACACAAAAGTTAACAGTATTTCACCAAAGCACTTATTTGGTAATATAATTATGTACATGTTAAATTGACATAAATAAAAGCAAACACACTTAAAAGTTAAACTATGGTTATTACATTAATCACCTAAGGAGTGTAGAGTCTATGAACCTTAAGAGTTTTCTGTAAAACACACCAACACTATCAGCAAATATGTCAATATCGTCTGTCTCCAGCATGATGCGGTTAAGAGCAGCTCGGGCTCGAGCGGTGCGCCGGCCGCCGCGAACAGGCGCCGCCGCCGCCGCGCCGGCACCGCGCCCGGCATGCCAACCACCACATTCGCTCTTGGCACTTGCAGCCCCATTCTCTCAAGCACGGATGCGTCATCTACTCTATGGTGAAACAGTTGGCGGTAATGCATAATATGCAGCAGTTTTCGTCTGGTTTCTAGAGTTTGAAGACCAACCATTCCTTTACGAATAGAGATGGATACATATATGGGTAATATCCGTACAGTCGTTTGTAAATGTGCCTACAGAACTTCCTCTGCACTCTTTCTAGCATAGTGTTTTGTTTTTATTAGAAAGAATGCATTAAAATAAGCATCTTTTATAAATTAAAGTTTTTTTTAAAACCTACTAATTTAGGAGTTAGAGTGGTGCAAAGTTGCAAAATTTTCCCGTAGCATTACTAATATAAGGCGCCAGAGACAGAAAGCGATATCGACGGAGCCCCGCTTATTACAGAAACTGCACAGAATAGGAGCCTTCGGCCGTTTGAAGATACCTAACGAACCTAACCTATACAAAAGTCGTCATTTTGTATCCTAGACCGTTTGCGAGACACGCGTTAATTTTATTAAAGTGCTAGTGCCATTTACTAATCTTAGAACCCTAATATCTCAGTAAATATTAATATTAGGTTGTCTGGAAGAGATCGCTCTTAAGCGATAAGACCGCCTGTTGTTACCTCTGTTTAATTTGTTTTGTTTCTTGTGTATTACTTGTAAACTATGTGAGGTGTGCAATAAAGAGTATTGTATTGTATTGTAATGGAGAAGAAAAAGTTTATATAACAAAACATCCTTATTTAAACGTGTTCTATACATTTACTAACATTATTCAGTGACGTCATCAATTGAAGGTATTTTTGAAAAGTTCCTAATTATACAAATCTTTGATTTATTGGCATCAAAATAATTACATTATAATTATTTTCAAATTCTTGTGAAATATATCGAAACCCTAGTTTGAATATAACACTAAAATAATATAAGAAGTTATAAAGTCAGATAATATACAGATAAAAATACTACTACTATGGTAACCTCATTAACACTGGCAACACGTGCAAGAGGGACACCAGCCCAAACAATGCCCTCTCATGTGGACCGTTTTCGCTAGTCTGATACAATCGACTTTCTGTTTCAGTGATAAGGTTCAGTTTCGTATGGCAAAAAATGTGATTAAGCTGTCCCCTGTAAAGGTCTTTGATGATTTATCAATATTGACATAGGTTATAACCTAAAAAAAATCATCGTAAATTTATTAAGTCTCTGGCGCCTTAGTAAATACTATGGGAAAATTCGCAACTTCGCACTGCTCTAACTCCTAAATAAGTAGGTTTTTCAAACAACTTCATTCTATAAAAGATGCTTATTTTAATGCAATCTTTCATGTTTTTAAATTACAAACACTCAAAAATAATAAACACGGGCGCGCCATCTGTCGCAGCTGTGGTGCTTTACTCAGGCCACACGCTACAACCATACCGAGCGCATCGATCAGCCGCTTAGTTCCTACGCGCGCCAATAGATGGCGCTTTCGCTCTCTTGGGAAACGGGACAATGACGTCATCTTTTTCGTGCATGCTGCCCGTAGTAACGAGTTATTAGACGTTATCACGTCAAAAGCTTCCCACAGACAGTCTTAAAAATTCATAATCTTAAAAAAAAATTGTATGCAAATTGACACTGACAGATCTGTCAGTGTCTTGTCAGTGTCAGTTTGAACTGTCAGATTGCATACAAGTTTTTTTTAAGATTATGAATAAAAAAAAAAAAACAATTTTTTTTTTTTTTTTTTTTTTTTTTTAAGATTATGAATGGAAGAAGGGTTGAGGAGTAGCGCGTTGTGTGAGTGGTTCGATTTTTAGGTTATATTCCCGTAAATAAAACAACTTTCCTTATTTTCTAATCAGGTGGTGGTTTATTAATACATAAAACCAAAGGTTAGTTTAGATGGACGGCAACGAGAAGGAGAAGCCTCCAGACGAGGATGGTGATAATGGTATGGACTGGGAGAAATACACGCGCAAGCGTAACTTGGATTTATCACCAACCAAGCTGGAGCCTTCCCCAAAAAAATTGTAATTGACCCGGCAGAGTCCGAAAAGCAGTCGGGTAATACAAATAGTGCAGTTGAGGAGCCCGGTACTAGTAGGATGGTCGAGTCTCATGCGAACAGTCAAAAAGAGTCAGTTGAAATAAACAAAAGTAACTCAACTGAATTTAACCCGCATCTATACAAACACCCCAGTCTAGACAGCAAATCACGAGAGTATGGTGCCAACGATGATGGACCTTTCATAGTGCATGTCTCTAGAGAGGCCGCCCCTTCCTCCAGTGCCACTCTAAAACCCATAAATGTAGGCCTTTTACTAACTCAGGCAAACGTCAATAACATCCAGAAGGACGGTGGCATTAAATCGGTGGGTCGCAACAGAGTAGCGGTCACTTTCTCCACAGCTGCGGATGCAAATAACTTCCTTAAGCACCCGCTTTTACTCAAAAATAAGTTTATAGCTGATATCCCTTCATATCATGTATCTCGAATGGGAGTGGTGCGAGGAGTTCCTTCAGACTGGACTATGGAGGAATTGGTCAATGGAACGTCCCTTAGAGAAGGTAAAGGGAAGATCCTTAAAGCTCGTCGACTTCAACGGAAGATACTTAAAGATGATGGCTCCCCGTCTTGGGTTCCGACTCAATCGGTAGTAGTAACTTTTGAGGGTCAAAGCTTGCCTGCCAAAATTTTTGCATACTACACCTCATTAGTTGTGGACGTGTATCAGCTGCCAATAATCCAATGTAGGAAGTGCCTCAGGTTTGGTCACATCCAAGCACAGTGCCGGTCTGATGCTAGGTGCTACAAATGTTCACAAAAACACCCTGGGGATGGATGTAACATTGCTCCTGAACATGTTAGATGTATATTCTGTTCCGGCAGACACTATGCGACTGACAAGACATGTAACGAATTTGGTCGGCAGAAAGCCATCAAACTGGCTATGTCTGAACAGAGTATTTCGTATGCAGAGGCAGCTGCTCAGTTCTCATCAGTACGCCGCCCATACTCTGACGTAGCGAGAGTCATGTTTGAGCAGATTCCAGACTCTTCTAGATCGTCCGAGTCACCCTGCCATACGTTTATGCCAACATCCCCGCCTACGACATCTTATCGTAAGACCATTTATCGGGCGCCCCGGGCGAGGGTCCCCCTCTCCCCAGGTTATGACAGAGAGGCCCACAATAATATTGTTCGTACTCCCCCACCACAGCTCCCCAATGGCCAGGCCCTGAATGGTGCTTACAATAGAGTCACCCCTCAGGAGGACCTAATGGAGCTGTGTTTGAAGTTACTAACAAATATCATCGCCAAATGGAGCGACATTCTACCGAACGACGTTGCGCCTTTAATGGTCACACTTGCAGAGCGACTCACCTTTCATAATAGGTCACCAGGTCAACTTTTTACAATGGAATAGTCGGAGTATCATCCCAAAGAAACCAGAACTTACCCAGTTGATCAATGATCATGCTGTGTCCGTTGCGGCCATCTCGGAGACATGGTTACGTCCCGGGGCTCTTTTTAGAGTACCGGGGTTCTCGTGCCTCCGGGAGGACCGTAGTGACGGACGTGCTGGATGTGCGTTATTGATTAAACATTGTTACCCATTTTCTCAAATTTCTATCCCTCCCCACTCGGATGGGATTAATGCCGTAGCTGCAAAGGTTATGGGCATTAATTTCATCTCTGTATATATACCCCATACTGAGGTAGTTGATATAGACGAATTGCATTCTATTCTCTCATCTGTACCACACCCTCTGGTAATTCTAGGAGACTTCAATTGCCACAATATCTCTTGGGGATCATACCATTCCGATGCTTTTTCAACAGCTCTGCTGGATTTATTTGATGACATTAACGTGGGAGTCATTAACGACGGTACCCCCACGCATCGGGTTTACCCAGGTCAGAACCCCCAATCTGTTCTGGATCTGACTGTATGTTCGCCGAACCTATCGTCCTTGTTATCGTGGAGGGTTTTGCGCCAATCATATGGTAGTGATCATTTTCCGATAATTATCACTAAACCAACGTCGATCCTCCTTCACCACCGCCAGAGCCGCTACTGAAATACAAAATACAGTCAGCAGACTGGCCCAATTATGCTTTTTTTGTCGAAGAGAGTATCAAAGAGAGGAACCCCACTGAGATGGACCAAGAGGGAAAGTATACGTACTTCAAAAATATCATTTTGGAAGCTGCCGACAAATTTATCCCGAAAAAGAAGCCTGCCAGGGTTAAAATTCCTTCCCCCCCATGGTGGAACGCAGATTGCACGACTGCGATCAAAAAAAGAAACGATGCGGAGCGCCTCTTCAATGAATCCGGTAATTTGGACGATTACATTACTTTTAAAAAAGTTTCGGCTCATACAAAACGTTTCTTAGCAAAGGCTAAAAAGAGGGGCTGGAAGGGGTTCTGCGAGAGCCTATCTCCTAGAACCCCTCCATCTCTTGTATGGCGAAATATTAAGAGATTTAGGGGTTCATTTAATCCAGAATCTAAACCAACAATAGATTCCCCCTGGATGGCAGAATTCGCAGATAGGCTTGCCCCGCCAACTGTCCCTGAGGCGTCCTGTTTGATATCCCCCCGCTGCCACGTTCCTCCTGTTCTCTCGACCAGCCCTTCTCATTTTCAGAGCTTAACCTGGTAATTAATGGTTTAAGGAATACTTCACCTGGAGAGGATGGGATTCCATATTGTTTCCTGTCTAAGCTAAATACTCCCGGACAGGAATATCTGCTTGGCATCATAAACCATGCCTTTAACACAGGAGAGGTTCCAGCAGATTGGAAGTCCCAGGTAGTCATTCCTATCCTAAAGCCGTCTAAAAACCCAGACGAGGCTAATTCCTATCGACCAATCGCTCTTTCTGCAACAATGGGAAAGATATTAGAACACTTGGTTAAAAATAGGCTTGAATGGTTTGTGGAAAACAATGGAATTTTAGCAGACACACAGTTCGGTTTCCGAAAGGGGCGTAGCACTATGGATAGCCTAAACATTTTAACGAGTGATATTAGACTTACTTTATCAAAAAACGAATATCTGCTGGGATGTTTCCTCGACATCTCTGCTGCATATGACAATGTGCTTCTTCCGGTGCTCAGGGCTAAAATGCTACAACTGAGCATTCCCGCGAAGATTGTACACATTGTCACCTCGCTATTCATGGGCAGGTCTATCAAAATTAGACAAGGCAACTCCTATTGTCCTCCTCGGACTTTGTGGAGAGGTCTCCCTCAAGGATCGGTACTCAGCCCCCTTCTTTACAACATATACACATATGACTTAGAACAATCTGTCTTATCCTTCTGTAACATCTTGCAGTACGCTGATGATCTTGTCTTATATACGATGGCAAAGTCAATGGATAAAGCAACTGCTAGTCTGAACACGGCTCTGGGTTACCTTGGGGATTGGCTCGGTGACCATGGGCTTACTCTATCTCCGACAAAGAGTTGTACTGTTACATTTAGCCGCAGAAGGAACATGCCAACAACTGATGTATACTATGACGGTGTCAGAATTCCGAGTAAGGAGTCTGTAAAGTTTCTAGGTGTTATTTTGGACCATAAAATGTCTGGCACTCTGCACCACAAATACATAATAGGTAAATGTGAAAAAAATATCAACATACTACGAGCACTGTCCGGGGTGTGGTGGGGTTCTCATCCTTATTGCCAGAAGTTACTATATAATGCCATCATACGCAGTCATATAGATTATGGGTCACTTTTAATGGAACCTTGCAATAAGGATGGCCTTGACAAACTAGACCTCATCCAGGCAAAATGCTTGAGGATTATACTTGGCGCTATGAGGTGTTCTCCGAAGAATGGCATGCAGGTAGAAAGTGTTGACCCTCCACTGGCTCTCCGCAGACAGTATCTTGCGGACAGATTCTTAATCAAGAGCAGCTCATACTATAGCCACTTGATGCTTCCACGCTTGTGGCCGCTGGCGCTGGAGGTCACTGAAAACAGATATTGGACTTTTAAAGTTTTCCCAAGAACAGTAATATCTTTTTCCAAATTAATTAATATCTACCCCAATTTATATAAATCCGGTACTAATCCCATATTTGAAGTAGCATTTGAAACCCTTATATATACTCCTAAAGTAATATTAGATATAGGCATTTTCAAAAATGATCCAGGAGCAAACAATAAATTCAATAAATTTTTAGAAAAATGGTCAAATTACTTACCGATGTTTACTGACGCTTCCAAGATGGATGCGACCAGTTGCGTGGGAGCAGCAGTGTGGATTCCTCGATACAATATAGCTCTCCCATTTAAATGTCCTCCACAATCTTCAATTTTTACAGGCGAAGCAGTTGCTATCCTTGAGGCTGTCAAATATGCAGAGACACACAACATTAGTAAAGCTATTATTTTTACTGATAGTAAAAGTTGCCTGCAGGCTATTATTGGCAACCAATTTAAAATGAAAATAAAGTTCCCTTTGATTTTAGAAATCAAAACCGTACTTCGCAGGTGTGAGTCAAAGGGTCTAACCATAGTTCTGAGTTGGATTCCTAGCCACTGTGGCATTAATGGCAATGAGATGGTTGATACATGGGCAAGGCAAGCTATCGACATTGGTTCAGTGAAATCGGTAATTTACAGTACTGACCTTTTGAGTGGCGCACTCGCAGACATGTTTGCCACATGGCAGGAGCAATGGGATATCTCGAAATTGCAGACGGGCAAGCACTATGGATGTGTGCAACCTCGTATCACTCGGAAGCCGTGGTTCTATCGTTTTCGTAATTCTCCTAAATGGGTTATATCCACAATTTGCCGGTTGCGATTGGGAAAAGTATGCACTCCGTTATTTCTGGCTATGATTGGTGTCCGCGCGAACTCATTATGCCAATGCGGGCAAGAGGAGGGTAACTTGGATCACATCTTCTTTTCTTGTTCAATGTGTAGCTACTCACTGTACGATGTATTGCCCGAAAGTGTACCACGACCTATATGCTTTAGCTCGCTACTTTGTTACATGGATTCAACCTTAACTTCTATCCTAATTAAATATTTACAAACAAATAACATTAAACTATAAATAACGTAAATTCATTCTCACTCTCATCTATAATATTCTATTACTTCATTTATTCCTATTATACATATAATATGGTTTTCTTTTCTTTCATTTCCCTCATGTTGGCATTACTAACATTCTGTCATCCGCTTCCCGCTTCTTCGCTAATCAATTTGTGTAAGTGTTGTCATGTGTTTGTCAGTGACGTTCATAACAAATGTTTTGTTTTAGGTTTTCCTTCACATCCTTCATAAAAAATTAAAAAAAAAAAAAAAAAAAAAAAAAAAAAAAATACCGAACATTCTCCTCACGTGTGAAAGTCAAAGCTACGATAACACCAAGCCAACACTGACCTTGGCAAATTCACCCTGTGCAAATTGGCAGGGAGTAAAAGCCAAAGCAAAAAAAAAAAAAAAAAAGATTATGAATTTTTAAGACTGTCTGTGGGAACACTAAGACTGTCTGTTGCCGGCCATACTCGTAAATTATCAACCGGTCTAAATGTTTGATATGTAAAAGATTATATCCCATGTGTAACAGCCAACACAGTTCATGCACCAATGATAGCATACCTACTAGCGTTGAAGCATGTTTCTAAATAAAACATATATCATCAGTGGTCGGAACTATGGGAGCAAAACTTTAACAAAACCTTAGAGCTGACATAAATTTAAAATAAAACCAAGATTATTATTATTTTCAGATCAGTGTCTTTGATTTTATACCTGAATCCAAGATTTCTAATATATTAGTTACTACAAGGATATTAATGTTTTCATTGCTGTAAGTACTCTAAAATGTCCACTTAGAAAGTTTTGTTTATTATACATAATAATAGTAGTTTTAATAACGTTTACCGTTTACCTACAACGGAAGCCTATATCAGTCATCTCTTTAGCTCTGTCGCGCCAATACGCAAGAGCGATAAAGATAGATATCTAAGAGCGTTTCGTTTCGTGAGCGTTTGTGCATTCGGCTACGCGCGTTGGTCACATGTGATATGATCGTCTCGCTCGAATCTAGAGCAGAGCCCAACTGGGGTAGTACCTCCGCCTTACAGAAGACCGCAGCCAAATAGCACTAGACCCTACTCATAGTGTTGTGTTCCTGCCGGTGAGTAAGGCTGCTAGAGCTCAACGAGGGTGCGGTGTGGTGGTGACGGGAGGACTTACGGAACTAACTTGTTCCGTCTATTGTCCTTTGAGTCGTCGGCAACCCGAACCCTCCTTGGAACTTGTACACTCCTTTTTGCTGTGTACTTAACACAGCAAAAGGGAATGTACAAGTTTTTAATGGGGTGGCAACGCGCATGTGACACTGTTTGAGTTGCAGGCGTCCATAGGTAACGGTGACCGCTTTACATCAGGCGAGCCGTATGCTTGTTTGCCACCGACGTAGTATAAAAAAATATGACAACTTAAGTTTGTTGAGCCGTTTGTCACTGCAAAAGAACGTCAATTTTGTCGAGCCAAAGAAAATTTTGATTAGGCACTTTTCCAAGTGCCAAACTAATTTAATTAACCAAATTTAATAACGCTAACGCCGTGGCTTGCGTGGGCGACGGTCGCGCGACGGCGATGCGACGCATACGAAATCAAACCTTATCGATATGGAAGTATGAGACGCGACGGCGACGGTCGCGCGACCGTCGCCCAAGCAAGACACGGCGTAACAACGCGGTCGCGAAATTTTCAGTCCAAGAAGTCGCACCGCAACTCATCCGCAACGCAAGTATCCCTTTCTCTGCCACCCTAAAGAAAAGGATGCATATAGTTTTCTTTGTTCTTATTTACTGACAGAGTATAATTTACAATTTCCTTTCGACCGACTTGATCAGCTCGTCTGGTCTGGCCCTTAAGGCCGAGCTACCCAAAGACAATAGAATTGAGCTGTCAAATTTTCTCATTGGTCACTACTGTCAGTGTCAGTGTCTCTTCACAAGTTCACATCTTTATTTGCGTTTTCGTATTTGTTTCAATAGGAGGCATAGGAGCACATGTAAACATCTTGACTGTTGAGTAAGACGCTTTTAGCACAATAGTATAACTTTTGAGAGTGAGAGATGGAGACGAGCGCCGAGTCTGGCAGCATGTCGCCGGCGCGCGTGAATCTGGAGCCCGAGACGGACCAGTCGGAAATGGGTAAGCTCATACAATACTAACCGCGATCTACTCCGATATCACTACTCACAATAGTCACAATACTTGTGTGATCTGTTGATGCATGTTATTAATATTTATCATAGTAGCGCGCGTTAAGTTTCCTGGAAAACTACTGCGTGCCAGATAAATATCCGTTTATTTGTTTGCCACAATACACACATCATATCATCATAGCTTTAGTAGTTTCATGTGTTCTGCCTACCCCTTTATGGGATACAGGCGTGATTGTATGTATGTATATCATAAACTTTCAAAGATTCAAAGAATTTATTTGCATAGAACACAGTTATAAGGTGTTACAAAATAAATAAATCCGTGCATTCAGTCTGCATGCAGGCATGCAAATATTTAAAAACAGGCAATTTATATTTACAAAATCATGTCAATCTAATAATTAAAAAATCGAGGGTCAATACTTATAGACTAAACCTAAACTAAAAATACATTAAACAATTTTATGTGTGTATAAGGTAAAATTTCCAATTTAACAATTTATAAAATAATTAAAATATAAAGAAAACAAAATTTAACAGTCACGAGTCAAATATTTTTTTACGCTATAGAAACGGTCCTGGGTTCGAATCCCGGTAAGGGCATTTATTTGTGTGATGAGCACTGATATTTGTTCCTGAGTCATGGATGTTTTCTATGTAAATAAGTATGTATTTATCTATTTAAGTATGTATATCGTCGCTTAGCACCTGTTGTGGGTAGTTAATATTTTGTACATGGTACCCGCATTCATGTCAAATAAACAGTTGTTGTTTTACCATGACGTGTTTCATTACATGGTGGCAGCGGTATGATATATTTTAAGTAAATCCGTGCTGCAGGTCGATTAAAAATAAGTTTAAGCTGTGTGTCTGAACATCTGTCAACGACAGTTAATTAGGTGTTTTGTGTTGGACCGCGATTTATTTGTGTATAAAGTTAAAATATGGAGCACGCCAGATCGCCAGCGGAGTTAAACATGGAGGGCGGTCCCGTTACACGCGCAGAGGCGTGGAAACGGTGGAAACAGCAATTCCAACTTTTTGTGAAGGCCTCCGGTGTGAGCAGTGAGTCCGCCGCAGTACAAGACAGCCTTCTCGTCAATCTGATTGGCGTAGAGGGTTTTGATGTGTTTCAAACATTTACATTTGACGCCGAGTCAGATAAAGACGATGTGAAGGCCATTATTAAGAAGTTTGACGAGTATTTTGGTGCCAAAGTGAACAAAACTTTCTTGAGGTACAAGTTCTTCACGCGTAATCAGGAGGAAGGTGAATCAATTCAAGCTTATGTGACAGCGCTGAGGCTGTTGAGTAAGAACTGTGATTTCGGCAATCTGAGTGACGATTTGCTTAAGGATCGCATCGTGTGTGGCGTTCGGAACGTCACCGTACGAGACAGGCTTCTACGCTCTGACGACTTGGATTTAGACAAAGCGATCAAGTTGTGTCAAGCCGAGGAAGCCTCCAAGGAAAGTGGCAGAGAGTTAGGAGCCCCGAGCGAGGGATCGAGTAGTGCACAAGTACATCTTGTTGAGCGGCGACGGGCGCGCGGAGGCGCTCGGGTCGCCTGGCGCGCCGCGCCCGGCTCGGAGTCGGCGCAGCGCCAGTGCGCAAGTTGCGGTGGGACGCGTTGCGCCAACCAGGAATGTTCGGCACAGTACGTAACATGTTTTTCTTGTGGTCATCGTGGACATTTTGCTCGTATGTGTAGATCTCGGTTCGTTAACGATGACAGTGGGGTGAAGCGAGTGTATGAAATAAACGGTTCTATGACGAGCGATTCCGATGAGTCCGAATCATTTTATATAGATACGGTTTCGTGTTCGAGTGCTGGACGGGGGCGCTGGACGGAAACTCTGTTGTGTGAACACGGGTCTGAGAAGTTTAGACTCGACTCGGGAGCAGATTATAATGTTATATCTTTTGAGAGATTTCTGTCACTAGGTTTTGATGTAAATGTGTTAAAAATGCTAAAAGTCAATTTTGAATCATTTACTAATCACAAAATTCCATTGAAAGGTATTTGTAACTTAGTATGGTGGTATAAAAATAAAAATTATAACTTGCCATTTGCGATTGCTGATATGAATGTTGCAAGCGTGTTGGGTCGAGACTCATGTGAAGATATGGGCTTAGTGAAAAGAGTTAATACCTAATTTGTGTCCCAACACGCTTGCAGCGCATGTTGCTGTGATTATGTTAGTACATAATCACAGCACTATGACTTGCATGTCACTTATAAACAAAAAAAAAACATGTAAATATGTATAATTTCAGATACCCATGTCGATCGTTATAGAATAACAGACTTTAAAGAAACTATGCGACGCTGAGTTCTTAAAACTGAGTGAATATATTATAGAAAATAAAGGTGTAGAGATAAGTTAGTTTAAGTTACATTAATTAAGTGCGAAACTCATTGTAATATGTATTTCTAATGCACCGGCCCCCGGCAGCTGACGCCGATGACGAGTTCAAGGACGCGTGTGAGGATGGGGTCGGGCAAGAGAGTGTAAAGCTGAAACCAATGTTGTAGGTAATAAGGTTGAAAGTCAAGTAACGGTACGGGATTCGTAGTCGATCCAACCTATTAACAAAAAATAGTTAAAATTATAGTAAGTACCTAGTACCTACTCTGTAAAAAACTTAAAATATAGTTGTCTGTTTTCCATTCCCTGATTGTTTGACCCTTTACTTCATGTGACAGAATTAATATTGAATTGTATGTGTATTTGCTTAAGATTAAACTTTAAATTTTTGTTATATAATACGATACAAGAGTTAAATAGATCTGTAAGTAGTATACTTATATACCTATCGTTTGCAGGTACTTGCCTATTATTATTCTGAAAGTCTATAATACCTAAGACATTTAAATTCTTATAAAAAAAAAATAAGTAAGACATGATTGTGATCAGTGATGTCAACAAAATTAGCTAAATAGTTAGGTAAGTGTAGATGTGTTAAGTGTAAGTAGGCATTTTAAATCTTTGGGTCACAAACAAAGATCTAACATGCTGATAAAGTGATTAATAACAATAGAAATAAATCATAGCATAGTTTGCCTTAGGTACCTACTTAATGTTTACCACCGTAATCACACAAACTTCATGTCTGTGAACCTTACTGCTATGAAATAAGGTCTTCTCATGACGGCTAAGGTATGTTCTCATATGTTAGTAAAGAAGTTTTAAGTAGTAGTAAGAAATAGCATAAAGAATAGATTTATAAGTATGATATATAATATTTAAGGGGAAGGATGATGCAGTGGTCATGTTTTGGAACAGTGCATTTATGTTGCACATATTTAAGACACTGCACTATCAGTCCTCTTTACGTACTTAATATCATAATATGTTTTATGTGTATAAAATAATGTACAATTAGACTTTTTCATATGTATAACTATTAGGTGTTGGGTTTTAGTCTTTTTGGGGGAGATGTTGTGGGTAGTTAATATTTTGTACATGGTACCCGCATTCATGTCAAATAAACAGTTGTTGTTTTACCATGACGTGTTTCATTACAGCACCCATAGTACAAGCTTTGCTTAGTTTGGGGCTAAGTTGATCTGTGTAAGGTGTCCCCAATTTTTTTTTTTTTTTTTAGTTTTCTAGAAGCCAGTTAGTCAATTTTTTCTTAAAGCTATTCCCTTGTAGTAATTTCATGTCAACTTAAGAGTGAATCTCTTGTCGGTGGAGTATGTTCCAGCTTTTCCTCTCCTGTGCCAGCTCTTTGACTCTTTGATACGACACGGCCCCTACTTTTTCTTTTATTTGGTCCATGTAGCTGTGTCTGGGCTTTCCTCGACCTCTCTTATGTCCAATCCGTCCCTCCAGAATAGTAATAAAAAACCGGCCAAGAGCGTGACGGGCCACGCTCAGTGTAGGGTTTTCTCAAAAACTTCTGAACCCATCAAGTTCGAAATAATTTTCCTAGAAAGTCTTTATAAAGTTCTACTTTTGTGATTTTTTTCATATTTTTTAAACTTATGGTTCAAAAGTTAGAGGGGGGGGGGCACACTTTTTTTTCCTTTATGAGCGATTATATCCGAAAATATTAATATTATCAAAAAACAATCTTAGCAAACCCTTATTCATTTTTAAATACCTATCCAACAATATATCACACGTTAGGGTTGGAATGAAAAAAAAATTCGGGCCCCACTTTACATGTAGGGGGGTACCCTAATAAAACATTTTTTTTTCATTTTTTATTTTTGCACTTTGTCGGCGTGATTGATATACATATTGGTACCAAATTTCAGATTTCTAGTGCTAACGGTTACTGAGATTATCCGCGGACGGACAGACGGACGGACGGACAGACAGACATGGCGAAACTATAAGGGTTCCTAGTTGACTACGGAACCCTAAAAACTATAAGGGTTCCTAGTTGACTACGGAACCCTAAAAAGTGGTCGTGTCGCATCAAATGTCCGCTCATTTTTCCGCGTCTATTTTCAATCGTTTTCAGGATGGCTCGTCTTTCATTTACTCTTCGTAACACCTCCTCATTCGTAATCTTATCTCTCCAACTAATTCCCTCCATTCGTCTCCAGCACCACATTTCAAACGCTTCCATTCTCTTATAGAAACCTGCATACGTCATCAGCGAAGAAATTCAAAGATTTATGTGAAGTCTCCAACCCGCATTGGGCTAGCGTGGAGACTATATAGATATAGCCCGAGCCCTCTCAGACTTGAGAGGAGGCCTGTGCCCAGCAGTGGAACGTATATAGGCTAAATTATATTATTTATTTTATTTTTTATATTTTTATATCAAATTACTACTGACCAGTCACTTCACTCTGATTTCTTCTAAATATTGGTTTTTCGTAAATGCTTTCCAGAGTTCCCCTTGTCTTTACACTCTTTTCCTGTTTATGAGCATACTTAATCAAAGTTATAGGCAAATGTTAGAACTAGTACTTAAAGTATCAAAATATTAATAGAGCACCAACCTACTATATTGTTTACGACTTGTTAACATTGCAGTTTTTCATTATATGCCGCTTCACGTCGACTTAGCTCTTGGTTGTAATTATTTATTAGCTTAAACAGCAAATTGCGGACCTCGCTTGGTATCGTCATTGTTATAATATTTAAGATTTACCCTTAATAACCCGCGAACAATTTGAATAAGTGACATAAATTGACAGCAGACTTTTAGCCTTTTTTTTTAAACCATAGACAATTGGTGATACCACAAGGAAATATCTGTCAACAATATTTGGCTAGCCAGACTCTACACGTCTCTACAATACACACAGAATGTACAAAAAAGATTTCTAATACATTCCAGTGTTTATGCTCAACAGATGAAAGGATGATGCCTTTCTATGTTTGCTCACCATGTTTACATTACGGTAAAGTAGGTAAGTGAGCAGAATAGGTATGATATTACAATAAACAATAATTAGTTATCGGTAACAGAATTATGGTCATGATGTGGAAATATAAAGGACAAATGGTGAGCCTGGTGAGATGGGGTTACATTTTAAGAAATTCTTTTCTGAGTTTCTAATAAGTGTTGTCGTAACTTTGTTTTAAAATTAACTTTATTCTTATACTACTAACTAATACACTAAGGGCCGGTTTTTCAATCGCCAGATAAATATATCTATCAGATAAAGTTATCACTATCCTTTTCATCACACGTATAAATGACAATGACAGCTAACAATTATCTGACAGATATTATTTATCTGGCGATTGAAAAACCAGCCCTAAATATAAGTATTAGTATAATAATAGCACATTATATCAGTTAGAAAACACATAAATATCATTTTGCTTACTATTCTTATCCACGTTTATCCAAATCCGCTTGCATGTGTTGCTTGCTTACGTACACGACGCGCCTGTGTGCACCCCGCGCGGCGTACGTTTGTTAGAATGAAGCTAGGACGTCCGTCGTCTCGCGACCGCGGACGCTGATCTGGACAATGAATATACACTTAACCGTGCAAACTACCGGCCGACGGTCGTGGACGTGGCCTTGAACGCATGGACGTCCGATCGAAATTTGGCTCGCTGGATGTTTTGGTCAGCCGAAGGAACGTCCCGTCGACCGTGCACACTGATCGGTCTCGGTCGCGGTCGCGCGACGGCGGACGTCCGCGTAGTATGTTCCTAGCTTTATTACTAGTTCACGGTCAATTCATTTACTTTATATCTTTCATCTTTAAACATAACTACTGTCCATATATTTCTTCTAATTTTGTGGTGCTTTATTTCGTGCACGGCATAAAATAAAGTATAGAGGAAACTAGCCTATTTACCCAAAGAACCATCCCTTAAAAGTTATCGGAAATCAATAAAAATAGGCGACTGTGGGATATGGGTTAGGTAAACTTGAGTAGTTTGATGTGCTCTGCCTACCCCTTCATGGGATACGGGCGTGATTGTATGTATGTAATAAAAATAGGTTGTAATTTGTGTAAATTTGTTTAAATGTATGTGTGTTATGGCGTAAGCCTCAACATTAACTAATTATTGTGGCCCAATGATCCAAAGTGAATCCTGGCCTCCGAAACGAGAGATCGCCACCTGTCCCGATTCTGCGCAGCTTCTTGCCAGTCACTGACTTGAAGCTGACGCAGGCATAGACACGTAACTTGATCCAGTTGTAATTATAAGCGTTTGTTTTAGCCCCTGTAAAGGAAGAAGCTGTATTCCTGTATGAAGAGGAGCGTGTGAAGGAGGAGTGGTCGGGCAGCACGGCCGGGCTCGGCGTGAGCGAGGCAGCCATGCTGGCCGACTTGTACATCGAGCACGAGGTGAAGGACGAGCTCGTGCTGGGGCCGGAGCGCCCGCACCGCCCCGTAGTCGCCCCGGCCGCCCTGTCTAATCGTGTCGCAGCGTCCGCTCTCGTATCCGCCGAGCCCGCACACACACCCAGCGCCATCGCCACCGTCTATCAGTGTCACCATTGCGGCCAACTGTTCTGGGATAAGCTGTTTTTAAAGAAACACGTACACACTCACTCACCTTTACACGATTTAACACCAGGAGATTATAATACAAAACGACACGATGATTTATACAGTCATCTGAGAACTCACACAGACGATAAACCTTTCTGGTGTAGTCAATGTGACTACAAGTGTAAGCGAAAATATAATTTAAAATCTCACCTGAAGACTCACACTGACGAGAAACGATTTAGTTGCAGCCACTGTGACTACAAGAGTAAAACAAGAAGAGATTTACAGAAGCACCTGATGGCTCACACAAATGAAAAGCCTTTTAGTTGTAGTCACTGTGACTACAAGTGCAGACGAAAAGCAATTTTACAGTGTCACCTGATGACTCACACAGACGAGAAGCGTTTCGGTTGTAGGCACTGTGACTACAAGTGTAAAACAAAATCAGATTTACAGAGGCATCTCTTGTCTCATAAAGACGAAAAGCGATTTAGTTGTAGCCACTGTGACTACAAGTGTAGACGAAAAGCAAATTTACAGGCCCACCTGATGACTCACACGGACGAGAAGCCTTTCGGTTGTAGTCAGTGTGACTACAAGTTTAAAGCAAAATCACATTTACGGAGGCATCTCTTGATTCACACTGACGAGAAGCCTTTTAATTGTAGCCACTGTGGCTACAAGTGTAGACGAAAAGTTGAATTAAAGGCTCATCTAATGATTCACACTGGCGAGAAGCCTTTTAGCTGTAGCCACTGTGACTACAAGTGTAGAATCAAAGAACAATTAAAGCGTCACCTGATGTTTCACACTGACGAGAAGCCTTTTAATTGTAGCCACTGTAGCTACAAGTGTAGACGAAAAGTTGAATTAAAGGTTCATCTAATGATTCACACTGACGAGAGGCCTTTTAGCTGTAGCCAATGTGACTACAAATTTAGACGAAAAGCACAGTTAAAGAATCACCTGAGGACTCACACTAACGAGGAGCCTTTGTAGCCACTGCGAGTACTGCGACTACAACTGTTAGGGGCTCACCTGTGGAGCGCCTTTCATGTATGTATACTATGTGTGGTGAGGCTTCAAGTGCAGGAGGAAATGAGAGTTACGGCCACACCTGTTGAATCACTCTGGTTAAAAAACTATTCAAGTTTCAATACGCATAGTATGAAAATTGTATGCTCATATAAATGTTACATCTTGCGAGATGGTGTTTTCAATTTATTCTTCAGAATAGTTCTGTTCACTTTAATCAAATAAATATTAGTTCTGGGGCAATAGCAGCTTCCGCAAAGAAAAATCATTGTTGATATTTTTTGCAAGTCTTGACAGGTGATATGGATTTATTCGTGGTTTTCATAAAAAAAAGCAATATAAATTATGAACCTGTATAAATGTTTGATATGTAAAAGGTTATAATGTTATAGCCAAAAGTTTAGCCAGCAATGATAGCATACAAACGTTTAAGCATGTAATTATTTTTAAAATCGGGACTGAATCGCGTATAACTATAGTGTTGAGTTCCTCACTCGTGAGGCACCTCATTTGTACCACTCATATTGTTAATTTGTCGCAGTACTTCACACGGCAAAAATGTATTGCATCACACTTCAACTCACCGCACCTCATTTTACTCGCTTGTGACAGTCGCAACACAAACACCTCACGCCTCACAAAGCATTCACGTACTTCAAATGTCACAAAAACGTCAAAACTCATCATCCACACGCGCGCCTCGCGGCCCTCAAATACTCGCTCGCAACAGTAGCAACACAAACACCTCATTTCTCACAGATCATGCACATACTTCAAATGTCACAAAACGTCAAAAACTCATCATCCACTCGCGCGCCTCGCGGCAGACGCGGCCCTCAAACTCCGTCGCGAGAGTCGACACCTCAAATGAAGTGATCAACCACACGTTCAGTTACCGAACTACAGACCTTATGGCCGGGACAAAAGGTCCACCGATAAAATAAAATGTATCGTTTGACTCGTTTGTACCGGAAATCGCTTTGTACCGGAAAGACAGAAGAGGCACTGTGACAACAACACTTCAAAAATCCTTTCAAAGTGAAACAGATAGTTACGTTTACCATAAGAGGGAGTGAGACAGACACACGCGGGCTTCAAATTTCCTCACCAAAAATACGTTACACATGACTCGAAAGAAAACAATCTTATGCGCCGCAAGTTTTCATACATTTTACGCCTTTTTGATCCCAGGATAGTTAACTTGCTCGCAAAAATCGCGCGAAAAATCAGACGATTTCGCGTGAACCACATCTTTTGTCTCTGTCGCATTTGTGAAGTCATGAATAAATGCAGCTGAGATGCAAAATGTTGTTTTTCGCGGCAGGTCTTCATTTTTGAATTTTTTGATAGCTATTATTGTGCTAACACATTGACCAGTATAACGTGATCTACCGCAGCAATAGAGTTTGTATGGCTATTGTTATGTGTAATCAGGGAGCTCTCTTAGACTGGACGTTGAAATGGTAACTCAAGTGTTTTGAATATTCGGAATACCAAGCATACCAATACAGAGGGCCAACCACTGAGAATATGCGTTTACGAAGCTTGCTTAAAAACAATTATTTACAAGATTACTGACCGAAATATAATATAAATTATGTGAAGCATGGTAGTTTAATTAAGTATTTAATCAGTAATAGAAAGAATAATTCATTTCTTAATTCAATAGAATGATAAATAAATCCGACACGAAACGTAATTCACAGGCGGTTGACGTTGACAGTAATGACAGTTTACAGAAGAAAAGTTGCATTAGCAATATTTGCATAATGCCCCAAGGGCTCCAACTCTCCCTCTATATAACTCTGGCTCTTTTCTTTTTTTTCCTCCCTTAGGATTATAGCTCTCTCAACCGATCAAGAACTCGATAGAAAACGATCAAGACCTTCAAAGGAATTCTCTGCTCCCACAACCTAGACGCTGGCGAAATTGTCCCAATGGACAGATGCCATGAGAACTAAAAACTGAACTGAACTAATATTTGCATAAAGTTTAGTTTTGTCCTACAGTGATAATACTAATAAATGAGCCAAAATGTAATAATGGTGACAACTTTTACACAATCAAATATACCTGTGATTCTGCCTTAGTGTCATTTGTGTCCAAAAAAATAGTGAAACTGAACTGAAAAGACTTACCGGCGTCGCGAATGTTGATGGTGTTTTTAATTACTATCATATTGCTTTTAAAACACATGGAGTGGTAAGTTTGTTATTTTTATGTAAAAGTGGTACTAATTATAAAACAATACGAACTTTAGTTTGTTTTAAAACATGCAGTTTTATGGTAACTATGCTAATCAAAGTATGTTATTATTAAGCTGTTAATAATATGAAACCACTGTAATTTGTAGCAGTAATTTAAATGGAACAAACTGTAAATAATATTATTCAATGGCAAAATTAGACCCAGTTCCATAAAAACATTAAATTAAGTTGTTATGCAGGCCTCTATGACAGTCCTTGAAATATTTTTTAATTTTATCTATTTTCTCTTGTTAAATATTCAAGTACTCATTATGACTAATGAAATTTAGTATGTATAAAGGATATTTACCTAGTACACAACTACACATACTAGTTTTTGTTGCCGATGGATTTTGTCAAACAGCCGATGCTAGAAATTATATATATATACAGATCAGTACCTCACCTCATTTGAAGTAAGACATTGTAACACCTCATTTTTGGAAATGAGGTACCCATACAAACTCATTTGAAATTGATGTCCTACCCATCACTATATAACTACATATTAAACTGACCTCCAACGTTTCAAGGACGGCGTTGTCCCCGTGGTCTCGGAGAAGACTGGCTTGAAATGACATCAACAAGTAGAAAAAGACTTTATGAACTTTATGATGAGAGAGAGCTGAACAAGAATTCAGAATTCCTGGACTATGTAAGAAACTACTCAAGAATCTTCAAGAAAGTGTGTTTAACTGCCAAGAAAAACTTTATTAGTTCTAAATTGAAAGTGTCGGACAACAAAGTGAAAACAACTTGGAGTATTATAAAAAAAGAAGCTGGTAAATGTAAATCACGCGATTGTCAAGTCAACATTGTATCAGATAATCAACAAATAGTGTCGAACAGCGATGTTGCCTCGGCATTCGAAGATTATTTCTCAAATATAGCCGTTAACACCACAAAATGTTTACATTCTTCTGCGGCTCAAGCCCATTCGTTACTTTGTGCTAATGTTAAGAAATGTTCACACCAGTTTTATATGCGGTCACTGAGCACGCGTTCCTTATGCGTGTGCCTTAGTTGTATTATCTAAAGCTATCCTAAAGTAAAATAGTTATTTGTTATACAAGGGGGCAAAGTTGTACTTTAACGTCGAGTGTGGAATTGAAAAACGAGCAAGTGAAAGGATTCTATAGTTGAACCACGAGCGAAGCGAGTGGTTCGAGAATAGAATCCTGAACTTGCGAGTTTTTTAACACACGAGAAGTAAAATACATTTGCACCCGAGTGTAACACAAAACTTTTCCCCTCACTATAGCGAGGAAACTACAACGCAAAAATGCGTTTATCACTGCTTCCAGTAGTTCCACAGGTGGTAAATCATCTTTATTACTAGATTCACCTACTTTTATCAATTTTAAAACTGTTAATTTGACTTTATTCAAGGTCAAATTACTTTACCCACTAGTGGATAAAATGCGTTTTTACCCGCTGGTATTAAAGGACAAAACACGTGTTTCCGAGCTAATAGTGAGGGGAAAATGAATAATCGCCTCGTTTATTCCTATATTCAAAACTTCCTAAATTGCTAATCTTTTGTTTACCGAGCCATGATAGCAAGAGCAACACGAAACTGAATTTAAATGAGTTTCCACTTAATACTGAACAAACCATAACACCCAAAAGGCTTTTGATGGACATAATTTATAACAAAGAGCAGTCTATTTGTGTTTCGGCCTCGGAGTTTAGTCCAATAAAGACATTTGAACAGTCTGTAGAACTTGGAATGAAATTTGCACGAAAATTTGGTACAGAATCACAAGTATTCTGCCAACGAATTTCATGGTCCATTTGAACGTTGTTTCGCTAAAGTTTTGCTGAGATTTTAGGCGCTTTTATGGAATAAATTTTCATTGAGATAAACTAGCGAACGAGGTACTTTTTTCATGAAAAATTTGCTATTTCGTTTTTATTTTTCTACATGTTTTAGAAGCTTTTGTTTCAAAAGTGCCTACGCGTACAATGATTATTAACAAATTAATATGTGACACAGCAAAATTTCATTTGAATTTAGTCAAGTAGACTCTGTAAATATTGTTAAAACATTCAAGTCACTCAATTTAAAGAAAACGGAAGACTTATGGGGAACATCAGTTAAAGTAATTAGTCATGTCATAGATATAATAGCACCTTACTTGGCCGTAATATATAATATTTAAATTTCACAAGGCACCTTTCCAGATCTTATGAAATGTAGCAAAGTCATACCGCTTTTTAACCGACTTCAAAAAAGGAGGAGGTTCTCAATTCGACTGAATGTTTTTTTTTTTATTTTTTTTTGTATGTATGTTATTCGATATCTCCGAGAATCGTGGACCGATTTTCAAAATTTTTTTTTTGATCGAACCGGTATAACCCCGAGATGGTCCCATTGGCACCAAGTCAGGGTCTGATGATGGGATCCTGGAGAAATCGAGGGAACTCTTCAAATGTTATAGGCACATGTAATGTTTTTAGTCTATTTTTCAAAGGTACACCAGTATTTACGTCTGATGGTAATAATTTTATGTGGCTGAGCTGATGATGGAAGGTCAACTCCTCAATGGTTAGGAGTTAAAGGATAATTCTTTCACTACTGTACATGTATTCGGACTGATACATATAATATCACTAGGAACCACTAAAAATCAACAAATAAATAAACTTTTTAACAAAAAATAAAACCGCCTTCAAAGATAAGCGCGTTACAAAACACGGAGAAACTAAAAAGCCAAAAATAATAAACCTTTCAATTCAGATTTCTTATCGTATTGCAATAAGCTAAACATCCAAATTATAAACAAATCAATTATTTTTGGAGTCGGTACCAGCCTGTGTATGGTTGGGTGGGGTAAACAGGCAATAGCAAGGCGACGAACAGGTCTGGTACCGACTACAAAAATAATTGATTTGTTTATAATTTGGATGTTTAGCTTATTGCAATACGATAAGAAATCTGAATTGAAAGGTTTATTATTTTTGGCTTTTTAGTTTCTCCGTGTTTTGTAACGCGCTTATCTTTGAAGGCGGTTTTATTAAATCGGGTGATTCGAGTGATATAACCAATTTCCATCCCATATCAATACTTCCTGTACTAAGTAAAGTCTTTGAGAAGCTAACGTTAAATGATCTACTAGGACACTTCAACAGACATAGATTACTTACAAGCAAACAGTTCGGTTTCACAAGGGGCCGTTCCACGACCGATGCTGCTTCGGTACTCTAAACATATATATAATATTTGGGAAAATTCTTGTGATGCAATTGGCATATTTTGTGATCTTTCAAAAGCCTTTGATTGTGTGGATCATGGAACGCTCATTTTGAAATTAGAACACTATGGTTTGTCTATAAATGCCCTAAACTTTATGTCTTCTTACCTTAGCAATAGAACACAAACAGTAGTTGTTAACAGTGCCACAAGGCTCAATTTTAGGTCCATTCCTGTTTTTGGTTTATATAAATGATTTGCCATGTATAGTAAAAAACTTTTGTGAAATAGTACTTTTTGCTGATGATACATCACTGCTTTTTAATGTTGACCGAAAATCTACGGATTACAATGTAATTAATAGCACGTTAGCTGATGTACTGCAGTGGTTTACTGTCAACAATTTACTTCTTAATTCTAAGAAAACCAAATGTATTCGATTTTCTCTGCCGAATGTTAAACCAATCGATACAAAAATACTTTTGAATGATGAATGCTTAGAGATGGTAGATACAACACTGTTCCTTGGTTTAACATTGGACAAAAATCTACAATGGAGTCCCCATATAAGGAAACTAGCAAGCAAATTAAGTTCAGCCGCATACGCCGTTAGGAGAATCAGGCAACTGACTAATGTTGAGACAGCTCGCCTAGTGTATCATAGTTATTTTCACAGTGTAATGTCATACGGTATTCTGGTTTGGGGCAAAGCAGCTGATAGACTATCTTTGTATTACAAAAGAGAGCAATTCGTTCTATTTACAACTTAGGAACACGTGAATCAGTAAGAGAACTCTTCAAAGAAATTAATATCTTAACTGTAGCTTCCCAATACATTTATGATAGTATAATTTATGTTGTTAAGAATTTAGACTGTTTCACTAAGAATTCTGATATCCATAATTATAACACTAGAAACAAAAATAAGCTTGCCATAAAGAAGTTTCGTGTCCGTAAAGTACAGAAGTCATTTGTTGGGCAATGCATTCATTTTTATAATAAGTTACCTGACACTGCTTTGAGATTACCCCTCCCAGCTCTTAAGAACTACTTAAAAAAATCATTGATGTTAAAGGCTTATTACAGAGTCGAGGACTATTTGACAGACAAACATGCATGGCCCGAACCAGAAACTACAAAAAACGAATAGCAATTAAAATAAATGTATTATGTATAGAGGACACAGTTCAGATAAGAAAGCACATCAAATATTTTATGTTGTGTAGGTAAATTACATATTTAATGATATTGAGATTCATATTATCTTTTTCTTCTGTGACAATTTGATATGTTTTCTCTGAAGAAGAACGACGTATTATTAAGCAATAATATAATTTATTGAAATTAATTTCCATAGAGTACCTAGTCTGTTCATATTCTTTGATGAATACTTTTGCATGTTAAATTGTATCTTGTTATTTAATGCATGTTAATTATAAGATGTAATGTTTTGAAAAGAAGTTGCCCGCCGAGTTTCTTGCCGGTCCCATAGTGGATACCCCCCTCCCAACTGAGGGGGGACTGAAATCTTCTCGAGGCTGAGGCGTAGGGTTAGAGCCGGCGTAGCTTTATTTGACGTTCATATGCGCATTGTAATATGCCTACTTGAAAAATAAATATTTCATTTTCAACTAGGAACCCTTATAGTTTCGCCATGTCTGTCTGTCCGTCCGTCCGTCCGCGGATAATCTCAGTAACCGTTAGCACTAGAAAGCTGAAATTTGGTACCAATATGTATATCCATCACGCTAACAAAGTGCAAAAAAAAAATTGAAAAAAAAAAATAGGGTACCCCCCCCCCCCTACATGTAAAGTGGCGGCTGATATTTTTTTTCATTCCAACTCCAACGTGTGATATATTGTTAGATAGGTATTAAAAAAACCTGGTTGTCTGTAAAGTCTGTTTAAGGACGGTAGTTTGACGTGATAACGTCAAACATTACAGTAGTATAGACAGGGGCGGCTCACTCCGCGATTCTATCGCTGCGCTACAAAGTACATGCTGGCGGCCGCGAGTTCGCGGCCTAAGAGCGTGCGCAGACAGAGAGCGGTCTGCGTTCTGTCAGAGTTCGCGTTCTGGTGACCGTTGACCGCTCAAGAGCTCGAACGCACACAGGCGGCGTTCAAATTCTCGCGTTCTAGTTTCGTTTGGGTCTTTGTACATGCAACATGTCACAGGAGAGTTCGTTTTCCTATGAAGAATTATTGCTCAAAAATTCCATCTATTAAATTCTCCTTACAGATGAACAGCGATTCGATATTTTAATTCGCATGTCGATGAATAGTTTCATTAATTGAGAAAAATAAAGTCTGGCTGTATTTTTAGAACATTGTAATTATTTATTAAGGATAAAATAAACATAACAGCATTTCGTCGTGTACTATCCGTAGATTTGACCTCAGAAATTCTTCTTTTTCCTAACCAATTCATTATTTTTTCTGTGTTTGCAACCTCGAACATCCCCGCGTTCCGGCGTTCTCTGTCTCGGCGGGAAAAGAACGCTAGAACGCGGCGTTCCGCTTTGACCGCCGCGGGCAGACTGCCCGCTGTGTGCGTTGCTGCTACAGACTCTGTACATTCTAAAGAACGCAGAACGCTGAACGCGGAACGCAGAACTCTAGACCGCTCTCTGTCTGCGCACGCTCTTATAATGAGTGGCGCGCGGTGCGTTTTCACGGAACTCACGTTCCCACTTTCTATTGTTACTTTACGTCGCGAGTTTTTTAAAGCTTCTTTTAAAGTGAATGGCTTATAATGCTTAGTTAAATAAACATCATGAATAAAATAGGACAATATTACACAGATCTACTATTGCTTAAGTCACACGGAAAAGTTCAATAAGGCTTGTGATGTTGGGATTTCAACAATAATATATAAATACTGTACATGTACTCGTAATACTCGTATATACCTAGAAAGTACCCAAGACTTGAATATAATAGCATTTTATCTGAGTATTAAATCGTTTTAATTCATAGGCAACCCTATCGTCCGACGCTGCGCACGTGCGGCTCGTTTCTTTGTTAGAATTTTGTAGGCATTCAAAAGGCGGCATTTCGTGAACATCAAAGCAGTGGGCCTTCTGTACTTGTACTATTATATATTCTGAGGTATAGATTAAACGATGAGATATTCAAATGCAAGAATTACTTATCTATATTGCCGCAATTGTATTGAACACACATGAAAATCACAATAACATTTCACTTCACTTTATAAACATTTGAGTTCACGTGTATCTTTTATGCTAGGCTAGGCGCAATGACTGCGGCCGGTGTGATTAATACGTTAGGCCGTTTTCACATTAAATTTATCCGATCCGATATCGGATGTCGGAAGGGTTTCAATAGAAAAAATCCAAGATGGCGCCTGTAATGTATGGGATATCGGATCGGATAATGTGAAAACGCACTTAGGGTCGCCGCGCCGGTCGGTCGGCCCAATGAAATAAAATGCAAAAATATTTTTAACTTCTGATTAGCAGAAACGTCTGCAATCGATGCCACTAGGCCGTGACTGCCGTGAGTTCAAGTTTCACCCAAGGCAGACATTTTCCACTTTTAAATTTATGCAAAAATATTTTATGAATTTTATGATTTACTTTTATAAAATGGTCATTTACTTTTTTACCTTCCCTAGACTTTAGGCAGGTAGGTATAAAATACATATACGTACTTTGTAGTGTAGTCACATAAATGCAAGCTCTGTCTACCCCGCAGGGGATGTAGGCGTGATTATATGTATGTATGTTTTCACTAATATCCACCATTACCAATATTATAAAACAGAAACAAAAACCGGCCAAGAGCGTGTCGGGCCACGCTCAGTGTAGGGTTCCGTAGTTTTCCGTATTTTTCTCAAAAACTACTGAACCTATCAAGTTCAAAACAATTTTCCTAGAAAGTCTTTATAAAGTTCTACTTTTGTGATTTTTTTCATATTTTTTAAACTTACGGTTAAAAGTTAGAGGGGGGGGAGGGCGCACTTGTTTTTCCTTTAGGAGCGATTATTTCCGAAAATACTAATATTATCAAAAAACCATCTTAGCAAACCCTTATTCATTTTTAAATACCTATCCAACAATATATCACACGTTGGGGTTGGAATGAAAAAAAATATCAGCCCCCACTTTACATGTAGGGGGGGGGGGGGGGGGGTACCCTAATAAAACATTTTTTTCCATTTTTTATTTTTGCACTTTGTCGGCGTGATTGAAATACATATTGGTACCAAATTTCAGCTTTCTAGTGCTAACGGTTACTGAGATTATCCGCGGACGGACGGACGGACAGACAGACATGGCGAAACTATAAGGGTTCCTAGTTGACTACGGAACCCTAAAAAAATCACTAGTACTTGTTGGAAGTCGGAGCGTGTATACCACCCTTATAATCCAATCTGTCTTTGCATGTCGTGTGAATGAAGCTTAACATTATTTTGTAATCTGTGCTCTCTGGTTTTTCGCACTTTCTCTTTTGGTCCAGACCAGACGCATTGATGGACAGACGTGTTCCCTTGAATTTCTACCTAAGTGCTACGACTACTTGCTTGTATGTGAGTTTAATAAATATCTTCAATCTGCAAAGCGTGACTTATTATTCCACTGCCCTGCGGAACCTCGGTTCCGCTTATCAGGTTCTGGGCACAGTCACGATTAATCTGTTTTGTCGTCACGCCATCGCCACGTGGATACTGCTGGTCGCCGACAACGGTAAGCGCATTTACCATTATGGCCGCCGAGTCGAATCAGACGCCGAGCTTCTCCAACCAAGCTATTGAAAAGCTTCGTGGCGCTGAAAATTATCCCACATGGAAATATCAGATGAAGATGCTTCTCACCCTCGATGGCACATGGGGAACTGTCATGGGAACCGACACAGATGCTACACACGTAAGTCGGGCATTGGCTCGAATTGGTCTGTGTCTACTACGTGCCTACAACACATTAGAAATGCGACGACTGCTAAGGGAGCATGGGATAACCTCAAAACTGTTTTTGAGAACACTGGTTTGTATCGACGGGTGCTGCTACTGAGACAACTGCACCGTATAGAATATACACAGTTCAACTCCATGTCTCGTTACCTTGAAGCTGTAATGTCGCTTGTGCATCAATTAGCAGATATTGATAAGAAAATAGAAGACAAAGAAGTAGTCGAACTTCTTCTTAGCGGACTACCGGAAGAGTATGACGCTCTCGTGAGCAACCTGGAGACCGCAAACATCACCGATGATAATCTCACTGCTGACATGGTAAGATCTCGCCTTCTACAAGAAGAAATGAGGAAAAAGGAAAGATCTTCCGTTGATGAAGCCGCTATGTTTTCAAAGGCAAGGAACCATCCCGCTAGTTCAGCATCGTCAAGGCAATCAAAACCTATCACGTGCCACTACTGCGGTAAGGGAGGCCACATCAAGAGCAAGTGCTTCAAGTACAGAAGAGATAAGGTGAAGAATCATGTATAGGGCAACCCTGCGCTGCTGTCAAACACTTCGCTCAAATCAACTCTCCGTTAATAAAATCCTATTATTACTATTTTAGTGTTTTTTCGGAGTAATTTGTTGCTTAAATCGTCAATTATCGGCATCAATTTAAGTTGATCAAAATACAATAGTGCTTCCTAGCGAAATAAGTGCGAAAATTATCATTATAAAAAGTGCAGTGCGCGTCCCCCGTACCACGACACCGCCTCGGGCAAGGAAGTCGCTATCGCTCGCGCGGCTCGCAATACTAATCTCTGCATTTGATCGTCAAGTTGCGCTTTTGTGGTACAGGGCACCTTCAAAACTACAATGTCACCCAAGATCAAAACAAAGATATGTTCTGGCTGTGATGGGGGAATATCGGACACTAAAAATATGCTGATATGTAAAACGGGAGCCTGTCAAAAGGTCTTTTGCAAACTTTGCATTCCAATTGAACTATCTTTGGCAGAAAAAAATGTCTGGACATGCCCAAATTGCAAAGCTACGTCGAAAAGAGGCGGCGATAACTCCTCGACTCCTGTTCGTACGACGCAGTACGATTGTAACGTCACAATGCGTAAACAAAACAAAACGTCTCAACAACTACAGTCTACAACGGGATCGGGACCAGAGGTGGACAAGTCGACGGCGGAACCCGCAATGCCCCAGACACCTTCTCTAGGGACTCCCGGTGATCTGACTGAGCTAACGTCAGAAATAAAACTTTTACGTGGTGACATGTCAAACCTCAGGAACCAACTATCTTCTGCTTTGGACTCCCTGGCTAAGTGCCAAACCCGTATGGATGAAATAAACGGCAAACTCGCAGACACCGAGCGCCGGCTGCAGGCTTTGGAGGACCAGCAATCGCAAAATGTACGCATTAAGGCTACATTACAGGACCTTGAAAACAAGTACAACATGCAAGCACAACTTGCTTTAAGAAATGAAATAGAAATCATCGGTTGCCCAGAAATCAAAAACGAAAATCTACATCACACTACAATGGCCATAGCCACCAAGATTGGTATCAGTGTATCGGAACTAGACATAGACTTTGTTTCAAGAGTGGGACCCATAAGAAAACAATCCAGCAACGAGTCTAGCCAAGCACCACGGCCTGTGATTGTACGTTTTGCCCGCCGGAAGGTAAGAGATGACTTTCTAGTAAAATCAAAAACCCGACGAAATCTGGATACTGCGGATATTATCACAGAATGCACCCCACAGAAACTATACATTAATGAACGGCTTACTTACGAAAACCGTCTGTTATTTCGTAGGACCAGAGAGCGGGCGGGCCAGGCAAACTTCAAATACTGTTGGACTCGAAGTGGATTCATCTACACAAGAAAGCGAGACGGTGCAGAGGCCATCAAGATCACCAGCTACGACTGTATCGACCGCGTCTTTGGATCTCCACAGCAGCCTGAACTTGCTTCTAAAGGCTGCCCTGATGTGTAATTGCGCCCTAATTACAAGATTAACTGGTATTTCGTTAATATACTTCTTAGGTTTAGTATATGTCAGCCAAGAAATAGTAACAACTCTTTCTAAACTTAGTTGTATTTATTTTTGTTGTATTTTTAATATTGGAACTTCATTAAAGTGTAGTCAGCATATCAGAAATTCTTCACCATCACACATACTCACTACAAATATATTACACACATCAAAATACACTACTACTTGCCAACCTGTTAAGAAATATGATCCTGGAGCCTCCCTTTCCCTTTGGCTTTGTACTGATACTCCCTTCATGCAGCCGCCGCCACCGAGCTAGACCCGGGGAAGATATTGATGAAACTTTCATGGTAAGTTGCCACTCGGTAGGGACTCCAGAGCTATGCCAAAAGTACCTTAGTCACACACATAACATAAAAATTCTAACATTTAATATTCGGAGCCTACAATGTAATATTTCAAGTTTTTTGGTAACTTTAAAGCGTTTTAATGCAAAGTTTGATTTTATAGTTTTGACTGAATGCTGGCTGAAGGATGGCTTAATGATAGAACAAATAGATGGCTACAATTCCTACCAAACTAAAAATTTTGGTAACCAGGCAAGTGGGGTCGTAGTATATATAAGAGACATTTGGAATGCCCAAGTAAGTGAACCAAAAATTCAAGATGCCGATTGTCTATTGATTGAAGTTCCAAAATGTTTCTCTCTTGTTGGAATCTATCGCTCTCCCTCGGTGAATAATATTGACCCTTTTTTAACATCGCTAGAAGCTTTTATACAGAGTACTAATAATAATTTGGACCTTATTATAACAGGGGACATAAATATAGACATCATGAAGGCTACGCCCCAATCTTCTGATTATTTATGTCTCATGGCTAGCCTAGGTCTCACTTTAGCTATTAATAAGCCTACAAGAATGGAAGCATGCCTGGATCATTTTTTTGTAAAATCAATAAAATCTTATAAAACAGTGGTTTGTGAAACAGATATTACTGATCATGATATGGTCATACTTTCCTTGTCAAATAAAAATAAATCAGTTCCAATAGAAAGGTCAGTATACAAATTAGATTACAAAGCTATTTTTAAGGAATTAGGTCAAGCGGATTGGGATTCTATCACCAATAGTTCCTCCCCTACTGAAGCTGCTGATGCTTTCACTGAATTTTTGACTAAAATTATTCAAAATAATTCGACCAAAAGATCAATCAGTCGCTCCAAATTTAATATAAAACCTTGGATGACCCCGGGATTAATCCGATGCTCCAGACATAAGGACCGATTGCATTTAATAAGCCGCAAAAACCCAAGTGACCTTAATGCCAAATTAATTTACACGCGTTATAGAAATTTTTATATAACACTTATTCGAAAACTACGAACCGAGTATGAGCACAATCTAGTTAATGAAAATCGCAATGACCCTAAACAACTGTGGAAAACTATTAAACAAATAATACAAATCCCGAAAGATAATGGAACCCCTGGCTATGCCACAATAAAATCCACTGTACTAGACTCACTGAATCATATAAATAATTATTTTGCGACCATTGGTCAATCACTCGCAAATAGTATCCTAGCAAATTGTGGAGTAACTGAAGCGGCCCTTGCATCAAAAATCAAAATACCCGCATCACCATCAAAATCCTTCTTTTTGTCCCCCACTAACATACAGGAAGTAGAAAGTATAATCATGAGCCTTAAATCGAGTGGTGCTACAGGAATAGATGGAATAAGCAATCAGTTCCTGAAGCGCGCAAAAGACCACATAGTTAAGCCTCTCACAACCATATGTAATCTTAGTCTGGAGCATGGTTCTTTCCCAGATACCTGGAAAACGGCAGCTATAGTACCTATTTTTAAATGTGGAGCAAAGGATAACGTAGGTAACTACAGACCAATATCACTTTTATCAAGCTGCTCAAAAGTGCTAGAAAAATTAGTTAACAAAAGGCTTATCAACTTCCTAAACTCAGAAGGCCTGCTGTCTGAAAGGCAATTTGGATTCAGACAAGGCAAATCGACTGAAGATGCTGTCTCCCTCTTTTCCAAACTGGTCAGTGCATACTTGGATAAGGGTAATCCGTGTATTGGAGTTTTCTTAGACCTATCCAAGGCTTTCGATACAGTGTCAATTCCTATTCTACTACAGAAACTCGAGCGCCTTGGAATTAGAGGAGTAGCCCTATCATGGTTTAGTAGTTACCTGACTGACAGACGTCAATGTACAAAGCTTGGAAACACGTTAAGTGAGTCAAAACCAGTTGCTTTTGGAGTCCCTCAAGGGAGTATCCTAGGTCCAACACTTTTTATAGCATATTTAAATGATATCACAAGTAATCCCTTAGTTAACGCAGATATCATTTGCTACGCAGATGATACTGCAATACTATTTCACGGTAATTCTTGGCCACAATGTTTAGATTTTGCTCGCTGTGGTATTAGTTCAATTTATAGTTGGCTAAAAAGTAATCTGCTAACTCTCAATTCCGCTAAAACGAAATTTCTCTGTTTTCACAAAACCGCTGCCTCAGTGCCCAAAATAATCCCCGAGTTAAAGATTCATGATCCTAACTGCCATCAAGATTCGAAGTCTTGTAACTGTTGTACAATTGAACGATCGTCGTCAATAAAGTACTTAGGCGTCACTCTAGACGAAAAGCTTACTTTTTCTTACCATATTGAATCCGTGTCGACTAGAGTAAGAAAACTCATTTATGTGATGAAGAGGCTAAGGGATGTCACTGACAAGAAACTACTGAAAATCATATACATTGCACTTTGTCAGCCAATCTTAACTTACTGTATCACCGTTTGGGGAGGTGCAACAAGCTCAGCAATGATCACCTTGGAAAGGGCACAGAGATTTTTACTTAAGACGGCCCTTAAAAAACCCAGGCTGTATCGTACAGTTGACGTATATAAGGACATGGATGTGCTCAGTATCCGTAAACTTGCGATCCTTAGGTTAACAATGGTAATGCATCGTGAATTAATAAAGTCAGATTATCGCACCTCTAATAATAAGCGTGTTTTTAAATTACCCATCCCTAGGACAAGAACTGCTTTCGCAAAAAGGTTTCAAAACTTTCTCTTGCCACACTTATATAATAAAGTAAACATAAAATGTGACATCAAAAACTGTACTGCTAACAAAGCTAAACACATAGTCACTTCTTGGATTAAAGATCTTAGTTATAATGACACAGAACAACTTATGAAAACTAATGGTTGGTAAAGGGTACATTGTATCAATAGGCTTTGATATTATATTTTACTTACACTTACACACACACACACACACACACACACACACACACACACACCTTATATACAAGTCATTCACTCCTGCTGACTACAAATATACAATAAAGGTTATTTAATTAAATGTGTTAACACTAGTAAAATCGAAAATTCGTTACTGAACTATACTGTGATTAACCGTGTTACCCTTGTTAAGTCTGGTTAGCTTTAGTCTTAAATAATTTTTAGTCATTAGAATTGTTTCTTCAGCGTAGGAAAAGTAAATGTAATATGTAAATGGTAATGTTTGGACTGACTCCACGAGACAGGCCTAGCCTAGTGTGGTGGTCAAAGGTAAAATCTTTTGTAACACTTTTTGGCAAATAAACTATTTTTATTTTATTTATTTTTATTTTTATTATTTTAGAATCGGTCACTTCTAGCTACCGAGATATCCAAAGCCTTATTTGTCAAGAAGTAAATACAAAATACAAAATCATTTATTCAGCAAATAGGCCACAGGGGCACTTTTACATGTCAACATTACAGAGTATTCATTAAAGTTAAACAAATGAAATTAATAGAAATATTAACTAAAAATATTAATCATAAGCAAAGTAGCTATACACTGATATAGAATTAGAGATGTATAAAGTCTCTAAATGTCATATTATTACTATAAACTATAATCAATACATAAAGAAAGTGCAAACAGATACAAAGATAAAAGAAATCTATAATACTTCAATAGTTGTAAAAGACTGAATATTACAAGTAAAAATATTATACTTAATCAAATAATCCATGGAGATGTATAGCGTCTCCAAGAGTCAAATTTTATAAAATTAAAATATTTAAAAGTAAAAACCTTTGTCAAATAATACAAAAAAAATACAGAAAACGAACAGCTAAATTACACATTTCAAGAGCTGTACAAGTCTCTAGTTGTCAATCATTAAAGTACTAATCAAGTTTACAAATAAGGGCCAATCAAGGTTACAAATTAAGTTTAAAAATATAATCAAAATCTCAGAGATGTATAAGGTCTCTAAGTGTCCAAAAAACTAACATTAACTTAATCAAACAAGTCATCCTTTTACCTGGATTCTGGGTGTTCCAATCATCTTTGTAACGACAAGAGTATACTGAACAACTACAAGGAGCTGCCCGGCCAAGGAAGTAAAGTGACTTTGGCCAACGATGACTCTGTATCAGCCGAAGGTGTCGGGGACCTGCCACTGGGAGGCATCATCAATAAACTTGAGAAGGTATTATATGTTCCTAGTTTGTCTGCTAATCTTTTATCTGTAAGTAAATTATGTGATATAGGCTATACTGTAGTTTTTACCAAAGAGAAGTGTAATATTTATAAAAGTTGTAAAATTCATGGCAACCCTCTTACCTCTGCATCTAATAGATGTGGTTTATATGAATGGGATGGGTGTAGTCAAAGGAAAGGGACTTCGCAGGAAGTGCATTCTTCCATGTTCTTGCAAAGGCAAGATACACAGAGTGCTAATGTAGCTGTTTCTAATCTGCCATACAATCTTTTGCATTCCCGTTTAGGCCACTTAAGTTTTAAAAACATGTGTGCTTTAAGGGATGATCCTGCAACTGGTATAAAATTTCAGGAATCTGAAGGTGCGAAGTGTGAGACCTGTCTGCTTGGGAAGCAAGTTGTAAAGAACTAACCAAGATTACAAGCAAAATAGAAGAAAATTTATTGCCAGTGAGGTTTATGAACATTTTGGTAAAATAAGTACTTACTTGTGAAATTTTACGTCAGATTTCGGTTTCCATTTACTTCCACAATGGTTCACTATGCAATACATAGCTCAGAACTTAAGTAAATCGTCGAAAAACGTTTATTTTGCAAAATAAATCTCTGAATCGGTGAATGAATTTTGACAATTCTGACATATCGGGCATATTTTTTTATTATTAGTGTTTCCATAGTACGCAGGAGGTAAATACCGGAGAAATAAGGTTTTTGATTGAGTTTTTTTTTTGTATAATACAATGAAAATGAAATGAAATGAAAATGAAATATTTATTTTTCAAGTAGGCATATTACAATGCGCATATGAACGTCAAATAAAGCTACGCCGGCTCTAACCCTACGCCTCAGCCTCGAGAAGATTTCAGTCCCCCCTCAGTTGGGAGGGGGGTATCCACTATGGGACCGGCAAGAAACTCGGCGGGCAACTTCTTTTCAAAACATTACATCTTATAATTAACATGCATTAAATAACAACATACAATTTAACATGCAAAAGTATTCATCAAAGAATATGAACAGACTAGGTACTCTATGGAAATCAATTTCAATAAATTATATTATTGCTTAATAATACGTCGTTCTTCTTCAGAGAAAACATATCAAATTGTCATAGAAGAAAAAGATAATATGAATCTCAATATCATTAAATATGTAATTTACCTACACAACATAAAATATAAAATATTTGATGTGCTTTCTTATCTGAACTGTGTCCTCTATACATAATACAATTATTTTAATTGCTATTCGTTTTTTGTAGTTTCTGGTTCGGGCCATGCATGTTTGTCTGTCAAATAGTCCTCGACTCTGTAATAAGCCTTTAACATCAATGATTTTTTTAAGTAGTTCTTAAGAGCTGGGAGGGGTAATCTCAAAGCAGTGTCAGGTAACTTATTATAAAAATGAATGCATTGCCCAACAAATGACTTCTGTACTTTACGGACACGAAACTTCTTTATGGCAAGCTTATTTTTGTTTCTAGTGTTATAATTATGGATATCAGAATTCTTAGTGAAACAGTCTAAATTCTTAACAACATAAATTATACTATCATAGAAAAGTAAGTCAATTTGATTGAAGAATGTTTTATACGTTTTTTTTATTAACTTATCTGGCAATACATCACAGTGTTGGAATGAGATAGAACATAGGAGTAAAGGTGAATGAACCTGGCTTCAACTCATTGGTCGGCACGCACTATCCAGAGATATATATAAAATTCTTGGTAACGAGTTATTAGGCTTCCCCATAGATTTAGAATTATTAAACTAGATTGTTTAGTTAGGTCAAAAAGTGTGTCCACATGAGAGGTAATTGTTTGGGCTGGTGTCCCTCTCGCACTTGCTGACAATGTCAACATTATTCAGTGACGTCATCACTGTCATAAATTGGGGATACCAGTCAATTTTCAAAGTTACTACTAAATCTACTAACACCCAATTGAAAGTATTTTTTAATTATACAAATCTTTGATTTACTGGCATCAAAATAATTACATTATAATTATTTTCAAATTTTTTGAAATATATCGAAACCCTAGTTTGAATAAATAAATAAAAATAAAAAGTTTGAATATAACATTAAAATAAAATAAGAAGTTATAAAGTCAGGTAATATACAGATAAAAATACTACTAATATGGGAACCTCATTAACACTGGCAACACGTGCGAGAGGGACACCAGCCCAAACAATGCCCTCTCATGTGGACCGTTTTCGCTAGTCTGATACGATCGACTTTCTGTTTCAGTAATAAGGTTTAATTTCGTATGGCAAAAAATGTGATTGAGCTGTCCCCTGTAAAGGTCTTTGGGCTTCCCTCAGACAGTCTTAAAAATTGACACTGACAGATCTGTCAGTGTCTTGTCAGTGTCAGTTTGAACTGTCAGATTGCCATAGATTTAGAATTATTAAACTAGATTGTTTAGTTAGGTCAAAAAGCGTGTCCACATGAGAGGTAATTGTTTGGGCTGGTGTCCCTCTCGCACTTTTTTTTTTTTTTTTTTTTTTTTTTTTCATGGCTTTTACTCCTCGCTAATTTAAGCGGGGTGAATTCTGCCAATGTCGAGGTGAAGACTTTTGACTTTTTTTTTTTTTTTAACGAGAGTGTTCGGTGAAATTTTGATAATGTTTTTGGAAGGATAGGTTGGGAACCTAAAACGAAAAAAAAACAACGTTATGGACGACACAGACAAAAACAAAACATATTACATAACACATATGACACTGTACCAACATTAGTGAAAAAGAGCGGGAAGCGGATGACAGTTTGTTAAAGCAAGCAACATAGCGGATGAAATAGAGGAAGAAAAAACATAGAAATATATATTATATAAATTATATATGATATTTTTAACAATGACTAAGACTGAAGTTTACAGTTTTATGTTATGTACGTGTATATACTTAATTAGAATTGCCGTTAAGGGAGGATCCATAAGAGCGAGAAGTGTATTGAAATTAACAGGACGCGGAATAGTAACAGGTAAAACGTCATACAAAGAGTAATTGAATCTCGAACAAGAAAAGAAAATGTGATCTACCGTGCCTTCGTCCAACCCACATTCGCACAATGAAGTATCCCGGACATGTATCTTAGCAAGGAACACAGGCGTACAAACTGGTCTTAGGCGTAACCGACATATTGTTGAGGTAACCCATTTTGGCTGAGTACGAAATCTGAAAAACCATGGCTAATGGATATTCTTGCATGGGTAATCTTCTGTTGAATACGCCCATAATGTTTTCCTACTACCAGTCTGGAAGAATTCCAACGGTTTTGCCATGTGGTGACTAAATCAGTTTGAGCATTGCTAAGAAGGTCAGAACTATATATACTGTTGTAGCCTGGTGATCCCAACTCAATAGCTTTCTTTGCCCATGAGTCTGCAGATTCATTACCGTCAATACCACAATGGCTGGGTATCCATGCAAGAGTAATTTTTAATCCCTTTGTGTCACATTTTCTTAACAAAGCCTTTATTTGCAGAATCAATGGGTACTTTGTCTTCATTTTGAACTGATTGCCCATAATAGCTTGAAGGCAACTCCTGCTATCAGAGAAAATGATCACTTTTTGTATATTATGGGAGTCAGCATATGCTACAGCCTCTAAGATAGCAACAGCTTCACCTGTAAATATCGAGGACTGTGGAGGGCACTTGAACATTAAGACAATGTTATATTTGGGAATCACTACTGCTGATCCAACACAATTTGCGGAATCTATTTTGGAAGCGTCAGTAAACACTGGTAAGTATCCTGGCCATTTTCTCTCGCACTTACTGACAATGTCAACAATGTGACATGTGAATGTGATCTGACAGTTCAAACTGACACTGACAAGACACTGACAGATCTGAACTGTCAGATTGCATACAAGTTTTTTTTAAGATTATGAATTTTTAAGACTGTCTGTGGGGAGCCTAACACTAAAATAATATAAGAAGTTATAAAATCAGGTAATATACAGATAAAAATACTACTACTATGGGAACCTCATTAACACTGGCAACACGTGCGAGAGGGACACCAGCCCAAACAATGCCCTCTCATGTGGACCGTTTTCGCTAGTTTGATACGATCGACTTTCTATTTCAGTAATAAAGTTCAATTTCGTATGGCAAAAAATGTGATTGAGCTGTCCCCTGTAAAGGTCTTTGCAGATTGCATACAATTTTTTTTTAAGATTATGAATTTTTAAGACTGTCTGTGGGAAGCCTAAAGCTAGGAACATACTACGCGGACGTCCGTCGTAAATCGACCGCGACCGCGACCGATCAGTGTGCACGGAACAAAACATCCAGCGAGCCAGATTTCGATCGGACGTCCATGCGCTCAAGGCCACGTCCACGTCCGTCGACCGATAGTTTGCACGGTTATGTCCAGATTCCCGTCCGCGGTCGATTCACGACGGACGTCCGCGTAGTGTGTTCCTAGCTTTAGACGTTATCACGTCAAAAAACACGTAGGTCAGGCCATAGACTAAGGAAATATGAAACTCTATTATCTATGTATTTTTGCTACCAAAATATTATGGACTTTAGTACTATTAATAATAGATGTCATTTTGATTTGATAGCATTTTTTTTGTGTCGTAATGTTGGGAATCATTGCTTGATGATATTATCATACTATGGAGTGACGACGGGCTGGAGGCTAATTTACAATTTCCGTTCGACCGACTTGATCAGCTCGTCTGGTCTGGCCCTTAAGGCCGAACTACCCAAAGACAATAGAATTGAGCTGTCAAATTTTCTCATTGGTCACTACTGTCAGTGTCACTAGTAGGGTTGCCAACCGTACTATATAATATAGTACTGTACTATATTTTGGCCCAGCGTACTATATTCTAGATAAAGCATATATAGTACGCAAAAGTACTATATTTTTGGGGTCCATGCCAGTGGCGAATTTACACTAGAGTCAAACCGCCAGGAGCGGCGTTTTGATAATGAAAAAAAATTTCGCGCTCGCTCCACTCGCGCTTTTATTCATATTTAACCTTCACTGTAAATTTCATTACTTCGTTCTGTCCTGCAAATATTGCAGTTACGTATAAAGCCACCGTTGTTTGCAAACATTTGTATTTTTTTCCATGAAATCTTAAATAACGACATTT
This sequence comes from Leguminivora glycinivorella, assembly GCF_023078275.1. Lineage (NCBI taxonomy): Eukaryota > Metazoa > Arthropoda > Insecta > Lepidoptera > Tortricidae > Leguminivora > Leguminivora glycinivorella. The sequence continues at coordinate 11,524,040 of NC_062995.1, read as the reverse complement.
CTTAAGGGGATTCTCTACTCCGCTGAGCTTCGATTTGAATCCATTACTATTATGAATATTACGATAGTTTCTGAAGCATATCATATTAACAGAATCGTCTTTAAACAAACTAGCATCCCATAATTACTTCTAATACTTCACAGCTCATTGATTCTGTGATATTTAGCATCAAAGTTGAACTATTTTAGGACCGAAACTGGTTCTTTGGTCAAAATTTTTGCCTTAATTAGTTTAAAATTAAAATCGCTTTTGCATTTTTATAAAAGTCTAGATTTCATTGAAGAAAAAATGTTTTTAAAACAATGTCAAATTTCATAAAAATTATAAGTACTTATAATATGGGTATTTTTTTAAAATATGGGTCTTGTAAAAAAAGTAAGTAGGTAACAATTGAAATTAAAAGAATATTAATAGGTACGTAAGTAAAAATTGCACACCTGTCAATACTACTCAATACATTTAGAAAGTGATAGAAGACTCAATATTGCATATTTTTCCAAATACGCCATATATATTGTTGGTGTTCAATAAAACATTTGGTACATTACATACAATAGATAAACTAGTTATATATTACGCTAAGTAAAACATTCGACAACATGAAAGTTTGCTTTTTTAAAAAAGGTCAAATGTTAAGTTGGTAAATGTGAGCTTGGCAAATAAAACAATAAGTTGGGAAATGAACATTCGGCGGAATAAGGCCCCGCGCACACGGAGGCAACAGTTGCTCGGCGACTTTCGTATTTGTATGAAAAGTTGCGTCGCCTCGTGTGCGCACTTTCATACTAAGCCATGGTCGCGACAAAAAAGTCGCCGGCAACAGTTGCCCGTGTGCGCGGGCCCTAAAATTGCGCGAAACGTGAGTTGGGAAGTGATATTCGGCCATACAACTTTCGACGATACTTAAATAAGAGAACCAATGCCACACAAAACTTGTCAAAAATCGATGAAAACCGAATGGAGCCCCTTAGAGTGGACAGAAAGAACGATCTCTACGACTTGGTTATCGATTATGTGTACCGTACTATATTTTATTTCGGTGTACTATATTTTTTAGATGGAATTTTCTAAAATACTATATTTCCCTAAAAAAAAGTTGGCAACCCTAGTCACTAGTGTCAGTGTCTCTTCACAAGTTCACATCTTTATTTGCGTTTTCGTGTTTGTTTCAATAGGAGGCATAGGAGCACATGTAAACATCTTGATTTTTGAGTAAGACGCTTTTAGCACAATAGTATAACTTTTGAGAGTGAGAGATGATGAGTGCCGAGTCCGGCAGCATGTCGCCGGCGCGCGTGAAGCTGGAGCCCGAGACAGACCAGTGGGAAATGGGTAAGCTCATACAATACTAACCGCGATCTACTCCGGTATCACTACTCACAATAGTCACAATACTTGTGTAATCTGTTGATGCATGTTATTAATATTTATCATAGTAGCGCGCGTTAAGTTTCCTGGAAAACTACTGCGTGCCAGATAAACATCCGTTTATTAGTTTGCCACAATACACACATAATAATAATAATAAAATACTTTATTGCACACTACAGAAGAAAAAGAAACATAATTCAGAACAGATACAACGTGGTAGGTAACAACAGGCGGTCTTATCGCTAAAACAGCGGTCTCTTACAGACAACCTTCAGATAGTCGAGTGGCGATCGGAATAAAATTTACGGGTGGTGCAAAAAAGAATAACAGAAGGCTAGTATCTAAATGTACACATCATATCATCATAAACTTAAGAGTTAATCTCTTATCGGTGGAGTATTTTGCAGCTTTTCCTCTCCTGTGCCAGCTCTTTGACTCTTTGATATGACACGGCCCCTACTTTTTCTTTTATTTGGTCCATGTAGCTGCGTCTGGGCTTTCCTCGACCTCTCTTATGTCGAATCCGTCCCTCCAGAATAGTAATAAAAAAGTGGTTGTGTCGCATCAAATGTCCGCTCTATTTTCCGCGTCTATTTTCAATCGTTTTCAGGATGGCTCGTCTTTCATTTACTCTTCGTAACACCTCCTGATTCGTAATCTTATCTCTCCAACTAATTCCCTCCATTCGTCTCCAGCACCACATTTCAAACGCTTCCATTCTCTTATACACTTCTCTACAATACACACAGAATGTACAAAAAAGATTTCTAATACATTCCAGTGTTTGTGGTCAACAGATGAAAGGATGATGCCTTTCTATGTTTGCTTAAATCTTTTATATTATTTATTATACACCATGTTTAATACGGTAAAGTAGGTAAGTGAGCAGAATAGGTATGATATTACAATAAACAATAATTAGTTATCGGTAACAGAATTATGGTCATGATGTGGAAATATAAAGGACAAATGGTGAGCCTGGTGAGATGGGGTTACATTTTAAGAACTTCTTTTCTGAGTTTCTAATAAGTGTTGTCATAACTTTGTTTTAAAATGGACTTTATTCTTATATACTACTAACTAATAATTGTGGTAATTCCCACAGGAGGTCCTTGGAACAATAGGAAGGCACTTTGGTTTATCCGAACGTTATTTATTTATAATTTATTAATATATATTTACACAAACATGTTTACATCATGAGTCCTGTCAAAAGAGTGTCGTTTGAAAACTCAAAAGTCTGCACATAGACAACTGAGGTTCCAAACTTAAAATTGGTCAAGCATGAGTCGATTGCATATTCAACCTTCACAATAACACACCCCCTCAATCGACTCTGCTTGAAGCGTTAGTACATACTTTACAACTTTTATCTAATACTTTACAACTTTTATTTAAAAGGCCACAATCTCATTTCCAGAACAATATTTCAAAAACTTTCATCACATTAGTTTGCCAAAAAACAAAAGGTTTCAAAAAACATTATCATCAAATATTAATTAGTACATATCTACATGTACTCTCATATAATATAAACTCCCACTAATCGACACATCACTACTAATATATAAATAAGTAGTTAATTATTCAGCTTCTCGCCTCATATTATTCTTTATTCTCCCACTCGATACATCGCTACAAATATATAAATAAACAGTTAATTATTCTACTTCTCGCTTTATATTTATCTTTATTCTCCCACTCGATACATCACTACTAATATATAAATTAACTACATCTATCTCCCTTATTTATTCCACCTCTCGACTCATACTTATCTTTATTCACCACCGCTCGATACATCATTACTAATTGCCAAATATATATTCGATTATAAAATTTACGTATCCTTCCCTTCTCTAAACAAATACTAAAATACTAAAAATTATAATAATATTTGGAATAAATAAAATTTAGAAAAAATACTTAAGGATAACTTCAGAACACTGTGTAAATAATGACTAAATGAATGTGTGGTTTTACTCTTTTTTCAAGTTCGTTTGTTGGTTGCTTTTATATTGATTCACTTACCATTAGTACACTTACACCCCCTTAAGTGAATCATTATTAAGCACCCCTTAATTCTAACTTTATTCCATGTTTCCAGAATCCTCAAGTTTTCTTTCAATACACATTCCTGTATTATTTTTACACACCCTATAAAAACTTACATACTACGATAATTATAAACAAACCCCGACATGAGCCGAAAAAATAATTAACGTTCACTTTAGCCCGCACTTATACTACACTCAATGACTCATTTTAGCCACAATATCACTAAAACACTAATCTTCGTTGACATTTTTCAAACTTTACAGCCGGTAAACTTTTAGTTAGTATATCAGCCAGCTGTGATCCCGTCGGACAGTATTTAACTGTAATCTGATTTTCGTCAATTTTCTCTTTTAGGTAATAGTATTTTACGTCTATGTGTTTGCTTCTTCTCCCCATGATTCCTTTTTTCATAAGCCAAATTGCAGATTGATTATCTACTCTCATCTCAACTTCTAGTTTTTCCTTGGTTATCTCAAAAATCAGATCCCTTATAAATAGTAGTTCTTTACAACATTCTGCTGCTGCTATGAATTCTGCTTCTGTGCTGCTCAGTGCGACTACTGATTGTTTTCTTGAGCTCCATGCCACTGGTCCACCATTCAGCCAAATCACAAAACCAGAAGTGCTGCGCCTAGTGTCTGGATCTCCCGCGAAATCCGAATCACAATGACAAGATTAAACGAACTTACCTGAAGTGAAGTTCAATCTTGATTATATGAAGTATTTTGTCCTGGATATAATAACATTGTAGTTATCCCGCGCCAGCGCTACAAACCTCGCGAATCGTTTATAGATGCCAAAAAGAAAAGAATTGACACGAACTGTCACCCTGACGTTTCATATAGTTTAGAGTAATCACGCACTAAATGGGAAGTGACCATGGACTCATGGTTACTCGAGGAGGGTGGGACTATCCCTATCAGGACAAAATACTTCATATAATCAAGATTGAACTTCACTTCAGGTAAGTTCGTTTAATCTTGTCATTATATTTGTATTTTGTCCTGGATATAATAACATTGTAGATGTTTAGAGGTAATGAAATAATTTACAAAACAATTTATCTCAGAAATCCACTCAAAAAGCCTACAATCTTGTATTCCTGACAGGCATTATGGTTGTATATAATAATATACATATATCATGGATCAAATTGTATCGAAAGTAAACTAAAAAGCAATAGCATTACTTGCTATGTGAAATATTTCAGGTAGAATTGACTCGAGGAAAACAGTCTGCAGGGTCTATCCTGCTATTGTAATAGGTCCTTACTAGGAGCAACCTGTGTGTGCAACCCATCTACTGAGTTAAATATCTTAACCTGTATAACAAATATTGATATCTAATATAATATATTGGTAAATTCCAGTTATCTGAAGCATCCCATGCGTTACCAAACCTTTTATTCACTGTTAAGCAGTGTCTTCATGACTTTTACCTTAGGTGTTTAATGTGAGACATGATAATTATAATTTGTAAAATGAAAAGACATAATAGAGATAAATTAATACCTAATCATTTAGTATTAAATAGTCTATAAAACATACATAAAAAGAAAACACGGGCATTGTGTGCTTGTTACCCTTGTCAATTATTTAATATGTTCGACATAAATGATATATATGAAGTCATAGTTATACCTTGTGTATTTATATTCCATACAAACATAGCCTCTGGGTATCACCCATTGACCTAAGAATATGAAAGGTTTTATTATTACTCTTTACATATATATAAACTTCAGAGGATATCACTGTCCTCGATAAACTTATTTTACCCTACCTACCTACCTATACCTACTAGCCATATATATGAATAAATAAATAAATATTATAGGACATATAATAATAATTCGAGACTATAAGTTTCAAAGTCTTGATTTAATTGTCAATAAGTAGACTGACCTTGTATCTGCTGTATGCAGGTACTAATCGTTGATTGTATATAATATTAATATTCTAAGATGGGAGCAAAAATATTTTCCCAGTCCTGGTGCATCCTGAGGCATGTTTGGAGCTGAAAGTCCATTACCTAAACCTCTATTTAAAACCTTTGTCGCTATACGTTGACTTGAGTATTTAGACCAGATAGCCTCTGTTTGGTTTTAAAAAGCATTATTTAAAAGTCGTCAATTAATCACTTAACCAAGCAAAATAGTCCCTTACTTACAAACTATACCAAGTAGTTAGTCCGTTACTTCCCAATTAATCAATTAACTTGCTAGCTTGCTACCCTAGCTAAACCTAATTCCATTGTGTTGTATTTTAATAATTTATGTAATGTTTATATATATAGGTATATTTAAAAATATGACGTTTTAGGTATTAATCACTATTTTACTTATTTGTTCTAGTATTTCTCACAAAAAAGAAATTTATAACACAATACTAAACGAGGTGGTAATCACTAGCAGGACAGCATTATATATAGAACATATAATGTAATTATTTAGGGGCTGTGATAACTTTAACCACACTCTTATGTTGATGTTTTATGCTTATGTCTGCAGTAAGATTAATAAAGATCATAATTAGACAACAAAATGTGCATAAGCTCCTTGAGATTAGCAAATCCTATACAGATATTGTGGAAAACAGCAAATAACAATTCTCATTAAATTTAATAATTACAACTGTATACAATCCCTTCTGTTTCCAATATATTGTCATGTCTGTAAATATGTTCTACTTGAACAGACTAATAAGCTTAGGTTGGACCTTTAATCGATGACTAATAGAAAAGTATCTTAATTAGATAAACAAAATGATCCCTTATGGATCTTATTAGGTCTAAAATTAAATTATTATTGAGATATAATAATAAGATAATTAAATTGATTGAAGTAATCAATAAATGAAAGTAGTATATAACAATATATTGCTCATTATGACAAAAACATTTATAGGTATTAACAAAATCAAATCCTCTTTCCTGGTCTACTATAGATAATTGGGTGGTCACTGGTCACCCACCCAAGAACTGATCTCGCCCGACAATGCTATTTTGTGATAATCCACGTGCAGTGGGTGTTATCTTATCATCATATCAACTTTATCCCCCAACCGTTTAAAGTCGGTATGGTATGGAGTAGTTTCTAAAATAAATTTTGAAGTACATACCAGTTACAGTGCTATTTATTCAAAGACCTCAGGATAGTTAAGACTCTAATAATTAAAATCTAATGATTTCTGCTATATTTGGAAAACAAGTCTGTGTTTGAACCAAGATCTCAATATATATAACTATTTCATACCAACTCAATAGAGTGGACTTAGCTAAATCTTTCTAATTATCAACCTACATACTTTACTTGATCCATTGACCCATTTCTAACTTTATATGACAGCTGAATACAAAATGGTCACTATTGGCATGAGCTTGTGCTGAATCGCACCCTATGATAGCTAAAAAACATTGTGATAGGGCTCTAAACCATTGCAGGGTAGATTGTACCCTTGCCATATGAAGACATACAAGTCTAACATTTAAATGAGAGTTTGAAGCCTTGGGATTGCTAGGTATTTTTATAATAATTAAATATAATTTTGTATTAATATGAACATCTCACTTAACCAATTTTTGTATGCTTATTCCAATGACTGATTCTGGTTGATCCCAATTCCAGTGTACCTTCTTTACCTATCCTTTTATACTTAAAACAACATATTGAATAATAATTCAAAATTTGAAAACAATAATAAAGTTTTAATCACATTTTATTGACACTTTTTTTTTTTTTTTTTTTTTTTTGAAGTAAAAATAAATAAATTAGTAACATTTCATTAACTTCACCAAAGCCAGTTGAGCTATAAGATCATAAAATTCCAATGGTCAACTGAGTCATCCATTCTAACAATTTTTATCAAAAATTGTCATTTAAATATGCATCATGATACATATACTTATGTTAAAGTTAAAATATATGGAGCGAGCAGCTCCTAAGCATATTATGAGGTTAAGTTATGATTGTGACATTTATACTCTTTATGAGGGTGCCAAAATGATTTTGCAGCACTTAGAGAATTTATTTTACCTTATGACATAACACTAACAGTGTATGTCCTCATATAAATATATATCAATTTGTCAAATTGTACAAAGGGATAAATATAAATAATCATCATTGTAATATGATATGAACTAGAACAGAATTTTCCAGAAATTACCTTTTTACGGCAGTATTTTATTCATTTTATTGTATTACGAAACGAAATTTTGGTTGTAGAGGAGTTATAAAAATTACCTATACTTATAGTAAATAATTTTCTGACTTAACTGAGCCCAATCTATACATAGATTATAGATGTTCAACATAGACCTTACTGCAGAGACCATTTTAATTGCAACTAGAATACTGTTTTATATGTAAACAGTAAGTATATGAGTATGTACTTAATTAGAATACAATAATGTTTAATGTAGCATGCTTGCCTGAGGACAAAATCTTGATCAGATTGTGCAATTAAACATCACTGGCTATAAGAAATTCGTTAGGTATAACTATACCATAACTGTCAGTCATCCCACGGATGAGGAGCATTTCTTGTTCCTTATTATTAGATTTCATTATTGAAAAGTTGGCACACTTGGTTGCCGAACGGGAAAGGCTACACTTGCTAAAACATTTATCCCGTGAATGAGAGTTTACATTTGCTAGCCCCACGGGCTAACAGGAACATTCTTAACTACTCATCGGTAGACTTTATGCCCTTGTAATAAGGATTACAAATGATCAGTTAACAGTCGCCAATAGTACTCTTGCAGCATTGTTGAATATTTGGTAGGCACAGCAGTAGCATGCCTAACACATTCAGTAGCCTCACAGGCATTAGCCTCACAGGCATTAGCCTCACAGGCATTAGCATGTCTTAACACATTCATCCCACGGATGAGAATTCATTATTGAATATTTAGCATATCTGTTTGCCCCACGGGCTAAAGTTACAATAAGAATTTTATTGGGATCCAAATATCTTCATTCCACGAATGAAGCACAATCCGCACGCGAATTGTGATGTCAGATGCATATACAGAACTCCTTTATTATATTTGTCCAACGACAATTGACGATGAATGTATAAAAAACAACCTTACCAAATCTCCGTAGAGGTTAGAATGTGAGGTTAAATATAGGTACTATTTAATATATTATACCTCTATGTTTCCCCACGGGAACACTTTTAGTGAATTTGATAAGTTCATAATTCATAACTAAGGAATGCTCTAGTTAAAAATCCAATTGACAAATGTTGTAACTTACGTTCATCACTCTCATTCCAATATTTATTACATTTCGGTTGCCATGTAAACACCGTACACCACACACATGCTGCACCGTATTTTGCACTGAATAATACCGTTTTAAACATAATTGTATTTATTAAAACTACGAAAAACTTAATAAAAACTAGAAAGCTATTAGTTTGCATCCATCCGCGTGGAGCGCGCGCGAAAATATGGAACGTCAGGGTGACAGTTCGTGTCAATTCTTTTCTTTTTGGCATCTATAAACGATTCGCGAGGTTTGTAGCGCTGGCGCGGGATAACTACAATGTTATTATATCCAGGACAAAATACAAATATAATAACCCCTGAGTACTTTATCATCTTTATTAAAGTGAATCCCTTTTTCTGTTGAGCCTTTCAGAAATCGCAAAATTGTCTTAGCATTATTCAAATCATTTAAATTTGGAGAATTTTGATGCCTCGAACAATAACCCACTTGAAAACTAATGTCTGGTCGCGTTTTATTCGAAAGATATAACAATGACCCTATCATCTCTCGGTAAAGCTCATGAGACTTAGTATCAACCTTTACTGACGGATGCTGTTCTATCAGAATTGTTGGACATTTACATTCTTTGGCATTGTTTAGGTTAAATTTCTTAATGATTTTCTCACTGTATGTTTTCTGAAAAATTTTAATCCCATTTTCATCTTGCTTAATGTCCAAACCAATGTAATTGGTGACTTCATCTAAGACTCTTAGTTCAAAAGCCTTTCTAATTCTTTCTATTATGTACACTAGATCTTCTTCTTTCTCTCCAAGAACTAATCCATCATCGACATATACCGCAAGAATAATCTTCCTTTCACCCTCCATAACAAAAATGCATTGATCAAGTTTCATCTGCTTGAACCCCATCTTTATTAAGAACTCTGTAAACTTAATATTCCACATTAGTGGAGCTTGTTTCAGACCGTATAAGCTCTTGTTTAGTTTGCATACTTTGCCTTCTTTGTTGCTATAGCCTTTGGGTACCTTCATGTATATACATTCTTTCAAGTCTCCATGTAAAAAGGCTGTCTTCACATCAAACTGTTTTATTTTTAACCCTTTTGCCGCTGCAATAGACAGTAAGATTCTTAAAGACGTACTATTAACTACCGGACTGTACGTCTCGTCATAATCTATTTTATACTTTTGTTGAAAGCCTCTTGCAACTAGTCTGGCTTTATATCTGCCATCAGACTTTACTGTAAAAATCCACTTGCTAGTAACTAATTTTCTTCCTTTTGCTTCCTGTTCATCCACAAATGACCACGTCTTATTTTCTTCAAGTGATTTAATTTCTTCTTTTACTGCCTTTTTCCATTTATCCTTTTCTTTTGATTCTATTGCCTCCTCGTAAGTTAACATTGAAGCTTCAGTATCATAATTCATTAAATAATCTTTATATCTATCAGGTAATCTGCGGTCTCTAGCAGGTTGAACTCTTCTATTTTGATTAACATCACTATCAATATTTTGATTTTCAATACTTCCAACTCGATTTTCAACTTCTTCATTATCAAAAAATTCTTCATTCCCATCATAAAATACTTCATTATTTTCTTCTTCTTCAATTGTTTCTATTTCATTTGTTTCATTGTCTTTTGTTTTATCTTCATTTGTTTCGCCTTCATTTATTTCGCCATCATTTATTTCGCCTTCATTTGTTTCGCTTTCATTTGTTTCATCTTCTTTTGTTTCACCTTCTTTTGTTTCATCTTCTTTTGTTTCATCTTCTTTTGTTTCATCTTCTTTTGTTTCATCTTCTTTTGTTTCATCTTTTGTTTCATCTTCACTTGTTTCGCTTCCTAATCTTCTTAAATGAATAACACCTCGAACATTCTCTGCATTTCTACTTCTTACTTTTATTTTTAACATATCACCTTCTCGACTCTTCTCTATATTACTACTTCCTCCAACTCTTCTTGATGTACCTCCTTCTCGACCCTCCTCTCCATTGCTACTTGTTTCAATTCTTCTTAATGTATCTCCTTCTCGACCTTCATTACTGTTGACTCTTCTGACCTGATTTTCTTCCTGCCTGTTTATTTGATCTTCATTTTGTGTTGTGCCTTCTCTAACTGTCTCTTCAGTTTCTTCGTCGATTGTCCAAAGACCTCTAATACTTTCATCATTTTCTTCATTTGTATATATACCTTGCTCATCTTCATTTATTCTTACATCCCTCGCTCTTACAATTGTTTTTGTTTCATCCACCCATATTTTGTAACCATTCCTGATATAGCCAATCAGGATTCCCTTTTTGCATCTGACATCTAGCTTTCGTACACCAGAGTTTATTTTATAATAAGTTGTTGAACCAAAACGTCTTACATGTGATACATCAGGTTTGATGCCAAACCACATCTCTGCTGGAGTTTTGTCTTTGCCTTCGGTAGGACTTCTATTGATTAAGAAACTTGCAGTTATAAGAGCTTCACCCCATAGATAATTTGGAACTCGACCATCGAATATTAATGCTCTCGTTCGTTCTAACAAGGTTCTATTCAATCGCTCTGCTTTTCTATTTAATTGAGGAGTGTAGGGTATTGTTAGATCCATAATTATGCCCTTAGAGCTGCACCAAGACATTAGGTTATTGTTCGAGTATTCTTTTCCGTTGTCGCATCTGATTTTCCTAACTTTTGTATTGAAATGGTTTTCCGCTAAAGTCACAAACTGTTTTATTTTATCAAAGGCTTCACTTTTAAAAGTAATTAAGTAGACAACACAAAAATGTGTAAAGTCATCCAAAAAAGTAATAAAATATTTTTTATTATCCCAAGTGGGAATTTCTATCGGACCGCAAATGTCCGTATGGATAATTTCTAAAGGAAATTTTGCTTTAATTCTATTATTTTTGAAAGGTTTTCTAGTCATTTTTGCTTTAATGCATATTTCACAAAAGTTTTCTTTATGTTCCCCCCAATTTTGATACCGTTCACCAGTTTAGCTAGACGCGGCACATCCGATACGTGACCTAGCCGACGATGCCAAATATCGGCGTTCTCAGAAAGCAAAACCTCGCGAACAGTGTTAGCAGAAAATTCTGTTTCATAAAGACCGTTTCTAGTTTTATATCCCGTAAGAATAATGCGATTATATTTCTTTACAGTTACCTTGTTTCCAACGAAGAGTACAGAAGCTGCATGATCAGTGATTGAACTTACAGATATCAGGTTTCTAGAAATTGCAGGAACATGTAGTACATCTTCCAGTTCAAAACCATTTGTTTTTACTGTACCTATGGCTTGTGCGACGAGGTTCTCTGCATTAGCACATCTTATTTCTACATTTACATTTTCTGTGGAGTTAATGACATCATTATTATAGAACATGTGAGAGGATGCACCCGAATCAATAATGGCTCTAATACTAGTTGTATGCTTCAGTTGTTCACTCACCAGACTAAAAGTGCGACAAAATTTTTCAATGTGTCCCTTTCTGTTACATTTCCTACATACCTTTGTAGAAAAACATTCACTGGAAGTGTGGCCACTTTTATTGCATATTGTGCATTTTTTATTATTACAGAATCTCGCAATATGCCCTCGTTGGTTACAATTAAAACAAATTCTTTCATTGCTTTTCATTGCTTCCTCTGTTTGGTGATTTATATCTGAATTGACTACTATTGAATAATTATTTTCAACAAGCTTAAGTTCTTTTTGAATTCGTTCGATCAAAATATGAATGGTTTGGTCAGACTTCGGAGTTACCTCCCATACAGTCCTGAAGTAATTTAATGTTGAAGGTAAAATGGTCAAAATCTTTTGTATAAGCATGTCATCATTTATTTTATTTGCGGTAGATTCTAGTTCAAAACACATATTTTGCAATTTGCTAATATCTTGAAGTATATCTCCAGTAAATTTGTAGTTATAAAATTCTATAACTCTGAGGTGACTGTCTTTTTCCATTTTGTAATTGAAGACAATATCTAATTTTTCAAAAATATCCTTTGTGGTTGAGCAATTAATCACATAATGTAAAATATTTTCATCTATTGAATTTAAAATATAGTATTTAGCTTTTGCGTCTTTACCTTTATCATCAGCTCCAATTCCTTTTGCATCCAGAAATAATTTAGCTAGTTTTCTCCAATTAGAATAATTCGTATTTAATTTCAAAGTCTTTATGTTGTCCTTGCTGTCCATGATGTAATTTACTTACGGTTTTTCTTTAACTATGAAGTTACTCCCGTTGCTAAGGTTATGTTGTCAACAACTGTGGTTGCTAACGTTATTCTCGCCGTACGAAAGCTGACTAAATAATGCTGAAAAATTGCAAACACTTCCTAGCTTTAAATAAATGATCCTTAACGTTGCGTATGGGCCATAACCTGTGGTAATTCCCACAGGAGGTCCTTGGAACAATAGGAAGGCACTTTGGTTTATCCGAACGTTATTTATTTATAATTTATTAATATATATTTACACAAACATGTTTACATCATGAGTCCTGTCAAAAGAGTGTCGTTTGAAAACTCAAAAGTCTGCACATAGACAACTGAGGTTCCAAACTTAAAATTGGTCAAGCATGAGTCGATTGCATATTCAACCTTCACAATAACAATAATACTATATATAATACTATTAACTATAAGTATTAGTATAATAATAGCACATTATATCAGTTAGAAAACACAAAAATATCATTTTGCATATTATTCTTATCCACGTTTATCCAAATCCGCTTGCATGTGTTGCTTGCTTACGTACACGACGCGCTTGTGTGCACCCCGCGCGGCGTACGTTTGTTAGAAGATTGAAGCTAGGACGTCCGTCGTCTCGCTGATCTGGACAATAAATATACACTTAACCGTGCGAACTACCGGCCGACGGTCGTAGACGTGGCCTTGAACGCATGGACGTCCGATCGAAATCTGGCTCGCTGGATGTTTTGGTCAGCCGAAGGAACGTCCCGTCGACCGTGCACACTGATCGGTCTCGGTCGCGCGTCGGCGGACGTCCGCGTAGTATGTTCCTAGCTTTATTACTAGTTCTATACTGTGACTGAGGGGTAACGTCACGGTCAATTCTTTACTTTATATGTTTCATCTTTAAACATAACTACTGTCCATATATTTCTTCTAATTTTGTGGTGCTTTATTTCGTGCACTGCATAAAATATTTTATTTTACCCTTAAAAGTTATCGGAAATCAATAAAAATAGGCGACTGTGGGATATGGGTTAAATTGTGGCGTAGGCGAGAGGCTGGCAACCTGTCACTGCAATGCCACAGTTTCGTTTTCTTTTAACCCCTTATTTGCCAAGAGTGGCACTGAAACTTAAGTAGTTTGATGTGCTCTGCCTACCCCTTCATGGAATACGGGCGTGATTGTATGTATGTAATAAAAATAGGTTGTAATTTGTTTAAATGTATGTGTGTTATGGCGTAAGCCTCAACATTAACTAATTATTGTGGCCCAATGATCTAAAGTGAATCCTGGCCTCCGAAACGAGAGATCGCCACCTGTCTCGATTCTGCGCAGCTTCTTGCCAGTCACTGACTTGAAGCTGACGCAGGCATAGATACGTAACTTGATCCAATTGTAATTATAAGCGTTTGTTTTAGCCCCTGTGAAGGAAGAACCTGTATTCCTGGATGAAGAGGAGCGCGTGAAGGAGGAGTGGTCGGACAGCACGGCCGGGTGCGGCGTGAGCGAGGGAGCCATGCTGGCCGACTTGTACATCGAGCACGAGGTGAAGGACGAGCTCGTGCTGGGGCCGGAGCGCCCGCACCGCCCCGTAGCCGCCCCGGCCGCGCTATATAATCGTGTCGCAGCGTCCGCTCTCGTGTCCGCCGAGCCCGCACACACACCCAGTGCCATCGCCACGGTTTATCAATGTCACCATTGTGACCAACTGTTCTGGGACAAGTCGGTTTTAAAGAAACACGTACACATTCACTCACCTTTACACGATTCAACAGCAGGAGATTATATTATAAAACGACACGATGGTTTACACAATCATCTGACAGACGATAAACTTTTCTGGTGTAGTCAATGTGACTACAAGTGTAAACGAAAATATAATTTACGATCTCACCTGAAGACTCACACTGACGAGAAACGATTTAGTTGCAGCCACTGTGACTACAAGAGTAAAACAAAAAGAGATTTACAGAAGCACCTGATGGCTCACACAAACGAAAAGCCTTTTAGTTGTAGTCACTGTGACTACAAGTGTAGACGAAAAGCAATTTTACAGTGTCACCTGATGACTCACACAGACGAGAAGCCTTTCGGTTGTAGGCAGTGTGACTACAAGTCTAAAACAAAATCACATTTACAGAGGCATCTCTTGTCTCATACAGACGAAAAGCGATTTAGTTGTAGCCACTGTGACTACAAGTGTAGACGAAAAGCAAATTTACAGGCCCACCTGATGACTCACACGGACGAGAAGCCTTTCGGTTGTAGTCAGTGTGACTACAAGTTTAAAGCAAAATCACATTTACGGAGGCATCTCTTGATTCACACAGACGAAAAGCGGGTTAGTTGTAGCCACTGTGACTACAAGTGTAGACGAAAAGCAGATTTACAAAGGCACCTGATGACTCACACTGGCGAGAAGCCTTTAAGTTGTAGCCACTGTGACTACAAGTGTAGAATCAAAGCACAATTAAAGCGTCACCTGATGTTTCACACTGACGAGAAGCCTTTTAATTGTAGCCACTGTAGCTACAAGTGTAGACGAAAAGTTGAATTAAAGGCTCATCTAATGATTCACACTGACGAGAGGCCTTTTAGCTGTAGCCAATGTGACTACAAATTTAGACGAAAAGCACAGTTAAAGAATCACCTGAGGACTCACACTAACGAGGAGCCTTTGTAGCCACTGCGACTACAACTTCAAAAATAAGCGCGTTACAAAACATGAAGAAACTAAAAAGCAAAAAATAATAAACCTTTGAATTCAGATTTCTTATCGGATTGCAATAATCTAAACATCCAAATTATAAAGAAATCAATTATTTTTGTAGTCGGTACCAGACCTGTTTGTCGCCTGTTTGCCCCACCCAACCATACGCAGGCTGGCTCCGACTCCACACTCGGTCTGTTCGGACTGATACATATAATATCAATATATTATATGTATCAGTCCGAATATATGTACAGTAGTGAAAGAATTATCCTTTAACTCCTAACCATTGAGGAGTTGACCTTCCATCATCAGCTCAGCCACATAAAATTATTACCATCAGGCGTCAATACTGGTGTACCTTTGAAAAATACACTAAAAACATTACATGTGCCTATAACATTTGAAGAGTTCCCTCGATTTCTCCAGGATCCCATCATCAGACCCCGACTTGGTCTGGGAAAGACTGCAAGAAGACACTGTACAAAAAAATATTGGTACCATGAGATACCCACCTAAAGTTATATGTAATTTGTTTGTATTTTTATTATATAGTTTGATATCTACAAACTATTTGAAAAAATGCTGCTTATAAATTCTCATTGTATCAAAAGATTTACCATGTTATGTAGAGATGGGCCGAATATTCGGTAAACATTCGGTATTCGGCATATTCGGCAAGATTTTTAATGTTCGTATTCGGCCGAATAATTCGGTTGCTTTGCCAAATATTTACCGAATAAACAAAGTAAATAACTTATGCAGATCTTACGTATTCCATTGAATAATATTAAGCTCTTATTTTAGTAGCTTTCTAAGGAACTACCAAAAAGAGATAATTACCTATGCGTCAAAATATAAATACAATTGTTTAGTAAAAAAGTTGAAAAAACCATTGTTTAAGAGTTGAGAAGAGTTCAGAGTTGTTTTAACTAAGTTTTAGTTATCTACCTACTAATTCATAAGAGCATATGTAGTTCTAGTAACATACGTATTAACCATCAGTGGCGTGGCGTGAAAATTTTCGTTGATAAAGCCGGAGGGGTTTTCTCGATCTGTTAGGTATGAACTTCTACAGATATACTGGAGAATTTTAGGGAACCCGTAGGGGATCGAGTTGTATCGACGCCTCGCCACTGGTAGCCATTATCAATCATTTAATAGTTTTAATCTTAACATATGCCCACAACACAAGCCTTCTTGAGCTTACCGTGGGCCTCAGTCAATCTGTGTAAAAATGTCCTATAATATTTATTTATTTATTTAATTTATTTATATGCCTTCTAAATATGGCGTAACCGAATATTCGACCGAATGTTCGGTTCGGTAAGAGCTGAACCGAATGTTCGGCCGAATATTCGTATTCGGCCCATCTCTAATGTTATGTATGGCCACATTGGCCACTTTTGATCGTGGACAGTCTTTATTAATATATTGTACTTTCTTAAGAGTTTGGCCCTTCAAGGCACAAGTAGTAGCGATTAAAATACGTTGGCGCGAGAAGGTCTTTGCAAAACACTTAGAGGGATTCAAATCTAGCCGGTTTAATTGACTGTACGCATAGGTCGCATAGTCAGTGTATATAACATCAACTTGGAACCCACTATCCATAGCATGAGTATCATAATCGTTCAGAGTTTTTTCAACACAGATTATTAAAATATTCCCTTTATTTATTTTCCTTCTTAAGTTAGCTTTTTTACAGCTAAGGTGCCGCCAGCAGCGGGGCAGGGCCCAAGCTGCCGGTGGTTAGGGCTGCAGAGAGAGGAACCGTCGGACTATCCGCGCCGTGTCCAAGATCACCGCCTTCTGCATCTGGCCCTTGATCCAACCACCTAGCGAGAGTCTCTTAAGATGTTGGTCGAGATCGAGACTCTTCGCTATGAGACCGGTCGCTGAAACGACTATCGGGACAATGATCATCGAATCAACATCACTCATGGCGGTTATCTCGTGAGCGAAGTCTAGGTACTTACCGGACTTGTCCTTCTCGGCTTTCACGAGATTCTCGTCATGGGGGATGGTGATGGCAACGAGCACGGCCCGGCGTTGCGGTCGATTTATTATCACAATGTCAGGCTGTTATTATTTTTATCTGTGTCGGACCGTTTTGATTTTTGTGATATTCTTATTTTCATAGCTGGGCACCGTTAATCAAATAGTTAACTTCGTTAATCGCTAATCCGTTACTAAAAAAGTTAACTTCGTTAATCGTTAAAGCGATACATTTCGACAAATTTAACGTAAGTTAAAGTTAATCGTTAATCCGTTAACACGTGAAAAAAATTAACTTTTCTTTAAATATTTAGTTGCATCAGGTATCCACTATAACGCATTATATTTCTGTAAAAGGCCGAAGCACAGCTAGCCTATTGAACTCTAAGCTGCACGAGGAAGGCAGTGATCGCCTGAGCTACTGCCAAGAGCTGTGTCAGATGCTGGCGGTGACGGGACTGTTGTAGCACTTCGGGCGGTAGAGGCTAGGGAAGCGAATGTGGCCGTAAATAGGGCTCGAATTTGCTGCCCTATCACTACAACAGTCGCCATGGTAAAGCTTAGGATTCACCGAATCAAAGTTAGTAAAAGCAAATCTACGTGAAGAATACTTTTTAACCGCCTTCCAAATCTCAAAGGAAGGGGTTATCAAGTCGTCTTTGTTTTTTTTTTTATGTTTGTTCCTCGATATCTCCGTCGTTACTAGACCGATTTTGAAAATTTTTTTTTGATTGAATGTAAATGCATACAGATTGGTCCCATTTTTCTCAGAACCCAGTTCTGATGATGGGATCCTGGAGAAATCGAGGGAACTCCTCAAATCTGAAAGGCATACATATGGTGATTTTTGTGTTTTTAAAGGAACAGCATGCATTTACGTACGGAACAGTGACATTTGGTGCAGTGGAACTCCTGATGATAGTCAGAATGGAACTCCTCAAATCTGAACGGCACACTTATAGTGACTTTGGTATTTTTATAAGAACAGCATGCACTTACGTCCAGAACAGTGATATTTGGTGCAGTGGAATTGCTGATGATGGTCAGAACGGAACTCCTCAAATCTGAACGGCACACTTATAGTGACTTTGGTATTTTTATAAGAACAGCATGCACTTACGTCCAGAACAGTGACATTTCGTGCAGTGGAACTGCTGATGAAGAGTGAGCCGCCCCTGGTTAGAGTTCCGTTCTGATAATCATTCTCATCTGTAAGTACTTCAGAATCATCCAGATTTCAAAATTGGTTCAGAAATGACGGAGATATCGAATAACAAACATTAAAAAATATACATACGAATTGATAACATAATCCAACATTTGAAAGTATTTATCACCAGGACCCCAAAGGAAGGCGGTTTTTTTTTTGTTAACAATTATTTAGGTAATATTTCGGACGTTTAGCAATCGACATCGGTAAAACCTAGGATTTACCGGCAAATCATAGGATTTACCGGCAAATCATAGGATTTGCCGTACTTCGGGCTTTTATAGTAGCGTTCAGAACGTGTTTTTCGCAGCGCAGATGGCGCCAGTGCCTTACTAGATTAACGATTAACGGACTCTGAGAAAATTAACGGAAGTTAACGAGTCCGTTAACATTTTTTCAAGTTAACTTAAAAGTTAATCCGTTAATCGAAATGTTAACTTCGTTAATTAACGATTAACGGATTAACGAGTTAATGCCCAGCTATGCTTATTTTTAAAGACGCTAGAGCCCACAGAGCCCATCAAAAATTTCCAAGACGGACTTATTGATTATGGCGCAAAATAATTTTTAAGAAAAAAAAACCGTCGCCTTTCGGGTTCTGGTGAAAGCTACTTGCGAATGTTGGATTATGTAGAAATGTGTAAGTATTTTTTTAAACTGCTTTTAATGCTTTAATTATTAGATGGCAACACAAATGAATATACGTATAACGTTAAGGTTTGAGGAGTTTCCTCATTTCCTCATGAATCCGATTATAAGAAATCGAAGCTTGACAAACTTTGACTTGAAAACTCAATATGCTTAACAAACATAACTAAATAAATGTCACTGTTCTGAACGTAAATGCATGCTTTTCTTACAAAAATATTATCGAGATTCTCTTCCATGCCAGTAGTAGGAGGTAGGGCATAGCGAATAATATTCCGCTTTGTGTGGTAGGGCACAGCACAGCGGATATTGTCTCGTTCGAATCTAGAGCAGAGCCCAACTGGGGTAGTACCTCCGCCTTACAGAAGACCGCAGCCAAATAGCACTAGACCCTACTCATAGTGTTGTGTTCCTGCCGGTGAGTAAGGCTGCCAGAGCTCAACGAGGGTGCGGTGTGCTGATGACGGGAGGACTTACGGGACTAACTTGTTCCGTCTATTGTCCTTTGAGTCGTCGGTAACCCGAACCCTCCTTAGAACTTGTACATTCCCTTTTGCTGTGTTAAATACACAGTAAAAAGGAGTGCACAAGTTCCAAGGAGGGTTCGGGTTGCCGACGACTCAAAGGACAATAGACGGAATCAGCACACCGCACCCTCGTTGACCTCTGGCAGCCTTACTTACCGGCAGGAACACAAAACGAGTAGGGTTTAGTGCTATTTGGGTGCGGTCTTCTGTAAGGCGGAGGTTGGGCTCTGCTCTAGATTTGACCGAGATGATATCCGCTGTGCTGTGCCCCACCACACAAAGCGGAATATCATTTGCTATGTCCTACCCCCTACTACTAGAATGAAAGGTTTTCTGCTTAAAAAGAAAGCGTACCTAAGTAGGGAGCGAACATACCCAAGATACGCTTGCAGGGCTGCTTCTTTACAAGTTTTCAGTAACCTCCAGAAAGCATATACAAATGAGTTTATTCAATTCAATTTTTGTGTTATGGCCTCCATCAAATTCTTGATGATTCTGCCAATGTCAAGGTTGGATAAGACATAAGACACTGCCAGTATATTTACTTATTTAACGGCAAATTAGTTTAGCAGAGTGACGTTTATGAACGCACTCTTATGTCATATCTGTGGCTGTCACTTTTGACAGCTCTCACTTGCTAACCTCGCATGGCGACGGACGGACGTTGCTCCATATAAAATAATTGTGTTAATACTAATAAGTTAAATATTACTAAAATAAACACAAGTCTGAATTCCTCAAGAGTTTTATTCAAGAATACTACACTTTGCAAGGTAACTTATCTATATGATCTGCCAAAGAGCACTCGTCGTAGTTGTCGTCCAAAATAATGCCCAGAAAATTTGTTTGACATAATTCTTCAATAGGTTCATTGCCGAGAGATACACTAACAGGCTGTTTTTTAGCATTTTGATTGATAAATTGCAATTATATTACTATTTAAGTTACCTATCAAAAAGTCGAAAATTATAATGTCGAATATTATTAGCCCGAAAACGCTTCCCATTTTATTAATTGGCCTAAGTTTTGTTTGCCCGAAAGTACTTTTCCCCTATTATTATTTTCCCCATTCTTATTTCGCTGTAATTTGGTTTCGCTTATGATTCGAATCAACACATATTAAAATTCCGAAGAATCATTTGACAACTACTTTTTGTCGCGTAAAGTTTTTATTCCGAAATATTATTTAGCCGCTATATCAAAAGTTCGAAATTCGAATTAACATTTGTCATTTGACAGCTTTTTTTTATATGGCGTATAATTCGAAGCCGCTATATCAAAAGTTCAATAAATCCTTAATTTTCTAACAAAAGTTTGTTCCCGATCCTCACGGTCCCAGTTCTTACTTGACCTAAGAATCCTTGCCATAAGAGTTTATGGCAAAGGTTTATTTCTGTAGGGTCGCAGTTCTAACCTAACCTAACCCACTTTTCTTACGTTTGTTTCCGTGAGGGTCGCAGTTCTAACCTAACCTAACCCACTTTTCTAGCACACGTTTGTTTCTGTATGGTCGCAGTTCTAACCTAACCCACTTTTCTTGCAAATGTTTGTTTCTGTATGGTCGCAGTTCCAACCTAACCTAACCCACTTTTCTAACACAAGTTTATTTCTGTATGGTCGCAGTTCTAACCTAACCTAACCCACTTTTCTAGCAATCGTTTGCTTTTGTAGGGTCGCAGTTCTAACCTAACCTAACCCACTTTTCTAACACAAGTTTATTTCTGTATGGTCGCAGTAAAGTTCTAACCTAACCTAACCCACTTTTCTAGCAAATGTTTGTTTCTGTATGGTCGCAGTTCTAACCTAACCTAACCCACTTTTCTAACACAAGTTTATTTCTGTATGGTCACAGTTCTAACCTAACCTAACTTACTTTTCTAGCAAATGTTTGTTTATTCAGTTTCTATAAAATGATATTAGGGAAAATGACATTTCGATGTCACGTAGCATCGGATTTATGAAAAGGTGGTTAACAAATCGGTTGTCAAATGATAAAGTTGGCAACCGTTCTTCTGGCTATTGAGTTTCAGGAAAACGATAATGTGGCATAGCAAACAAGCGACATTTTAAAAATATGGCAAACAATGTATTTGGATTATAAAAATTCTGTCAACCGATTTCGGACAAGTGATAATCGGACAAAAGATTTTCGAAACATCGATAGGTTACCTGTTATAATGCATCCATGTTGCGATTGTAGGTATTGTTGCTAATTATTTATGTTATGTCGGATAAGTAGCGGAATAACAATAGATACATAATCAGCAAAAAGTATGCAGGCATGCAAAAGCAGAGGTCCTGAATTACTTCCCTGCGGTGCCTCTGAAAATTTACTTCCTGTCTACATTTCGTCACTACTTTGAAATAATCTCGTATCTCACGCTGTTCCTCAGTTTTCTTTTCACTGACAGACGAAGATATAAGTTTTTTCTTAAGTAGTGACGATTTGTAGTCACAGCACAGAATTACAGTTAAACCAGAATGAGTAGTTAGGTCAAAAAGTGTGTCCACATGAGACGTCATTGTTTGGGCTGGTGTCCCTCTCGCACTTACTGACAATGTCAACATTATTCAGTGACGTCATCACTGTCATACATTGGGGATACCAGTCAAATTTCAAAGTTACTACCAAATCTACTAATACCCATTTGAACATATTTTTTAATTATACAAATCTTTGATTTATTGGTATCAAAATAATTACATTATAATTATTTTCCAATTCTTTGAGATATATCGAAACCCTAGTTTGAATATAACCCTAAAATAATATAAGAAGTTATAATGTCAGGTAATATACAGATAAAAATACTACTACTATGATAACCTCATTAACACGGGCAACACGTGCGAGAGGGACACCAGCCCAAACAATGCCCTCTCATGTGGACCGTTTTCGCTAGTCTGATACGATCACCTTTCTGTCTCAGTGATAAGGTTCAATTTAGTATGGCAAAAAATGTGATTCCACAATCTAGTTTAATAATTCTAAATCTATGAGTCACAGTGGCTACACCTTTTATTTTTTATTAGATTATATTAAATGGAAAGTGAAGACAGAGTCTAAGATGGAGCTCGCCGATTCAGTAATAGCCTAATCACTCTCGCTTTAAACAGACCGAGGTCGTATTTATCTGGGAACACAGATGGTGGGAGCGCATTCCACAGTCCGCATCACAAAAGATGAGGCAATTTGTTTCGTGCGGACAAATGGAATATTAACCGCATACGGGTGCATTCGTTCTCCCCGCCTCGACGTCCAAAGATGGAAAGGAGGAGGGATTAGGTCGTGGACTTCTTGAGCGCACTCCCCAGAATATATCCGATGGAATATTGATAGACACGCGACTCGACGGCGATGTTCATCATCGAAGCCCTGGGTCATCGCCGAAAAGTCGATGTCCCTACGCTCTGTCGCATCCAAAGCCGCCTAAACGGCGAACTAAAAGGCTTTCCGTCTGAATGATTACTCAGATGAATCTGTCTGTAATTCTGCTTTTCGTCTACACTAGTCGCAGCGGCTACAAAGGCTCCTCGTTAGTGTGAGTCATCAGGTGCCTCCGTAAATGTGATTTTGTTTTATACTTTTTATCACAGTGCCTACAACTAAAAGGCCTTTCGTCTGTGTGAATCATTAGGTGATACTGTAAATGTGATTTTTGTCTACACTTGTAGTCACAGTGGCTACAACTAAATGGCTTCTCGTCAGTGTGAGTCTTCAGGTGAGTTTGCAATTCTACTTTTCGTCTACACTTGTAGTCGCAGCGGGTACAGCTAAAAGGCTTTTGGTCAGTGTGGATTATCAGGTGACTGTTTAGATCTGTTTTTGATCTACACTTGTAGTCACAGTAGCAACAATTAAAAGGTTTCTCGCCTGTGTGAGTCATCAGGTGTCTCCGTAAATGTGATTTCGTTTTAAACTTGTAGTCACAGTGGCTACAACTAAAAGGTTTTTTGTTAGTGTGAGTCATTACATGAGTCCGTAATTGATCTTTCCGTCTACACTTGTAGTCACAGTGGCTACAACTTAACGGTTTCTCGTCTGTGTGGGTCATTAGGTGCATTTGCAAACAATATTTTCGTCTACACTTGAAGTCACAGTGGCTGCAACTAAAAAACTTCTCGTCAGTGTGAGTGATCAGGTGCGAGTTTAAATGTACTTTTTGTTTACACTTGTAGTCACAGTGGCTACAACTAAAAGGCTCCTCGTTAGTGTGAGTACGCAGATGAGTCTGTAATTCTGCTTTTCGTCTACACTTGTAGTCGCAGCGGGTACAGCTAAATGGCTTTTCGTCTATGTGGGTCTTCAGGTGAGACTTTATATCTGCTT